>NC_134486.1:144535048-145154012 GCF_040206685.1 Ascaphus truei
GGGTGTCCTGTCTGAAATAAAGGGGAGACAAGTTAGGGATATACTGGGATTATTGAAACAGCAACAAGCAAAGACGACTCATTAAAAAAAAAGACACACAAAGCTGGTAAAAATATTATTTCAAATACACAGTTTTTCGCTCCCTAAAAATTACTACTCATTTACTCACACACATTTAAAAAAAAAAAAAAAAAAAAAAAAAAAAAAAAAAAGCAAGGGGTTCACCTTATTTAATAAAATACAGGCAGATGTTTTTTAAGTAGTACTGTACTGCACAAAAAGATAGGAATCACTGTACTGTAGTAACAAAGGAGGGAGATGATACAATTGCAACCAGATATCCCTCTTACAAACACTTTGTTTCTGTATTTCTGCCATACTAGATCAAGGACCCGTTGAGGTTTTAAAGCTTGTAAGATTTCTTACAATTACTTTTTGGTCCAACAAAAGCTATCATACCACCTACTCCCTCTCCCGCATTTGTTACTACATGGAAGAAAGGACCAACAAGGCTACCCAGCCTTCTTTGAACCCCTGTAGAAACTTGTTGTGAAAATAGAATTTCATAGTTGCTGCATCATGCATTCTCCAGACACACAGTCTGGTTGTATAACAGGGGAAGCCAATCTCGGTCCTCAAGAGCCACCCAGTCATTTTGATTGAGCTGTGCTGAAGCAGTGTTATCCTTAAAACCGGACATGTGGGTAGCTCTGGTTGACTGAGTTTGGCCACCCCTGTTTTATAATTAGAATCAATTTCCATCCAATCCTTTGAAGTCACAATTTTCAATATAAATGCGGAACTGTTTATAGTTTAAAAAAAAAAAAAAAAAACAATAAAAAAGGTGGACTGGAACAAAATCTCTGATGACATGCAGTCAGGTTGGCAAAACTGGACATACATAGCTAGCAATGAAGAGACAGACTCACTTCCCAATGAGTGCAGGCTTCCACAATCTGACTATTGTGTGGTGTTTGAAATAAGCAAAATGTAACACAGACCGTGAAGACAATTCAACAAGCACAGAAAACATCTTCGGAGAAAAGTATGTTTGTGTGTAATATAACACACTAACACACACACACACACAAGTAACCGTGGGTGAAGAGGCGGAAAGTAAAGTAATAGTAAACAAAGAAGCCCTAATGCACATCCAATATGGCAAATTATTTAATTAATTTCTATGTTTTTTTTCTTCAATCATTTGGCCAAAACATTTTAAGGCTGCAAGCACGTCAAGGGTCATCAGCAGATCCTACAAAACCAATTTTATACAGTGTCCTTTGTATTTCCTTCACTGCAGAGAACACAGGAAACAAAACAATATAATCAATGTGTAGAGCCAAACATTGAACTAAATGACCCATACTTATGAGAATAAAAAGTATGTAGAAATGAATCAAATAATTTGTCATATTGGATGTGCATTGGGGCTTTTGATGATTGTTGTATATTTGAGGTCACTTTCCTAGTGGTACAATTAAATACACAATATTGTGGGACTGGATTTTGAGTTTGTGAACGTCTATTATACATACATACATGCACAAATATATATTTGTACAAGCATTATGGATGTCTTGACAGATTTGTGAGACATTTGTTGAGAAAATGTCTTCCTCGCATACACATACACTGTGTGTGTATATATATATATATATATATATATATATATATATATATATATATATATATATATATATATATATTACTTGTATGTTTAAAAGCTGTGTTTAAAGTAGCATGCATTGACTTAAGGGTTGTCCATGTAATGTGGGCTTGAGACAAAAGGTGGCACTGTGTTCCTGTGGTGGCATAGGTGCTCATTTGCATGTTATTTCCCAGAATCCCTTGCTGCAATGGAAGTACTGTATTCTAGGTGATAATGGCGAAAAGCAGGGTTGCAGACCTGTCTAAGACATGTGAATATGCTCACAAGTGATATTTTTATATGCTATACGGTGGAGGGTTTTTAGTCACCTTTTCACCCACCATAACTTAAATAATGTGTTGTGAAGACCTACTCATGTCTCAAATTGCAAAGCAAATACAACCAACCTCACACTGATGAGACCCACAAGGTCGAAACAGTCTGTCTGTGAGTGGGTTTACTGGCTTTGCATCTCATCCCAGGCTATGTTTAAAAGCTGTGTCTAAGGCAGCATACATTGGCTTAAGGGTTTACCATGTAATGTGGTTTTGAGACAAAAGGTGGCACTGTGTGCTCATTTGCATGTCATTTCCCAGAACCCCTTGCTGGAGTGGAAGCACTGTATGCTAGGTGATAATGGCAAAAAGCAGGGTTGCAGAGCTGTCTAAGACTTGTGAATGTGCTCACAAGTAATATTTTTATAATATATATATATATATATATTTTTTTTTTTTGTTTTCTTTTAGCCAACCTTTCACCGTAATGACCAACGTCAGCAGATCACTGCTTAAATAATTGTGAAACCCCTCAATATCAAAAGGTAGACTAAAGATAAAGCACATTTGCAGTGCTTTTTCTGGATTATACCCATCTCTAGCTGTGTTACTGGCATTGGTCAGGATGTGAATGCCATACTGCGGAATGATTGAGTGACACTTGTCAGTGAGTGGGGCATGTTGTAATCAGTGAGGGACACTTGCCAGAGTGAGTGGGGCATTTTGTAATCAGTGAGAGACACTTGTCAGTGAGTGGGGCATGTTGTAATCAGTGAGGGACACTTGCCAGAGTGAGTGGGGCATGTAGTAATCAGTGAGGAACACTTGTCAGAGTAAGTGGGACATGTAGTAATCAGTGGACACTTGATATCACACGAGGTGGCTCCTTACTGGGTGCTGATGAAGGTATCAGACATATAATCCTCCTCTCATCGCTGCGGAGCCTCGCAGGGTTTCCTTCCACTTATAGTTTTTGGTTGTAGTTCAACACACAGGAAGTTACCGACCAATGCCAGCTTCGGGTGCGTCTTCAATCTAAGCGAAGGCATCACGTGACGAGACACACAAAGCACTTCCACCCATCATTTGTGCTGGCAAAACATCAGCCACTCATAACAGGGTACAGACGAAAACATTGATCAAGTTAGCGGAGCAGTCAACTATCTTAAGAGATGTGTTCACTGGACACCGACTGGCTGATGCACAATGTGTGCTCTGGTGGAGACTATACATGAGATTCATTCACTGAATTGAAACTTTCAGTGCCAAGGAAGGCAGCTTGCAGGCTGTCAGGAAAGAGTTAACATGCCTTCTTCACTTATCCACACAGGGGATAACTTTTATATTTTCCTCTTGAGTATAATGGCAGATAAACCAGACACAAAGCAAATATTTTCCAGTGTTGTGAATGTGTTCACAAGTAATATTTTTATATGATATATATTTTTTTGTTTGTTTTTTTTAGCCAACCTTTCACCGTAATGACCAACGTCAGCAGGTCACTGCTTAAATCATTGTGAAACCCCTCAATATCAAAAGGTGAACTAAAGATAAAGCACATTTGCGGTGCTTTTTCTGGATTATGCCCATCTCTAGCTGTGTTACTGGCACTGGTCAGGAAGCGAGTATCACACTGGGGAGTGATTGAGTGCGGCATGTAGTAATCAGTGAGGGACACTTGCCAGAGTGAGTGGGGCATGTTGTAATCAACGAGTGTCAGTAAATGGGGCATGTAGTAATCAGTGAGGGACACTTTGTAATCAGTGAGTGGCACTTGTCAGAGTGAGTGGAGCATTTTGTAATCAGTGAGTGGCACTTGTCAGAGTGAATGGGGCATGTAGTAATCAGTGAGGGACACTTGCCAGAGTGAGTGGGGCATTTTGTTATCAGTGAGTGGGGCATGTTGTAATCAATGAGTGTCAGTAAATGGGGCATGCAGTAATCAGTGAGTGGCACTTGTCAGAGTGAATGGGGCATGTTGTAATCAGTGAGAGACATTTGCCAGTGAGTGGGGCATGTTGTAATCAATGAGTGTCAGTAAATGGGGCATGTAATAATCAGTGAGTGGCACTTGTCAGAGTGAATGGGGCATGTAGTAATCAGTGAGTGGCACTTGTCAGAGTGAGTGGGGCATGTTGTAATCAGTGAGGTACACTTTATATCACACGAGGTGGCTCCTTACTGGGTGCTGATGAAGGTATCAGACATATAATCCTCCTCCCCCTCCTCCTCCTCTCCCACTGCAGCTCTCATCGCTGGGAGGTTTCCTTCTGCTGATAGGTTTCGGTTGGAGAAAAATTGTAAGCTCTACACACACACAGTGACAGGAAGTTACCGACCAATGCCAGCTTCGGGTGCGTCTTCAATCTTGTTCCGGACGGAAACAGACCACACATGAAACAGGAGGAAGCGGGGGCATCACATGACTAGACACACGAAGCACTTCCGCCCATCATTTGTGCTGGCAAAACAAGAGCCACTCATTCCAGGGTACAGACGAAAACATTGATCGGGTTAGCGGAGCAGTCAACTATCTTAACAGATGTGTTCACTGAACACCGACCGGCTGATGGATTGTGCCCATCTCTAGCTGTGTTACTGGCACTGGTCAGGAAGCGAGTGTCACATTGGGGAGTGATTGAGTGACACTTGTCAGTGAGTGGGGCATGTAGTAATCAGTGAGGGACACTTGCCAGAGTGAGTGGGGCAGGTTGTAATCAGTGAGGGACACTTGCCAGAGTGGGGCATTTTGTAATCACTGAGGGACACTTGTCAGAGTGAATGTGGCATGTAATAATCAGAGTGAGTGGAGCATTTTGTTATCAGTGAGTGGGGCATGTTGTAATCAATGAGTGTCAGTAAATGGGGCATGCAGTAATCAGTGAGTGGCACTTTGTAATCAGTGATGTGTTCACTGAATACCGACTGGCTGATGCACAATGTGTGCTCTGGTGGAGACTATACATGAGATTCATTCACTGAATTGAAACTTTCAGTGCCAAGGAAGGCAGCTTGCAGGCTAACACGGTACTGATACCTTTGCATATATATATATATATATATATATATATACATATACACACACACACACACCACCCCCCCACCCCCCAAATGGGGCAGCCGGCACTCCCAATACCATAAACAGTTTGCGGTGCATGTCCTATACCAATAGTAAGAGAAAAGTAATCCACTCCCGCAGGAGCAGACACAAGACAGCACTCAAAGGTAAGTAAGAAAACTTGTATTCAAAAGTAAACATAGCACAAACATGACCAACGTTTCGGTCCTCGTGGGACCTTCCTCAGGGTGGTGCTTGAGACAAATGGCCAGTGGATCCCTTAAATACCCCCACCAAAATGACTCAACCAGAGTAGCTGATTGGCCATGTATCAAGTCCCATGATCAGTCCCAAAGTCGCTGATGTCGCACAATGCCCGTCATCAGCACAGCTGCATGATCCACAGGGATCAGAGTTGTGTATGCAGTACCATCAGGCCGCCAATGAGTTGTGTATGCAGTACCATCAGGCCGCCACTGCGAGGGAAGAAAGCGTACTCCGTAACCATGGTGCCGTGCTGCTGGAGACAGTGATGCCGCGGTCCATCGAAGAGGACTCAACGGCTTAGCTATACGCACATGCGCGGCCCCGTCACCACATAAGTAGGCAGCGCGGCATCTCACACAGTGGTGAGATACGCGATCAATCCCTCACATCCTGGCAATCATGATGGTGGATATAGTATCTAACTGCACATCCGTGGGAACACTCATATAGAGATAAGGTGCAGTAATAACCGGGACATCAGGGGGATCTCCATGGGTACTATGAAATGACAGAAAGTGAGAAACAAACGTGAAATAAAATCAGAGCAGAATTCCTTATCTCTGCAGGCATTAATAAAAAAACATTATTACAACACTATATGATCATCAGGCAACTGGATATACAAAATGGCTACAAGGACCCTGAGTTAATCAAAACCAGGGGAAGGAAATAGCAACAAAAAGCTATGTATACATGGTAAAACACTGACAGTGAAAAACACATTAATAACCGGAGGAAGAGAGGGAGGGAAAGGCGAGAACATAGAGGGGGAGGAAGGATAAGTCAAGTAGGGAAGGAATAAGAAAGGAGTGAAGTAGGGAATGGGGAAAGAAACACATACAGCCGAGGGCAATCAGCCCGCCCAAATAAGTAACACACTGTTATTAAAGAAAGCACCCAAGCTTAAAATCCTCATTGAGACCCTTTGGGGCCATTGTATTGAGCTGAAAAATGAGTCTTGCTTCCAGCTGTAATAAGAGTCTTCCCCTATCACCACCCCGTGGTGACACACGAGCTTGCATGATGGGCATGCATCTCATTGTCGCAAGGTTGTGTTTGAATTTCTTAAAATGTCTTGCAACCGGTTGTAGTTTTTCATCATCATTGTCACCCACTTCCGATAATGCCTTCCTGATGGCCGATCTATGGAGACAGATCCTCTCCTTCAACATCCGAGTGGTCTTGCCCACGTAGTACATACCACAAGGGCAGCGAATGAAATAAACCTAACTCTCCTCCTGCCTTCCTTGACTCTTTTTCCACTGTCTCAGAGGATGTGTCGCTGTTGATCGCCTCTTCTCCCTCTACCACTTGCTCTCTTGACCCCATTCCCTCCCATCTCCTAAAACCTCTTGCTCCTACTATAATCCCTACACTCACACACATTTTTAACTCCTCCCTCTGCTCTGGAACCTTTCCATCCTCCTTCAAACATGCAACAGTCATACCATTACTCAAACACCAAGCTTGACCCTACCTGTCTTTCTAACTATCGACCTGTCTCCCTCCTGCCTTTTGCCTCTAAACTCCTTGAACGTCTTGTATTCTCTCGCTTGCTTCATTTTCTCCACACCTATTCTCTCCTAGACCCTCTACAATCTGGCTTCCGCACTGCTCACTCCACGGAAACAGCCCTCACTAAAATAACTGACGACCTCCATGCTGCCAAAGACAGAGGTCATTACACTCTGCTCATATTACTCGACCTCTCTGCAGCATTTGAATCTTCTCCTTCACATTCTCCATACTCTTGGTATTCGAAACAAAGCTCTATCCTAGATCTCATCTTACCTCTCCCATCGTACTTTCAGTGTCTCTTCTGCTAACACCTCCTCCTCTATTGATCTCTCTGTGGGGGTACCCCAGGGCTCTGTCCAGGGACCTCTTCTCTTTTCTCTGTACACACTCTCTCTAGGTGACCTAATAACATCTTTTGGGTTTAAATATCACCTCTATGCTGATGACACACAAATATACTTTTCAACACCTGACCTTACACCTGCTGTACAAACCAAAGTTTCTGAATGTCTCTCTGATATATCATCCTGGATGGCCCTCCGTCGCCTTAAACTCAACATGGCTAAAACAGAGCTCCTCATACTTCCTCCCAAACCTGGCCCTACTACCTCCTTCCACATTACTGTTGGAACTACGATCATTCACCCAGTAGCCCTAGCACGCTGCCTAGGGGTCACACTTGACTCCTCTCTCACATTCGCCCCTCACATTCAAAACATTTCTAAAACCTGTCGCTTTTTCCTCTGCAATATAACAAAGATACGCCCTTTCCTCTGTTACTCGACTGCTAAAACTCTGACTCAGGCCCTCATTCTCTCCCGTCTTGATTACTGTAACCTCCTGCTGTCCGGCCTTCTTGCCTCTCACCTGTCTCCCCTACAATCTATCCTAAACGCTGCTGCCAGAATCACTACTCTTTCCTAGATATGTCTCAGCATATCCCCTCATGAAATCCCTCTCCTGGCTTCCGATCAAATCCCGCATCTCACACTCCATTCTTCTCACTTTTAAAGCTTTACACTCTTCTGCTCCTCCTTACATCTCAGCCCTAATTTCTCGTTATGCACCATCCAGACTCTTGCGTTCTTCTCAAGGCTGTCTTCTTTCTACCCCCTTTGTATCTAAAGCCCTCTCTCGCCTTAAACCTTTTTCACTGACTGCCCCACACCTCTGGAATGCCCTTCCCCTCAGTACCCGACTAGCACCCTCTCTATCCACCTTTAAGACCCACCTTAAGACACACTTGCTTAAAGAAGCATATGAATAGCACTGTGGGTATTCTGAACACATGATACATAAAGCTTGGCCCCCTGCAGATGCACTTACCAGAACTCCCTCCTACTGTCTCTGTACCTTCTCCCTACCTAACAATTAGACTGTAAGTTCCTCGGGGCAGGGACTCCTCTTCCTTAATGTTACTTTTATGTCTGAAGCACTTATTCCCATGACCTGTTATTTATAGTATCTGTTAATTATTTGATTACCAAATGTATTACTACTGTGAAGCGCTATATAAATAAGGACATACAATACAAGCGACTCTCACAATTCATGAAGTCCTTTATCTTGTTAGCCTTGCCACTGTGTGGGTGCGCATAATGTTTGCCCAAGATCATATGCTGGCAATTAGTGCACCCGTGACATTTGTAGACTCCTGGGGTCCTGGTAAGCCAAGTGGTACTATTAGCGTATTTTGTTATAGGGTATGACTGCAAGAGGGAATCACCAATATTTCGTCCTCGTCTATAACAGAACAATGGGGGTTTGTTGAAGTGCGCACCTATCTTTTTGTCATTGGCGAGTATATGCCTGTGTCTTTGCACGCTTGATTTGATCAGTCCCGAGGCTGTGCTGTAAGTACTAGCAACATGAAACCTTTCTGTATCCTGTGATTTAATAGTAGATGTGAGCAACTGCTCACGAGGAATCAGTCTGGCCTTCTTAAGCACGATTTTGATCTCTCCTTTCGCATAGCCGCGGTCCTGGAATCTACACGCCATGTTGAGCAGTGCTGTCTCGCAATTTTCAACATTGCTGGTCACCCTCCGTACCCTCAGAAACTGGGAATATGGTAACCCCTTCAATTATGAAGGGTGGTGGCTATTGGCCAGAAGCAGATTGTTTTTATCCGTTAACTTCTGATGAATCTTGGTCAATAGTCTGTCTGCCTCTCTGTAGACTATAGTGTCCAAAAAGACCACTTCACTGGCCGAATGGGTCATGGTGAAACGAATATTCGAGGGGATTTTATTCAAGTAGTCCAAGAACAGTAAAAGTTCCCCCTCTGTGCCACCCCACAACATAAAGATGTCATCAATGTATCTCATATATTTAATAATATGAGTAGTATGGGGTGAATCACCAAGAATGTGCGTTTGCTCGTATTGGTCCATGTAGAGGTTTGCATACGATGGGGCCATATTAGACCCCATCGCTGTGCCCATTAGTTGGAGATTGAAACAAAATTCTAACTTGTAAAAGTTTTTGTGTAACACAATGTCTATCAGAAGGAGGAGGAATTCCACAGGTGGTCCAGTATAGTCATCACAATTCTTCAAATGATCCACAATGGCCTCCATCCCCTCTGCATGGGCAATATTCGTATACAGGCTTGAAACATCCATTGTTACGAGCAAAACATCATTCAGGTCCACCCTCACTGCCAACAATTTATTAATAAAATCCGTGGTGTCCTTGATGTAGCTGAACATCTTAATGACCATTGGCTGAAGGTAGAAATCGACATACTGGGAGAGGGGGTGACACAGCGAGCCCCTGGCCGAGATAATAGGTCTTCCAGGTGGCAAGGTGAGTGATTAATGCACCTTGGGTAGTATATACAGGACCTGGGTAATTGGAAATTGTTGTTGAAGAAATTTCCTCGTATCCTCTGTAATCCATCTATTGTCTATTCCCAGTTGTATCACTGAATCAATCTCTCTCTTATAGCTGCGTGTGGGATCTCCATTCAACAACATGTAATGTTGAGTCACATCAAGCTGTCTCATAACCTCAGTGCGGTATTGTCCTTAGTCCATGACCACAACACCTCCTCCCTTATCTGCGGCTCTTATGTTTTTATTATGGCGTAGTGATTTAAGGGCCTGTTGTTCCTCAGGTGAGAGATTCGAGAAGCTTCATTTGTAATTCTTGAAACGTCCCTTGGTGTCTGCCTCCACCAGATTAATGAAGGTAGAGATGTTGGAGTTGTGGACCTGTGGGTCAAAGGTACTGGCTGGACGAAACTGCCATGTGGAATTATCACCTGAGGTCATTGTTCGGGTGTCAGCAATGTCTTTGGAGAAAAAATCCCTCGAGCGTAAACGTAAATTAAGACGATATAAATCCACCTCCCAGTCAAAGGGATCTATGGTGTGCGTCGGCACAAAGCTTAACCCCTTATTCAGGATACTGCGTTCTGCTGGTGAAAGTGTGTATCCAGAGATATTAAAAATCACCTCCTCTGCTGGCGACCCCTCTGCAAGCCCCTGGCTTTTGCATCCCTTGTCGGATACCTTGGGCCCCCCGCCGCCTCTCCGAATAGGTCGCCACCGACGTGTGCCGGAAGGGGTGGCTTCTGTTGAGTCTTTGTGGTTATATATAGTTTTCTTTTAGCCAACCTTTCACTGTAATGACCAACGTCAGCAGGTCACTGCTTAAATCATTGTGAAACCCCTAAATATCAAAAGGTGGACTAAAGATAAAGCATATTTGCAGTGCTTTTTCTGGATTGTGCCCATTTCTAGCTGTGTTACTGGCACTGGTCAGGAAGCGAGTTTCACACTGGGGAGTGATTGAGTGATACTTGTCAGTGAGTGGGACATGTTATAATCAGTGAGTGGCACTTGTCAGAGTGAGTGGGGCATGTAGTAATCAGTGAGGAACACTTGTCAGAGTTAGTGGGACATGTTGTAATCAATGGACACTTGATATCACACGAGGTGGCTCCTTACTGGGTGCTGATGAAGGTATCACACATATAATCCCTCTCCCCTTCCCCCACAGCTCATCGCTGCAGAGCCTCGCGGGGTTTCCTTCCCTGATAGTTTTCAGTTGTAGATAAATAGTAAGCTCTACACACAGGAAGTTACCGACCAATGCCAGCTACAATCTTGTTCCGGACGTAAACAGACCACACATGAAACGGGAGTAAGCGGAGGCATAACGTGACTAGACACATGAAGCACTTCCGCCCATCATTTGTGCTGGCAAAATACATGAGATTTATTCACTGAATTGAAACTTTCAGTGCCAAAGAAAGGCACAAGATTTTGGTGATTATAAACGTGAAACATTGCACTAACATCATCTATTGCTTTGCATTTGATTTCAGAGGGCATACTCGTTTGTATATTCACACAACACTTGTGTTATATTGCGGGATCACCCGCAGGGCATGACGCAAGGATCATTCAGCTTGTATATCGAGTGGTAAAGATGTATTTCATTGTAGGGAAGGGCCATTATCAGTTAGCCCACCAATTATATTTGCATTTTGGCATCTCTGTATATGTGTATACCTTCATACTCGCAGATAATTAACAAAGATGTGGGCCGAATCAGGAATCCACTAGCTTGAGATAGCATTCTTTATATCTGTAACGCCCGAACGCAATGTTTTAACTATGCCAAAACATATTACCATCTATGTAGTACATGCTATGGGGGGGTCTTGTATATAGGCACTAAGTAACCTATACTATTAGCGTGTACTCAACAAGTGGCAATTAAGAAATATATATTGCCTATCCATACCCACTGAGATCCCCTCTGAAGGAATGTGATGTGTGCTTATAGTCGCATACGGTGAACAGATGTTCTCGGTTAAATCTATCAAATGATATTAACATAATTGATTTTCAAGAATGATTTCTCTAGACACAGTAGTCTAGTTTTACTTGATAGCATAGCACAGCAGGCACTATTATTTAGGTTTTAATTGCATTTTCTGTTTTCTACATAATTAATAAAAATTTGTTATTTTATCACTAGTGGAGGTGAGTGCATCATATGGGATCTTTCTCTCTTATAAATACCCATATTCTCTATCAGATAGCACCACTCCAGAAAGTTCAACTTGTTAGCTGAGGTGGACCATTTTCCCTTCTTCCCTCCCCCTATTGAATAACAATTGTTACCGTATTTAAAAGCCTAAGCCCTTGACTCAAAAGAAAAGGCAGCATTTAAGTTAAAGGATTGAGATCAGCATCACAAATCATTCACTCGCTATTAATTATGGATGAAAAACAAATACGTTTGAGAATCGTGTGCTTATTATGTTCTCTAATAAAACAATAACGGTTTATTTTGTGTCTAAACCAAAAACACCAACACACACATATTTTTAATTCTCAAAAACAGTATTTGTTAGACCTATTTAAGTTAGTTTTGCAAAAAAATGTACAGTACATTTTACTTTTTAAACAATTATGAAAAAAGTATAATGCCAACAACCTTGCAAAACTGTAGAGGAAAAAAATAAATGAAGAACGTTTCATCGATTTCTACTTAATGTTAAATGTTTCCGCACCATTACATTGCACATCAACATGTACACATATATAGCCAGTGGTTACTGGTTTATAGATCTGTGGACATTGTGGAACAAATTCACTTGACATACTATTTAAATTAGGAAGATAATTTTATAACACAAATCCATGTTACACAATCGATCAAAAACACCATCTTGCATGTTATAAATAATAGGATTTCATTAGAAAGGGTACACCCCAAACACAAGCTGTAACAGAAAGCACACAAACCGTATTAATTACTTAACGTTGGAATGGGGACACTGCCTTACAGCGAGTTGTTGGCCTCTCCCAGAAAGTGCTGTTCTTAGACCCAACTATAAGTAGGAATGGATGAGAACAGGTGTTTTGCACATTCTGCTTAAATTATTGCAGATTGTTTAGCAGTTTAAGTACAAAATGAACTCACAGCATGCCTGAGTATATTAGTGAGATGCAATGGATGTTATGATGGTTGGTCATGTTTATATCAAATAGCTATGAAACGATGAAGGTGGGAAAACATGTGATTCTTCTCCTGCTTTTGACATTTCAGACCACTCTGCAAAGGAACAGCTTTTTAATGCTGGAAGGGTTTCCATTGCCAAAATGGTTAACCGCTTCACTGCCAGTGGGGCCAGCAAGGCACTCCAGGGCAGTGAAGGAGTTAAGGCAGGCTTTTTAGCAAGCCCAAAAGTTGGTCTCAGAACTGGACGTCGCTCAACGACGCATGAACTTGTCTAGAAAAAGCTAGTTTTCAGTTTGATGGTTGGAGCAGTTTGTATGGTAGGCACAGGCTGTGAAGAAGCAGCTTTGGCTTTGCTTTCCTGACTCGCTCGGATTGCACTTTCTAGCCGCCCCTTTAGCTCAGGAGCAGCCCCCATCACGATCTTGAAGGCGTGTGGGTAAAGAGGCCCAATACGCATGAGGTTCTGCAATGCAAACTCGTGTAGATCCTTTGATGCCGGCGATGCCGAACTGAAAGTATTGACGTCCAGCAAATAAGAAATGAGAGTTGGGACAAGAAGAGCGAGCAGCTGAACTCCTGAAACACAAAAAAAGGTGTTTTGTAAAGAAAAAGTTATGTCGGACTGCCCTTTTAATAGACTAAATAAAGTGAAGAGAAACACACAATTGAACCTCTACGTATGCATATACCTGTGCAAGGAAAATATTCACAAGTGTACTGTGCAATTGGTAGCTAAAATGAAACAAACCACTCACTATTTTTCTCTTCTCCCAAAGCAACCAGAGTTTCGAGAACTTTGATGCCTTCCTGAACAGCCAGCAGCTCTGTGTTGTTGTGTGGTCTTTTCCTTTCTACAGCTTTAAGATTTTCGACCATGATTGGGGCCAAGGAATGGATGTAGGGAGTTGAGAGAGCTCGGTTGGAGTGTTGGAAAACGGACAAAAGGAGCTGGTAACATTTGGCTTGAACCTGCAGAATAAAAACCAAACCGATCATTTGCAGATTACACCAATTCTTGCATCTTCATATATTACTTTAATGCTTAAAGCTAGGGGAGATACGTCCTTAGGCTGCGGTCCCACTCAGCACTGTGGCACGCGTGCCCGGCGGGGGAAGGGTATTTTGTGGGGGCGTGGCCATGACCTCACACGGCTGGTTCACCCTCATTGGCCACGCCTCCGTCGAAGTTCTAAACTCAATTTCATTGAGTTTAAAAAACCTGGCAGTACTGCGTGGCTGCACCTTCAGCGAGAAGGTGCGCACTGGGCCCAGCCCCATTGAGGGGCGGTGCTTAAACGTACAGCGCACATAGTAGTCACTGGGACCGCAGCCTCAGACTAGAGCAGTTATTTTTTTTGTTTTTACATTTTTTTGAGTTAAGAAACCCTATAATTATATTGTGAAATTCTGTGTAAACCCAACCCTCTCTAATAGCATGTCGGAGATCAGATGAATTGTAAGGAACCCCAACCCTCTCCAATAAAGAGTCTGAGATCAGATGCATTTCTGTATTTGGTACAATTTTCAAATGACCTGAATATCACAGGGAACCCTTTAAGGATGCCCGCGGAACCCCAGGGTTCCAAGTAACCTGTTGAAAAATACTTGACTAAAAAGTGTAATATCATTACTAAATGTCTTTAAAGAAATAATCGTGGTTAACTCCAAGCTTCTACCCGCTGCCCATTTGCTCACCCAGGGGTCGCTGGAGTTCAGTGTGGTTTTGAACCTGTTCATGCAGCCGTTCTGTAATGACTGCACCCCGATGATCTCTGCACTTGCAGACCACAGGAAAAGCACAATGGCTGTTAGCATGCTCACTTCATCCATCATATTCTTGGAATCATCTGAGGACATAAAGCAAGCCAATCAAGGATGGCACAAGGTATATTTAAGCAACAGGGGAAGGGATGGCATTGTCACCAGCCATTTTAACCAGCTCAAGTTACCAATGATAAAATGTAATCTCCAGAATAAAGGTCTTTAGGAAGAATTACTATACTTTACTATAGAACTACTTGAAGTTCGTAACTTCAAAATCGTAATATATTAAAAACCAAAAAACGATTTGGCATTCTACTCTCACCCAGATTCACCAATGACTGTTCAAATCTCTAAAACCTACCATAGTGTATAAATTGTAGAAGTTAGATGTAGATGCCACACTTGTACAATACTCCAGTTGAGCAGTTGCCCAAGGACTTTTAAACAAACAGCAGCAAATTCATTGAAGAGTATACCACACTGGGATAGTGCTCTGTCATCCTTTATAAAAAAAGCTGTGTGTGCTGTGCACGCGCATAGTAAGTGAAACTTCTTTGACTTTTGTCACAGAAATTGTGTTTGTGATGTTTTAACTAAAAATCAAAATACAATTTCTTTGACAAAATGCAAATAAATTTGGACTTAGAATGTGCGTGCTCGGCACACATCCCCTGTATTAGCTATTTGCACTAAGCGTGAATTCCTCGTGCGTGTGACTGTGTGTGTGCGTGTGACTGTGTGTGTGTGCGTGTGACTGTGTGTGTGTGCGTGTGACTGTGTGTGCGTGTGACTGTGTAGTGTGCGCGTGTGACTGTGTGTGTGTGCGTGTGACTGTGTGTGTGCGATGTATGCGCACCCATCCTGCACCTTGCATATGCCCCTGCACCTCGCATATGCCCCTGCACCTCGCATCACCCCCCTGCACCTCGCATATGCCCCTGCACCTCGCATATGCCCCTGCACCTCGCATCACCCTCCTGCACCTCGCATCAAACCCCTGCACCTCGCATCAAACCCCTGCACCTCGCATCAAACCCCTGCACCTCGCATCAAACCCCTGCACCTCGCATCAACCCCCTGCACCTCGCATCAACCCCCTGCACCTCGCATCATCTCCCTGCACCTCACATCACCTTACATCATCTCCCTGCACCTCACATCACCCCCCTTCACCTCACATCACCTCCCTGCACCTTACATCACCCCCCTGCACCTCACATCACCCCCCTGCACCTCACACCACCTCCCTGCACCTCACATCACCCCCCTCCACCTCACATCACCCCCTGCATCTCACATCACCCCCCTTCACCTCCTCACATCACCCCCCTTCACCTCCTCACATCACCCCCCTTCACCTCCTCACATCACCCCCTTCACCTCCTCACATCACCCCCCTTCACCTCCTCACATCACCCCCCCTTCACCTCCTCACATCACCGCCCCTTCACCTCCTCACATCACCCCCCCCCTTCACCTCCTCACATCACCCCCCCCCTTCACCTCCTCACATCACCCCCCCTTCACCTCCTCACATCACCCCCCCTTCACCTCCTCACATCACCCCCCCTTCACCTCCTCACATCACCCCCCTTCACCTCCTCACCTGCACCTCCCCTCACCCCCTGCACCTGCGAGCACGGCGGCAGAGCAATGTGGTAGGAGGAGGGATGGGCACAGGTTGTGTTGCCCCGCAGTGCCGGGGATCAGGGCAGGGAGGACGGCACATACGGCGAGGAGGCCCATGTGAGTGTGACGGCCCCCCCCCCGGGGAAGAACACCATGATGCCGGTGGGGGGGTATGGGGGGAGGAATAGAGGGGGTAATTGGGGGGAGGGGGGTGGGGGAAGGTTGAGACGCGGCCGCACCGGGCCCGCCGTATGCGTGGGAAGCGGCGCGCTCAAACCCCCCCGCTTCCCACTTTACCCGAGCAGGAGCCAGGAGTCACTGGCGCCATCGCGCATGCGCGGTACTAGGCAGCGGGCGGGGAACGGCGGCCGTTATGCTGTGTGGGGGGTGCAGTGGCCATTAGGAGCGGCCGCCGCATCTGATTTGTGGAGCGGGTGTGATGTCAGTGTTGGGGTCGGGCTGAGCCAGAACACAGCCCGGCCTCAACTGCCAGCACTGACGTCACATCCGTTTCATTTCTGTCTCCACAATCCTTTTTTGCCCCATCACGAATGAGGTGCCACTAAGGAAGTTTCACTTCAAAAGCCTGTGCGAGAGGACCTGCATGGTTGATACATTGGTCTAGGAACAGCACTTTGAGATTTCTGCTCGTTATATACTGTTATTATTGCTCTATATGCTACGATACTGATCCATTTTTACTGTTGAGTCTCCATTAATGGCCATATACCGATTGAGAAAACTATGCATGAGCATGTTATTGCCGTCACCACGCTTCCCACTACAACCCCGCATATTTTATCCACTGTAGTACTTGCTGGGGAACTACATACATTACTGTAACAGGGATTTATCCCTGTTTAAATAAGGCTTCAATTTAAGCCTGTAGTGGTCTGACAAATCCAGCAGGGAGCTGGTTAATTACAACTAAACAATTAACCAGTCTCCACCTGACTAATCAAACAGATGGAAAAGCCTCCTGCTGGGAACTGACAGAGACTCTTGAGCACATAAAAGGACTGTGTGCTGACATCAAAACACCAGGGACCAGACCTCTATTCCAGGGTGCTGCGAACCTGCCAGAGGCTGGCCCTTCAATGGTCAACAATCCAGACCCAGAGACTGAAACGAAGGGCCACCTGCTTTGAGGTACCCTCTTTAGACTGTGGGGTGTTTGGTTGGTAAGGGGCTTATCTCCCCCCCCCCCCCCCCCCCCAGGCCTGCAGATAGGGACTTGGGAAGTGTGTTAGCCCTTACAAAGGGATAGGCTATTTATTTTTGTATTTCCTGCATTGTTTAAACTAACAGGCTGAATAAAGCCATGGTTTCATTTCCCCCAAATCTGTCTCCCTGTGTGTACCTCTGCACATCTGTTACAGTAAAATAATAATAATTTTATATATATATATATATATATATATATATATATATATATATATCAAATGGAAATACAACTGTATGCTCATTTGCATGTCTTAGGCAGGTCTGCAACCCCTTTCACCATTATCACCAGCACACAGCACTTCCACTGCAGCAAGGGATTCTGGGAAATGACATGCAAATGAGCACACAGTGCCACTTTTTGCGTCAAAAAACATTTTTAACATGGTTCCCTATAGGCTTAAGCTTGCTGCATGGTCACAGCTTTGAGCACAGCCAGGGTTAAGATGCATAGCCAGAAAACCCACCCACAGACAGCTGTTTCGACCTTAATGGGTCTCATCAGTGTGGGGTTGGTTAACTGACTATGCAAAGAAGCAATAAGGATGGGGTTTACCATACTGAGTTAAGTTATGATGATGAAAAAAAATAAATATATATATATATATATATATATATATATATATATATATATAATCAATATCATTGTTACTACTTTTTTTTCCTATATGGAATGCCTTCCATGCTGTGAGGGTGTCGAATATGTATTATAATTAGAACCAAAGTCATTACTTCAGACAATTTCATAAAAAAAAACATTATATCCATCCATGTTATCCATCGTAACATGTGCAGCAAGGTTTAGACACATCTTGCTTATTGCTGGCAAACCCATATTCTTTTCTTACCTGGCTGGGAATACTCCAAGATGGAGGCCAAAGTGCTACGAATCAGATCAGTCCACCTCTTTTGAGTCTTTTCTGTCTTGGCCAATGAAGAAGTGACAATAGTCTTGATCCCCTGTAGCGAAGCACTGACAGGTAAGGGGACTTGGTTCTCTGAAGACTTTATCGCCGTCTCTTTCAGAACTCTTGTGATCAGATAAAGGATTGTAGGCAATATTGTCATGCATCCTGAAAAATGAATGAATAAATAAACAAATATATATATATATATATAAAAATAAAAAAAGGATTGTGTAGTTTATTTAGCTCATCACAAAAACAATACCATAACTCGCCAACACCTGGTCATGCTGGTTATATAAAAAAAATACACAACAGGATATAGTACTTGGCAATCAATTAGGGCTCAAACCTGTTTTTTACATTACCGAATACATGCTGTCTCTCTGTATGGACTGTATTTACCCACTAAGGGCCGTTCTATACTGTGCGGCCGTGCACGCGCGCATGCATGTGCTTACGTGAATGCTGCATGCTTTTCGTGTGTATGCTGTGAGTGAAGGTACTGTGTGTAGAGATTGTAAGTTATGTATTAAAAATATTAAAAAAAAAAAATGTAAAAAATAATTTTTATATATTTAACTTTGAAACACACACACACACACACACACACACACACACACACACACACACACACACACACACACACACACACACACACACACACACACACACACACACACACACACACACACACACACACACACACACACACACACACACACACACACACACACACACACACTCTACAGTGCCGGTAGCGGCACAAAATCATTCAACTTCTCCCTCGTCGGTTCGCTCCAAGCTCCCTGCCATGCACGAGCGCGACCCTATTATAGAATGGCTGGCTATCCTCAGCCAACTAAAACTGCCACGCGCACGGCGTTTCTATTTCAATTACATTGCACACGCACACACGCACGCATCTCTCTCTCTCTCATACAAACAGCATAATCGAGATCAGACCCGTCCGTTACATTTGATATTTTTCATGGCTCACCAATAATTATTTTTTGCATTGTCAGTCCCTCCTACTGCTTGCAAGTTACGATAGATTTGCCCTACTAGCTCAATAGCGAAGTGCCAGTTCGCTATGCATTATTCCCAAGATGGGATAATACTGTTGAGTTTCTTTTGGCTGCATGAATTTTGCCATTGTGGAAATTACATTATGTCCATAGAACAAGTGAGAAAAGTTTACCTGCTGGTGAACAGAGTGAAGGAAGCTCAGCTAAGATGGTCACTGTGCATGCCACCAGGCGGGCACTCTCTTCTGAAAGCTGCTGTGGTTTGGTGACAATGTGGCTCGGAGAGTCTGACATCTTGGCGCTGAGCTGTGGCATATGTCGCACTAAGATGAACATCAGCAGCTCCATAGCAGAAAAGACAAGCGATTTCCCTGGTACCAGACCACCACTTTCTTCACCTTCTCCTAAATACATGTTTGTCTCTTTTTCCCTGGTATCATCTTTATCTGCTGGAGAAAAAGGAAAATGAGCCGTGGCACCTGGGGTTAGGATGTCAATAAGCAACTTAAGAGGTTTGTTACTCTCAAATAAGCTTGTCCCATATAAGAGTTTTGGCAACACAACTCTTTCCTCCATTGACACATAATGTGCATATTAACAACTGTAGCTTCTGATCCGCATATGGGTTAGGCGGCTATTCTTTGATTTGGATGATACCATGGCCTATCATTGTAAGCCTTACCACTACATTGCTTTATTTGCAACTGAGATTTGCATAGATAAAGCACAATTGAATTCTGCACAACCACAAAAGAAACCATTTTATAAAATAAAAAAGCTTTTTTTTTATTTACATATTATTTGTAAAATCAAACACCTAAGCCAAGTATTTCCAGAATATTTCCATCTCTCTCATATAGAAATGCATTATAAAAGAATGCATCAACAGAGAAAATTATACAAATAAGGGAGGGCCCATGTTCATAGGTCAGACCATGATGCATTTTCATACTTTTCTTACATTTAAAGGAGACCTACAATACAACTTTATATTAATGTTATAGGTGTATGGAACAGAATTTACAACCTCTCTCCTATATCTTTTTAAACCCACCCCAAAACATGGTGGAATACAGATATACCATCACACCAGTGCTTTCATGGATTAATATAAGCGTGCGCTCTGAGGTTGAAAGTATTGGGCATGTAGGTTTTAGCCTTCAAACCCACCCAAGTTGCACGTAAAGTACAAGAGAGCACAAGAGTCCGCTGGGTTGAAAAACAACATTGTGCCGCTTCTTTAACTTACTTTGAGCATTTCTTTCATCCTGCAAGCGGTCCTGGGCAGCTCTTACAATCTGCTGTACAACAGCAGTCACTAGCAGCTGCACTGAACGGGGATCACAGGTCAGGAGCAGACGATGCAGAACATTCAGAAGCTCCACTCCGATGATCTAAGACAGAGTCTGTCACTGTCAGCATGTCATTATAAAGGTGAGCAGCAATGCATGTGCAATGTTTTATACTCAGCCAAAAACAGATGTCGGTGCAGTTTTTCAACCAGTTGTTTTGTGCTAGACATTTTATTTCCTGTTATTGTAAGTAAAAGATATATATACAATATGTAACTGGACGACAGCAGCTGGAGGACGAATAGTGTGTAGATATCACACAGACAAAAGAAACCACGTGATGTAAACTGTGAGGGATACTCTTCTATGATGAAAGGAGCTTCAGTAGGTCTACACCTCCTCCGGTATTCGAATGCCGCTCAGCAGGACCGATAATCTGAGTTATGTGGCCAAGTAGATCGTATACCCCAGTTTTTTACCCAGGGGTGCAGCGTGTTAGAGGCATGTTAGAGGCAGATTATATGGGCTTCTGCTCTCACTACCAAACTGAAGCATCTTGAACATGGTTAGTGAGGTATAACTACTAGGATAATTCTTCCTAGATATAGTTCTAAATAAGCCTTTACATTTCTTCAGATGTATCATAACAAAGTAATTATTTAGATGCTTGTAACAGGGGTGTTACCCCTGTTCAGGTAATGTGCCTCTAATCCAGCAGTGTGGTGGTTAACTGCTGATAGTCAATTAACAAACACCACCTGACTGATTAGATTGCTTAGAAAAGCCTGTCTTTTGAGACAGGAAGTGAGACTCCTTAGCTCACACATGCTCACACATGTACTCTTACATGCTTATTTACTCAAAATGTCCTACTTTTTTCCCCACCTGAGCTGAACTTGGAGACAGACGTCTTGAGTCTACTGTACCAGAAGAGGCTGCTTGCAAGACACAGAGGAAACTTCTAAACCTGAATGCTGACAAATCCTGAAGAAAAGGTAGCAACCAGGAACAGAGAAGATTTTCCCTCCAAACCACAAGGAACAGATAAGACTTTCATTTATAAGACTTTTTTATATCTGTTCATTTCATGCTATATGTTTGGGGCTGGGAGACATGCTTATCTAAAGGGAGTGGTGGATTGCATAGTATTTCATTAGAAATACTTCCAAGTGAATAGAAGCTTTGTTTACCCCTTGTTTGGATGGTTTCCTGATGCTAAGGAAACAGGCACAATAAAAGCCTTATTTAATTTCACTATAACCAGACTCCCTTGCATACCTCTGTGAGCGTCCGCCTACAATGCTTTTGATTGAATGTTCACTAAAATGTACAGTTCAACAAAAAGGGATTAATACAAATTGTATAATCAACTATATATATGAAAATACTCTCCTGTTCAAATTACAACCACAACTTACAATGAACCTACAGTCCTCCAGGACTACTATTGCCTCTGTTCAACAAGAAACCAACATGAAGACACTTCCCAGAATCCCTGGCTGCACTGGAAGCACTGTATGCTATGCGATAATGGGGAAAGGCGGGTTGCAGGCCTGTCTGAGACAATGTGAATTTACTCACAAATGGTATTTTTATTTGCAATATGAAGCCACAAATACTACTCTTAATCTGGAACAAACAATTGTTGCCAACCTTGGCTAGAAAAAAAAGAAAGGGTAATGTTGTACATATAGGGCACACAAAAGCAGTCTGCTGTCTACCTATGGCAGGCTAGTTATGGCCATTTGCTGGCTAAGCTGACTAACTACCAGCCAGTGATGATAAAACTGCCTCGGGATGAGGTCCATGTTTAATTCGGCAGGACCGATATTTATTCTCCAGCCTTAGACAACTTTGTAGAAACATGTCTCTTCTGTTCTTACGAGGGGAAACATATGGTGTTTTGGGTGATACCTTAAAGTCTTTGGGGGAAAACTTACAACACAGCTTGTTTCACTATGTTTGAATTTTTACATTTGCTTCCATTGCGTGAATCAAATAATTGAAAGCTTCATTATGTGAGAGGAATGGGAGATCCAAAAAGCAGCTGGGAGGAAAGAACTATACATTGGCCTGACAAATAGTAGCCTCCTCAAAAATAAAACATTGCACGCCCTGTAAATGTACCTGGTCTTCTGCAATATGAGTTCTGGCAAAAGGAGAGTCCAACAGTATATGCAGTGCCTGGAGACAAGCAGTGATATGTTCAATGGGCTCCTCAGGCCGGGGTGCACAGAAGAACTGGATGCTGATGCCTACAATTAAACATACACATTAAGCTTCATAAATGCTCCCCGCAGTCGTCTCTACTAAAATCTCATTAAACACTTTTCGCTCACTACCTCTGAAACTCACTTCCCATCAGTGTTCACCGAGCAACCCCTGTTCTTCCAGCTTTACCTGAAAGCTGACACCCCTGTTTAAACACACTGCTGCGACCAGAGACATACAAGAACTACATAAAAAAGTTTCACAAACTGTAGTTAGAGAAATTAAGTTCACACTTGAAGTGATTTGCACAATGCTGTAACAAGAATAATTTTTACCCACCTAAAATCAGATGCATTTTGTCTTTGTTTAGTTCCATCAGAGACTTTGCGCTGGGCGGTGTGCCTGCTAGCTGGTTAAGTGCCATGCATGTGCTGCGCTTCTGAGAACCTGACACTGCGGCTTCCTCGGTTAGCTCATGGTTGGTAAACCCTGTGCTAGTGAGCCAGAGTGCCACTGCATGCAGGATCGGTGCCCAAGAGTTCCGGTAATGCAGCCTGGCTGTATCAATGGTCTCGGGGGTATAAAACGCACCACCTGTTTAAAGACCGAAAAACGCACATAGTGTACATTCTCAAAAGGTGTAGGTGTATGCAGATAGCATTTTAAAAATAATAATTACATAGGGAATTTGGGGATTAATATAGGCTCCCTGCATAACAAGCTAAGGACAAAAGTTGCCTACACACCAGATACAAATGATCAAATACATTTCATGTATGTACAGAGAAAAACACAGCTGGTTAGCAGACAGAAAAAAAAAAAAAAAAAAAAAAAAAAAAACAACTTCTCTTAGATATACATAAACCAAAAACATAGCATTGGGTCGGTCACTACACAGCTTGTTAATAATTATTCACTATAAGGGCCATTAAACCTTGATGTAAAAAAATTAAAATAAAAAAAACCTGCGATCATGAAGAAATTATTTATGTTTGGCTTTGTCTACATTGCATGTCCTAAATAGTGGCATATGTGAGCTTGATGTAGGAGATCACGTACCGTCTGGTGGAAGCTGACTAGCAAATTCTGATGGTAAGGTCAGGAGAGCGTAGTCTTTCAGCGCTGCCAGCCACAGGCGGCTAAGTGTAGGAAGCTCAGACTCCACCAGCGTAATCAGGCTTTCGGGAGGAAGCTCGCCTGTGGAGCCGTAATCCTCTTCTTCCTCATCACTGGCTTTCAGAGCTTTCTTGGGTTTGCTCTCGGCTTCTTTTTTAATGGTCATGGCCACAACGTACACCTTTCAAACGCAGTTCAAAAAGGGCGAGATCACGTGAATAAAAAAAGCAAGTCACTCACTTTACTCCCAATGTCGGAGAGGCATTACTTTTAATGGTCTGCTATTCTGTATATTCCTCTTCTGCTTTGAAAAGTGCAAGTGAAACACTAGCAATACACTACTGCAGGGGTGGCCAACTCCAATCCTCAAGGGCCAGGTGGCTCAATGAGTCATTGACAGAGCCACCTGTGCTGAAACAGGGATATCCTTAAAACCTTACCTGTTGGTGGTCCTTGAAGACTGGAGTTGGCCACTCCTGAGCTACTGGATTGGAGATTTATTAGCTATCCTACAAACGTGCTCAAATCTGCAAAAACGCCTCATTTCTTATTTTGACAGCAAAACAAAATTAAAAAAAAAAACCCCAAAAAACACAATATGCCTTAGGGAACAGAGACTATTAGGATTATATAATGTCCAACAAACTGGAAGAGGAATAAAGCTTCCTCATATGAAAGATTTGTTGGTCTGGGTGGTGTCTTGGATGTCGTCATTTGCAATGTTTTCTCAATTACAAGGCAAGCATGCAATGTTCTTTCACCTTAGTTGAAGGCGTTCTTAATTACTGAAGGGAATGTAACATGCTCGTCATATGATGAGTGGCCGCACATACCTCTGCCCAAGCTTTCAATACAGCCAGTTTTTCCATAGTCATGGCACTCTCTTGATAAAGCGGACTGGACGCTCCTTTCCCTGTTTGAACCTTGTCCAGGGATGAGACAAGCAGGTTGTGCACTCGACGGAGATCATTCAAGTCACTTACGACTCTGCTTCCAATCCAGGCACTGCACACCTGCCAAAAACAACCCCACAAGCAGACAGATGTATATCTTTATTTATATAGCTCCATCCATGTACATAGCGCTTTACAGCAGTAATACATGTGACATAATTATATAACACACAATGGGAATAAATTCTTTAAGACATAAACATAACACTAGGAAAAGGAGTCCCTGCCCTGAAGAGCTTACAATGTAAGTAATAAGTAGGGACAATTTACAGAGACAGTAGGAGGGTGTTCAGGTAAGTGTCTGAAAAGGGCCAAGCGGTCAGTGAATATGACATCAAAATGCTTTTTAAGTACAGCTATTTGCCTGAAAGTTGTGTATGTTTTGGATTGTTGCTGTAAATGCACTGCTATTACTTTACCTGGCAGGCTTTTGCAGTGATGTCTGAAGGTGTATCTTGTGAAAATGCCGGTCTCAATGCAGCTCCAACCTGAAGATAAAATATGTTGATATTCATAAAACATTACACATGAAAACCATACCTTGGAGTATTCCATATCTGCAAACCCTGTACCAGCTAAGAAGAACTCTTGTTGACATTAAAAGTTTTCAGAATCTATAATAAATCCACAATTTTTACAAAATCATTGAGGCCACCAAAACGAAGTATTATACAAAATATTGTATAGTTAATAAGTGAGAACAAAATATTCAAGCAGGCAAGTCAGACACAAATATAAAGATAATAAATACAGGAATATAGAGGGTAGGATCAGGTAATACTTAATATAAGTTCCCATTGGGTCTCAATATAGGAGAAGGCTGGAGAACACGGACATACAGCATTAAATTGTATTAATGAAAAAAAAAAAAAACACTGTTTATCTAAATTACTTTTATATACAGACACACATCAAGGTAAGTATTTTTGCGCAAGTCATTGCTGTGGGGTTTGCTTATACTGTATCGCCAAAATACAAGTGCAGATGTTCCACATTATTATTATTATTATTAGCATTTATTTGTAAAGCACATGACCTTCAGATAGGTGCTAAAAGTTCAGCAATAATGAGAAGCGGATTTTAACCGCTCAGCTGCAAGAGGAATGCATTGCAAGCTACTCTGGCAGCAAAGTGTCCACAACACTATTTGCAGATGGTTTCCTGGCACAATCATGCATTTCATAGCAGAACAAAGCACGTGGCTTAAATGTTCTTCACTTTGGGGCCAAGCAAATATATTGATCTGTACATTACAGGGAAAGCGATTAATTCCCCCCCTCTCCCCCCCCAAGGATAAGAGAAGCTTTTCAAGCTCTGATTAAAGGGGTTTGAAGAAATTTAATAACTTAGCTGTTCGTATCTAAGCCAGACCCAAGTGGGGCCGTTAGGACGTTGCAATTTCTTACATTAGCCTGGTATTGCTCCAAAATTACATGACCCGGAAATTCAGGCTCGGGAACAGATGCAAATTTCTTGATGATGTCTTGTAGTGCTTGGAGGCCGGCCATCCGCAGCTGGTTGCTATGATCAGTGGCAGCCATGAAAGCCATACGAATCAGGTCTGAGAGATGGAGAACCAAAAGGTCGTCTGTGAAAGAATCCAGTATTAGGGAATTTAGAAGATCACTTTTAAACAGATATCTATACTGTAAACGAAGACTGAGAATCCATGCTATGAAACTAGAGAGCTAGTGGTATTTCCAGACAGTGCCACTGACAGAGGGGGGAGCAGATGGACAACCATTCCATGGCTGGCGGCAGAGGGGTGGAAGGTTAAAGAGCGAGAGGGGAGGGGTGAGGGGGGGTGAGAAAGGGGGAGTGGGAATTGAAGAACGGGATTAGGGAGAGAGGAGCAAGTGCGAGTTATAGAGGGGGAGATGCCGGGCTGCTGACAGGGTGAGTTCAAAATCTAGGGGGCCCAAGTGCCGCAGCATTTGGGGACAGCAAGTCTGGCTATGAACAATGGCCGCATACAACGATAGTCAGCCACACACCCTAGTAAATTATTTCACCATAAGTAATAGATCAGTGATATATTGATTGCGACTTGAAAGAAACAAGCCTTAAAATCATGTTTCTGCTGTGTATTAACCCCTTTGCAGCCAGAGGCCAGCAATGTATTGGCTAGCAATATAACAAATCGTCCAATACAGTATAAGAACATGCAGAGCTGACCCCCAGCCAGCGTTAAAGACACCAGCAGCACACCCCTTTTGCTGTCAGAAAAGGCTGCAATGCTTTGCCTTATGGTGCCGTCCCCACTGGCAGGGAAAGTGTTAATCCATGTACTACTGGATCACATTCCCATTGATTAAAGACAAAGAAGAAATAGTGGCTCTTACTTTTGGGATTTTTGAGTCTTACTGCCCGGGCCACAGCCAGGTCAAAGTGAGCCTTGTCCGAGTTCTCACATAGCATGATGATCCGACACAGGCAGTCGGCTGCGAACACCCGCGTGGCCCAGCGGGGAGCCACGAATGGCTTGGACTTGTCTTCGCCAAGCGAGGTAAACATGGTGTCGTCGTCCATCTCATCCTTCTTCTCCGATTCCTCATCCTTGACTCCTCCGACAAGGACTGTGGTGCCCATGTCTGTAATGACATATTGGACGTGTGGTTTCATCAATGTAAACGAATGGAATGGGCCGAAGGAGTCGCTCAGTGGTCATGTCACTGCCTTTGAAGAGGGGGAACTTGGCTCAAATCCGTGTGCTCTCCTCATGACCTTGGACAAGTCCATTTATTGTCCTCTACCACCAGCACCAACATTGGATTGTAAGCTGTTCAAGACAGGGACTCTGTGCCAGCAAACATGTATGTACAGTGCGGTGTGCACTGTTGGAGCTATATAAGGAAAGACAAAATTCCCCTCCTCCACCCCCCACCCACCCCCCTCTTGATATTGAAGGACTCCAGTGGACTTTTTTCTGGAGTTTTCTTTTAAAAGTTGAATATTTTAAAACGTTAATTACATTTCTGAATGGAAGTCCAGCTTAATACATACCACTGGAGGCTGCCAAGACATCTTTGCATAGTAACAGCCAATGAGACAATTTGTCCATGGCCAGGGAGGACAGCATGTGTCCCAGGGTGTCGTGGATATCAGAGCACAGCTTGCGGTCAGTCTCTCGGTCCAGCATCCCAAAGAGAACCCCCTCTAGACCAGTGTCGGTTATGTTTATATCTGGGGAACAAGGCAGAGAGAACAAAAGTCAGATTCCCGCCTGTAAACCTAGGCAGTTTTTTGCAATTTTCCTTTCCTCAGGAACAGAAAACAGAAATGCATATCCCGTTAGCACTCATCAATGGCTAATGAAAATTAGTTTATTCAATACTGGATTACAGTTCTTTCATTGTAAAAAAAAATGCTGAGTTCATGGGAGACTAAAATTGTCTGTGTCTATAAAAATTATATGTACAATGTTGCGCACTATATTGTAATTGTGATGCACGGAGTCCAATTGGGAGAAATGCACTATATGAAATAAAAGTTATTATTATTAAAACGCCACTACAGTAGATTAGTCATCGTCAAGTATCTACGAGCTTTTAGGCCTAACAGAAGGAATTTGGGCCCATATTTACCAATGCCATAAGACACCTTCCGATGCTGAAAGACACATTACTAATTATTATAGGCTAAAGCAGTAAAATTCAGGGCATTATTGAAATCCCTGCTCTCTGATTGGATAATGCCCGGAATTTTAACCAATCAGTAATGGCCCAGAATTTCTGGCAGCTTGCCAAGTTTTTCAGCTAATCAGCTTTCAGGTTTAATTCACAAAGAGTGAAATTTGCACTTAGACAGGGGAGGTGATTGGACAGAACATACCAGCAAGGCACTGACTCCACCACCACCCTGTCTGCAGAGAGCGCCGTACAGGAGAGTGAAGGGAAAGGTTTGTGTGTCTGCTGAGTGTGTTTTGTGGGTGTAAAGGGGGCAGCAGTGTTTTATTAGTGTGTGTGTCTTCTGTTGGTGTGTGTAGAGGGGGCAGCAGAGTCTTGTTGGTGTGTGTCTGCTGTGTGTTTTGTTGGTGTAGAGGGGGAGCTGCAGTGTGTGTGTCTTCAGTGTGTGTTTTGTGATTGGAGGAGGGTGCAGAGTTTTGTTGGTGTGTGTCTGCAGTGTGTGTAGAGGGGGGCTGCTGGTGTGTGTTTTGTGGATGTAGAGGTGTCAGAGCCTGTTTTGTTGATTTGTGTGTATCTCTGCAGTGTGTGTTTTGTAGGTGCAGAGGGGTGGCTGCAGTGTGTGTTTTGTAGGTGCAGAGGGGTGGCTGCAGTGTGTGTTTTGTGGGTGGAGGAGGGGTGCAGAAGGTTGTGTGTGTGTGTCTGCCTGCCTGCAGTGTGTGGGTTTACATGGGGGTAGATGCAGAGGGTGTAGATGGGGCTGCTGGTGTGTGTTTTATGGATGTAGAGGGGGCAGCAGTGTGTTTTGTTGGTGTGTGTGTCTGCAGTGTATCTTGTGGGTGTAGAGGGGGGGGGGCTGCTGTGTTTTGTGAGTGTAGAGAATGGAGGAGGTCTGCAGTGTGTATTGTGGGTGTAGAGGTGGGGGTGGGGGGCTGCACAGTGTGTAGAGGGTACTGTAGAGTGTGTTTGTGTATATAGGGGGGGTTGCCGAGTGTGTGTGTGTGTGTGTGTATATATAGAGGGGGGACTGCAGTGTGTGTGTGTGTGTGTGTGTGTGTGTGTATATATAGAGGGGGCTGTGTATATGTACATTTTTTTTTTAATAAACTTGCAGTAAAAGCATAAGAATGTAGACAATCATGCTGATTAAAAATCAATATGACTACAAAAATGTATATTTGTTATGAAAAATTAAAAAAAATAAAGTCTATAATAGTAATAATCGGCAGTGGATATTCACAGTTGAGTGCAAATAGCCGCACGGCTATTCACAGTTGAGTGCAAATAGCCGCACGGCTATTCGCACTCAGTAGAAAATAAAATGGGAAAAAATAAACACCCCAGCCAGGAATCGAACCCTGGTCAACTGTGCTAATGGCCTGGAGCATAACCACTGAGTTATAAGACTTTCTGATGTTTTTGTAGTGAATAAAGACATAGAAACCTACTGACATTACAGTGTTCATAGCAGCTCGGCTATTCGCACTCAGTTAAGTTGAGTGCAAATAGCCGCACGGCTATTCGCACTCAGTAGAAAATGAAAAAAAAAAAAAAGAACACTCTCCTATTGACATTCTATACCCCCTGCATCTGTAATCAGCGCGGCTTTAGGCTGAGTCCCCAGTCAGCACTGCGCCCTGCTCTGCCGTGCAATTTGTGGCTAGGTGCACGCTCATCTGGGGGCGCGGCCACAACGGCACTGAGCCTCATTAGGTGAACCGCTTACGTGACGCGCTTGGAGGCGGCAAATTCAATTTTGCTTGCTCTGCAAGCGTCTCAAGCCCCGATGCTCACCCTGGCCAGACACATAAGGCCTCGGCCAGGGTTCCTGCTAGCGTGCCGTCCGGGGCGTGTCGGCGGGCGGCCAGTGACATTCGGACCTGCGCGCTGGCAAGCGGGGAAATGTAAAATTTCCCTAAGACCTACGCTTCCGCAAGCGCGCAGAAGCGTAGGCGAGCCCCTACTAAAGCCGCTCTCACTGCGGCTGTAGGGGCTCAGTGCCGAGCGGAAGCGCGCCTCCGCCCGCAAGCACTAAACATGGACGCGGCCTTATGCATAATGATGTATACCAATTATAAACTGGGTTACGATATATGTACTGTACACCATTGATCTTAATCAGGGCTGCCAACAGCGGGGAAGAAAGGGTACTGGTGTCCCTGGCCCCGTGGGTGACGCGCGGCCGGGCGCCTGTTAATTAAAAAAAAATAAGAAATCACTGCAAAAAAAATCGCGTTGTCTACCTGTGGTAGCGCCGGAAGTAGTCTGGGTTAAGCTTCCGGCACACCGGCGTCAGAGGGAGCCCCGTTTCGCGTGGGACCTGCATTGCGAGACAGGTGCTTCATGGCCGGTGTCAACTGCTCTGCCCCCCCCCCCCATCGGGCCAGCATCAGCCCCACCCCCGTAGCACACTGCTGCACGCGTGAGCAGTGGCGTGATGCCTGCAGCGAGGCTGGCGGCAACTGCTGTGACCAGCCGCCGGCCCCCCCGCTGCACCGTCACACCCCCCCTCTGCACCGCCACCCCTCCCCCCGCATGACAGGGCTGTCCCGTCACCCCCCACAGCCGCTAGACAACCCACGCAGCCGCGGGAAACCCCCGTGGGTTATTTTTTTAATATTTATTTTAAACACCCCCAAAAATCAGACTTACCAGCAGGGGGGGGGGGAGGAGGGTGCGGCGTGAGGGTGCTTGTGGGTGGTGGCGGCGGTACTGGGGGTGGGGGAACAATGCTGCGGGTGGGGGGAGGGCGGCAGTACGGGGGTTTCCCGCGGCTGCGTGGGTTGTCTAGTGGCTGCGTGGGGTGACGGGACAGCCCTGTCATGCGGGGGGAGGGGTGGCGGTGCAGCGGGGGGCCCGGTGGTTGGTCACAGCAGTTGCCGCCAGCCCCGCTGCAGGGATCACGCCACTGCTCACGCGCACCAGTGTGCTGCGGGGGTGGGGCTGATGCTGGCCCGATGGGGGGGGAGGGGTCAGAGCAGTTGACACCGGCCATGAAGCACCCGTCTCGCGATGCAGGTCCCACGTGAAACAACATGTTTAGTGCTTGCGGGCGGAGGCGCGCTTCCGCTCGGCACTAAGCCCCTACAGCCGCAATGAGAGCGGCTTTAGTAGGGGCTCGCCTATGCTTCTGCGCGCTTGCGGAAGCGTAGGTCTTAGGGAAATTTTACATTTCCCCGCTTGCCGGCGCGCAGGTCCGGTCACGTGAGCGGTTCGCCGAATGAGGGCGAACCAGCTCCGTGACGTCACTGGCCCGCCCGCCGACACGCCCCCGATGCACCCCCGGACGGCGCGCTGTCTAAGGCCAGGGAAAGCACCCGCTTTCCCTGAGCCTCAGCGCGCCTCCGCACGCTAGCAGGAACCCTGGCCGAGGCCTTATGTGTCTGGCCAGGGTGAGCATCGGGGCTTGAGACGCTTGCAGAGCAAGCAAAATTGAATTTGCCGCCTCCAAGCGCGTCACGTAAGCGGTTCACCTAATGAGGGCGAACCAGCTCAGTGCCGTTGTGGCTGCGCCCCCAGATGAGCGTGCACCTAGCCACAAATTGCACGGCCGAGCAGGGCGCAGCGCTCGTGTGCCAGCACGCCACGCTCCCTCTCAGGCTTTGAGAGTTTGAGATTGGCATTTGTGACGGAGGCGTGGCCACGCCCCCACCGGCGGTTCAGCCAATGAGGGCGAACCAGCCGCGGGACGTCATGGCCATGCCCCCGCAAACCTACCGCCACACCCCCTCCCGTCACAAACTTTCTCTCTCCCCTCAGACCGCAGATCGTGGACTAGCGCTGTGCATGCGCCGCCACCCCGCCGGGCGCGTGTCACAGTGCTGACTGGGGACTCAGCCTAAAGCCGCGCTGATTACAGATGCAGGGGGTATAGAATGTCAATAGGAGAGTGTTCTTTTTTTTTTTCCATTTTATTTTCTACTGAGTGCGAATAGCCGTGCAGCTATTTGCACTCAACTTAACTGAGTGCGAATAGCCGAGCTGCTATGAACACTGTAATGTCAGTAGGTTTCTATGTCTTTATTCACTAAAAACACATCAGAAAGTCTTATAACTCAGTGGTTATGCTCCAGGCCATTAACAGAGTGGACCAGGGTTCAATTCCTGGCTGGGGTGTTTATTTTTTTCCATTTTATTTTCTACTGAGTGCGAATAGCCGTGCGGCTATTTGCACTCAACTGTGAATATCCACTGCCGTAATAATCCCCTCAGAACAGGGCATTACTGGCCAATAATGCCCTGTTCTTCGTGGATTTTTACTTAAGTAAATATTGCCCTTTATGACCCATTGACTTCAATATGGCCACAATGTGTCTTCCAGCCCAGAAGGTGTCTTTTGGAGTAGCACTTTAGCTAAAATTGCCCTAAGTCTTTTCCCCCATTGTGGAAACAACAAAAGCACTTGTGTACACCTTAAAGTAACCAGCAATATGTTGAGCGGTAGGTAAAGCCTGGCCAGGTAGCAGTGCATAAATCAAACAAGAAACACATGTACGCCCTGCCAGCATACAACTATATCTATATATGCTGACATTGTTGGTGGTGATATTCATTCATAATACAGCTACTGTATTTATGTATTGTATCTTTGTGTGGCTATGTTTTTCCCATCCAATCTCCTTAACATTTACCTCCAGTCACACTTACTTATGCCCCTGGTTTCTTTGTCCCCTGCATTTTTTGCGAGGTTCATTGCATATTCACATACTTCTGCCGCTTCCCTTTGTGCCAGCTGCCGGAGACATGCAACGGCTGCACGCCGCAGCAACAAGTGTGAACTGCCCAGGTGAACCTAGAACAGAGATCAAACAATTACAATACATGCCCAGAAAGCACTGCACTTGTCAAGACTAAAGACAAGTACAGAAGAAGTTTTAAGAGCTAATCCACTAGCGCAGTGATTCCCAACAGTGGGTTCAGGGACCCCTAGTGGATAGGGAGGTATGTCCAAGAAGTTCTCCCCCAAAAATACATAATGACAGATTCTAGGCTGCAGATTGGGTTCCTGACCCAGTGTGGAGTCTGCATACTTAGTGAGGCCCCAAACCGTCGCTTAGTGTGGGGTGGTATGGCTGGCAATTACAGCAAAAGCTTCCAAAGTCGCACCTCACAATGTTTTGCATTCACAGGAGCACAGCATTGTGGGGCGTGACTATGAAAGCTCTTGCAATAACGGACAGCTATACCAGCCATGCTGTCTGCACATACCGAGGTGCAGTTTGGCACCTTATTAAACGTGTGTTCCCCGTACAAACTCAGGACACGGTACTGCCTGGGATCCGTCAAATAGTTTTGTTAGCAACAGTCTGATAAGCAGGCAATACAATGTATTAATTAGGGTTTCGCAGAACAAATATTTTCTAGCAGGGGGTGTAAAAAACAATGTAAATGTACAATGTAAAAAAAGAAAAAAAACTTGGGAACCACAGTAGTAGAGTTTACAGAGTCACAGCATCTTTCTTGTTTGCTTGTATGTTTTACTACAGGTTTTTCAGCAGTTCAAAAAATTACTGCAGGTTTTTTTTTTGTCTACTGAACAGAGAAAGTTTGAAAAATGTGATGTAATAGACAAAAAGGGCCGCGTATTCTGTAGTTTCAAACCATTAAAAAAAAGAAAAGTGAATGGATTAAAAAAAAAAAAAAAAAAAAAAGAGTAGTTTTTTTGCCACACAACTTAATACTGTATCACAAAAAGCATGTGAAGCAGAGCTTTTAATTTTGAATCTCAAGGACACCTACAGTGGCAAGAAAAAGTTTGTGAACTCCAATGATAATGATGGAAATTCCGTAGTTTTTCCATGACAACCTTCGTGAATCAAAAGCAGTCTTTTCTTAAATATCCAATAGGGTTTATATTAACCACTTTCATATATTTTAAAACAAAATGATGTATGAATTAGACAAAACAATGAGTATCAGGGTATGTGCAAAAGGAAGTGAAACTCTGGTTTTATTAGCTAGATGAAAGGGGATAATTAGAATCAGGTGTTTAAATAATTAGGTCGATCTTCAGGGGTGAGTTTAGGAGACCACACCCTTTATAAAAATCAGAAACTTTGTGAGTTTAGTCTTCACCATACAGGTGTGTAGAAACACGTCAAACCAATGCATTGGATAGCAAGCATTTATTGATGCTCATTAGGCTAGAAAGGGTTACAAAACTATTTCCAAGAAGTCACAAAGAACCCCAGATTAACATCCAAGGATCTACGGGCCACTCCCGCCTTGGGTGATGTGAGTGGTCATGACTCAACTATCAGAAAAAGAGACTGCTATCCTTCTATGAACACCATTCTTGTTTAAAGAGGCTACCACTGCTCTCTAAAAAGAACATTGCTGTCTGTCTGAAGTTCGCCAAAGAGCACGTACACGATCTACAAGACTTCTGGAACAATGTTCCTTGGACAGACAAGTCAAAAGTAGAACTTTTTGGCCTCAATGAAAAACGTTATGTTTGCGAAAACAAAAACATTAAGTTCGAACAGAAGAATCTCATCCCAACCCTCAAGCATGGAGGTGAGAGTGTGATGGTTTGGGGCTGCTTTGTATGAGAAGATTCTAGAGCAGAATGTCAGGCCATCCGTCCATGAGCTAAAGTTGAACTGAAAGTGGGTCATGCAGCAAGACAATAATCCTAAGGCAGATCTACAAAAGAATGGCTGCAGAAGAAATTCCACGTTTTTGAATGGCCTACTCAAAGTCCGGACCTAAACCCCATCGAGATGGTGTGGCAGGACCTGAAGCGAGCTGTCCATGCAAAGAAGCCCTCATACATAACTGAGCTTAAGCAGTTCAATGGGCCAAAATTCCTCAAAACCGATGTGAGAGATTGACCAGCAGTTACAGGAAACGCTAAGTTGAAGTGATTGTTGCTCGGGGGGGGTGCCAGCAGGTACTGAACTAAAGGTTCACATAAATTTTCACACGTGTATATTGAAGGAGTTCACAAACTTTTCCCCGCCACTATATGCTTTGAGGAAGGCTGCCAGAGAGCAGCCGAAATGTTGACTCACACTGTGGCACAATAAAACTTTGCAGAAATAAGTCAGAGAGCCCATCTTGAAGAGCATTATTTGTTCCTTTCCACTATCTTCACTCCACCTTCAATGGCTGAGGACGCAGAGGAAGTGAAACTTACGCAGAGGCAGGGAACCAGGCTGGATAGGTTGACGTGACGAGGTGCAAACATGTGAAGTTGCTGGAGACAGGAGATGGCTGCGGCCTGCACCAGAGAGTCTGAATGATCCTGCATGATAGCACAGCCAACCAGACATGAGGAACGGATAGTAGAGATAGTGGGCCCGTTACCTGTAACCAAAAACAGATACAGGATTCTCAACCTATTTCCTTTGAGGAATTTTAATATGAAGGTAGTCCTCGCTTTCCAACGTCTCACTTTACAACGAATGGGACGTTTTTCGACGCTGGAATGCGTTATCCGCGCAACTGATAAACATGGGACTCACTTTACAACGGTTTCACTATCTAACGCTACTTCCAGAACGGATTCTGTTGGATAACCGAGGACTGCCTGTACTTCCTACCTTGGAGAGTCTTTTTGCTTAGTCTTTTTCTTGTTTTTGCATTATACACTGAACAGCGTAAATGAAAAGATCATGAAGACAGGTTTACGATCACTACTACATTTTACCATCCTTTATCACTGAAGTGAGCGACTCAAAAAAATGCTGAGACCAATCATTTATCTATGTAAAGTTTTTATTATATTCTTTGGTTTTAGGGGGCTAGGCAACATGTCCGTATGATGTCTATTACATTATTTCAGCAATGAAGGGGTTTGACATGAATTTATATACTACGTTAACGCTCTTTTTGCTAGTAATAAGAACATTGGATACACAAATTGGCGAACTTCAGTTCTCAGAAACAGTTTGAAAACAACCGTTTCATTTTACGGTGTAGATGAAAGTAGACAAATTGTCAATGCTGTCATTGTTTTTTCCTTCTTTCTAACCTTAAATGAAGTACTTCAATTTTGAGTATTATCCTCTACTCAATAATGTACTTTAAACTCCTTGTTCCGTCCGTTAACAATTAACTATTAAAGCTGCAGTTCAGTCTTTTTTTTTTTTTTTTACGTCAATAGTTTCATGTGGGCAATCTCTACTTACCTAAAGAACTGCATAGCTGCAGGTCAATTCGTTCTCCATGTATTGATAGGCGAAATTTGGTGACATCATTAGTGAAGGGATCTGTTTTTCTTCTGCTTCTGTCACTCAGTGGAAGCTCATGAATATTCATGAGCACTCCTGCACTGACATGTGCTAGAGGGAGGGCAGGGCTGACAAAGGGGTGTGCCAGGGCTTGTGACAGGACATGAAGGGGCAGTGCCTTAGCAAATGGTTGTTAAAATAGAATACAAGAAAATGGTCTTTCAAAGTTGTTTTTTTAAAAACAGAAAATGCTAAAAGTATTTTTTCTTACTACAGAACTGATTTATTAAAAAAAAACACACATGCAGGATACTGACTGAACTGCAGCTTTAAAATATTAACTATTTTCAACATTTATACCAATTATTCTACCCTTTTGGCCACTGCTGCAGAACACCCAGAATTCCTAAGCTCTGAAATACTAGAATATACTAGAATATATATATATATGTCCACCTGCATAGCAAAACACTGCATTGCAGCAGCAAAAGGGTTAACCTACTCACCTTGCAGTTCTGGGCCCACCGTAGTTATAATGGCACCCAAGCACCGGCCCAGGCACTGATGTACTTCTATATGTGAAGGGGGAACAGTCAGCAAAAGTGTCAGAACTAAGGAGAGTGTTGGTTCAACGTAGCCACGATACATGGGGCCGCTCGAGTCAACAATCAAGGCAAGCGAATGAAGAGACCATGTCTGCAAATAGATTGAAAGTGTGTGGGGGGGGGGCGTTTAACATGAGTAAGAGGGAAAGAAAGAGAGTAAGAGGGAAAGAGAGAGAGAGAGTAAGAGGGAGAGAGAGAAAAAGAGGGAGAGAAAGAGAAGCGTATCCGCTTTTAATGCGATGCAAGCGTGGCTCCTAAATTCTATGCAGATCTTCCTACCATGCTGGCTCTCGCGCTAATTTTCCTCTCTCTCCCTGTCAGCCGGAAGCTGACGGCAGAAGCAAGGAGAGAAGAGAGCTGCCAGCTGCTGCTGGATCACTCCTGTGTGGGGATGCCACTGCGCGTGGGACAGCTGGGAGAGTTATCCCAGCTCTCCCCCTCCAGCGACCGCGGAACCCGAGTGGTGCAATAACACGATGTGATCCTTTGGACCCCAAGCACCGCGTTATAATGGGCTTGAGCTGTAATTTATTTCTATAGTGCCGAAACAGTATGAATTGACTAGAATCCTAGATCAATGACTTACAAATACGGGAAATGGCATTTAATTCCAAATTGAAAGCTAAAGTCTAAATACAAGGTAATGGTTTTTCATTTTTGTTGCTTCGATAGGATTGTTAAAATCAAGGCTGCAGTTAGACCCATAGATTATGTGACAGTGGTCTTTAGAGCGGTGTTAGATGTGCCGCAAGCCCATAATCTTCTCTCACCTGAACTTCTGGTGAGGTGCCATCCTGAGCCAATGCCAAGAGAATGCTGACGCTAGTCTTCAGGTGCTGGCCTGACCCAATCCCTCCAACGTAACGATGGAGGCAACCGAGTGCCAGAGAGTGGCCTGTCCTAGCCACTACATCCCGAGCAGACTTCAGCCTAGATGAAGATGATGTAGAAGTCCATGTGCAGAGCACATGCAGAATACAGGACTTGCTTAACACTTTCTAACACCGAACACACATTGATTACATGCAGAATTCAGGAATCAGAATGTTATTTTCAGGCACTCAGTCAAAGTGCTGGAACATATTAAAGTTACGCTGAGGTACAAACAAATGATTAGAAACTACATTCTAACACAAGTAAGGATATCTATTGATAGTTGGAATGTGTGTATTTAAACAAGCAAGTGGTTTAGACAATTTCAAGGAAATATACAATGAATGAAAGTGAAAAAGTTAAAGAAACTACGGTATGGAATATATACGATATGACAATTTTTAGGAAGAGTATACAATGAAATGTTATCATGGTATTTACACAAGAGCCATACTATACAATAGGCAGCTGCTGTTACAGCTATGAGTTGATTGAAGGGAGAAAAAGAATCTAATGCCAACATAAACCTTAGTTGAATATGGTCATTTGGCATGCCTTTTTAACAGCTTTGTCAAACCGTGAACATCTCTACTGTGCAAGAAACTGGCGTTTTATGTCCCACGACAGCTATTACGGAGGAAGAGTGAAGTAATGCCATTTTCTTTCAAAACATGAACGTTGTCAGGGCTTCTACAAGGTTGCAACCAACAATAAGTACAATCAACCCTCACAGATGGAGAGATTGATAGCCCCGAACAGGCCCCAATTGTATGTACTCAGGTCCTACACTCTGGTAATCAGGTGCTTAGGGAATAGTGCCAACTGCACTATCCGATAGAGCGTGTTATCAACAGATTATATGATATGATGTTCAGTGGATAATGTATAGGGAATTCTACAATAGAAGCGATCTTAGCAATTGATGTTGCATATAGTATAGTTAAATAAAATTATTTTAATTGGTAACATTTGTTACAATAAATGATTTGTGATGATTGTAGCTGAAAGTTAGTTCACAAGGCAGTCATGTATGGTCGGTGCTGTTGGCAATTTAAACACACTGTATATATTGCACAGAAAACACACAGCATAGTACAAAGTTGCGCCGTTGCTGCAATAGGACTTATTGCACAAAAAAAACCTAAGCCAGTTTAAACTGCAATATAAATAGTCTAAATATAAGCCCCAGTCCCAAAGCCCCTTTTCTATGCTTTCGAGCATTGTCTCACTTGTCAAAGCTGTACTGTGCCATCCTGGCAATGAAAGTTGCTTCTCCAACCACATGAGCCATTCTGCCCAGGGCCTCTCCAGCAGCACATCTTAGGATGGGGTTGGGATTGTCCAGGGCACCCATTACCAGCGTCAGGGCTGATTTACGTACTTCCTCCGGACCTAGAGAGCTCTTGTTCTCTGCTAGGCCCTGGATAAAGAAGCAAAATAACAACAATGCTTTAAAATCAACTCTACACAACTTAAGCAATTGCTAAAAGGGTAATATCGCTATTTCATACAGCTCTTTTCTCTCAAAGGGACTCAAAGGGCTTCACAATTACAATACAGCACGCAGGACGCAGCACATAGGATTTTTACAGACACAGTCGCCGCTCAGATGAGCTTACAATCTATGATTTTGGTACCTGAGGCACAGGGAGATAAAGTGACTTACACATAAAAACACACAGAGTGTCTGCTCAGCCTACCGAAAATAAAATAAAACGTATACTTCCTAGAGTGGTGCTATCAGGGTATACACATATTGGATTACACGACAGAGAGAAAGAACCCTACGAGGATGCACACTAAACTCTACTAATAGAAAAAGAAATACATTTTATGATTAATTATATGAGATACGAACGGGAACATTGATAAAAAAAAGTGCGCTAGCACAGCGTATGACTTTGTCATGCAAGAAGATACAACTCCAATGTGTGGTAGACGGAAATACTATAACTGGCAAGTATAATACATGGTATATAGATGCATGAAAACATGCAGAACTAGTATACAAATGGACTCCTATTGTATGTCTGCTGTACCTTAATGACAATACTTAAGTATAGCTGTATAATATGAATGGAGTACTATGTACGTGAAGGTGTCTGAGAAATGGACAAGTGTGTCTCAAAAGGACATAATAGCACCAGCGCAATAGCTGTGCAGGTAGGGAAACACTTTACTCTATTGACACACACTCAGATCCTTGCAAATCCCTGATATATAGGTGTGTACCCGTAGTTCATAGTGAAGTTAATCCAGGATATACTCGGTAACCTCATTCATTCATTCAAAATCACCCTCACTGGATTACTGGATAGCTATACATAAGGTATATCATGTTGTTAATCAGGACAGGCAAGCAACAGGTTAATGCAATCTATATTCCTAGTCCATGCAAATGCATACGAAGGACAGGAAAAGAAGAAAATCACTGCGTCTGTAAGGTAAGAAGACTCAGACTGTCCAGTTACGGAAAATTCCGTCTGTGCAGTTAAGGTACCCTTTAAATGAGTGCCAATACCTAAGTAATCAGCACTTTTAGGTGTGGTCCCCGAAGAAGTTCAGGCTACTGAACGAAACGCGCGTCGGGTTATGACTTCACACTGACGTCATCAGCGCGACAGGAGCGGTAGCTCCGGTATCTATGCACAGCAGCGACTTTCCATGCTTTGAACTCCTAGTTATTTAACTAAGATGTGGGCCATACGTGGTATCCACTAGTGGAGACAGGACTGCAGTACCTTTATTCTAAGTGAAGGTTTTATAAGCCTTACTTATAACAGCGCTACTAGACAAGACGGTTTCTTTGTATTACGTCCTTTAGATCAAGATTTCTCTGATTATAGAGTACCATTTGACACAATACACAATTTACCCTGTGATATACAAATTGTAAATGTGCTGATTACTTAGGTATTGGCACTCATTTAAAGGGTATCTTAACTACACAGACGGAATTTTCCGTAACTGGACTGTCTGAGTCGTCTTACCTTACAGACTCAGTGATTTTCTTCTTTTCCTGTCCTTCGTATGCATTTGCATGGACTAGGAATAGAGATTGCATTAACCTGTTGCTTGCCTGTCCTGATTAACAACATGATATACCTTATGTATAGCTATCCAGTAATCCAGTGAGGGTGATTTTGAATGAATGAATGAGGTTACCGAGTATATCCTGGATTTACTTCACTATGAACCACGGGTACACACCTATATATCAGGGATTTGCAAGGATCTGTGTGTGTGTCAATAGAGTAAAGTGTTTCCCTACCTGCACAGCTATTGCGCTGGTGCTATTATGTCCTTTTGAGACACACTTGTCCATTTCTCAGACACCTTCACGTACATAGTACTCCATTCATATTATACAGCTATACTTAAGTATTGTCATTAAGGTACAGCAGACATACAATAGGAGTCCATTTGTATACTAGTTCTGCATGTTTTCATGCATCTATATACCATGTATTATACTTACAAGTTATAGTGTTTCCGTCTCCCACACATTGGAGTTGTATCTTCTTGCATGACAGTCATACGCTGTGCTAGCGCACTTTTTCTTTTATCTATGTTCACGTTCGTATCTCATATAATTAATAATAAAATGTATTATTTTTCTATTAGTAGAGATAAAGTGACTTGCCCAAGGTCACAAGGGGCTGACACCAGGAATTGAACCAGGGTTCCCTAATTGAAACTCAGTGTCATTGGCTACAGTCTTTACAGGGTAAAGTTCAAAATAGTGAGGTTGCTCTATGAAGGACACCGTGATTCAAATTCTCTAAAAAAAAAAACATCAATAGTGAAAAAAGGCGGCGATCCCGCCTTAAGCAATATCCTTTAGATTAGTTATACACAAAAGCACACACATTTACGCTTACTACTATTTCATATGCCTTGGAAATATGGCCCATATGATCTTAATTAATATAGTAACATTATTAAATGTTCTATATTCGGGAGCTTGAGAAAATCTAATGTGTCAAGAATCCAGATTCCCACCCTTGCATTGGAACAGAAGAAATTAAATATCTCCCCCCACCTCTAAAAGTTGGGGGAATGAATGATTGCCCATTGAAGTCCCTGAAATGTTTTTAAGAAATCCTCAAATATTTATTGGGATTTAAAAAAAAAGTATCTAGGCTGTGAATTTTAGATTTTCCCCATCTTTAGTGTGCAGATGTATTAATTTCTCCAGAATAGCCGAATGGCTAATGTATCAAATGGCTAGCACATTGGCTCCTATATTACAAAGAATTGCAATGCTAAAATATACACCTACCTTTAGGATTGTCAGAATGCTAAACACAATTACTCACTGAAGTCCCTCAATTATATTGGAAAATCATCACATGGCAAATATTTATTGGGATATTACAAAGTATCTAGGCTGTGAATGTAGATGTTCTCATCGTTAGCGTGCAAAATGTTTCACTTCTCCAGAACAGCAGAGTAATGCGTTTTATATCATATGTACATTTCACATGTTATTTATCAGTATGGTATTGTCCCTACCTTCAGTGCACTAAGCACAGCTGTGAAAATATTCAGCTGCACAGCCTGCTGGCGAACTCCTTTAGCTTGCTTGACACATTCAGCAAAATGATCCAACATTTGCAGCCTGTAATAAACACAAAAACACAACAGCAACTTGTTGCAATGGGTCTTACACAGCAAAATTCGACACTAAACAGACCATTCTTTTCATACCCATCATTTATTATTACTACCCGTAGGCACAATGAGAAAGCAGGAATTGCAGCAGCTGAACAAAATGGCCAAGTAATGAAAAAGGAGACCACATTATACAGATGTAGCAAGAGTAATTGTTTCCCGACACCGGGGCAAGCTGAAGTTGTGCGTACCACCTCGTCACCAGTCGATTACATCAGGGGGAGTGACGGCGCCTGTGCATTGGAGTGGAAACCTCACAGCTGTGTCTGTAGTTGCATCAACTCCAATGCACAGGCCCCGTCACGCCCCCTAACTTAATCGACTGGTGACTAGGTGGTCTGAATCGACAGAGCGTGCTGTGTGACCAGAGACTACTTACCATCCGAACAAGCGGCGTCAGCCGACATGGAGCAGATTGCTGTATTGGGATGTTGCTCACAGTGCGATTTTACTCTGCCAGATTGTAAGTGGCATTTTATTTTTGGGTAGTAAACCTTTTTTTTACAGTACTTCACCATATTGTGCTATTATTAATTTTCAGGACCGGTTTTCTTCTCTGTTCATTGAATTGGACATTCACCTCTGATTTCGACCTAGTAGAATAGTCTTCATTTTCCCTTTTTACTATTTATTTAGTACTAGCTGAGAGACCCGGCGTTGCCCGGGATGTAAATGCGTAATAGGTAGTATTATTTATAAATTGTGGAACAATAGGTGAGTATTTGTTGTAAAGGTTGGATAATAATATTGAAAAGAAAGATGGAAGAAAATGTAATACAATGTTGTATAAAAATGGTTTATTGTAACCACACCACAGTACAACGTATATTTTGGTGCCATAAGTGATGTAAAAATGTGAGGCGTGTGTCCTGCTAGGGTGTGAGGCGGCGGGTGGCGCGTGGGTTGTGAGTGCTGTCTGCGAGTGGGGGTCCTGCTAGGGTGTGAGGCGGCGGGTGGTGCGTGGGTTGTGAGTGCTGTCTGTGAGTGTGGGTCCTGCTAGGGTGTGAGGCGGCGGGTGGCGCGTGGGTTGTGAGTGCTGTCTGTGAGTGGGGGTCCTGCTAGGGTGTGAGGCGGCGGGTGGCGCGTGGGTTGTGAGTGCTGTCTGTGAGTGGGGGTCCTGCTAGGGTGTGAGGCGGTGGGTCAGTGATGTTGGTGCGTAGGGGCGGGAGGCAGCAGGTGTGTGTGGCGGCAGGTATGTGTCGAGTGTGGCGGGTGTCTGTTGAGTGCGTGCAGCGGCTGTGAGGCGGTGGGTGAAAGGCAGAGGCGGCCGGAGTAAGGGCGGGTGAAAGGCAGAGGCGGGGGTGGGGAGGCGGTAAGGCGGGCAGGAAGGCGAAGGGCGGCGGGAAGGGGAGGAGGGGGTGGTGGAGGGGGGCAAGGGGTGGTGGAGGGGGGCAAGGGGTGAAGGAGGGGGGCAAGGGGTGGAGGAGGGGGGAAGGGTTAGAGGAGGGGGGAAGGATTAGAGGAGCGGGGGGGGGAAGGGTTAGAGGAGGGGGGGAAGGGGTGGAAGTGTGGGAGGGGGTGGGAGGGGAAAGGGGTGGAGGGGAGGGGGGTGGAGGGGAGGGGGGTGCAGGGGAGCGGAAAGGGGAGCGGAGGGGGGGGAAAGGGGAGCGGAGGGGGGGAAAGGGGAGCGGAGGGGGGGGAAAGGGGAGCGGAGGGGGGGGAAAGGGGAGCGGAGGGGGGGGAAAGGGGAGCGGAGGGGGGGAAAGGGGAGCGGAGGGGGGGAAAGGGGAGCGGAGGGGGAAGGGGAGCGGAGGGGGGGGGAAGGGGAGCGGAGGGGGGGGGAAGGAGAGCGGAGGGGGGGAAGGGGAGGGGAGCGGGGGGGGGGGAAAGGGGAGCAGGGGGGGGGTAAGGGGAGCGGGGGGGGGGGTAAGGGGAGCGGGGGGGGGGAAGGGGAGCGGGGGGGAAGGGGAGCAGGGGGGGAAGGGGAGCGGGGGGGGAAGGGGAGCGGGGGGGGGAAGGGGAGAAGTGGTGGGAAGGGGGAGGAGGGGGGAGGTGGTGGGAAGAGGGCAAAGGGGGGAGGTGGTGGGAAGGGGGAGGAGGGGTGAGGTGGTGGGAAGGGGGGGGAGGCGGTGGGAAAGGGGGGGGGAGGCGGTGGGAAGGGGGAGGGGAGGCGGTGGGAAGGGGGGGGAGGCGGTGGGAAGGGGGGGGAGGCGGTGGGAAGGGGGGGGGGGAGGCGGTGGGAAGGAGGGGGGAGACGGTGGGAAGGGGGGGGGAGGCGGTGGGAAGGGGGGGGGAGGCGGTGGGAAGGGGGGGAGGCGGTGGGAAGGCGGTGGGAAGGGGGTAGGAAGGGGGGGAGGCGGTGGTAAGGGGGGGGGAGGCGGTGGGAAGGGGGTGGGAAGTTGGGAGGGGAGGCGGTGGGAAGGGAGGTGGTGGGAAGGGGCGGTGGGAAGGGAGGCGGTGGGAAGGGGCGGTGGGAAGGGGGGGGGCGGTGGGAAGGGGGGAGGGGAGGCGGTGGGAAGGGGGAGGGGAGGCGGTGGGAAGGGGGAGGGGAGGCGGTGGGAAGGGGGGAGGGGAGGCAGTGGACAGGAAGGGGGGCAGTGGACAGGAGCGGGGGGCGGCGGACAGGAGGGGGGGGCGGCGGACAGGAGGGGGGGGCGGCGGACAGGAGGGGGGGCGGCGGACAGGAGGGGGGGGGCAGTGAACAGGAGGGGGGGGCAGTGGACAGGAGGGGGGGCGGCGGACAGGAGGGGGGGGGCAGTGAACAGGAGGGGGGGGCGGCGGACAGGAGGGGGGGCGGCGGACAGGAGGGGGGGGGCAGTGAACAGGAGGGGGGGGCAGTGGACAGGAGGGGGGGGCAGTGGACAGGAGGGGGGGGCAGTAGACAGGAGGGGGGGGGGCAGTGGACAGGAGGGGGGGGCAGTGGACAGGAGGGGGGGCTGTGGACAGGAGGGGGGGGCAGTGGACAGGAGGGGGGGGCAGTGGACAGGAGGGGGGGGGCAGTGGACAGGAGGGGGGGGGCAGTGGACAGGAGGGGGGGGGCAGTGGACAGGAGGGGGGGGCAGTGAACAGGAGGGGGGGGCAGTGGACAGGAGGGGGGGGCAGTGGACAGGAGGGGGGGGCAGTGGACAGGAGGGGGGGGCAGTAGACAGGAGGGGGGGGGCAGTGGACAGGAGGGGGGGGCAGTGGACAGGAGGGGGGGGCAGTGGACAGGAGGGGGGGGCAGTGGACAGGAGGGGGGGGCAGTGGACAGGAGGGGGGGGGCAGTGGACAGGAGGGGGGGGGCAGTGGACAGGAGGGGGGGGCAGTGGACAGGAGGGGGGGGCAGTGGACAGGAGGGGGGGGGGCAGTGGACAGGAGGGGGGGGGGCAGTGGACAGGAGGGGGGGGGCAGTGGACAGGAGGGGGGGGCAGTGGACAGGAGGGGGGGGGGCAGTGGACAGGAGGGGGGGGCAGTGGACAGGAGGGGGGGGCAGTGGACAGGAGGGGGGGGCAGTGGACAGGAGGGGGGGGCAGTGGACAGGAGGGGGGGCAGTGGACAGGAGGGGGGCAGTGGACAGGAGGGGGGGCAGTGGACAGGAGGGGGGGCAGTGGACAGGAGGGGGGCAGTGGACAGGAGGGGGGGCAGTGGACAGTGGACAGGAGGGGGTGGACAGTGGACAGGAGGGGGGGGCAGTGGACAGGAGCGGGGGGCGGCGGACAGGAGGGGGGGGCGGCGGACAGGAGGGGGGGGCGGCGGACAGGAGGGGGGGCGGCGGACAGGAGGGGGGGGGCAGTGAACAGGAGGGGGGGGCAGTGGAAAGGAGGGGTGGACAGTGGACAGGAGGGGGGGGCAGTGGACAGGAGGGGGGGGGGCAGTGGACAGGAGGGGGGGGGCAGTGGACAGGAGGGGGGGGGGCAGTGGACAGGAGGGGGGGGGCAGTGGACAGGAGGGGGGGGCAGTGGACAGGAGAGGGGGGGCAGTGGACAGGAGAGGGGGGGCAGTGGACAGGAGAGGGGGGGCAGTGGACAGGAGAGGGGGGGCAGTGGACAGGAGAGGGGGGGCAGTGGACAGGAGAGGGGGGGCAGTGGACAGGAGAGGGGGGACAGTGGACAGGAGAGGGGGGGCAGTGGACAGGAGGGGGGGGCAGTGGACAGGAGGGGTGGGGCTGTGGACAGGAGGGGGGGCAGTGGACAGGAGGGGGGGGCAGTGGACAGGAGGGGGGGCAGTGGACAGGAGGGGGGGGGCAGTGGACAGGAGGGGGGGGCAGTGGACAGGAGGGGGGGCAGTGGACAGGAGGGGGGGCAGTGGATAGGAGGGGGGGCAGTGTCACACACACACACACACACACACACACACACACACACACACACACGTCTCAGTCCCCCGTGATGCGCCCTTTCTCAGTTCTGTGCGGCGGCGGCGGCGCCGCAGGTGGGGGGGAGGTGGGGGAGCAACACACGCGACACCTACCTGTACTTCCGGCCGCCGCCATCTTCTCACTCGGCGCCGCGAGGGAGGAAGGGGGTCCGCCATCTTACGCGCCGCGTGGCAGCCTGTTCCCACGCCGGGGAGGGAGCGGGAGGGAGGTGAGTGGAGCGGGAGGGAATGGAGCGGGAGGGAGGTGAGTGGAGCGGGAGGGAATGGAGCGCGAGGGAGGAAGGGGGTCCGCATCTTAGGCGCCGCGTGGCAGCCTGCCTGTTCCCCCGCCGGGAGGGAATGGAGCGGGAGGAGTGGTGTGTAGCGGGAGGGAGTGGTGTGTAGCGGGAGCTACACTGTGTGAGGTAGCGGGATAGGGGGAGGGACATTGGTGGCATGGTGTAGCGGGGTAGGGGGCCTCGCGGTCTGGTTGCGGTAGGGAGCTGTGTGAGGTGCAGGAGAGGAGGCGTGCTGTGCGGTTCGCGGGAGCTACACTGTGTGAGGTAGCGGGATAGGGGGAGGGACATCGTTGCCATGGTGTGTGAGTGGAGGCCGCGGCCTCGCGGTCCGGTTGCGGGAGGGAGATGTGTGGCGTGGAGGGGAGGGGGGGTTTGAAGAGGCAGTCTGCAGTGTTTGGTGTTGTGTGAATGTGTGTGTGTGCTGTGTTTGTGCGTTGTGTGTAGATTCTGTACCTGATTCGGCAGTCTGTGGTAGCAGACGTGAAGGTTTTGATAGCTGTGAAGCGTGGCCCCAGAGCAGGTTGAGGATTAGGTGTTGCAAAAGCAAAGCGGTGGGACAGTGTGGAAGTATTAGGGCATTGGTGTTGGACGCAGGCCAATGAGAGGTGTGCGGGGGCGGGCATTGGACGCAGGCCAATGAGAGTCAGTGAGGGGTGGGACGCAGGCCAATGAGAGGTGTGCGGGGGCGGGCATTGGACGCAGGCCAATGAGAGTCAGTGAGGGGTGGGACGCAGGCCAATGAGAGGTGTGCGGGGGCGGGCATTGGACGCAGGCCAATGAGAGTCAGTGAGGGGTGGGACAGTGTGGCATTGGTGTTGGACGTAGGCCAATGAGAGGTGTGCGGGGGCGGGCATGGCCTGAGCCGGAGTGACAGGCCCAAGGTCCAATGCGATTGACCCTTGGGACGCAGACATACAGTGATTTCACAAATATATAGTAGATGTATATCTTTTTCCTAGTTATTTGCGCTTCTGTCATTTCTCTTTATATTTCTCTCTTGAGGATCTTGTGGACCTTAGACATTAAGCAGCACCTACTAGGAGCACTATTACATGTTATATTATTCTCACGTGTAATTTGGAGGTGTTACAGGTGTGCACACCAATTCTTTTGAGAAATATATATATATATATTTAGTAACTGGGCTTTGTTTTATAAATGCCAATGTTAAGAGTTACATAGCTGAACGCAAAGTAGGAGCAAATTTGAACGTGTCAACATTGCAGGGAAAAAAAAACTGCAAAAGGTATTGTTTAAAAAAAAAACAAAAACACAGAACATTAAAATAAAACAATATCAAAATTCAACGGCAAGAGAGATTTTTTTTTGAAATACAACAAGAAATTATGTTTTTAAATTAATGCTCTAAATGTTCTTCCAGAACGGAGAATAAGCCTGATCTCCCCCCCTGCTCGCGCCCCCCACCCTCCTCCCACTCGGCTCCGGCATCAAATGACGAAGCAGAGTCATGTGACGTCATGTTGCCATAGCAACACAACGTCACGTGACCCCACAGCGTCATTTGACGCCGGGTTGCCATCGAGTCATATTGCTGGAAGCCAAATCAAGGTAAGGGAATTTACAGAGGCCTTGTGCGGCCCCCTAGCATTTAATTTAAATGCATTCGGGGAAGCACTGGGCCTGTGTAAACACGACGCCCCCCCTAGGGGGCGCACCCCCCAGTTTGCGCACCCCTGGTTTAGAGCTTGAACTAGCATCACATTTTGCTAGGACGTCTCCTTTGCAGAAACTCTGCCTTCAGTAACACTCACCTGAAAGTGACCCAGTTGCTTTAGCAACTGCTTCCCAATTTGCTGCCGCAAATTGAAATGCCACACTGACCTGTGCTTGGATGACACGTGAGGGAACACCACCCCAAAGAGAGCCACAGAAGCATCGATCACAGACACTCCTAGCGGGAGGGGGCCAGGCACAGCTTCTCCGGCTGGGATGCGCAGATAGATTGAGGAAGGGTCATGTTCTAAAGCCCCACTTCCAGATGCACTGTTGGGCTGGAGCTGCACAACATGCAAATATCAATTAATAAAAGCAGCAACAGAATAAAACATCTGTGTCAAAATCCCCCATAAACCCTCTCTGCCCCCTCCCCCCCCTTGAAGGTTGCGAGTACTGTACCAACCAATGAGAAAACAATTCTCTGGTCTTAAGATGGAAGCTGTACAGCCAACTGGGAAAAATAAGACTGACCTTACAAGAAACAAGCCAAAGACAAGTCTTAGGCCTTGTCCAGGGTGGCGCTGAGCGGGCGCTCCCGCTGGCCGCGATGAAACACATTGCTGCAATGTGTGTGGCCAGCGTGAGCGAGCGTGGCGCTTTCCTGCTTGGCAGACAACCAAATTTGATATAGCTGCTCACTGATGCGTCACGTGAGCAGCTCGCCAAATGAGGGCGAAAGAATAGGAATAATTATAAAGAATTCTAAAATACAAACTCTGAAAGGGGGATGACCCAATCTGGTCTGTTCCATCACAGGGGTAAAATAACCAGAATTATACATGCCCACTGAGTCAAATGACAAACTGGGAAACTGGAAATGTAAGCAGAGATAAGGGTAGTAAACCCCATCATACACTTCCAGCGACAGTGCCTTTTCACAATAAGCTTACAAAAATAATTTAACACTCATTTCGGTACGATTGTTTTGTGAAGGCATCACCCAGCTTTAACTTGGTTCGTTCAATTTGGGACCACACTGATCATGCAACAATCAAGATCATTTGCTACCTTTTGTAGGGGGAGGGGAGGGGGTTGAGAAATATTGTTTGTCACTCCACATCAATCCCATACCTGATCTTCAATGGATTTGTGGTCAGTCTCCTGCAGCCACGAGCCAAGCAGCACACTGTCATCAAAGTGACACAGAGAGCGGAGGAGGGATGTGGTGGTATTGGAAGAGTTGTCGGTTAAGGTGAACTCTGCCACTAGCTCACGAAGAAGCACGTTGAAGTTTCCTATACAAAAGAATGGATATTTAGGTATACATGAATATTTAGAAGAGATAAGAAAACTGTTAATAAATTAAAACAAAATACCATTGCAGATACAAATTAGAGGCTCATTCTATGTTCCTATCACACAGGATGTGAGAACTGGGGGGGGGGGGGGGAGAGGAGAGGGGTAGGGACCTTTATTCGTGAATACCAAGGTCAAAAACAAGAAGTTGAGAATGACAATTCCAATACGAGAATCTTGTCACATTTTATTGTTTCTTCCTGAGGCTCAAAAACATTGTTGTTCCCAGTTAAGATCCTGGAGCTAGAAGTCCACCAAGTTTTCTATATCAACTTAGCCATTCTTAAAAAAAGAGAACATTAAGAGGTTATCTTTACCTTCATACGTCTTGGGGGGCAACAAAGCCAAAATGTCATACAGCCTCAGACGGACCATTGCAGCACTTGCCTTTAGATGTGTCCCATGTGCTTTAATTACAGAAAGGATGCTATAGAGTTAAATCAAGAGGGGAAATAAAAAGTTTGCATTAAACACAATAAATGATTTCAGAAGGACAGTTTATACCGAACCAGGCTCTCTTATTGCAACTACAAATAAAAAAAAATCTAAACTATCTTGACTAGTCAACAGGTTTATTAGCTGTTTGAGCACAGCTTCAACAGTTTCATTCATTGGTTCGTAGCTCTGTCTTCAAGGCACAGTAGCTGGACCAAGCTTCCAGTAGCATCAGATTATATTCTAATAATATTTACACCAAATTCATTCAGATGTGACTGGCACAATCGGGTTAAAAAAAAACAAAACAAAAAAAAACAGTGTACTGGTCCCTTGGAGCAGCTGTTCCTTGGTGGCAAGTTTGAGCAGGTGGTTTCTTTGGAGTCTCAGATTGCTAATCTGAAGAGGCAATTTGCAACATTGAGAGCCATTGACAATCTTTAACAGAGTTTAGTGCTCACAAAGCAAGCCATAGCTGGGACTAGTGTTGCAGATGATGGAGCTGTGAGTGAGGAACAGGTAGGTAGCTGGGTAACAGAAGAAGAAGCAGGGGCAATAGGGAGAGGCAGGCCAGTTCTGAGTTGACAGATCCCAATAGATTTGCCAGATTGAGTGAAGATATTAGGTGTGTCATGGCAGGAATGGCAAGGCTGGGGAGACCGATTCCTTTAGCAGCCCGGGGAATTGTTCATCCAGCACAGAGGGGACAGGATACTCGGAACAAAAAAGTCTGTGGTGGTAGGTGACTCCATTATTAAGAGGGTAGGTAGAAATCTGTTGTTGTGAACACATGAACAGAACCAACTAGTCTTCCGCATGGCAGAAAACTAGTTAGTAAATATATCTGTTGTATCTGTGGTTCCTTAGGGATACAGTATGGCTGTGAACTACTGGTTTAACCTAACCCATTTTTTCCAAACGCCTAAAAACACTTTGCAGGACACACAGTACGAACAAGAATACTTTTCTCTTCTAACCAATTATATGCGGATTTGGCAAAATAATATATTCTATAAAATAATAGTGGAGCACACCTGTGTGCCTCTGGTAACACATGTATATTGTGATACCACATATCAGAAGTAAACAAACATTGGTGACATCACAGTATTATCAGCCACACAGGTCATTTCAAAACTACTTTTGTCATTTAGAAAAGAATAAGAAGGGGAAAAAAATGACACTAACTTGTGATTGATGCCAATAATTTAATTAAAATAATCTCCTAAAAGCTTTTTTCACCCAGTTTAGTAGTGTGAATAGAACCTATATTTTCCGATAGCAATGTAACTTCAGTTTCAGGGACAATATATATTTGGAATGGTCTGCAGTTCAAAAATTGCTCATTAATATATTTACTTTATAATGTTACAGGCGGTGATCAATAAAAACAGAATGGTATATTCTATATTCAAGCAGTGTGAGAGGGTAGCATTTATAATAAAATGCAATCTAGTCAGTAGTTCTGACATCAGTGAAACACTCCAATATTTGGAAAACAGAGTTTCATTAGCTTGTTCCACTGAAGTACAGATGCAGCGGCCGTTATTCGAACAAATCTCGAAACGGATTTCGAGATCTCACCGTGATCCGCACAAGTTTTGCCGGGCAGACTATAATGGCCCATCGGATTAACACAGCAGGGGTCCCTGCTGTGTGAGTCCTACCGGGGTCTGCCTTTCTGTAGTAGACGCACAGTAAGAGATAGGCTGAATCAGTCACACTCACAGTGCGCGCCTCTCACAGGCGATCGCGGGGGGTTTATTTAATTTTAAACATTACAGTAATGTAGCAGGGGGTCTCTGGAGCTGAACCGCATTGATTTCAAGTCCATGGACCCCCTACTTCCTGAGATACAGGCCCCGTTATGGGGTGCCGGTATCTCTTATGCATGTAAATGTCTCGCGTCACGTGATCGGAACATTTCCATGCATAGGAGATACCGGCACCCTATAACGGGGCCTGTATCTCGGGAAGCAGGGGATCCCCGGAGTTGAAACCAATGCGGTTCAGCTCGGGAGACCCCCTGCTACGATACTGTAATGTTTAAAATTAAATAAACCCCCCTTGATCGCCTATGAGAGGTGCGCAGTTAGTGACTGATTCAGCCTCTTACTGCGCGTCTATTACAGAGAGGCAGATCCCGGCAGGATTCACACAGCAGGGACCCCTGCTGTGTTTATCCGATGGGCCGTTTGCAGCGGCAAAACTTGTGAATATATCGCAGCCTACACGCGGCACAACACAAAATGTACCCAGGTAAATGTTCGGATAATGGCCGCTGCATCTGTAGTAGTTACCAACTATTTGTCTTTTCCACCAAATTTCCCTGGTTCCAATTACAAGCACGCAAAAAAATAAATACAAATTCAATGGTGCAGGTTCCTGATTTAAATGAGATTTAGATGTAAAGACTAATTAAACTGCATAACTTAAGGATTTTATCCAGCCATGCCCCAATTACTTACTGTGACATCATGGTCATGGCACATTCAATGGGTGTCATCAACTTCCTGATCACATCCTCAGTGAGCAGCTCAGGGCAGTGAGCAACAAAACTTCGCATAGCTTGAAAAAAAGTCAATGTTTCATCAAAATATATTAACATAGATGATTCATGATTTAGTCTGCTGTACAAATGGAAAACATTTAATTAATGGCATTTATAGATCCAACTGAAACATTACTGAAATTAAAAAACGTGTGTATAATACACAAAACAATGTGTATACTATACATTTATACACACATATATACATACATATATATATATATATATACATACATATATATATATATACATATACATATATATATATATATATATATACATATATATATATACATATACATATATATATACATATACATATATATATATATATACATATATATATATATATACATATATATATATATACATATATATATATATACATATATATATATATATACATATATATATATATATATACATATACATATATATATATATATACATATATATATATATATATACATATATATATATATATATATATATATATATATACATATATATATATATATATATACACATATACACATACATATACACACGTATATACACATACACATGCATACATCTTTATAGCGCCCATCCAAGTACATAGCGCTTTGCAGTAGTAATACACCTGACATCATAATAAGATACATGATAGGAATAAAAGTAGACATTCGGAAAAGGAGTCCTTTCCCCGAACAGCTTACAATGCTTACATATTTAAATACAGTAACTGGTAGTACACCGCTCACCAAATAGCAAATAATATAACCGGTGCAAAGGGATAGTACTGACATCGAAAGTAAGCAGGAAGACAATAGGTAAATCTTCCACAGATCCCAGATAGCTGCACACAGGCTAATAGAATATATTGTACAGATAGAGTAGCTTGTATTGCTACAGGGGGTGGATTGAGGGGAGGGGGATCCTGGTAATTGTACCCAAAATTGGGATAGAACAATCACCTAAAATGCCCTATGGGCAAAACAATAAACTTTTATTAAACATCTATGTAGACGCACATTGTCACGACGCAAAAAGTGTAGTGAGTAATAAAAACAACTAAAACACAGGCACGGATGTATAAGGAGGTGGTGGTAGGATTAATATAAGGTATACCACTGCTTAAATAGATACCTCCATAGGTGGCTCCGATAGGGGTAGTGGGCGGTGAGGTAAATATGCCTAAATGAAAACTAGCAATATATGCTGATGAATCACCTAAAGCCCTGGGAGGGTGTAATGGGTATCTATTATACAACTAGTGTAATAGTACCGGAGGAATGAGCCTCAGTTAAGGTGGATCAGAAGTGCTGCAGTAAGATACGGGTGCATTACCCACTGCTCTGGTGATTGCAGTGTCACCTCGTGCAGTCTGTACAGCACCTGCTCTCCTGTTACATAGAGTGGCAAGTGCCAGTATGGTGCTCAATTTCAGGCAAAGTAACTGTAGTTAGGAGTAGCCAGTACAGCACCAAACACCCTCCCTTCCCTGTCAAGGAGCAATCTCTCCCGTGACCTCCGACGTCAGCGTGATGACGTCATCCCGACGTACGTTTCGACCTCCTACCTTGAGAAAGCGCCGCCCCCGAGCGCGAAACGTACGTCGGGATGACGTCATCACGCTGACGTCGGAGGTCACGGGAGAGATTGCTCCTTGACAGGGAAGGGAGGGTGTTTGGTGCTGTACTGGCTACTCCTAACTACAGTTACTTTGCCTGAAATTGAGCACCATACTGGCACTTGCCACTCTATGTAACAGGAGAGCAGGTGCTGTACAGACTGCACGAGGTGACACTGCAATCACCAGAGCAGTGGGTAATGCACCCGTATCTTACTGCAGCACTTCTGATCCACCTTAACTGAGGCTCATTCCTCCGGTACTATTACACTAGTTGTATAATAGATACCCATTACACCCTCCCAGGGCTTTAGGTGATTCATCAGCATATATTGCTAGTTTTCATTTAGGCATATTTACCTCACCGCCCACTACCCCTATCGGAGCCACCTATGGAGGTATCTATTTAAGCAGTGGTATACCTTATATTAATCCTACCACCACCTCCTTATACATCCGTGCCTGTGTTTTAGTTGTTTTTATTACTCACTACACTTTTTGCGTCGTGACAATGTGCGTCTACATAGATGTTTAATAAAAGTTTATTGTTTTGCCCATAGGGCATTTTAGGTGATTGTTCTATCCCAATTTTGGGTACAATTACCAGGATCCCCCTCCCCTCAATCCACCCCCTGTAGCAATACAAGCTACTCTATCTGTACAATATATTCTATTAGCCTGTGTGCAGCTATCTGGGATCTGTGGAAGATTTACCTATTGTCTTCCTGCTTACTTTCGATATTTAAATACAGGTCTATTTTTTATTACTCAGACTAGACCCATATTAGGCTGTGATACCTTTTAGCGGACAAAGAGTTTTTCATAGATTAAGTTAGTGTACAGAGGTTTAATTTTCATTGTACACTAGAAAAATAAACTTTTGAAGTTTCGAAAGCTCTGTACACTATAATTTCATCTATGGAGGACTCTGTTTTTCCACTAAAAAAGGTATCACAGCCTACAACACATTTACACTTCTCCAGCACCAATGCGGCTACTAAAACGTTGAACTATAGAATTACCCAATTAAACATCAATTTATTTTTATTCCTAAGTCGGACTGCACCAATAAGGAAATCGGGGGTGTACCATCCTGCTTCTTACCACAGAGAGCTCCAGCGCGACCTTCCAGAGTCACCTGCCAAGTAAAAGAGTCTCCTCTGGCTTTCTCTGCCTCCAACTCTTTTAAGGAACGAGGAAACACATTTCGCCAAAGCAGAAGCATCTTAGGGAGATGGTATCGCACAACTGAGGGGCCTGTGTAAGTTTGAGACAAGAAATTGGTGAGAAGCCATAGGGACTATAGCAATGGACTGTGAACGGAAAGGATGTGAGCAGACAAGACTTGTCTCCATGTATGTTTGGCAAGGATATGACAAGCTTTTACTACAGAGAAGAACAAAAATAAACAAGTACTCACAACACTCACATTTATTTGTAAAAATGCGGGGACTATGGGGAGCTAAATAAGAGGGAGCTTCAGACGGTATAACCAGTGCCGTACTCAGCTTACAGCAGCCCATCTATTCAGGTTCTGAGAGAGAGTGTTAGCTTGATGATAAATCCAAAGGAAGTAGGTTTATGGATCAGGCACCACATTATATTATCACTAACCCAACTACTCTTTGTTCCCAAAAAGCGCCTATGAGCGATGCACACTTTTCCATTATCCTTTTCTATTATTCCAAGTTACAGAAATTCAACTTTTGCCATAGAAATTAGTTACATAGCAAGACAGGGATTCATCCGGCTGTGATGCAATTACCAACGGATTGGATTGGGGTGCGATACCCCGATGAACCCCAGCCAAAGGCAGGTATTCCTTGTGCTTGGTTTCTACTTTGTGCATCTCTCAAACAGGAAGGGTACAGAGAAGATGCAGAGCAGCGTACGTACCTAATGTCATTAGAGCTCCAAGCAATAGCCATCCAGCCTGCGTGCGTTGTAACGATAGTCTGCTATTTTGTGAAGCAGTGCGTAACAAGTCTTCGGCTATGCTGACAACCATCTGCAACAACAAAATCAAAATAATGAGACGGACTTCATACAGTATACAGATTGGCAACAGTAATACTCAGGAACCAGAATAACCTTCACTAAACTGCTGCAGTGCATAATAGCATGTGTTGGATTGCTTACAGTAGCATGGGTTTAGTTGCCATGGAAGTGAAGAGACCTAGAACATGAGCACAAAGTAGATTGCATTTGAGAAATAACTTGGAAATTAGGTCAGAAAGGTGAGGAAGGGATGTAGATTGGCAATATTGCAGAGATGGAAACAAAATTTGGCGAGGTACTGATTGTGAGGGGTGGGGGAGGAGTACAAAAATGACACCCGTGCATCTAGCTTGGAGTCTACAAAGTATAGTGGAGACTTACAATTCAATTGAGAAATTAGGTACAGATGTAGGGTTAGAAGGAAGGGAACTGATAAGCTCTGTTTTTGACATGTTAGGTTAGAGATGATAATGGGACATCCACGAGCAAATAGCAGAAAAACAGTTACACACAATTGGAATGAAAGAGGAGTGGTCAGGAGATGAGAGGATTGAGAGAGAAAATTGTAGAGGGGGGGGTGAGGGGAGAAGATGGGAGACTTTCTCCTTGGTAACTGGTGTGGATGTGGCTTGACAAAGTCGTGTCGAATAGCGTTGATTTAATCTCTAAAGTGGTTAGCTAGATCTTGAGCTATAAGGCCAGAAGTGGGACCTTGGGTGGAAGGACAAAGAGAGTTGAAAGTTGAAAACAGACATTGTGAATTGGTGGATAGTAGATATGTGAGAGTAAAAGTAGTTTTGTTTAGAAAGGATTTGGGCAGAATTACAGGCAAAGAGAATTAATTTGCGGTGCATAAATCCTGCTTTAGAGAGTGATTTCCTCCATTGACATTTAGTGAGGGAACAGAAACGACAGAACATAATATCAAGCAAGTAACCATCACAATGTGAAGCAGAGCTGGACAACTGCTCAGAGACCAAAGAATGAGGTCAAAGAGGAAATAAGAGGAAGCTGGAGTATTAGGGTTATCAATAGGAATATTAAAGTCTGCTAGAATGAGTGAGGAAGTCAGGAATGAGCAAGTGTGGAAGCCAGGCAACAAAATTGTCTGCAATACGGAGAGACAGGGGAGTGTTTTTTTTCAAATGAGGGTAACGAGAGGGAAGGACAAGGGGGTATTACTTGGAAAGTGCATCAATGAGAGAGAAGAAGGCCTCCTCCACCATGTCTGCTCCCTGGTCAGGGGTATGACTAAAGGAAAGGTCACTGTAAGACAGTGCAGCAGGTGAGATAGTAACAGGTGGCGTTAGCCAAGTTTCAGTAATGTCTATTAGGCTGAACGAGTACGGTATATACACATATAAATACAGGCATACCCCGTTTTACGTACACCCGCTTTACCTACACTCGCAAGTACGTACATTTATTTTTAGTTACACCATACCCCTTTGTACGTACGCATGCTTCGCGAGTACGGACACCAGGGGGCGGCGTGCGTGCGCACCTCTCATCAATACTGCAACCTCCTTCATTGTGGTCCCTAACTGAGTGGGAGTGCAGGTAAGGGGTAAGGGGGAACGGGGCCAGATGGCAGGGGGAACGGGGAGATCGGGCGCACCATCAATCAGCTGCTATAGCAGTGATTCCGCCCGCACTGCAGCTCCTGGCTTTTCTCCCTCCGCTCTCCTCCTCCCTTCTCCCTCCTCAGAGCTCGCTCTAGCCTGCTGCTGCTGCTGCTGTAGAATGGAACTTTGCATGTGAGTTACAGGCTACGGGGAGGAGGTGCTCTTCTACTGCATTCTGTGCTTGTGTGTGTGTGTGTGTGTGTCTGTCTGTCTGTCTGTGTGTGTGTCTGTCTGAGTGTGTGTCTGTGTGTCTGTCTGTCTGAGTGTCTGAGTGTGTCTGTCTGTCTGTGTGTGTGTCTGTCTGAGTGTGTGTCTGTGTGTCTGTCTGTCTGAGTGTCTGAGTGTGTCTGTCTGAGTGTGTGTGTGTCTGTCTGCGTGTGTGTGTGTCTGTCTGCGTGTGTGTGTGTCTGTCTGCGTGTGTGTGTGTCTGTCTGCGTGTGTGTGTGTCTGTCTGCGTGTGTGTGTGTCTGTCTGCGTGTGTGTGTCTGTCTGCGTGTGTGTGTGTCTGTCTGCGTGTGTGTGTGTCTGTCTGCGTGTGTGTGTGTCTGTCTGCGTGTGTGTGTGTCTGTCTGCGTGTGTGTGTGTCTGTCTGCGTGTGTGTGTGTCTGTCTGCGTGTGTGTGTGTCTGTCTGCGTGTGTGTGTGTCTGTCTGCGTGTGTGTGTGTCTGTCTGCGTGTGTGTGTGTCTGTCTGCGTGTGTGTGTGTCTGTCTGCGTGTGTGTGTGTGTCTGTCTGCGTGTGTGTGTGTGTCTGTCTGCGTGTGTGTGTGTCTGTCTGCGTGTGTGTGTGTCTGTCTGCGTGCGTGTGTGTCTGTCTGCGTGTGTGTGTGTCTGTCTGCGTGTGTGTGTGTCTGTCTGCGTGTGTGTGTGTCTGTCTGCGTGTGTGTGTGTCTGTCTGCGTGTGTGTGTGTCTGTCTGCGTGTGTGTGTGTGTCTGCGTGTGTGTCTGTCTGCGTGTGTGTGTCTGTCTGCGTGTGTGTGTGTGTGTCTGTCTGCGTGTGTGTGTGTGTCTGTCTGCGTGTGTGTGTCTGTCTGCGTGTGTGTGTGTGTGTCTGTCTGCGTGTGTGTGTGTGTCTGCGCGTGTATCTGTGTCTGAGTGCGTGCGTGTGTCTGTGTCTGAGTGCACGTGCGTGCGTGACAGAGTGCGTGCGTGGCTAAGTGCGTGTGCATGCGTGACTGAGTGAGATTGCGTGAGAGATTGTGTGACTGAGGGAGTGCGTGAGAGATTGTGTGACTGAGGGAGTGCGTGAGAGATTGTGTGACTGAGGGAGTGCGTGAGAGATTGTGTGACTGAGGGAGTGCGTGAGAGATTGTGTGACAGAGGGAGTGTGTGCGTGACTGAGGGAGTGCGTGCAAGCCAAGCTGATCAAGGACCTGAATAAGGCCGTGCGTATAGTGCCAGCGATGCCACCCAAAAACAAACACATTGCCGCCGCCACGTGCGCTTATAGTAGGCGCGAGAGCGGCAATGCGACGGAGCGGACGTTGGAAGCCGGGAATATTTGATTTTCATGGGCAGTCACCTCATGTGACAGCCCCTGAACAAATCAAATGCCCGGGAGCCCGCGCTGCCGCCGCAAAGTGAAATATAACTTTCGCTAGCTATGATGGGTGACGTCGCCGGTCGCGGGCACTATACGCACGGCCTAAGGAAGCACAGCATTGTAAAACACTGTACAGTACTGTACAGTATTGTACTGTACTGTTTTCACCAAAGTCACAAAAAATAAGTCCCAAAAATATATCAGTCAGTCAAATAAATGCACCTCACCTTCATGCCCTTTCAGTAAAAATACTGTACAGTAGAAGATATGCCCTCTCCTTCATCCTTCCTACATATTTTTTAAATAATTTTCCATTCATCCATGTTGTATCTGTCAGCACATAAGAAAAATCAGCTGACATTAAAGATTTTATTTCAATAAAGCCTACTGTATTTATTTTGGTTACAAATGCATTATTTACATCAGTTATGCACATATATGATGTTTGCAGTACAGTACATGCATTGTAAAGTGGAAAAAAGGTAGTGCTTCACTATAAGTACATTTTCACTTTACATACATGCTCCGGTCCCATTGCGTATGTTAAAGCGGGGTATGCCTGTACACACATGCACAGACACACAGTTTGTGAGAGACATAAACAATGAGCAATATTTACCAAGCGGTGCTAAGCTGCAAGGCTTACAGTAACCTAGTAATTATGGCCCATAAAGTATTGAAAGACCAGATACATTTTGTTTCTTACCTTTCCTTTGGCGTGAGGAATACCCAAAGGACACTGATGTACACCGCCTAGTAGAGCAGCCATTGCAAAGCTGTAACCGCTAACCGCTTCAGGGGAATTCTTCAAGTTGTTTAGTCTTTCTACACACCTGTCCAGCAGCGGTGTAAGCTGAAAGGGTAGTGCCACAGCAACACAGCGCAGGCACCATGCAGCTGCGAGTCTGGCTGCCATGCTGGGGTGAAGGAGGACAGACGTCACTGTGTCCAAAAGTCCTAAATACAAACGGCAAAAGGTTGAAACACTTCATAGCAGTGCAAAGGGGAAACACGAAGACAAACTGCACTCACATGGTAGTTTCAGCTCTATGTGCTAAGCAGTTTTCTTGATTTGGCTTGTTTTAAAAATAGCCTTTGGGGCAACGCAGGTGTAGGCTGAAGAGGTTCAACATAGAGGGGTGTTAGGCCAAATAACAGGTGGATTCTCATATTTCTTCATATCCTCTTAAGAACTTTAGCATGTGAGAACGTATTTAAGTTTTCTGTTTTTATCCCATTATTTTCTGAAACGGTCTTTGAAACGCTTTTTCTTTAAACAATCACTTTACCACTTTTCGTACATTATACCTAAAATGGAATAAGTACTGTTTTGGAGCTCTAATTGAACCTTGTAACCTTTTAGAAGAGATAAACTGTATTTTCTGACACATTTTGCTACATTGTTACATATTTTTCCAGTAAACATGGGCTGTGAACTCCAGGGAGCAAGCCCTTCATTTATTCTTAGTGGTGGCAGCGTATTGAGTTTTTGGGGGGAGATATTGCTCGTTTTGAGGGCCTTGCGGGAAGGTTAGCAAGTCAGCTGGACCGCCAGATGTTTTAACCCTTTTCACACACAGAAATCATGTGCTCAAGGGTGCGGCGTACGTGACAAATTCTTATCAATACAATCTACTGTTTGTATAAATTACGCCTGCTGTGCATCTGGCTGCAGTTACCTATAGAAGGCTCCAGTATGAGAGGTGATGCTGTGGAGTTCAGGCTTTGTACCAGACTCCCCAGCTCCTGCAGGGCACACACCATGACATGCTGAGTGGCAGAAACGTCAGCAGATCCGCCTTTATTTTCATTGTTGGCATCATTCACCACAGCTTCTAAACAACAACAAAAAAAACACGAAACAGCACAATTACACCGCAAAAGTTGATATGTCATATCGAGCACGACCATAAAAAGGATCTAAATAAACAGGAGTAAGATTCTAAATTGTTTATGCCAATATTGGGCATTAAATAAAATGTAGGACAGTGCAACAAATAAGGTTCTAAGAAAGAGTAATCGTATCAGGCCAGGAAAATCAGCTGTTCCAGTATTTCCATGAAGGGCCGCTGCTCTGTAAATGAAGATAAAATCCTGGTAACCAACCAACCGGCAAGAAGCTGAATATGCCTTCAAGGTGCAATCCCTTTTAGGATGAAAGTGAACGAAAGGCAATTATATGTTTTAGAGGCCATATTTATGAAGCAGTGCTAAGCAATAAAGCACCATCCTGCCCATTCAAGTAAATAGGAGTGATTTACTTAAAAATAAATATAAACAAACACTTGTACAGTACGTATTTGTATGCACTTTTTAAAGTAAGGTTGTAAACATGGTGAGCGGAGACAGAGGACGAGGACGTGTTGAACAGGGGCCTGCGCGGCTAACTCCCTCCTTCCTTATCTTTACTGCCCGTCAACAGGGACATGTGTGAGCTAGGGGTAAAGAAAATGGTCGAATTTCAAGCTCTCCATTGTTCAGATTCACCCATTGAAAAAGAAAACTTCTCTTCATTTCCAATTAAACCCGCACAGCCAAATGTTTGCTATAATCATGGCAACAATTCTTTAAAGGAGACAATTTCATTGTTATGTTGTTAAAAAAAAAATTAAAAAAAAATAGCATGTTAATTGAGAACGATTGTACCTAAAATCTTAGCAGCTTTCAGTAAATCTGCATTTATGGGCAATTGAGAACACAGAAACTACATTGTACGTATCCCCAATTCTTATATTCAAGTGGCAAAAAAGCAAATCATATTTCAGCCTTTGATTGTTGTACTTTTTTTTTACATAGTTACATACATAGTAGAGGAGGTTGAAAAAGACATATCCATCAAGTTCAACCTATGCTAATTTAGGATGACAAATACTTATCCTATATTTGTACTTGCAGTTTATTGATACAGAGGAAGACAAACAAAAAAAAATGATTTAAAGCACACAATCATCTTTGTAACTAGAGACTTTTTCCCCCTTATTCATCCTACCTGGGCAATGAGGTGTGTGTCCTCCTTGACGACTCTCAGGATTGCCTTCCACATAAATAGACTGTTTACACTCCATAAAAAAGTTATACTTGCTGATGTCTTTACTTGAGCGCTATAGCATTAAACTGCTGTACCCCTCCCAACCCCAACTCCCCACTCCATTCCCTCATTATTTATGTATCCTTACCTTTACATCCCCCCCTCCCTCTTTTGTTATACCTTGAAAACCTCAACAAAAACAGGACGATAAAATAAAAAATAAACACAATCATCTTACCCACGGATTTCATCTGCTTACTGATGGCCTGGCAGATCTCCTTAGCCGCTGCGTTTTGGGCTTTCTCCCCTAGTAGGCTGCCCACGGTGGCTCTCAGGATAAAGGACACGCACCTCCGGGAGTACACGGCCTCCACATGCGTCTGGGTGGCACGGGGGTGTGAGAGCAGGTCAAGCACGTGAGACAGGAACGCGGCAAAATTGCGCTCCAGCCACTCGCCTCCTAGTGTCGTGACAAAAATCACGTACGCCTGTGACCAACAGAAAAGTCAAGTCAACAAGTCACTTTAAAAGGATGTTAATAAATAGAAACAGTTTTAAGAAGCATTACATGGACTGTAAAAAATAAAAATATTAAATATATATATATATATATATATAATATATGTAGAGGTATCAGTACCGTGTTAGCCGAGCTTCAATAATCAAAAAATATATAGACGATACCGTTCTGTGGCTAACGAAATGCTTTTATTTGTGCGAGCTTTCGAGATACACTGATCTCTTCTTCCGGCGATGTTACAATGAATGAAGCAAGCAAAGGGTATACTTAAAAACAGTGTCTCTAGGAATCTTATCTGTGCTCGTCCCTCCCCCGTGTGTGGATGTGATTTATGGCTAGAGGTGTTAAATGGTTCCTGAAAGTTAGTGATGTAAGAGTGTGTGTGTGTGAATCTGTATGAATATAAATGAATGGAGAGCCCACAGTGTATACAGTGCTTTACAAAAGGTGTGTGTGGAGTGGGAGTTAATATAAATGATGTGGGTAGGTATTCAGCAGCACAACTGAATGCGGGACGAAACCATGCCAAGACGCAAGATGCAAAACCTGCGCAATGCTCTACACAGCGGACACACATTTTAGTGCACCGTCAGGCCCAGTCAAATTAATACATCAAGGCCAAGCACCGTTTAGTAATCTGGGCCATTTAGGTCTTTCAATTCCATATAAAGCCTAGTTTAATGGGATAGTGAGCAGCCAACATGCATTAAAGATCTATAAACGGTCAGTAAAAGTGGTATCAACCCATGGTTACAATTCCCAATAAACCAGTACTTAAATGACAAAACAAAGCTAACAAATTGAACAAGATTTGATTCCATTATTATTCACAACACCATTCTTTACCAATAGAAAAAGCTTGCAATAATGTGACCAGTCAAAAGGCCATTTTGGTTTTCTTCACTGTCTAGTGCAGGGGTGCACAAGATTTTTCTGGTGGGGCGCAGGCGGTTGCAGAGGTCCCACACTCTTCCCCAAGGCATTTAAATTAAATGCCGGGGGACCGCGCAAGGCCTCTGCAACTCAACTCAGCCGTGGCATGTGACATCACATGACCCCACTGCGTCCTTCGACGCCCGTCATGGCAACGCGGCATCAGGGTCCCATGACCCCGCAGCAAAAAGGTAGAGGGGGGGGGGGGGCAGCACCAGAAGTTTGTGCACCCGTGATCTAGCATATTATTGTAGAATGTGGAGACAATTCTGCATGTAGAACAAGAGTAGCTAAAACAAACATGAAGGAGAGACATTATTTTGTAATAAACCTTAGCATCACATGGGATTTTAGTTTACTGCAAACCGAATGAGCATCCCATAAAAGTGACCTAATGAACTGACAGTATGCACAGTACGATTGTGTTTTTCTTTGTTGATGGCCGAGATCTCTCCCTTGTGTCCTCATTGCATGGAAGTCATGTTTGAAGTAGTTACAAATTACTGGCGAGTGTCACCTCTGTGGTGGACACGAGGACAGGTGATCCCTAGTGAAAGATCTAGTGTAAGCTTCATGTGATCTCAAACAAATTACTTTCTGTGGTGTGTACTAAAATTAGGTCAAGCTCTTTGGTAGAGAAATGCATTGGCTTGGTTTCATTGTGTGTACAGCCAGGCTCTTCAACTGCCTGCCCATAGGTCAAATGGGGCCCGCAAAGAGCCTTCATGTGGCCCTTAAGACTCTCTGCTCCTGCTAATTTCATACTACTAGTTGCTTAGGCAGCTAAATGCAGTTTTTTAAAACTGAAAACACTTGTAACTTAAGGTAGCTTAAATATGTATTTAAATACAAATGTTATCAAAGGTTTGTAAAATATTAAAATACATGTTAAATATTTAAATGAATTTTTTTTAATATATATATATATATATATAACAAAAGAAACAGCGCACAATCCTAGGGCATTACCAGAAAAATTGGATTTATTATAAAAAGTAGGGGGGGAAGACAATGCCCACTTACAAGATGGATTAAATAGAAATCACATAAAGGTTTCTTTATAACTGTGTGGTGGTACGGCTTTAAATGCCCACCGCCAGCTGAGGGAACCTCCGGATTGTAGCCCGAGACACCATCTGCCTCTCGGGCTACGACACACACACATACACACACACACACACGCACGCACGCACGCACGCACGCACGCGTAACCTTTCCACTCCAAAATGTTGTCCGATATGGAGAACTGGTTGAAGGGTCCCTGTGTGTACAGGGCAACGTAAGAGCAGAATGCACAATAAAAATATTCATTACTATTACTGTACTAAATTAAACTGATGCCAGGGAAACCACAATGCAGGTTTCAATCACTAAATGAACGGTAAAAGCAATTATTTGGAGATGTGGTGCAAGGCTTGGGAGACGAAGCAAAACAAAAACACACACCTCAAAAATAACTAGTTTAGAAGCCTGCTTCCATTATTTAGACTTTTAAGGATATTTTAGCAAAGAATTACAATGTACGTCTTGCTTTCTAATACATCCACACTATTACTGCCCTCACTTACAGAACAGGTACCTTGAGTAAAGTTCGGTAGTAGAATTCAGAGTTGATAATGGTATTATAGAACTCAAGGGTTATCACTTTGTAGGATGTATTAACCATCTCTTAACATTTGAGAATTCATGTATGTGCAGCCATGTAAGTTTTTCATGGCAGGGACTACCCAATCACATTGTTTTCAAAATGATTTATTGTTGACTCTGTTACTAGCCAAAGTTGTATTTTTCATTTCCAAAAATGCTAAAAAATAAAACTCTGCTTCATTGTTGTACAGAAGTAGAAAATAATACACACAAGATGTTAATGGCTATTTTTTTCTTTCTAGGCTATGTACGGCTGCTTATAGGTTTATACATATTGCAGAACAAACCTGTGTAACGCCAACTCTCACTTCTCGACTGATTGATCCTCCGCCTTTCAACATTTCTCCTCCACTCTTAAGGAATCCGGAGCCTCCCCGCAGAAATCCTGTGGCCATAAGTTCCAACACCTCCTCTAACGTGGCCCTCTTAACATTCTGTCGCATCACTTTAGTGAATAAGATAAAAAAGTAAAAGAAAACAAATTAAAAAAAAAATCTAACTTGAAATGTACAGGTCATTGACGATGGCATTAGGAATGGAGCTCTTGTAGAGAAATAGAGATGTGCAAGGACAGCTGTCTAGGGATTTACACTAATAGTGTCTTCATCCCTCATTGGACTCTGGCTTTACTGCTGGGTTTCCTAATCCAAGAAGAAGTTTGATGCTTTGTTATTAAGCCGCACATGGCAAGACTCTACAATAATGAATTTCTGAGAGATTTCTCCTTGACCACTGGAATTTTACTAGAAGTACTTTGCTGGTTACTGACTGGGGATTTTGGTTATTCCCACCCACCTTCTGTACGAGTCCTAATGAATGCAACCGAGCTGCTGTAAACCTACCTGTTGCTTGCTTTGGCATTAATGCCGTGGCCATAACCGTTCCCAAGAGTTTAGAAACTGCGACTCTCACTCCATAGTTGGAGCCTTCTAAGGCCTTAAAACAAAGTGTTGCTACGTTCTCCAGCTCGGCTGTCCACATGAAAACGGCCTCGGTCTGCAGCTCCAGCAGGCACTGCGAAAAAAAAACATTACTTAAGTAATAATCTCCGAAGAACAGGGCATTACTGGCCAATAATTCCCTGGCTGGAAGAGTTGAAGGCCCGAGGCGAAGCCAAGGGACTTTAACCCAGACAGGGCATTATTGGCCAGTAATACCATGTTCTGAGGGGATTATTACTATTATAGGCTAAATGTAGGCTAATTTTGTTTTCTTTACATTTTTCATAAAAAAAGATAGGACACTTTTGTAGTCATATTGATTTTTATCAGCATGATCATCTACATTCTTATGTTTTTACTGCAAGTTTATTAAAAGAAAATTGTACATACACACAACCACCCTTTATAAATACACACACACACACACACTGCAGCCCCCCCTATACACACAAACACACTCTGCAACCCCCCTCTATACGGAAACACACTCTGCAGTCCCCCCTCCTGTACACCCACAAACACACACAGCAATGCCCCCTGTAAACCCACAAAACTGCAGAGACACACACACATACCAAAACACACTCAACTCGTATTAACTCAATACGGCATAAACTGCAATACTAGGCAAGCTCCACAGGCAGCGAAAGGGTTACATTTAAAATGTTGAGCATTTCTATATAGCCACTTCATAAATCTGTTCCTGATCAACCCCATCCATAGAGGAGGAGCATAAATAAGTCTCAAATAGCTTTTTTGTGCTCAAATTCAGTTTTAATGATCAGTACACTTAAGCCTTAAAGAATTTCACTGAGTTTTTAATGGAAAAAAAAAAAGGCACCTTTACAACAAATGTGAAAATTGAATATTCTCTAAAAGTAAAGTAGTAGAAGACTATGAGGCTTATTTGATAAGCTCCAAAGCACACCGATGTTGAAGTCTCTGGCATATATGGTTTAGTACTAAATTAAAAAATCTAACCCACGTGAATAATTGCGATAGGTATAATATCTGACATAGTGTTGAACAATTATATCCAATAGTGTCTTTAGTATGTTGGTTCTTTCTTCAGAAATTACAAAGATACCTCTCAGATCTTAAGCTTAAATGCAACAATATGCAGGTAGTCTTTGTTATCCAACGTTTCTCTTTTGCAACAAATGGAATATCCAACGCTTTACAATGCAACCCATAAGGGCCGTTTTTTTAAGCCAGAATGCGTTATCCGACGCCTGAATGCGTTATCCAACGCTCACCGCCACTGATTAACATGGGACTCACTTTACAACGGTTTTACAATCCAACGCTACTTCCAGAATGGATTCCGTTGGATAACCGAGGACTGCCTGTACATGTATAATTACTTTCGTTCTACAATTGCTATTTAAATCTGAATAAAATACTGCTTTTTCACCAGCACAAAATGGTCATTTGCTACAAATTTGAGATAAAGCTACAAGCATCATCAGAAAATCATAAAAAGATTGACTACCCATTTGGAAGTTCATTAGTTATGTTATCAAGCAAACACAATAATATCCATTTAGTATTGCTTTGCATGATTGTCTACACCAGTGATTTTCAACCAGGGTTTCGTGGAAACTCGGGGTTCGCGAGCACCCCTCAGGGGTTCCACAGCCGCCATGGGGGTTAGAGCTGGGAGAACTCTCCTATGCTGTCCCAGGGCCCCGCGGCGGAACCCCCACATAGCAATGACCCGGCGGCTACAGAGCTCAGCAGCAGCCGCACGGTCACTGCTATCCTTCCTCTCCCTGCGTCGGAAGTCGTGTCAACTTCCTGCTGACAGGGGGGAGAGGAAGGATCAGGCAAGAGCACGCAGCTCCCTCAAAGAGAGAGAGAGAGGGGTGTGTCAGTCTCTGTGTGTCAGTGTTAGAGCATGTGTCAAAGAGTGTGTGTGTGTAAGCGAGAGAGGGAGTGTGTGTGTGTGTATGCGAGTGGGGGAGTGTGTGTGTGTGTAAGCGAGTGGGGAATGTTAGCGAGTTGCAGAGTGTGTGTGTTTGTATAAGCGAGTGGGGGACTGTGTGTCAGCGAGTGGGGGGAGTGTGTGTGTGTAAGCGAGTGGGGGAGTGTGTGTGTAAGCGAATGGGGGAGTGTGTGTGTAAGCGAATGGGGGAGTGTGTGTGTGTGTGTGTGTAAGCGAGTGGGGGAGTATGGGGGAGTATGTGGGTGTATGCGAGTAGGGGAGTATGTGGGTGTATGCGAGTGGGGGAGTATGTGGGTGTATGCGAGTGGGGGAGTATGTGGTTGTATAAGCGAGTGGGGGAGTGTGTGTAATGGGGGAGTGTGTGTGTAAGCGAGTTGGGGAGTGTGTGTGTGTAAGCGAGCGGGGGAGTGTGTGTGTGTGTAAGCGATTGGGGGAGTGTGTGTGTGTGTAAGCGAGTGGGGGAGTGTGTATAAGCGAAGTTGGGGAGTGTGTGTGTGTAAGCGAGTTGGGGAGTGCGTGTGTGTAAGAGAGTGGGGTGTGTGTTTAAGCAAGTGGGGGAATGTGTGTAAGCAAGTGGGGGAGTGTGTGTGTAAGCAAGTGGGGGAGTGTGTGTGTGTAAGAGTAGGGGAGTGTAGGTGTGTGTAAGCGAGTGGGGGAGTGTGTGTGTATAAGAGAGAGGGTGAGTGTGTGTGTATGCAAGTGAAGGAATGTGTGTGAGCGACTGGGGGAGTGGGTGTGTGAGCAAGTGGGGGAGTGAGTGTGTGAGCAAGCGAGTGGGGAATGTTAGCGAGTTGCGGAGTGTGTGTGTTTGTGTAAGCGAGTGGGGGAGTGTGTGCCAGCGAGTGGGGGGAGTGTGTGTGTGTGTAAGCGAGTGGGTGAGTGTGTGTGTGTGTAAGCGAGTGGGGGAGTGTGTGTGTGTGTGTAAGCGAATGGGGGAGTTTGTGGGTGTGTAAGCGAGTGGGGGAGTGTGTGGGTGTGTAAGCGAGTGGGGGAGTGTGTGGGTGTATAAGCGAGTGGGGGAGTGTGTGGGTGTATAAGCGAGTGGGGGAGTGTGTGGGTGTATAAGCGAGTGGGGGAGTATGTGGGTGTATAAGCGAGTGGGGGAGTGTGTGGGTGTGTAAGCGAGTGGGGGAGTGTGTGGGTGTATAAGCGAGTGGGGGAGTGTGTGGGTGTATAAGCGAGTGGGGGAGTATGTGGGTGTATAAGCGAGTGGGGGAGTATGTGGGTGTATAAGCGAGTGGGGGAGTATGTGCTTGTATAAGCGAGTGGGGGAGTATGTGGGTGTATAAGTGAGTGGGGGAGTATGTGGGTGTATAAGCGAGTGGGGGAGTATGTGGGTGTATAAGCGAGTGGGGGAGTGTGTGTGTGTATAAGCGAGTGGGGGAGTGTGTGTAAGCGAGTGGAGGAGTGTGTGTAAGCGAATGGGGGAGTGTGTGTGTGTGTGTAAGCGAGTTGGGGAGTGAGTGTGTGTGTGTGTAAGCGAGTTGGGGAGTGTGTGTGTAAGCAAGTTCCACAGCCGCCATGGGGGGGGAGAGCTGGGAGAACTCTCCCATGCTGTCCCAGGGCCCCGCGGCGGAACCCCCACATAGCAAAGACCCGGCGGCTATGGAGCTCAGCAGCAGCCACACGGTCACTGCTATCCTTCCTCTCCCTGCGTCGGAAGTCGTGTCAACTTCCTGCTGACAGGGGGGAGAGGAAGGATCAGGCAAGAGCACGCAGCTCCCTCAAAGAGAGAGAGAGAGGGGTGTGTCAGTCTCTGTGTGTCACTGTTAGAGCATGTGTCAAAGAGTGTATGTGTGTGTGTGTGTAAGCGAGAGGGGGAGTGTGTGTGTATGCGAGTGGGGAAGTGTGTGTGTAAGCGAGTGGGGGAGTGTGTGTGTGTATGCGAGTGGGGGAGTGTGTGGGTGTATGCGAGTGGGGGAGTGTGTGGGTGTATAAGCGAGTGGGGGAGTATGTGCTTGTATAAGCGAGTGGGGGAGTATGTGGGTGTATAAGCGAGTGGGGGAGTATGTGGGTGTATAAGCGAGTGGGGGAGTATGTGGGTGTATAAGCGAGTGGGGGAGTGTGTGTGTGTATAAGCGAGTGGGGGAGTGTGTGTAAGCGAGTGGAGGAGTGTGTGTAAGCGAATGGGGGAGTGTGTGTGTGTAAGCGAGTTGGGGAGTGAGTGTGTGTGTGTGTAAGCGAGTTGGGGAGTGTGTGTGTAAGCAAGTTCCACAGCCGCCATGGGGGGGGAGAGCTGGGAGAACTCTCCCATGCTGTCCCAGGGCCCCGCGGCGGAACCCCCACATAGCAAGGACCCGGCGGCTACGGAGCTCAGCAGCAGCCACGCGGTCACTGCTATCCTTCCTCTCCCTGCGTCGGAAGTCGTGTCAACTTCCTGCTGACAGGGGGGAGAGGAAGGATCAGGCAAGAGCACGCAGCTCCCTCAAAGAGAGAGAGAGAGGGGTGTGTCAGTCTCTGTGTGTCACTGTTAGAGCATGTGTCAAAGAGTGTATGTGTGTGTGTGTGTGTGTGTGTGTGTGTGTGTAAGCGAGAGGGGGAGTGTGTGTGTATGCGAGTGGGGAAGTGTGTGTGTAAGCGAGTGGGGGAGTGTGTGTGTGTGTATGCGAGTGGGGGAGTGTGTGGGTGTATGCGAGTGGGGGAGTGTGTGGGTGTATGCGAGTGGGGGAGTGTGTGTATTGTATTGTATGTCTTTATTTATATAGCGCCATTAATGTACATAGCGCTTCACAGTAGTAATACATGTGGTAATCGAATAAATAACAGATAATATAAATAACAGATCATGATAATAAGTGCTTTAGACAAACATAACATTAAGGAAGAGGAGTCCCTGCCCTGAGGAGCTTACAATCTAATTGGTAGGTAGGGAGAACGTACAGAGACAGTAGGAGGGAGTTCTGGTAAGTGCGTCTGCAGGGGGCCAAGCTTTATGTATCATGTGTTCAGAATGTTCACAGTGCTATTCGTATGCTTCTTTAAGCAAGTGTGTCTTAAGGTGGGTCTTAAAGGTGGATAGAGAGGGTGCTAGTCGGGTACTGAGGGGAAGGGCATTCCAGAGGTGTGGGGCAGTCAGTGAAAAAGGTTTAAGGCGGGAGAGGGCTTTAGATAAAAAGGGGGTAGAAAGAAGACATCCTTGAGCAGAACGCAAGAGTCGGGGTGGTGCATAGCGAGAAATTAGGGCTGAGATGTAAGGAGGGGCAGAAGAGTGTAAAGCTTTAAAAGTGAGAAGAATGGAGTGTGAGATGCGGGATTTGATTGGAAGCCAGTAGAGGGATTTCAGGAGGGGAGATGCTGAGACAGATCTAGGAAAGAGAAGAGTGATTCTGGCAGCAGCATTTAGGATAGATTGTAGGGGAGACAGGTGAGAGGCAGGAAGGCCGGACAGCAGGAGGTTACAGTAATCAAGACGGGAGAGAATGAGGGCCTGAGTCAGAGTTTTAGCAGTCGAGCAACAGAGGACGAGAGGGGGAGTTTGTGTGTGTATGTGTGTGTAAGCGAGTGGGGGAGTGTGTGTATGCGAGTGGGGGAGTGTGTGTGTAAGCGAGTGGGGGTGTGTGTGTGTGTGTGTGTGTATATGTAAGCGAATGGGGGAGTGTGTGTGTGTGTGTGTAAGCAAGTGAGGGAATGTTTGTGTGTGTGTACGCAAGTGGGGGAATGTGTGTGTGTAAGCAAGTGGGGGAATGTGTGTGTGTGTAAGCAAGTGGGGGAATGTGTGTGTGTAAGCAAGTGGGGGAATGTGTGTGTGTGTAAGCAAGTGGGGGAATGTGTGTGTGTGTAAGCAAGTGGGGGAATGTGTGTGTGTGTAAGCAAGTGGGGGAATGTGTGTGTGTGTAAGCAAGTGGGGGAATGTGTGTGTGTGTAAGCAAGTGGGGGAATGTGTGTGTGTGTAAGCAAGTGGGGGAATGTGTGTGTAAGCAAGTGGGGGAATGTGTGTGTAAGCAAGTGGGGGAATGTGTGTGTAAGCAAGTGGGGGAATGTGTGTGTAAGCAAGTGGGGGAATGTGTGTGTAAGCAAGTGGGGGAATGTGTGTGTAAGCAAGTGGGGGAATGTGTGTGTAAGCAAGTAGGGGAATGTGTGTGTAAGCGTGGGGGAGTGTGTGTAAGAGTGGGGGAGTGTGTGTGTGTAAGAGAGTGGTGGACTGAGTGTGTAAGAGTAAGAGAGTGGTGGACTGTGTGTGTAAGAGTAAGAGAGTGGGGGAGTTTGTGTGTGTGTGTAAGCGAGAGGGGGAGTTTGTGTGTGTGTGTAAGCGAGAGGGGGAGTTTGTGTGTGTGTAAGCGAGAGGGGGAGTTTGTGTGTGTGTGTAAGCGAGAGGGGGAGTTTGTGTGTGTGTGTAAGCGAGAGGGGGAGTTTGTGTGTGTGTGTAAGCGAGAGGGGGAGTTTGTGTGTGTGTGTAAGCGAGAGGGGGAGTTTGTGTGTGTGTGTGTAAGCGAGATGGGGAGTTTGTGTGTGTGTAAGCGAGAGGGGGAGTTTGTGTGTGTGTAAGCGAATGGGGGAGTTTGTGTGTGTGTGTAAGTGAGAGGGGGAGTTTGTGTGTGTGTAAGCGAGAGGGGGAGTGTATGTGTAAGCGAGTGGGGGAGTGCGTGTAAGCGAGTGGGGGAGTGTATGTGTGTGCAAGAGGGGTAGAGTGAGGGGGAGGGGAGAGTGTGTGGCGGAGGAAAGAGACAGGGGTAGGGGGGTGGGGGAGAGAGACGGGAGTGACGAGAGAATGGGGGCGAGGGTTGGGGTTCTTCAGAATTTCAAAATCGAATTCTGGGGTTCCCCAACCAAAAAAAGGTTTAAAACCACTGGTCTACACAGTATATTATTTGTTTTCTAGCTTCATGCAGTTCTTATTCACATTACACAGTGGTTACTCACCTTGGCTACAGCACATCGTACAGCCATGGACCTGTCAGTCAGAAGGGACCGAGCGTTCTTGTAGATGTCTCTGTGGCTGGAAGATGCAGCCCCTCCGAGACCGCCAAGGACCTTCTGCAAACTCATTAGGATTTCACTGCGACCCTGCGACTTAAACGGCACAAGAGAACAGTCACAATACCAGATAACGTAGGACAACTTAAGCTTTATACAGTTGCATTCGCCCTTCTGTCTAAAAGGAAGTAAAGATAGATAATTGCAGCGACTATAAATCATAAATAAAAAAATTTAAAAAGTTACTTAACACTAGGTTTTAAATAAAAGAAAATAGCTACTTTATACCAAACTGAATATAGCAAATTTATGTGGAACTCTATTTTGATGTTATTTTCAGTGTATGTATGTATGTATGTATGTATGTATGTATGTATGTATGTATGTATGTATGTACCGTGTATGTGTTTCACTAGATGTGCTAAAACTGAGCTTTGTCTGTGTTTTATGTTCTGTCTCTGGTTTTAAATATATATTGCCATGCTCAGTAGCACTCCTCTGTGACACTCTTATGCTTATATATATGTTGTGGTTATTTTGGGGGTTCAATAGGAGCTTGTTAGGTGTCCAGTATATTTCACAATTGTGTTTCAGCTAGTCCTGGCTGATTGGAGGTTGGCAACCTCCTACTTAATTTACGCTCACCCCCTCCCACATTTAAATGGTTAAGGGCTCACTCCATAGCATCTTCCACACAGGGGAACTTGTTTGCTTGCTGGATGGTTGTGACAACTCTAATACAGAGTGCTTTTCCTGGTAATGTACAGGTTAATAAAGGCTTCAATCAGACTTAGAACTTTGCAACTAATATTGACAGATTTACTATAAATCATTCTTCCTGTTATTATACAGGTTATTAAGAATTTATATTAGCGTTAGGGACCCCTGAATTGTGGTCTGCCGTGAAGTTGGCTCAGGGGCTTACAACAATTTTGGCCAAAAATGTCAAACTAAAAGACCATTTTACTTAATAGATATTTATACATATATTTAGGCACTGTACCGTGTATGAGTTTCACTAGATGTGCTAAAACTGAGCTTTGTCTGTGTTTTATGTTCTGTCTCTGGTTTTAAATATATATTGCCATGCTCAGTAGCACTCCTCTGTGACACTCATATGCTTATATATATGTTGTGGTTATTTTGGGGGTTCAATAGGAGCTTGTTAGGTGTCCAGTATATATATATATATATATATATATATATATATATATATATATATATATATATATATATATACACATTACCGCATAGCAGCAAAAAGGAGACAGCACTCAGGTGAATGAAAATGAATGTATTAAATACAGCACATAACTTGGAGTATAACTTGGAGTTATGTGCTGTATTTAATACATTCATTTTTCATTCACCTGAGTGCGGTCTCCTTTTTGCTGCTATGCGGTAATGTATACTTTTATTATTTATATGGGACATGCACCTATTCATTATTGAATTTCTATTGGAGTGCCAGTGATTTTTTATCACATATACATACATACATACATACATACATACATACATATATATATATATTTTACATTGAAAACCGCATGCAGTCGAGTTGATCATAGTTTAGTCGCACCATCCTGGAGACACCGTCACTACACTGATGATTTCCAGAGGTTAGATATGTTTCAGATCACTGCTTAACCAATAACGGAGTGTGATGGCATCTTTGGAAAGATGACTATGAGCACATGACTTGCAAACACACTGTTCCGCGTACTCCAGCTACATCAGAGGTACTTGTAAAAAGCCAAAAACAGCTGTTACGATATGACTGCTCTTGAGAAATGTCCTAAGGGAGGACCGAAATGTTGAAAGCTTCATAAATAAATTGTATTATTCATGCATCGAGACCCGTCACCCTGCTTATATGATTTTGTGTTCAATTTTCATTAACTTCTTCTTACCAGGGCTCTAGAGCAGGAGTGGCCAACTTCAATACTCAATGGTCACCAACAGGTCAGGTTTTCAGGCTATCCCAGCTTCATCACATCAGTGATCAATCAATTGCTCCGTTAGAATGGCAGCCACCTGTGCTGAAGCAGGGATATCCTGAAAACCTGGCCTGTTGATGGCCATTGATGAATGGAGTTGGCCACCCGTGCTCTAGATATTCGTAGAAACTGGGATCATAAACTCGAGAAGTTTTTAGAAGGCCATCTAATTGTGCATCTTACCTCAGCACTTTTCAGTGACTTTAAGAGGTTATTCACGGTTTCAGGAAAGGAGCTTCCCAGCATCCTACCCATCTTCTCATAAAATGCTCCGACACAAGCAACAGCGGCCCTGAAAGAGGCAGAAGCTATCAGTACCCATTTCAAGTACATACATCAAAATAAGCGTTTAGAATAAGTGCTAATGTATGGTCCCGTGTGTGACCCGGATATATAGATACAGATAAAATATACACAGATGCTGGTGACCCTGATAGTACCTCAGCAGAACAGTTTTGTCTGTAATTAGCATTCAGTTAAGCATTTGTTACAAATTGTTGCCAGAGAAGGACCGCGGCTGATTAAATAGTCTGCTTCAGTATGTACAAGACTATTAAAAAGAATATTAAACTAAATACCTCCCAGTCCAGTGTACCAGACTGGTTGCAATATGGATATGAGGGACCTTGTAATAACTGGCACATGCAAAGATAGATGGATAGCTTGTGCCTCAGTGTGGTATATATGTTGGAACCAGTCTCATGTCTGTCAATGATGTACCGGACAGACAGCTGTATATATAACCACAACTGATTGAATGGTTACTCTAAGAGAGTACACGGTGGAGTTAGTAGTGAGTGATCAGTACACAGTATCTCAAACTCACATACTAAATATTTCCAGAGGTTGGTATACCTAGAAATAGTACTCAAATCTTAAGGGTAAACAAAATAAATGAAATAAAAAGGTCCTTAAAGGCAACGCAGGGTATTAAAAATGAACACTAAAGCTACTGTGTAGCTAGGGAAAAGAGGCTTCAAAGTGGGAGCCTTAGACACCCTAATGGGTTAAGTATACACAAGGTCTCCCACAAGGCGCACTAACAGTATCTAGTTAGTGCCATAGATAGCCTAAGCCTATGTGGAAGCAGTGAAACAAATGTATAATACAAGCTAAACTGTAAGCTGCTTCTCAGGATCCTCCGTGGAAACAGCACAAATAGTACAGTAGGGATAAGCAGGTATCTGGGTATATTGCTAATATGTCAGTAGGTGTTTAAAAAGATACCCGAAAACCAGTTGGTAATAGTGACCTATGTATAGGGTATGTATATATAATTAGTGTCACCCAGGTTGCTCAGGGAAGTGGACACAGTTCAAAGGGTATCAGGCAATCAGACTTATCAGTTGACCTGAATATATACACTATTCCACATTTAATGTAATGGAGATCTATACAGGTCGTTGGGTATATACTGTGCATATGTGCAGTGTGGGTGCAGCGGATATGGTCTCCAATACACTCAAACATGTAAAAGTACCAAGATAGATAGTACCTGAGTGGATGAGACCAGAATGCGTTATGAACACTGCATCAATCGGATTATATCTACAGAGATTCCACCCGGCGTGGTGTATTAATGAACACCACAGAATGTTAGCTAGCCGGGTGGAGAGAAGTATATCTCATATAGCAGCAAGCCTAGATATAGCTCAGCCCTGTGAAGGCTGCCACGGGACTACGCTAGACGCCACCGCACTGACACATGTGCTGACGTCACAGAGGAGCGGCCACCACCGACGCCCGTTTCGCGTCGCACTGACGCTTTCTCAAGGTGGCCCCGCCTCTATGGAAGCCGAACGTTGAAATAGGCGAGCGTTGCCTTGGCAACAGTGGCGCTAAGGTAAGTATATGTGTTAGTAATAAAACATGTGTTTGTGTTGCTATTTATTTGTGTGAAAGTTCTGGCTGGCTTCCTGATAGAACCTGAGTAAATTCAGAACAGTAAGGAAGTAAATGAAGGGTCTATAAACATATGCCATCCAAGAGGCTCATGGTGATAGGGAACAGAGAGATAGTACCTAGCTGTAAATGTGCCAGTACATAATGCTGGGATATGGAGTGGATACAGTATAGGCTATGGTGTATAAGGGGTGTTACAGCCCAAATGCTGGAGCCAAAGTGAATATCACACTTACACCCCATGGTTATCAGATCCTGGCAGTATGAGTACATATGGTCTTATCGTGATGTCAAAAGTGGCATAAGGTATAAAAAATATTCTAACCAATAAATGGGGCAAACATAAATCCCTCATTTAAACCCTGCGGATAGAGTTCCTAGGGTATAAATCCACTTTGCCTCGTTTTTGAGGAGTTCTCTGTCCCAGTCACCCCCTTCTGATTGTTTCTGGGAGTTGGTATATGCCCTTAAAACGTAAGTTGGAAATGTCACCTCCATGTGCAGTGTTAACGTGTTTGGCAAGTGGGGTGTCAGTTTTATTGCGTATGGTCCCTATGTGTTCTAGGACCCTACGTCTCAGCTGCCGACTTGTTTTCCCCACATATTTCTTGCCGCATGTGCACACTGCTTGGTAGATCACCCCAGTAGTTCTGCAGTTCACAAAATTCTGTATTTTAAAGGTTTTACTATCATCCCAATTACCAAAGGTTTTGGTGACCTGAGCGTACTGACATGCACGGCACCCCTTGCACTTATAGTTACCCGGAGATCTTTTGTCTAGCCAAGTTCCCGAAGTGATGGGTTCAAGATGGCTATGGACTAGAAGATCCCTGATGTTAGTAGATCTTCTGCTGACCATAGTTGGTCTGGGTTTCAAGACTCCCCGTAGATCCGTGTCCTCTAAGAGAACATGCCAATGTTTGTTGACAATGTTAAAGATGGTTTTCCCTTGTCTATTATAAGTGCCAATGAGGCGAATTGTTTTTTGCTCACGTGGTTTGGGTTTGGGATTCAGCAGAGATGCCCGGTGTGTATGCTTGGCTCTATTATAAGCCTTCCTAACGCTGTTCTTACTATAACCTCTCGCGAGCAAGCGTTGGCACATAGATTGTGCTTGTGATTCAAATTCTTCATCATTCGAGCAATTTCTCTTAACTCTCAAATATTGGCCAGTTGGAATGCCATTTATGAGATTCTGAGGGTGATGACTATCAGCGTGGAGTAAACTATTAGTTGCGGTGGTTTTACGATGAATTGTAGTCTCAATTCTACCATTGGTTGCACAAGTTATTTTAAGATCTAGGAAGACTATGCTGTCAGGCCCTATATCGTAAGTGAGTCGAAGGTTAAGGGAATTACAGTTAAGTTTGTTGATGAAGTCAACAAACAGTGTGCGAGGTCCCTTCCAGAGAATAATGATATCATCAATGTATCTTGCCCATAAAATAATATGGGTAGTGTAGATATCATTCTCTTCAGAGAACACTATTTCTGCCTCCCACCACCCCAGGTACAGGTTCGCATATGAGGGGGCACAAGTCGTCCCCATTGCAGTCCCCTGTACCTAGTTGTAGAGTTTGTTGTTAAACAGAAAGTAGTTCTTCGTCAGTACAAACCAAAGCAGTTGTTCAATGAATTTGTTATGGTTATTGTACAATAGGCCCCATGTTTTCAGAAAGTACAGTGTGGCATTTATGCCATGTTCGTGTATGATGCTCGTATATAAGGCCTCAACGTCCATGCTAATGAGGAGTGTTTCATTATCAACCACAATATCATCAATTCGTGTGAGAATATCCGTGGTATCTCTCAAATAGGACGGAAGTGCTACCACGAACGGTCTCAGTACTTTATCCAAATAGACACTTGCCTGTTCACTCAAGTTGTTAATCCCGGAGACAATTGGTCGTCCCGGTGGTGGCCTCGTAAGCTTGTGGATTTTTGGGAGGCTATAGAATGTGGCTATTTTAGGGACCTTATTGTACATGCCATTCAATTCACGCTTGTTGATCACTTTATCTGCTAAGCCTGTATTGAGGATGGTGAGTAATTCCTGATTGTACTGAATAGTTGGGTCCTTACTCAGGACCTCGTAGCAGGTTCGGTCGGATAGGAGTCTCAGGTTTTCTTTGATACAGTATACTCCTCTCTTCCCATAATCACAATGTTCCCCCCTTATCAGAGGATTTGATGACTATTGACGAGTTTGAACGTAGATCATCCAAGGCCTTTCTTTCCTGAGCATATAGGTTACCAGTGTTGGTAGCATATCTAATATTTTCCAAGTCGGTAACCACCAACTTGGTAAATACCTCCACTTTGGGACAAATTCCTAATGGAGGAATAAACGTGGCTCTGGGTTTGAGATCTGTGAATGGCCCCTCACCAATAGGTCTATTGGACTCTTCTTCAAGTGAGGCCAGGTTGAGAAGGTTCTCACGGTCAAGTTGGTCTAAGTCAGGTAGGCCTAGGTTCTTATTAATAAAGTCCTCTCTCCGTTTAAAGAACTTATGTAACAATAAATTACGCCCAAAAAGGTTAACGTCCTTCACCCATTCAAAGATGTTAAGGTCGGATGAAGGGGAAAATGACAAGACTTTTGAGAGAGCTTTCAAGTGGAATACGTCAAGGGCTAATTGAGACAAGTTAATCACTTGACTATTCTCCTCCTGTGATGTTGTCAATACCTGCGCCTCCTTCTCGACCGCCTCCTCCCTCCTTGACCCCTGAAACCCCATTGGTCTCTGTCTTGAAGATCTACTCCTCTTACCCCTTCGTGTCTTGGATTTGGAAAAGGAATTACACTGTCTGTATCCTTGCCTGAAAAAGAGTTTTGCCCACCTTCAACTCCTGTGTGTCTAAGTTCTAATTCGCCCTCATCGTTGGAAGTGTCCCAATCAGTGCTGGAATCATTGGGTGTGGGCCTGAATGTTTTTTTAGGGTTATCGTGTTTGAACACATACTCATCCACTCAGGTACTATCTATCTTGGTACTTTTACATGTTTGAGTGTATTGGAGACCATATCCGCTGCACCCACAATGCACGTATGCACAGTATATACCCAGCGACCTGTATAGATCTCCATTACATTAAATGTGGAATAGTGTATATATTCAGGTCAACTGATAAGTCTGATTGCCTGATACCCTTTGAACTGTGTCCACTTCCCTGAGCAACCTGGGTGACACTAATTATATATACATACCCTATACATAGGTCACTATTACCAACTGGTTTTCGGGTATCTTTTTAAACACCTACTGACATATTAGCAATATACCCAGATACCTGCTTATCCCTACTGTACTATTTGTGCTGTTTCCACGGAGGATCCTGAGAAGCAGCTTACAGTTTAGCTTGTATTATACATTTGTTTCACTGCTTCCACATAGGCTTAGGCTATCTATGGCACTAACTAGATACTGTTAGTGCGCCTTGTGGGAGACCTTGTGTATACTTAACCCATTAGGGTGTCTAAGGCTCCCACTTTGAAGCCTCTTTTCCCTAGCTACACAGTAGCTTTAGTGTTCATTTTTAATACCCTGCGTCGCCTTTAAGGACCTTTTTATTTCATTTATTTTGTTTACCCTTAAGATTTGAGTACTATTTCTAGGTATACCAACCTCTGGAAATATTTAGTATGTGAGTTTGAGATACTGTGCACTGATCACTCACTACTAACTCCACCGTGTACTCTCTTAGAGTAACCATTCAATCAGTTGTGGTTATATATACAGCTGTCTGTCCGGTACATCATTGACAGACATGAGACTGGTTCCAACATATATACCACACTGAGGCACAAGCTATCCATCTATCTTTGCATGTGCCAGTTATTACAAGGTCCCTCATATCCATATTGCAACCAGTCTGGTACACTGGACTGGGAGGTATTTAGTTTAATATTCTTTTTAATAGTGTTGTGTGTCTATTCCTTCATTCATTTTACCCTTATATATTAATAAAGGTCATTTTATTCATTTATGTTCATTACCACACGAGTGCTTGTTTAAAAGGGGTCCTTTCTTGCCTAGGCAAGTGTAGTTTTTGTTACCTGATTTCTTTACCCCTGGCACCGTCTCTTAGACAGTAGCTTGAGGTTACATCCCCTCTTCCCCCCATCCCATTTATTTTCAGTATGTACAAAACAGATGGTCACCCTACTGCAGCCTTCAAACTTACAGTTTAGTTGGTAGATAGGCAGCAGTGTCGTCTTTACTCTTGATCATTTCATTGCACTTGTCCAGGATTTGGAAGACAGTGAAAGTGTCTCCAATGCTGTAGAGTGTGGCAAGGTTCTTGGCTAATAGTTTGCGAGTGGGCGGGCCTGGGGAGCTGCTTATGAGACCGGTGACCTGTTCCACGAGCTTCTTCTGGTTGTCTTTGATGTCCGTCTGTGATAGGAATGTACTTTTATTTAGTTTACATCTCGTGTATGCAGCACAATACAAGAAGTTTGCAATCTACACTTTAGTTCCTGAAACACAAAAGGGTCGAACAGCCTTGCCCACGGTCACAAGGAGCAGACCCACAGCTCACCAGTTTACTGAACAGTGCCTTAATCCTTCATTGCCAGAGAATAAGCAAAATATTGGTAAGTGAGAGATTCCATGTTCTAAATATACACATTGAATAAAGCATCGCCAAGCAATAAATCCCTTTCACTAAATTGGTATACTGTACATAAATTGAGAAACAAATGTCATGTGAAAGGCTTCGGGGACAATATTTAGCTTTGTCCATTCAGTGAAATGCAATCAATTGTGCTGCCTTGTTTGCAGTAAAAAAAAAAGCAGTTAATGTATTTGTGCTAGTCATTGTGCCATCAAGAAATAAAATATGGGTGGTATTCAGCACTCCAGCTGGATGACATTTAAAGGGTCAAGTCCTCAGTAGGAACCAAGTGTATTGATGGCAGTGACATGGTTAAGGGGTTACATCTGGGTGATCGATTACTTGAAACCACAATCTGACATCTATAAGTATTTATAAAGACATTTTTTTACAGTTTGTTTGGAAACATGAGCTGCGACTCAGGAGGTGTTATATTGCCTCTAGTTACTACCTTCTGTGTTTATCACTGTTTCCAACATGCATTTGTCCACGCAAAACTCTCCTCTTGCCCCTCTCCTTATCTTTGTTGGCTCTCTGATAAGGACAGTGAGGGCTATGGGTAAATTAAATACTTCATTGGAAAACTCGCACTCATTCAGAACGCCTTAAGACATACAATTTGTAACTAACTTCAAATGCAACAAAAGTAGCCAGATCTTAGCTTTTAGCATTGTTACATGTATTTAAGGAGGCAAATTTAAAATGGTTAAAAAGTGTTTTCAAAAACTATTGTGGTTGGTTACATGGGATTTAACTGTTTCCAAAGAGATAACACACAAATAATGTATTAGAATGTTAGAAACAGAAGGAAATATAGAAGATACTAGCTGATATACCCGGCGTTGCCCAGGTGTGGAAGGGCAGGGGGCATGGAGTGGAAGGGCGAGGGGGGGAGGGGCGTGGAAGGGCAGGGGGGGTGAGGGGCGTGGAAGGGCGGGGGGAGGAGTGTGGAAGGGGACAAGGGGCGTGGAGGGCAAAGGTCAGGGGGGCAAAGGGCAGGGAGGGGCAGGGGGGCAAAGGGCAGGGAGGGGCGGCAAAGGGCAGGGAGGGGCGGCAAAGGGCAGGGAGGGGCGGGGGGGCAAAGGGCAGGTGGGGCATCACAGGCACCCACTGACACGGGGGCATCACAGGCACCCACTGACACGGGGGCATCACAGCCACAGGCTGCACCCACTGACACAGGGAACTTCACAGCCACAGGCTGCACCTTGTCCCACAGACAGAGCTGCACCCACTACCAGGCTAAGGACAGACCCAGTCACGTCCTGTACAAAGGCCGTGGCACTTACACACCCCCTGCACACAGGCCATGGGTGGCACTGACCTGCCAGTAGCCGCTGTCCGTGGGGTTGAAGTCGCTGCCCCCGGGCCGCAGGGAGAGCTGCAGGTGTGGGAACCCGTGCAGCCAGTACAGGAGGCGGTCACAGTGCGGAGAGTGCGGGGAGAGGACACAGCGGCATCCCGGGGAGGAGGAGAGCGCGGGGGCGCGCAGCGCGTGCACACAATTGAGAGCCATGGGGGGTGTCCCGGGCGCTCGCTCCACTCCCCCGCTGACTGTAGCGGCCCCGGGGGGGGGGTGGTGAAAGCGCGGGAAACAGGGAGACACGGGGAGAGGAGGTGTGCGCATGGCATCCCGGGGAGGAGAGCGCGGGGGCGCGCGTCGCGTGCTTGAGAGCTGTGGGGGGTGTCCCGGGCGCTCGCTCCGCTCCCCCGCTGACTGTAGCGGCGCCGGGTGGGGGGGGGGGGGGTAAAAGCGCGGGAAACGGGGAGACACGGGGAGAGGAGGTGCGCGCGGGTCACGATGAGTTGTAGGCTGATGTTCGGGGAGGAAGAGGCGGAGCCTCCGGGTAAGAGAGCGGGAGATGAGCCTCCGGGACCGGCGGGTAAGAGAGCGGGAGATGTGTGTGTGTGTGTCGTCACTCCGCCTCAGGCCAATGAGAGGTGTGCGGGGGCGGGCGGCCCAAGGGACCAATGAGATTTCCCCTAGGGACACAGGAGATGCAGACAGGCATACAGTGCTTTCACAAATATATAATAAGATATGATGTGACTACAGTCAACTAAATGCATTATTGTATAATGAGAATTAAGAATCTATGGGCAGCACTACTATGTGTCACGGGAGACCAGGTTTATTAACACCTTTTTATGCCGAGATCATTGATTGAACAAAGCAAGGAGGTAAAAGAAATTGTAATTTATTTCAGGAAAAGACATACACACAATGTAACACAATTTACAACGTTAACACACTTACTGGGAACAGGGCTAACGAATACATCTATCCTAAGAATGAAATTCCCAAAAATGACCTCTGTATGAACCCTTTTCCTTGACCGGTAGGTACTCACGAAAGTCCTGGAACTGATCTCGGCGCAATGCCAACTGCGACCGCTACGTTCTCAAAAAGCGGGACGTAGAAACTTTTCTGAGTTGAAAATCTTTAAAGCCGGCTCGAGTCTATTCAGTAGAGAGCATCTTTGAATTTGCCGCTGTTGGTTTGGCACTTGGAATCTGCGCTCCTGATTGGCTGCAAGTCCCTTTATGGGTTTCAGTGTCTCCCTCACTAACATCTGCAGCCTATCAAAGCGTGGGAATTCTCCTGCCAGCCAATCACCGATTTGCCAGTATTGTAAAGCTGGGTGGGCACCTTTCTCAGTCTGTCAAGGGGCATGCGCCAACCTGGCACCTCTGCCTTTTTGCATACTGAGCCCACCCGCTGTCCAGGCTCCACAGAGTATGGGTTCTGGCAAACGGTGGTCGGATAGCCCCGTGTTAGCCCAGGAGGCGGGTACTCAAGCAGAACTGCAGTACCCCTCCTGTTCTAACACCTTGGCATCCCTGAGACTTTCAAGTCCTGACTTCTCACAGACCCATAGGCACCAAGCGTGGTAGCCATCTGGTCTGCTCGGAAGCCATGGCTTGGAAATCCCACAGTTCATTTACAGGTTACCAGTACATATACCTATTAAATATAATCCTTTAATAAAATATACTGTGTCTTATGTGTGGTAAAATATATAAGTCTCTGTTCTGGTGTCAGGGATGGAGTGAGTGTATATAGCACCTACCCTCACTAGCCTCATACTTGGCACACTTTAGAAAAATAACTTGTAAAACTTTTACACACACGAACCACTCTCAGCTTTATCACTTACCTGGAGTGCCCCCTGAACCGCAATACTAGGTGCAGGGTACCTGGGCATGTATCTGGGTACCACTCTTTATACTAGGGACCCCTCTGTCTACTAGGGACCCCATGGGTGACCGTAGGTATACATTAGCCCCTTCATGCCCGTTTACCTTGTCTGGAAGATGCTGCAGCAGGAATCCTGGCGGTGAGTTACAATAGCGTTTTCAGAGTCAGGGTTTGCCCGGAGCAATGTGCTTGGCTGTATCCGAGAATCTCACTCGATTCCCGGATCCAATTCCTGGGGTATCCCATAACTCTGGAACCCCGATACATAGCCACATTCTGTGAAGAATTTCTCTGACAAACCAGCTCTGAAACTTACAGCCTAGAAACCTCCCGATCCCAGCATCCCAGGAAAGGCAAAACACACATGATTCTTTATTGTCGCATAATTTGCACCCAGTCACAGTAATGCATTTAGGACATCTGGGTCCAAGAGCTGACACTCTAGGACCTCAACTCACGGATCAGGGGTAAGCAAGTGGGCTGAACCTTTATTAGTGAGCTTGGTTAACCCCTTCACCGTTACACTATGGTGCTCAAAACTTCACAGACCAGTGTTTCTGTGCAGGCAATACATATTACTTCTTTGCAACTTTTTCTGTGTACATCAGCGCCGCCCCAAAAGCGGGCGCCTGATGGGGTTCTCCCAGACCTGCTCCCATCTGCACAGAACCAGCGTGCCAAGGATTAACATTTGCTTGTACTATGTGGAACATCAACTCTACCCAATGGAATGTTAATTGAGCCAAGAGGGCAAAGGCCTTTGAATTCACAGCTGCATTCAATCTGAACCATTTCTGTGTACATCTGTGTCGCCCCAAAGGCTGACAGACTTTGGCGCAGCCGTTGGACAGTCAAAGGGTGTGAGCTGTTTGCTGATGTTAAAGGTTCTTATTTCAATCTGAAACTCAACCGCCCTTTTATCCCCTCTACCCAATTTTCCAACTCGGTCCATGAAATGTATAACTTCTGTTCTTGTAATGTAACCATATATTGTAATAACTCTATGCCAAGGACAAACCTGAAAACGAGGTTACTACCTGGTAAAACATTTTTATAAATAAAAAAAAAACTGACCTGTTGACCTAAATAATTACCACCTCATTTTTTTAAATACTCTTACTTTCCAATTAAATATAATTTTCCAGAAGTAAATAAAACACAAGGATAGGATCATTGTTGAGCCTTGCAGCCACAAATCTACCATGTAAAAAGTGCTTACAAAAAATATTTGAGGAACACTACTTGGCTCAGGAGTTGCTAGGGCAAGTCCAAAGCTGCAGAGACCAGGGCTGAGGCATTCAAGGAGCCGTCCTACAGGGCAGCAAAAAAGTGAAACAAATTATTAATCATGATGACTCAATGAAAAACATGACTGAGGTTCCTATGAATAATGTGCATCTTTCTATTATCACCAGGTCCTACGTAATGGCTTGATACAGTGGCTCAGTGAGTAAAGACACTGACTTTGATAACGACACAGTTTGAAAATGGAAACTGAGCAGGGGTTCAAATCCCGGTGTCAGTTCTTCGTGACCTTGCACAAATCACTTTATCTTGCTGTGCCTCAAACTAAAAACAAATTGAAAAGCTCTTCAGGGCTATATACAATGCTGCATACTGTGCACTATACTGTAATTGTGAAGTGCTTTGTGTTTAGAAGAAAAGGGCTATATGAAATAAAGTTATTATTGTCACCCACCTTTGATACGTCAATGAGACCGCAGTCACCATTATTAATATATGCACAGGAGTGAATGACAGGTGCTACAAGGGTATTTATACAGTAGTACCAGTGTTGATCAAAAGAATGATCAGAACGAATCCCATTATATATAGCACTCAATTGTCATATATATTATTTAGAGTGGACACAAATGGTCCTGCTGTAAATTACAACAAGTCTATTGTTGTAATTTACAGCAGGACCATTTGTGTCCACTCTAAATAATATATGACAATTGAGTGCTATATATATGGGGATTCTTTCTGATCATTCTTTTGATCAACACTGGTGCTACTGTCACCCACCTTTATCTGTTTGGCTAATAACGATAGCATAATTAGTTCTTAAATAGAACAGCTGCGTTGCACAGCGACATATATATTCCCAATAGCGCTATGTACATTAATGGCGCTATATAAATAAAGACATACAATACAATAGTGGTGCTATTTTTCTTGCAGAACCTAATCCTCAATACAATAGCTGTAATGAAGTCACTAGGATAGCAATATAAACAAGAAAACTTCCATAACGAAAAAGTAGCCGACACTGACATTCTACCTCATGGCTTTTTGCTATAGGACTTTTCTGTAATGTGTTTCATTTGACTGTGCATATTATTTTTGGTTTCATCAAAGCGCGATACAGAGTATCACTCTCTTTCTGGCTGTAACTGCCATTCAAATGTTTTTGGAAGTTTCTTACTTTTTTTGCCTTCGTTACAGTTTACATGCAAAAAAAATAAAATAAAGAGTGGGTCAGCAATTTGCTTGTAGATAGAGCTCACAATGGGTCTTATCCCTAAAACACACCAGAGCATTTGGTTACCATGGAAATACAGTATGTCCAGCAACAAATATACACATACTGTACTTGTGTTACATTTAACCCGTTATCTCTCTTTGTCCTTATCTGGGATTGCCCTTTAAGCACTTTTTAGATAGAATACTAGTTATGTAATTATTCAAAGGAAATACAACTGATTTCCACATAAAACATGTAATGAATGCTGAACACAGACTTCTTGGTGTATTAATTACATGCATTGACAGAATGGGTGACAGTTTATAAAATGGTAATCAAGAAACCTACCCTGTTTGCAGCGGTAAGTACTTTGTCCAGGAACCGCAACCATTCAAAGATGAAGACAGACTTCTTAGCCTCTGTGATCTGCACCAAGGCATCTTCCTTCAGCAGCAAGCTGTGAGCCAGCTCCATTCCTGCTCTGATGCTTTGTCCACCTCAGATCCCTGATGCCTGAGGAAGACAAACAAGTTAGCACCTATTTACACACAATGTCTTACTGCTCTCTCCTGGTCAGACACCCGCTAATGATTTGTAATGGATATAAGAGCCCCTACTACCACTCCCCTGGGTATTTGCATCTCTCTAAATCCTCACCAGATTATGCACCCTCCTTTATTACCCTTCCAGGTTACACTCTCCCCCATTATTATCCCTCCCCAGGATATACAGCCCCTTATCTCCCAAACCTCAGGATATATACCCCTCTTATTTCCCCTCCCAAGGATATATGCATCCACTTTTTTTTTTATCACTCCCCAGGATATATACACACATCCCTTATTCCCCTTCCCCAGGATGGGTGGATACATCCATCTCACATTAGCCCTCTCTGGTTATACACCTGCTGTCAGATGCCTCTGCGGATTCCTCTTCCAGGAAGCTTCTTCTCTCCCTTCACCACACGTCGTGAGCGCGACAAGCAAAAACGCGTCATGAGCGCGACAAGCAAAACCGGCTGCTGGTCCTCGGCCGCGCGTTGACACAATCACGTTTGAGGTAGCCATCTTGGATACGGTCAACTGTGCCCCTGACAGCCTCGCTCCCCGGCAACAAATCAATAATATAAAACCCCACACTAGATGTGACAATACAGTAGTTTGCACCACTGACACTGAGATTTTTAACACCAATAAATATGTATTTACAGTGTATCGTTTTAAACACAATCTGTACTATAGACACGAATACACGGTTATCTCAGCATATGGAGCTTTCATGTCAACTCACTTCTTGAGGCGCGTCGGGCAACGTCTTATTTTGCCAGAAACAGTGATGACGGGAGAGTTGTTTTGCCAGTAACAGTGATGGCGGGAGAATTGTTTTGCCAGTAACAATGATGGCGAGAGAGTTGTTTTGCCAGTAGCAGCGAGGGCACGTTCGGTGCGGTCACGCGTCAGATATCGTATGTTGCAGACGTCACCTCGCTGACATACTTGACTATAACTGCTGCCGTCGTCTCCGCGTGGTAAGAACACGGGGTCACGTGGAAGGAGGGGGCGGGGTGAGGTTATATAAAGCCCCGCGCAGTGTGACGCTGCTGCAGTTGTTGTGTTGGGGAGAGCAGGAGTGTGTTATACGACACATGCTGGCAGGGTTTACGCATCATTATAAGGACACGTGTTTATCTGTAGGAGATAAGTGGAGGGGGTGACATTGACCTGATGGCAACGGGTTTGCTTTATTAAGGCAGTCTATAAAAAGCAGCCCTCCCACGAGGGAAACATAACCGCAGTGTATAGCAATTCTCGGCACGTGCGCAGCAGATACTGTGCTATCTCTAGTAACCCAGCAAGGCCCATGCACCGGCTGAAAGTGTTTCTGTAACCTGCAGCATGGTGGCATTCTGTATTTTAAGTTGACCTTGATAACAGGGCTGGGTTTTAAAGGGAAGTGAGCGCCATCACCTTATGTAAGCAGCTAACCAGAAACTACAGTGATTTGTACAATTATTTGGAAGGGATGAAAGAAATACAAATGAGCCTCAGATATTTCTATATTAAAGCTAATTTAGTTACTGTAGGCTTAGATCTGTTCATTTTTTTCCCCTCGGGTTTCTGGCAACTTATTCCCCTACAAAAACACCACTGACCTTGACAAAAATAGAGAGGCTTTTCTTAAGAGAAGGATCAACCCATGCTTTGAATTAAGGGATATTTTTAACAGATGGCAGAGGTATATGGAGTATAAACAGTACTGGTGGATTATGTACATGACTATCATCAAACTAAGTAGTTGTCTAGGAGCTCTTCATTAGGCTACCACATAGAGACAAGTCTAAGGGAGGCATTTCTGTATTAAAGATTCTCCCAGACAAAATATAAGTACCACGCCATAACTACCTTATATGATGTTTTATTATCTAAAATAAATAAGGCACATCCAGTGACCTAGGGTTTGGAAATATAAAAAACTACAATAATTAGTATAAAAACAAATATGATCCATATATGTACAATAGAAAAATATATCAACTCTTAATTATTGGGGGGGGGGATCTATAATGTATAAAAGGGGAAATGTAGAAGGCATTGGCTCTTAACATTTATTACAGATTAAATGTTTTTTTTTTTATCAATTTCATTTTAAAATAAGTCACACTTCCCCCTGTCCTTGAACATCAGAAATGGGTGGGGAAGTGATTAAGAGGCAGAGCGCAAACACTGGGCAAAGCGATCCTCCAGGGGTGTATCACTGTATTTGAGGGTTGGGTGAAATATAGGGGTCCAAAGATCCTGGTTTACTTGGCGGCTCTGCCTTCTTTGAAGATGCCTCGTCTGAAACTGCATATTACTAGCTTACCTTAAAATGTCAACAATTACTATGGCTGACTGATACAGCAGTAATAAAAAATGTACATATCGACATCGTCATTTTTTTATTATTGCAATATTACTATCATATCAGTATAATGCCCAACTCTACAGTGACGGTTGAGGGATTAAGTACTTGGCCCTTCAGCAGAAAATTAATATGGTATGCCAATAATGAACTGATCAGTGACAATCAGTTTTATGAGCACAGAGTGGGGAAATCGTTACTACTATAAAGGGTTTTTTTTCTGTTCAAAGCAAATTTGTTGTTGACTGGGCCTTAGTATTAAGAAATAACTTTTTAAGTGCAGTTTGGGAATAAGTCCAATTAATAATATGTTCTTGTATAGCGCTGCTAGTTTTACGTAGCGCTTTACAGAGACATTTTGCAGGCACAGGTCCCTGTCCCATGGAGTTTACAATCTTATGTTTTTGGTGCTTGAGGCACAGGGGAGATAAGGTGACTTGCCCAAGGTCACAAGGAGCCGACACGAGTAAAGAGTTTTAGTGCGCGCTGGCTGTCAAATGTCTCCTTGGAGATCCCTCTTCAATGCTGCTCCCCGTCTCCCGTGATCAGCGAGGCTTGAGAGGACTCACACACATAACAAAAAGAATGGGGGCGCAGAGAAGAAGGAAAAGAATCACTGAAAGTGCATAAGTACATTTATAAATTCATATTAAAATAACAAGTACACAACTTACGATAAAAGTGGAATCATATGGATCCAAGTACACAGAATGGGTATATCACTCAAACGGAAGGTCCGTAGTCCAGGCAATATCCCCCTCCGGATCGCAGTTGGCGTGTGGTTAGGGGAAGTTCTAAACTGGCGTCCACGTGTAGTGATCCCTAAACTCATGTAGGCAGTGCTAGGCGTATAGCGTTGTCACGTAATTACCCAGCATGCAATGGCTATCCTATGCGTTTCGTGTCACACTTCATCAGGGGGACAAGGAACAGGTTCCCCTGCTTCAAACTCCGTGCCAGTCAGTGTCTTTACTCACTTAGCCGCTCCTCCAATTGACAATAGTTTAAAAATAATGTTGCTCATTTTATCTATTTTTGATTTAAAAAAAATTATTTAGGATTTCTTTCTTTTAGACACCAAACATTCACAAAATATGAATGTAATTGAGATTTTTGTTGCATGAAGTGATTGGTTTATATACACATCCTCTCAAATTTTCAATGTGTGAGTTATCTGAGTGACCCTTACATCTCACTTTTTGTTTTCGGTAATTCCAGTGTGTTACCTCCATATGTAATTACTGAGGCGATGGGACAAGAGTGGGATATAACAGTTTAACATTAATGCCAGGATTCACAAAGTGCTGATGTGGGCTATCGCATCTTGAGCTATGAAGTGCTATAGACTTGGGTACGGTACCTCGCATCAGCGGCTAGAGAAATATTCCTCAGGCTGAGGTCTCCCCTCCTCCACCCCCCCTTTGCTTCAAGGAATCAAAATTAGATTGTGAAGTCTGCAGAGATTTAAAGTGTCTACTGTATTTTGACTTTTACAGAATATTGCATAGTTTGTGTTATAAATCTACATATATCAGTTATAATACATTTTGCACCATACGAGGCTTGGCCAAGTATACATAAAAGGGTTGAATTTCTTTCTACTTTAAAAAAGGGCTTTTTACCAAAAATATCCAGGTATACGACTACATTGAGAGCAAAGATTTAATCTAGCCCATTGGTCTGCAATTGGGATTTGTGAACAGCCAATTAATGTACACAATGCAAAAATATGTTAAAATCAAGTGTCTGATGTTTGCATCAAAATAGTGCTGTGCTATTAAATGTAGTTTTCCAAATTCCTTGTTTTATTCATTTTAGTAATGGGTACTAGAACACAATGGGTGATGCAGTATGTATGAAGACTTGCAAAATGAAGCATGACTCAAATTAAGTCCTGCAAAAATGTCTATCATTTTTACTCTGTTTTCACTTTGCTGGCACCTTTAGTGAGTGGTTTGGGGAGTTGTAATGGCTGAAGAAAATGGATTAATCTTGATAAACATTCCCATGATCAGATGATAGCATGACAACAATCTACTGTACAACAAACTTGGAAACGGGAAAAAAACTAGAATGCATTTGCTATATAAGGAATTAGGGTGTTATCCGGTTCTAAGGAAAGTTAAAAGTTTCAGCACTTATTTTAATTATATTGTGTCCATCTTCTGCTGTTGTAGAGTATTACATAACTGCAGAATAATTAGTGTGCATATTAATCATTTACTCACATGGTGCAAATGCAGCACAGGAGTATATAAGAAGCCAAATCAGTGATGTCAAGATAACTTCTTAGAAAGCAATATATGATGGTAGAATATACTAATATAACATGTTAAGTCCCTGTTTTTAGGGTATTACAATGTAGATTAGTGGTTAGAAACCTACATTTCAAGATAAATCAACCTGTGCCCCTTCCCGTCTGTCCAGTTTTTATTTCTATTTAGAATAAACGTACCGGGGGTTAGTAGACTGCAGCAGATGTAAGTTTTTTGAATAATGATGAGTGGTGTCGTGAAAATGTAGATGGACTACCGCTTTAAAATAAACCTTAAGACCACTATTAAGTTACGTTTTAAAATCGCTTTCACAGAATGTGCCAAAGGTGTATCGTAATTGTATTTTATGCATACATCGATAATTTAGTGTACAGTATGTTTTTTCTTAAAAGGTTGTACTTTATTCATAATATACATTTTTAAGTAAATCAAACTACAGTTTAAGCACAACACCCCCCCCCCCCCCCCCCTGTTATCAGATTCCAGGTTGGTCGTCAGCATGGAACCCGTCGCCAAGAAGATCTTGAAAGGCATTATATTGCTGGAAGTGGCCGGCGTGGTTGGGTCATACGCTCTGTTTCATAAATTGAACGTGAGCCAAGGTAGTACTGAGGTGCACTCAAAGTTACACAACACAAAGTACCTGCAAGTAAAGACAACTGTATGCAGTCTCGTACACAGAATAGCACCTGCAACATACATATCTATTTTTTTTTTAATGCGAAATAATATCAAAATGTGAATTTTCATCTTTGGGTATTTATCTTGATTTAAAGGGGCAGTCCCACGTGGCAGGTAAAAAAACATGAGTATATTCCACTAACTTAGAAAAATTAAACTAATCTTAAAGTAAGTATCCTGTTAAAAAAAAGCACGTTTTACTTTTCTCCAGGCCCATTGAATTCATGCATACAGGTAGCTACTTATCTGTTTAATCAATGATGGTTTTGTAGCCCTTTTTCTGACGCCTTCCTAAGGGACTACTGGTACTGTACACAACCTGCGGCTCCAGGAGATCTGAGCCTCCGCTAGCTGGGAGCCTGGGGTAACGGTTCTAGCGCTGCGCCTCCACTTGCCCAGGATCCCCGTTATGTAAGATTGCCCTGGGCAAGAAACATACCATACAGTGCGTGCAACCAAGTTTTACTATGCATAGGCAGTCTTATCTTATTCTCTATATAACATCACACATAACTTGCACATATATTATAACGTTAGAGTCCTTATACTATAGTGGCTCAGCCACACCTCTAGGGAATTTGTCCGGTATAACAGTGGCTCCGCCACGCTCTTATAGAGGTTGTCCTTGTAAAGTATTAGGTAGTATGCTCAGTCCGCTAGCCACTTGCTAGTGTCACTACAGAGGTATTCCTAAGGCGGGATCAGCGCCTGATGAGCGGTGTTGGTGCACTTTCCATTACAATGTACCTTCCGGTCACGGCGGTGACCGTTCCTTCTTCACAAAGGATCCGTGCCTCCGCTCCTTGTCCTCCCGATGTCGCGGTGTCTGTCCCGCCGTCTGATCCCAGATGACGGCGACCGGCCACAACTCGGTGCGTTGTCCCTAACTAAAGTGACAATTCCTTCCGCTATCGAGCGTCCCTGCAGTACCGCAGCCTACGGTGACTCAGGGAATTCTCCTATGGGCCTGAGGGGAATAGCTGACCTATGCAGGCGGGTCACTGACCCCCTGCACTCACACTACCTCCTCCGGCTCTGTCCTCCTCTCCTCCCTAGCGTGGTCTCCCTCTTCCTTCTAATCCCAGCTTTCTCATTGGCTCCTAGCGTCAGGTGACTGATCCAGAACTCCTGGAAGTTGTAGTCCATTAATAGAGCCTTTCCCTTATTGGCCTGGCGTTCGCGCGCTTCCATCGCGCATGCGCGACCTCCACTTTGTTAGTGCCCTCTGCAACATTGCGCAATAACATGGCGGCACCCTGTACTATCGTGCCGTCGCGGAACCTGCCGCACTCCCTCCGCGCGCACACATAAAGTACCTAACACACCCTTACAGTTTTATACCTATTCTTATACCCAAAAGGTCGAAATAGATGTTGCCTGTGAGTAGGTTTACTGGCTATGCACTTTGCCCAGGCTGTGCTGGAAAGCTGTGTAATACAGCAGGCATAAGCTTTTAGGTCCATGTTACAATGGATAAGAAGTAAAGAAGGACACTGCTCATTTGCATGTCATTACCCAGAGTACCTGGCTACAGTGGAAGCACTGTTAAGCGATAATGGTGAAAGACAGGGTTGCAGACCTCTCTGAGCTATGCAATTTCACCACATGGCATTTTTATTTACTGTATGTACGGTGGAGGGTTTTTGTCAATTTTGTTTACCCACCATAACTATTTTTGTCTGGTTATACCTATTTCACAAACAATGGACAAAACAAATACACAAATTTACCTCTAATTTTGAGAAGAATAAGATAAACAATGTAAAGACCAACAGATTTGGTTAAGGCCTACCATGGAAAATACGGTTAAAAAAAGATTTGTGAAATATTTTTTTTTAGATTGTTCATCTCCATTTAACCTACTAACATGCCACTGTCCTTCGTTCTTTTTTTGACTCTGCAGGGACTGTTCCTTTAAACTCTGTACGTTGAAGTGATATGGTGATAGTTAGTTTTGTTTAGACAGCTTGTTCAATTATCTTAAAAAAATATTGTTTTACTCTGGTTTCCACATGGTTTGATAGATCCAAAACAAGGGATGATTCACTCAATATGTAATAAGGTGAGAGATAAAGAGGATGAGCCCCAGTTCAGCTAATACAGTGTTAATATGTTCTAGAGGGGTGCTGTCAGGGAATAAACATGAGGCATATACAAGGAAAGAAGAATCCATAAATGACTCACCCAACCTCTTCTAGATTAAATAATATATTAATGTTAATAATACTTTATTAATGGTTAAAACCTACTAGGTCCTTCAAAACCAAGTGATAACCCCTGTTAGGGTTTATGGTGTAGAAGCGTCCTTACATTTAAAACCTCAATAGCGAGGCGCATGCGCGAAGGAACGGAGTATGGTAGCATAAAATACTAGCTCCGTCCCGCGCGATCACAAAATAACGATTAACACTACCTAAAAAATAAATTCGGGGTTTCAAACTTCTAACCGGAGCACTATCAACATACCAGGATGGCGCCAAAGAAATCGGGAGGGCAAAAAAAACAAAAGCTGGCAGATGTCAGGACATATTTTGGTGGAGCAGCAGAAAGTGCCCCGGCCAGAGAAATGGCCGACACAGACACTGAAATGGAAGGAGATGATGAGGATATAAATAGTCAATCCCAACTCCCAGTCAGACGCTGTGACTTCGAGCGATTATATATGGATCTGAAAAAACTGCTTCAAGCTGACATTAAAGAGCTCAAACGTGAACATACAAAACTGGGGACGCGCACAGACGACCTAGAAACTAAGGTGGATCTTACAATTAAAGCAGGGAGAAAAACGGATAAAAAAATGGCCGACCTACAAGTACAGATAGACGACCTTAAAGAAAGACAAGAAGACGCGGAAAATCGCGATCGGAGGAATAACATTAGGATCCGCGGAGTTTCAGAAGAGATCGGAGACTGCGAGGCCTTTACTGAAAGATGGCTGGAGTCCATCATGCCGGACAGCCCAAAAGAAAAACTTCTAATGGACCGTTGCCACCGGGCCCTACGATCACGTCCGACACAGAACGAGCAGCCGAGAGATATAATTCTCAGACTGCACTACTATTCCACCCGAGAAGCAATACTACGGTTAACAAGAGGAATGCCAGTAGTGGAGTTCGAGGCCAATAAATTACAAATCTTTCAAGATCTGTCTCCCCTTACCTTAGCGAGGCGTCGCACCCTGTTCCCGGTAACCAAAGTGCTCCGAGATTCAAACATACGTTATCGCTGGCTGTTTCCGTTCGGACTCCAAGTCACACAAAACGGAAAATCCCTTATGCTGAAAACTATCGGAGAGGGCCCAGGATTTTTGAAAGCACTTGGCCTACACAGCCCCCCGATGGGAGCGGCAGAGGAAGAAACGGCCCTGGAACCGGAATGGTCCGGCGGACCATCCACTCCAAAACCAAAGCGCACGAAATGATGCCAGTAATAAAACATAATTGTTTGTTATCTAAAACATGTTGTTCTGAGTTTTCTCAAGTTTATCGTTAAAAAAAAAAACCACGTGGTGCCAAAGTGGGAACTGCCAGGAAAGAGTCCTACACCCACACAGAGATCGCAGCCCCATGCGGAATACCTGCAACAAATCCCTGGAAAAGAATCTAAGTCGTCTCGCTATGTCCGCCCAAGAAAGAGCTAAGTCCTAGTGAAAGATCTTCAAAGACTCACTTTTTGGCGTCCGCCATGCGGGCAGAAGAAGATGGCTGGCATGATGAAGCTTCTTGCACCCCACCGTGAAGCGCAAGGCGAGGAAATGGCCGGAACGCGGGAGCAGCGAATAGCACATCCTTCTCGAACTCTTCAAAGATCCAAAATGGCCGCCGCCGGAAACCGGAAGCGGATGTTTCCAAACAGCTGAAGCAACACCCACGCCATCTTGGAGGTGGCAGAGATGCCCAGCACGACCACACACCGCGAAAGCCCCTGCAGGCAGAGGAAGACACCTCAGAGTCACTGACTCATATCCATGACGCGAGTCAAAGTCCGGATAAGTCCCGAGCAGAGTCACTGAACACGGCGCAGAGGCAGGGGGACACGGGCGCTATACTAATAACGCTACAGGGAAGAGCGGAAGGAGAGGGCCCCTAATAGGTAGCAGATAGTCTCTTCAGGGATGCCGCCCGCAGCATAGCCCATAAGAGAGATATAGAGAGCAGGGCACTAAGAGAGAGTTTGAGAAACAAATATGAGAAAAGTAAAAAGATCACTCAGGGGCTGCAAAATATGCCAGAGGAAGAGAAAAAGGCACAACTCGAGTTACAGTTCTAGGTTAAGCTCAAAAAACACATACGACCCTATATATTAATTCAGGTCTATGAGCAAGTAAATGTTACAGCTACTTACAGTTACACAGGAGTTAAAGTTTTTGTCTAGATAGACCTTCAGATGGTAGTTAGCAAAAGAGCGCAGGCCTGAGGGTATGAGGGAGCTCTATACCCCGAGGTAGGCATGTGCCTTAGACAGGATTTGGGATGGAGGGTCTCCCAGTATCTTGTCAAAGTCCTATGGGGAGGGAATGAGGGCAGGGGCCCTAAGGGAATGGGGCCACACTCCCCGAAGGCGCTGGACTCTATATCAGGACTGGGGAGTCTTGATGGGGAGCCCATACTGTTTGGATGTGTACATTTAAACAGTGTTTTTCTTGTTATGTTATGTCTGTACCTACCCTCTCGTGTCTTATCCTCCTCCCCCCCCCCCACCTCCCATCCCAGCGACTGAGGTCATCAATGAAGCGGACGACAAAGCCCTACCAGACCGGAAAAGGAGGAGGACTTCGCAGAAGGATCCCACCCAAAGGTTGACAGCCACCGTAAAGCAGCCATCAGACACCGATCCAAATGGGTAGAGAGATATGTTGCCTTTCCCATAATGTAAAGGGACTGAATCACCCAGCTAAACGTAAGTTAGCCTTTAAAGATTATAAGAGATACAGTGCTGACATTCTCTTCCTTCAAGAGACCCACTTCTCCAAAAAAAGCTACCCCAAATATATAGATAAGGAGTATCCCACAATATATCTAGCCTCCGCCTCAACGAAAAAGAGAGGAGTGGCCATTGTATTCCAAAAGAACCTACTGTTCGAGCTAGACAAGAAAATTATAGATCCTGAGGGCAGATACATTATACTAATAGGTACCATCCAAGGTCAAGCAATCACATTAGTCTCGCTATACGCCCCGTGCGAACAAGCAACAGAGTTTTTCGCTCTTTTTTTCAGGCGCTTACAGAGGGAAGCAAAGGGCCAAATCATATTAGCAGGAGACCTGAACAGAGCGTTAAACCCTAAACTAGATAGATGTACGGCCCCTAACCAGTCCAATAAACGAGACATACTAACAATCTCCCACGGACTTCGGGACTGTCAGCTAGTAGACATATGGAGGGAGCAACATCCACGGACCAAGGACTTTACTTTTTACTCCCACCCCCATGACCGATATAGCCGGATAGATTACTTCCTTGTATCCAACAGACTGGTCCCGATGGTCTCCCACACGGGCATACACGACATTTCGTGGTCAGACCATGCACCTATAGAGCTGCGGTGCGGACTACAGCTGCGAGATAGACCGAGAGCGAACTGGAGAATAAATGAACTACTGCTAAAAATACCTAAATTTGATTTCGAAATTGCAGACAAAATCAGAGAATACTTTGAAGAGAACGAGGGAAGTGTATCCTCACCTGCCACTTTGTGGGAGGCCCATAAGGCTACCCTCCGCGGTTCTCTCATGTGCCTAGCTGCTAGACGCAAGAGAGAACAAGAGAGTCAGATTAAGGATCTGAAGGGGAAATTGACCTCCCTGACAGCAATACATAAAACCTCAAAAAACGAGGCAATCTTGACCCAGATCCAAGATACCAAAAAGCAACTAAATCTAAAACTGACATCTCACGCTGAAAAAGAAATGAGCTGGACGAAACGCCGATTCTTTGAGAAAGCGAACAAGCCAGACACACTTCTAGCGACTAAACTTCGAAATAAACAACCAAATTACCAAATACAATCAATTCGCACGCAGGGAGGGGAACTTACCTCCAACCCTACGCGAATCGTAGAGGAATTTAAGCACTACTACGAGTCGCTGTACGATGGGGGTAAGGTTATCCACAACCAAAAAACAAATAAAAATCTCCGAGAATTCCTGAAAGAGGCAAATTTGCCCAAATTGAGTAGAGCGGAAAGAGAGGCACTACAGGTTGACTTCTCTTTAGAAGAGTTGACAGATGTCGTAAAGTCTCTTAAGCCAGCCAAGGCGCCAGGTCCAGATGGTTACTCCAACCTCTATTACAAAAAATACATAAAACTTCTAGCCCCATACCTATTGAAACTTTTTAATTCGGTACTGCAGGGAGCTTCCTTCCCGGTGCAGATGCTCCAGGCGTCCATTTCACTGATCTACAAAGCTGGAAAGGACCCGGCAGACTGTAAGAGCTACCGGCCCATCTCTTTAATCAATACAGACATTAAAATTTTCTCAAAACTCATAGCTAATAGAGTGGGTATCGTCCTTCCCAAGCTGATTCATCCAGATCAGGTGGGGTTCATTAGTGGTCGACAGGCGGCAGACAACACCAGACGAATAATTGACGTTATTGATCTGGCCCAAAAGCAAAATATTCCTTCGATGGTGCTCAGTCTGGACGCCGAAAAAGCGTTTGATCGGATTGATTGGCCGTACCTGAAAGAGACGCTGGGGGCGTTTGGCTTCGGAGGAGGCTTATTGGAGGCCATTATGGCACTGTACGAGGGGCCGGCAGCTAGGGTGAGGCATCAGGGCTTCCCTTCAGAGCTTTTTCAGATTCAAAGTGGCACGAGGCAGGGTTGCCCGTTGTCCCCCTTGCTGTTCGCCCTATGTATAGAACCCTTGGCGGCACATATTAGGAACAGCCCGGATGTCAAGGGCATAACTTTTAAAGAGCAATCACATAAGGTTGCCCTGTACGCAGATGATGTGATCCTGACATTATCACAGCCTCTTACCTCTCTACCCAATGTGTTCTCAATCCTAGGGAGATTCAATCAAATTTCGGGTTTTAAAATTAATCAGGCCAAATCAGAAGCTCTCAATCTCAATCTGCCTAAATCAACCGAAAAACTAATTGGACTCAATTTCAATTTTAAATGGCAGCCCTCTACGATTAAATATTTAGGGGTTAACCTCACCAAAGATTATAAAATCTTATATAAGGCAAATTACCCACAGTTGTTTAGGACACTAAAGGAGGACCTACGGAGATGGGCAGAATATAGCATCTCGTGGATAGGCAAGATACAAAGCGTAAAAATGAATCTTCTCCCACGAGTGCTATATCTCTTTCAGACCCTTCCGATTCCCCTGCCAAGAGAAGAGATCCTCTCTTTACAGTCCGCAATAACAAAATTCATTTGGAATAAAAAAAAACCCAGAATTAGACAAGATATCTTGAGGAGGCCAACCTCAAGAGGGGGGCTGGGCGTGCCGTGCTTGTTTGCTTACTACGAAGCAGCTCAATTAACGCAGATTCTGCAGTGGCACACAGACCCGACCCTTAGGAGATGGGTGGCACTGGAGAGGGAGTGCTGCGCCCCGGTAGATCTGAAGAACCTGATATGGCTGCCTAAGAGTAGTCATATACGGATGTCTACACCACTGCAGGCCATGAAAAATTCCCTGAAAGTATGGGGGGCCACTAAATTCAGATGTTCTCTTACATCACAGCGGTCATTGATGACCCCCATATGGGGCAACCCAGATTTCGCTCCTGGCCTAGACAGCGCTCAGTTCACAAAGTGGATCCAAGCAGGCTATCTCCGATTCTATGATCTCGGCAGCAAGGGTGTAATTAAATCCTTCGCTCATGTAAAAGAGGAAAAAAACATTCCGAATACTGAATTATTTAGATACTTACAGATCAGGGCCTTCTATACCAAGACCCCAATTCGGCCACGGAGAACAAATTTTGAGCAGTTGTGTGCCAGACAAACGGACACACGGGGACTAACCTCTCGAATGTACAGGGAAGTGATTTGTCCGGAGACGGCTGACACACCTAGACTTAATTATATGAGGCAATGGGAAGCTGACTTAGGGGACACACTAGCAGACGACGACTGGGATAGGATCCTACAGGCAGCAGCGAAGAGCTCTATCTGTACCACGCTAAAGGAGAACGCCTATAAGGTCCTCATGCGTTGGTACCACACCCCAACAAAACTCTCGAAATTTGTCAGAGGCTACTCCCCGCTCTGCCCCAAACAGTGCGGGGAGAGAGCAGACTTGCTACACATGCTGTGGTCGTGCGCAGAGGTGGCCCCGATTTGGGAAGAAGTACAGATGTGGCTACAGCGGCTACTGGAGATCGAGGTCCCCTTGGACCCGTGGCTGTTCCTGTTAGGCCGGCGGGTTAAGGGGTTCTCGAACGCAACACATAGACTAGTGGCGCATTTTGCCACTGCCACCAGATGCGAGATCGCAGCACTGTGGAAGCAACCACAAATTCCAATTATACCCAAAATCAGAAATCGAATTTGGTTCGTCTGCCGGATGGAACAGTTGACAAGTCTGGTCAACGACACCGGCACAAATTTTCTAAAAGTTTGGTCACCTTGGCTGACACAGACAGACATCCCGGGGGTTGATCTTACCAACATTTTGCAATGATTTTCAGCAAAGGCGTTCTCCGGTGGCGAAATGGATCCTTGACATTAGGTACTGGGGTAAGCGACGTCAAAAGGGAGAATTCACTACAGGATATTACGAACTAATAAAGGCAAGTAGGCATATAGCCACGTAAAGAGCTGCGGTCCGGGCCCTAATTAGGAAAACCTAAATTAGCATAGTCCACAAACCGCCAGTGTCGCTCACCACCCCCCCACTCCCTTCCTCCCCCCCCTCCCCTATCCCTGGTTCCTTTGTTTGTCCGGTATGTCATGTCATGTTTTCTATGTTGATTGGAGGAGAAGTATGGAAACAAGGTGACGCATTGTAAGCCAATGGTTTGTGTTAACATGTCTGTATTGCCTCACCTAATAAAATGAAAGTTATAAAAAAAAAAAAAAAAAAAACCTCAATAGCGCTGGCATGTGGCATAAAGCCATGTATGAGACACTTGGTATGACATTAGCCCACCCATGAAGAAGTTCCTCCCGGAACGAAAAGCGCGTCGGGTGATGTGCTGCTTTTCACGTCACTAAGTGTGACTGAGACGCAGGTCTCAGTCAAGGCATTAGACAGGCAGTGTGTTCTATTACGCTAAGCTCTGGCTAACAATCTATAGCTAGATAAAAAGATGTGGACCCACAAGGTAAACACTAGCAGTCAGTATATTAAACCAATACTGTCAATGGAGCACTAACTCGATTTCAGTATACCATTACTCAAGCCGATACACAAAATATAATCTGTCCGGTAAATAGAGGCAGGCATGTGAGACACAGTACGCTACAGCGTCTATCAATAGTAACAGCCTACCCTCATCTTTACTATTTGGATAAGCATTCAATTAGAATGATAAATATTTGATGGTTGTGACAATTATCCACACACCTATTTTATCTGTATATACATTGAACACGATCACTCTTCTGGAACCAGGATCACATGTAGGATGTGAATGACTCCAGTAATTTAACGCAACCCCTTTTGAAAGCACACAAAGTCCTTCTATATTCTTTAACTTTATTGGAGGAGTCAACAGAAATATAAAAGGTACTTGAAGATGGTGTAATGTAGTGCGTGTGCTTCAATAGCTGATGGTGCCTTGGTATAAAGGGGGGGGGGGTAAAAAAGGATGGCCTTTGCAGGGGTGTAATGGAGGAAGAATGTACTCACTAAGCCAGCTAGTTAGATCTAAAGCACATGTTCCTGTGACAAGCAGGAAGAGTCAAAGGACCATTCCATAAACAGAAATGGGTAGGGGAACAACAAGGCTAAACCAAACGCATGGTAATGAGAATGGGAGGTTGCCAGGGCAACCAACTGGTGGCAGTGTAAAGATAGAAAGTGTCAATAATGTATCTTTACACATGCAGCTAGCTGCTGGAACAGGGGAACTAACAAGCAGCTGAACTAAGGAGACAAAAATCTGTGAGCTGCAAAGACACAGAAAATGTGTAATCCTGTTCCAGGACAATCACAGATGTCCCAGTTACTTCCTGACACAATCCATGAGACAGTTTTTTTTCACGGGTTTTTTTTTTCTTCATTTCTGGGCTCTAAAACGGCCCATGACTTATTTTGTATATATACCGTTCACATAATTATCACTAACAGTATCACAAAATTGGCTATTACCAGTCTCGCCATATATCAAGTTTAGAATATCAATATATTATACAGTGGCTCTCTTGGGATCAAATATTATTACTAGGAATGCTTTAACATCCTATTACAGCTCTTACTGATCATACAGACAGTAACATTCATTTCTAACTGACCCTACCAATAGAGACACCAATATATAGGATTCAGGATACTGACTCTTCAAATGTCACACCAACTGTGTGACAACCATACATGGCTTTATGCCACATGCCAGCGCTATTGAGGTTTTAAATTTAAGGACACTTCTACACCATAAACTCTTACAGGGGTTATCACTTGGTTTTGAAGGACCTAGTAGATTTTAACCATTAATAGTAGTTCTCAGTAATAAAGTATTTACATTAATATATTTATTTAATATAGTAGTTTCATAAAAGTTATTGTAATTTGTTTTAATAACTTTGTAAATCAGCAAAATGTTTGAGGGAAACTTGTTGATTTGCACTCAACACTTCTCAATTTTTGTATAAAAATATTGGAAAAGTTGACAAATTCGATTATTTTCAGGAACATTTCTAACACGTGGCTTTCTACGTAAGATATTTGCTTTTGAGGATTTTTTAGTGAAGTTTGATAACTTTAACTTTTTTGGAAGCTGCAAATGGCCAACATTTGCTAAGCTTCACCAATCTGTAGAACAGGTGTGCAAACGGGGGGGGGGGGGGGACACAAAATGTTGAAAGGGGGGGCGCTGCGCTTGCAAAGGCCCCGTGCTCTTTTCCACAACATTTAAATTGATTGCCTGGGGAAGAGCGCCGGGCCTCTAAATTGCTTCTTCCGTTCTCTCCAGCTTCTCTTGACACTCGTCGCTATGACAATGCAACAAAATGCCAACGCATCACATGACAACGCAACATCGCAATGCCATGACGATAACGTCTCAACGTCACAGAGAGAGATGCCAAAGAGGGGGGGGTGTGGAAGTTAAGAGCAGGCAGAGGATGCTACTTAAAAATTTTGCGCACCCCTTGCTCTAGAAAATATTTTCCTTTCGATCTCTGGACTCTCCCCGTTTCTATTTTTCTACTTCTGTCTATTTACTGTAACGGATTTTCTGACCTGGCCTGACCCTCCCAATCCCATATTGGCCCCTGTGGTCTATCCAGTCCCCATTACAGTGTGATGTCCGGTGGTGCACCTGTTGGCAACAGGACTCCTGAGTCTCCCGCATGATGTTGTGTGGGGATTGCCAACCCAGACAGGCAGCTGAGGTAGTGTGCTTGAGTCCTACCTAGATCCAGTGCAGCGCCTCCACCTCATCAGGATCCCAGCGTGAGCTTGTGGATGGTCCTGGTGAGGAACTCCTCTGTGGTGCTCCTCTCTGTGCAATGATTCCACACTTACACACGAGAGTGTCTTTAATCAGGAGCATCTTTATTGAATTCGGTGGGCCAGCTGCCCTCCACAATGGGTGTATTTAGCCCTCCATTGTTCACCGTACTTCCCTTTGAAAGGTATAGTCCTCCTAATGTAGGGATTCCCTATCCCCGCAGGGATATCTACCCTGTGCCAGGTCCCTGGTCACAGTCTCATAAGCAGCAGCTTAGAACAGAATCACTCTTAACTCCTTCCAGAACTGGGAAGAACTATTACCTAATCCTTCAACAGCTTAGCAACTACTTCTGAACTCCTAACTTTTGATCAGTGCTGTGCCTTATGTATCCTCTGGGGGCTGACACAACTCTGACATCACTAATTATGGATTCAGAGCATGTGACCACTCCCATCCATACATAGGGCACCTCACCAGGGTGTGAGGGCAAACCTCCATAATTACTGCTGGCATGCCCATAACTTACCTGGCCTTATTGTCAGCAGGAGAGATGACTGCAGCCATTTTACAGCATGGTTACATTCTCCCCCTGGTTAATCCCACCTTCCCCGGCTGGGACCTAAATTTGAAGTACCTTTCTCCAGGAAGCACTGTAAAATGATCACACACACATAATCATTAGAACATACAGATTCATGAAAAACAAACCACATCGCGCCAAGCACGCCCTGTCCAGCAGCCACGAACTCGCGCAATGCTATCCAGTACCTCCTAATAATAGTGCCGGGGATCGGGTTTCTTAACCTCCCGACCCAAAATGTCCAGGACAGTCACGCTGTAACTACGCGGCAAACCCCTCTCAGGCCGGTACACCACCTTGTGTTTGTAAACACTCCGCCCTATACTCCACACCCTTATTAGGTGTTCAATTCGTTCCTCCGCCTTACTGCCAGTAATGGCACCCCCCTTATTGACCATGTATTCCTCTATGGTCTCCCTTAACCATTGGTCCCTGTTATCCTCAATCTCCTGCATGAGGGGTTCTGGGACATATGGATACTCCAAGCCATGGGAGTACTTGTATTTGGCTGTAATGGCCCTTTCAGCCCGGCTACACCTAGTCAAATTGGCGTTCCCCGCTCTCCCTGGTAATACCCAGGACAAGGGCTCATCTGGGTCCACAGGGTCTGATAACATCTCAGGACCCATTGGTTCAATCTCGTTCCGGCCTATTAGGAACCACCTGAATTGTAATTCTTTCCTTCTCTCGGCGGGCGTGAACTCCCCTTTAGCCCACCAGTAGTCAACCACATCATCCTTTTCTAACAGAAACCGCGTGCGGTCCATCCACCCCACATATCCCTCAAATAAGGGAGCCCACCAACGGGTCTCCCTAGGCCTCTCGGGCCCAGACTCTAGAGAGTCTCCCTCTTCGGTACCCCCCCAAGAGCATATCCCGGAGGTCTCCGCTGAACGGGGTCTGGACCACCTTTCATGCTTCGGCGTCTCCTTCAACGGCACATCAGCCACTTCAGGCACCCACCTGGACTCCGACGCTTTTCCCAGCTGCCCTCCTCCCCTCGAACCACCCTCGGAGGCATAACTGCTCAGTCCTTCCCCAGTCCGTTCCTCACCAACTCCCAAGGACCCCTCTGATATCCCCAAACTGGATGTGGATTCCCGGGAAAAGGTGATTGGGGCAGGGTCATTAGCTAGGGCGTGGGGTTGGGCATAGGGGTAGGCGGTTGGCAGCCGCGGGGTTCCGACCCGCTCTCCGTTATCGGACTGTCCCGTACCACTGAGCAGTGGTACCGCCGGCTGAGCCTCACCCTTCTCGGTCCGTCGCTTGCTCTTGGTCTTCCTAGTCGATCGGGAACTACTGCCCGATCGCCGAAGCGTTGGCGATCTCTTTCCGGTTGCTCCGCTGCCTCCGCCGGAAACGACGTCATCACCAGACACGAAGGTGCCGCCATCTTGGGATGGAACCCCATGCGGGATGCCATCCGGAAGTCAACCTGCTGCCACGTGCGCCGTCCTGGCCTGGCACGGCCCCTCCTCCGCTAGTGTCAGCACCGGAGCCTGGCAAGAACAAGGACTATTCTTACCAGTCCGCAGGGTGGGCGTGGATCTCACGTCACCGCTGGTCCCGCCGACCCCGGGGACGGATGGGCTCCGCCTTTCAACTTTTCTATCCACGGGGGACACTCTGCTCTTCCGGCCGTCACTCCCGGTAAGTGGTACTGCCGCCCTGTTCCCTCCACAGGACACTGCCACCGGCCAGACCGGGGTACTGGATAGTTCTTTGGGTCCCTCGTCCGAGGAATCCACGTTAAGGATACTTGGGGTCGCCGATCATGGCGACCGCCTTCTCTTCTCCCGGTCAGTCGCCTGACCGATCGCTCCATTCTCTTCGGACCCAGCCGTATTAACCGGCTCCGATTCCCATTCTCCGGGATCTGCACCCTTGGTCCACAGTGCACGGGGGGACTCGGTGGACAGCCTAGCCGTATCCCCCGTTGGGTCAATAGGTTGAATCGGTACAAAGGTGGGCATAGGCCACAGGTACTGCGTGCCACACTGTGGACAGCGCGCCGCTGTACCCATGGTACCGCCGGGCAGTCTGCATTGCAGGTAGAGGCCCACCACTGTCTCAGTGCCCGCTACTCGTATCACCAGTACCCCACCCTGGTACTGCATAGGGCTGAGTGGACACCATCGTATTCACGTCTGGGGAGCAGGCCATTGTCCTGGTGGGAGCCACTTTCAACAATGGTCTGTTCTGGAAGCTGGTTCCGCGTGAGTGACCAACAGAGGTTGGATTGTCAGCCACTCCTTTGTTCAGCTCCGCCCTTATCTGACACAATTGGAACCCGCCCCCAGTAGTAGCGATTATGGGCGGGTGCCACAATGAGATAGGATGTCCTTTAATTGAGGCCGCACCTCTTTCAGTCCTAGAGGGCGCGGCCTCAGCTTTCGCACCCTTATCCCCCACTGGATGGGGTTCTTCCTTTGGCGCCAATCCCAGCCGATTTCTTGCAGCTGCCTTGCGTGCAAAATACCCTTCCTTTCCGCACACAACACCAGCTGCAGGGACTTCTTTTGGTAGCAGCGCTGTCACCTCACCAGTGCTTTGCTCCGCCGGATTCAGGCCCACGGGGCATAATTGGAAACCACTCCCGCTGGTTGAGATTAGGGGAGGGTCCCACAGGCTAATCGGTTGACTCAGCACTGGGGCTGAGTGAGTCACTGTCCATGAAGGCGCGGCCGCAGCTTTCGCGCCATACCCCCCATCAGGGCGGGGCTCCTGTTGGCGCCGCTCCTGGCCAACTCCTTGCAAATTTTGCATTTGCAGAATTCTCTGCAATCGGCCCACGCGGTCTCCCAGGGAAGCGGGAACCGCCATTTTGGGTTGCACTGTCAGTCTGGTCAATGAATGGGGTAAGCGTTCATCTGTTTGTATGCCGACTGACAGTCACTCTCACTGTGTTCTCCTGTTATAGCAATGTCCTCAACACAGTCCTCCAGGGTAGCGCCTCGGTGTCCTAGGCAGGACCAAAACGGGGCGGCCACTGCTCTCACTCCACTCCATAGCAGGCTCGTGACAGACATATCAGTAACAGCTTGCTCTTCAGTGGGGCGCACGCCAGGTGTGCTCTCCCCATCAGCCTCCGGTCGCCTATTTGGACCATCCGCACCGCGCGGATCCTCCACTCTTGCGGTCGCCATAGATGTATTGTTTCCGTAATTATTGTACATGGAGCTCCTCTCTGCGGGGCAGCTACCACACCGGCACAATAAAGATTTCCCTGATGCACCACCATGTGTACCTAATGTAGGCTGGACTCGTGTATGCACTACCTCAGGCTAGGCTCACTCTCTCAGTGTCTGCTGTATCTCCTTCCTCCCAGTCGGTGCTCCCTACGTTAAGTGGTTTGGAATGGGCTAGAGTACTCTGGGGCTTCCATGCAGTACTGGGGCGTCTACCTATCTTGGTTAGCCTAGCGCAGACCCTCTCCAGGATTCCTGACCATGTTAACAGGCTATCCCTTTAGGTATCCTACCAACTAGCACTGCCGCAAGGTGACTAGGACAGCTATAGCCCGGCTCCAAACCCCCAACTCCTTTCAGGCCCCTAGGTCGTCCCTGCGAACTAACAACTCCATCAGCCCCCTGACTACCCCTAGGTCCGTCCCAACACAGCACAAAGTGGCAGCAGACACTCTCCCTGTTTCCCAGTGTGCCTAGCAAAAGCCTGTCCTGTTGACAGGTCATCTCAGCAGCGCCTCCAAATGTTACGGATTTTCTGACCTAGCCTGACCCACCCAATCCCATATTGGCCCCTGTGGTCTAACCAGTCCCCATTACAGTGTGATGTCCGGTGGTGCACCTGTTGGCAACAGGACTCCTGAGTCTTCCGCATGATGTTGTGTGGGGATTGCCAACCCAGACAGGCAGCTGAGGTAGTGTGCTTGAGTCCTACCTAGATCCAGTGCAGCGCCTCCACCTCATCAGGATCCCATCGTGAGCTTGTGGATGGTCCTGGTGAGGAACTCCTCTGTGGTGCTCCTCTCTGTGCAATGATTCCACACTTACACACGAGGGTGTCTTTAATCAGGAGCATCTTTATTGAATACGGTGGGCCAGCTGCCCTCCACAATGGGTGTATTTAGCCCTCCATTGTTCACCGTACTTCCCTTTGAAAGGTATAGTCCTCCTAATGTAGGGATTCCCTATCCCCGCAGGGATATCTACCCTGTGCCAGGTCCCTGGTCACAGTCTCATAAGCAGCAGCTTAGAACAGAATCACTCTTAACTCCTTCCAGAACTGGGAAGAACTATTACCTAATCCTTCAACAGCTTAGCAACTACTTCTGAACTCCTAACTTTTGATCAGTGCTGTGCCTTATGTATCCTCTGGGGGCTGACACAACTCTGACATCACTAATTATGGATTCAGAGCATGTGACCACTCCCATCCATACATAGGGCACCTCACCAGGGTGTGAGGGCAAACCTCCATAATTACTGCTGGCATGCCCATAATTTACGAGGCCTTATTGTCAGCAGGAGAGATGACTGCAGCCATTTTACAGCATGGTTACAGTACTCTCTGGGACTGATTGTAAAAACTCCAAGGCCAGTCGCACTTTGGGTGAAAACTCCAATTGACTTGAATCAGCGTTTCTGCCATCAGCTGATCCGGAGCTTAAGGAATCAGACCCTTTATGCTCAGTTTGTTTTCTTATTTGTGACTCAATGGGATTAACTTTGCTCCTAATCTGTTTTTCAAGTCTAGGTTGTACCCTGGCTAAACAGTAAATGTATTTAAATTTCACCCAGCATCCATCTGTCTAAGTCTTCTGGTGCATGTGGGAGACAGACCGGGAGTCATAAAAATGCAATGACGAATGTCACTCTCAGTCTGACAGTATCTCCCGATAAAGTAATTTGCTCGATACCCTACATCATCGTGTTTGACTATCCCGCATCGTGCTTTGATGACTCCCGGCCTTAACTTCTAATAACAAAGCTCTGTAACACTATATGTCATAGGTGGCAAATAAGTGAAAGACTGTAAAGTACCATCAACTCTAAAAACAGGTCAAACATTATACAATAGCTGTTGTCCTATCATCTTCTTGTATTTGTTTGTCCCTTTTTGGTACCGTTTTAGCCCCAGTTGTTTAGATCTTGTACCATTTAGACTATTGAGGCATTATGTGGACCTAAAGTAAGGGGTGGTTACATTTAGATTAGAAATTTGTGTTAAAATACTCACCTTTTATACAAGTATTCTATATTGTGTGATTGTTACAATAAATATAATATGAATATAGGTGGGTTTTGTACATTTGATTGTAATGTGTTCCACTGATAAATCGCTAATCTTTCTGCCTTTCACTAGATTTCAGGTATACAATGAACAGAAGATTTCCCTCTGTTTTAGAAGGTACATTTTTTTCTTCTGCTTTTATATAGTTCACGGTGGCACTGCCTTGCAGTCTGTGCTGTTATAATTGGTAGGTTTGTGAGTCAAGTCTCAAATTCTGTAACGATTCGAAATTCACTTCTTCCTAAAAGTCAGATAAAATGTAGGCAATAGAAAAGCAGAAGAGTGGTAAGGGGAGTCCCTGAAATGAACTGTGGAAAATATAAGGCCAATTACTCGTAGGTCAACATTGAAATAAACAGAACTTTATTTTTTAACACAACTTGTCACTGTAGAATCACTTGAGTTATTATTTAAAAAATATGTTTTCTGTTTTAAAATGATGGCTTCACCATAATACGTTGATTGTATTGAAGTACCACATTTTCTGTTTGCATTGAAGGTTTTTGAATGCACTACGATAGCACTACTGAATGTGGAGTTACTGGACAGAAAAAGGGGAGGGTGGCTGATTTTCTAAGCATGGCCTACAGGCATTGTCTTAATTTTTAACCTTTTAGAGTGACATTTATGAAGGTCCCTGAAAGCCACAAGGGCCGGCACTCCAGGGACCCTGAATGTCATACCTTTTTTCTCGTTCTTGAATGGGAGATTGCATTCATGATTGGAAAGGAAAAACACTCCTATTTCAGTCATCGGAATGCTGGTTGTAACTGATTGCTATTGAAGTGATCACGTGGTTGCGATCCCTGTATCATAAAAGTTAAATTAAAGCAGCAATACGGGTTTTACTTTATTTTTTTATTACGGGATTGAAGCAGGGGTTTTCGGAGCTGCACTGTATTCATTTCAGCTCATTGGACCCCCTGCTTCTAGAGATAACGTCATCCAGTGCGGCATTCTATTGTCCCGCGTGACTGGGATGTTTAAACTGAAAAGAGATAACCGTCACACCCTACGAAGTTAATTCTGGAAGTAAGGTGTCCCCAGAGCTGAAATTAACACAGTTCAGCTCTTCGCCTATAATAAATTTAAACTATGATACCTGTATTGCTGCATTAACATATTAGTAATGTGTTTAAATATTCATATATTTAAATCACACTAGAAAAGTTTTTTTTCACCCGAAGTAAAGAGTGGCATGAAACACCTAATCTAAAAAAACCTTTTGTTCATATATATAGTGTACTATAAATCCAATGAATGGTCTGGAATATATGGCACACGGGAACTTGATGCAGAAACGTGGTCTACAATAAAAAAATAGTGAGTTTTGTTGGTCATAGATTTTATGTTAAACAAGTATTTTAGAAAGTTTGTAACAGTAATGTGTCTTTTTTTGCAGGTTTTTTTGTGATGGTTATTACACAAACTTCTCCTGCATCTACAAAATCAAGCAATGTAGGATTATTCAAAATAGTCAAGTGAAATCCATCTTCATCCACATGAACAGTGTGACAAACATGTGGCTAGTATTTAGCCTTTGTGTTGATACGTAGCCGAATAAACTCGAGTTGTCCACTTCTGTCATTTATTTGCGAAAGAGAAGGGTTTGCCTTTTAAACAGTGCTAATTTTATTTAGTAGCATTTCAAAGGCACTTAACAATTAAAGATGGAGAGATGTTGCCACGTTGGCTATAGTTTTGTTCTGCCTGTTGCATATACTCGCTCCACAAGGCTTTCTGAAGAGTTCTTCAATAGTGCTGTTCAGCTTACAGTTTTGTAATTTCTTTTTTTGTGGCTTAGACCCCTTTTATATGTACAAGTAATATTGCTATTAAGAGCAAGAAATTACAGTTTGGTGTATATCCAGTTTAGTAGATCAGTCGATTAAAACCATAATGCTCATCATTGCATTCGATCCGCGACTCGCATAAGCTACTTTCATTTGCGCGGCCCCATATTTCTTGCGTAAGGATCACTACAAAACTCCAATAGAAAAAAGGTCCAACGCTCAAATGGATATACATAAAACATATGCAATAAATACCCTATACATTCAGGTATATGTGCTTACACTTTCAACCTATGACCCACCTGTCAGGCTATCCCTAGACACAGGAATAAGGTTTAATTGTGCTAAAAGATACCGTAGCCGGTACGAACACTTGCAAAGTGCCTATTTCCACACCGGCTCACATTTGGGATTTTCTAGGAATGCACCGATCAAAAGCATATCTCTTTCTCCCCTCTTGTTTATACATAAAACATACATTTGCAAAAACAAACAAACAATTTATTAAACAAAAAACACTAAAATAAGAATCTCACAAGGGTGGTGTATGGGGAAGAGAAAACAAATATCCGCAGAAATTCACTTCCCCCCTCCCCATAGAACAGAATAGGAGAAAAGCAGGAAGCAGCCTAGAAGACCCAAATCCAAATGAGGACTGGCACCATGTGTCACTATCGACCCTTCACTTGGCCCTTTGTAAAATAAGCCATCGACTCGCTATATGTACACCTACAGTGCGTGACGTCACCGCGTCAATTGTGTGACCATGAAGATCAGTTAAGTGCTCCCTCTGTGCAACAAAGACATGAGGAAGAGACTGATCAGGGGCGCCCCCCAACGCCAGCAGGCCAGTACCACCCTGCACAACAGGCGTCTATGGGAGCATCCCATCACCCAGCAATGGAGCAAGCCACTCAGGTTAAAGCCCAGAGTCGAGCTGTGGGAGAAAACCACGGATCTCCATACGCATACTCCGCAGCCCTTTTTCCCTCTAGCATGAAGGGACTACTGGTGCTGGCGTTACCTGTGGGCTCACAGAGAGCTGAGCCTTTGCCACTAGGAGCCTGGGTTAACAAATATATAAAGTGGCAGCGCCTTCACCTGTACAGGAACCCAATTATATGAGATAACCCCGAAGAGGAACCAATAATAACAGCTCACAGATTATTCAATAACCTTTTACTGTCATATAAACTAATCAACACAGAGGATATAATTACTACTGGTTACAGTTATCATTAGCCACGCATGGGCTTTGTCCCACCACAGTATACCCCACACAGTGTCCACAATACCAGGAGAGTCCCGGGGTCGCCTCACCCTCCGAGTGTCCCCCAAAAGATACCCTCCCTTCTAGGTGTGATCAGCGCCTTACTGTACAGTAGTGTTGGTGCACGTTTGGTGAACAGGTACCTGCCGGTTGTATCCGCACCCTGGTGCACTGACAAGAAGAGGTAAAGGGATCCGCCGATCCTGCGATATCCTCCGCTGGCTGAACACCTCCCACTGAAGTGACACTTGCGGTGATTGTAGCTCCAAAAGCAGCTGTGGCTATAATCAGGCTAACGAGTAAAGGCAGGGTCCCTAACTAATGGGGCCTTCCCTAGAGCAGCCACAATCTAGGGTGAGTTGGGCATAGCTGGGGCCTAAGGGGTGTCTCTGGTCTAGTGCAGAGGGTCACAGACCCCTGCACCTACACACCTTCCCCTCTCTGAGTCCCGGCTCCAACTGCCTTCCTTGATTAAATGCGCATAATGTAACTGCCTCTGCAGAAGATCGTTGCCGCGTGATTGGCTCCCTGATGTCACATGCCCCTATGCCTGCTGGGGGCTATAGTCCCTTGCAGAGCATTCTAACATTGGAGGTAAGGGGAAACACCAGAACACCCAACGTCCCCGCTTGGGAACAGCGCACATAATATGACCATACACATTTTACACAATAAAAATGCAGATCATATATACATCTTATCATATACATCAGCTCTACATAAGATTATACATTTTGCTGAACATCACTATGACAGATCTCACTTTACTGTGAGCCCACTGCTGAGCCTCATAATGGGGTGCCCCAAATTGATCATAGGTCATACTCATTGGAGGTTAACCAACTCGTTGGCTCCTGCGGAGCTGCTCTGCGGTCACTCCCTCTGGAGAGTGACTAGCATAGTCCTGAGGCTCAGCCTCTTCTCTTGAGGGGATCAATATCTGCACAGTCTGTCTGATGTACAAAGCACGGGCTCTGTGGATCCAGAGGCTGACTCACTGGAGCCACCCTATTTGGCGTTTGTCTATAGGGCCCCTTACCCGGTGGTCTGGGGGCCCCTTTGAGATGTTCCCTCCATAGTATCCTCAGAGGTGGTGTTACCTACAGTCTCTTGACCAACCTCCGTTGAGTTCGGCTCATCCAGTGGAGTAGCTAGTATTTCAGTTCATCCTCTCCTATTTGTGGATTGGGGAGCAGATGATTTCTGTGCCACACCTTTTCCCGGCCTTCAGAATCTTGAATACGATAAACTGGGAGGCCAGGCATCGGTGACTAAACTTCGTATACTCATCTCTCCAACGAACAGCAAGTTTGTGCTTCCCAGGAATCCCTAGATTATGAAGAACTGCGTCTCCAGGACGAATTTCCTGATGGCAAACCTTATGGTCGTAGCGCTGTTTGTTACTGGAATTCAATTGAGCTGCAGCTTGTTCTGCTAATTGGTAGGCTTGTTGTAAACTGTTATGCAACCTTTGTACGTACACAAATTCCTTCCTGTTGGATACCCCATCGGTAGATATCCTCAGACATATATCCACCGGTAGCCGAGCTTCTCGTCCGAACATCAGAAAGTAGGGAGTGTACCCTGTGGATTCCTGTTGAGTGGAGTTGTAGGCATGCACCAAGGATTCCACATGTTTACTCCACTTGCTCGTTTGAGAGCCTGTCAGAGTGCCGACCATATGGAGGAGAGTTCAGTTAATCTTTCCGGCAGAGCATCTCCCTCCGGATGATAGGGAGTCGTTCGGGACTTAGTAATATTTAGCAATTTAAGCAATTCCTGTATAAGCTTGCTTTCAAATTCCTGACCTTGGTCGGAGTGCAACCGAGTGTGTAATCCATAATGAACAAAGTACATTTCCAATAATACTTTGGCTACGGTATCAGCCTTCTGATCTTTGGTTGGGAAAGCCTGTGCGTACCGAGTATAGTGATCTGTATTCATGTACATTATTGATGCCTCTGGTGTCAGGCTCAATACAGAGAAAGTCCATGCATACGAGATCCATGGGCCCGGAGCTTTTCAGATGCGCCATTGGAGATGCTGGTGGGTAGGGTCTTCCTTTGGACGCACCGGGAGCATCGCCGGCAGGGCTGTTCTACTGCCTCGTGCGTGGCCAGAAGAACCGAGATCGTAGTAGGCCAAAAGTTTTGTCCACTCCCAGATGACCATGATCATCATGCAATGCTCGAAGAACCATAGGTTGTAGGTTCCGGGGTAGAACCAGCTGTCTTCTATCGGGGTGATTGTGTTACTACACCCCCCTGTAAAGCAGACAATTGTCTAGCTCAAATTTGTCCACTTCTCTCATTAGAATAGCCACTGTGTCCTTGGGAGCACGTTTTAGTAAGGCAGGATTATGCTGCTGAAGGGCTTGACGGACGATACCCGCCACTGTGTCCCGGATTTGGTATTGCACCAGATCCTTCCACGCGATAACTTTGTCGGGGTCGGGCTTGATGTTCATTCCCTCAGGATGGCAATATGCAGTCGGAATAGCCTTGGACAGCCATCCCAAGGAGTCCGCCACCCTCAGCTCCGAGAAAGCCACTCTATCTTCCATGATAGACGCTGTGAAGCACATAGCGCGTATTCCTGGTCCAGGGATCTCTTCCCAGATGCTATCGTCGGGGACGGTATTCAGCCCCGGGCGTCGGGACAGTATCGGCTCCAATGTTCAGAGGCCCTGGTTTGTATTTCAGTGTAAACTGGTAATTTGAGAGTGCCGCCAGCCATCGGTGGCCAGTGGCGTCCAATTTGGCGGACATCATTATATTGGTTAATGTGTTATTATCCGTCCGTACTTCGAAAATCACGCCATACAGATAATCATGGAGCTTGTCCACTACAGCCCACGTAAAATCTAGAAATTCCAATTTGTGTACTGGATAATTCTGTTAACTAGGGGTCAAACTGAGGCTGACGTAGGCCACTGGTTGGATGCCAGCCGGATACTTCTGATGCAAGACGGCCCCCAGTCTGTTGAAACTTGCGTCGACATGCAGAATGTAAGGCCTCTCAGGGTCAGCATACGGCAGGACAGGTGCTGTGGTCAGGTTCTGTTTCAATCCTATAAATAGACACATAAATCGAAAGGGGGGGGGGGTTTAAAGCCCCCAGTGGAGCAAGAAACCCTGGGCTGCACTCACGAGAAAAAGTGGGAGGGACCAATAAGTCCCGGGCCAATAGCCCTGTATTACGCAACGCAAAACAAAAAAAGGTTTATTTAAATATATATATACAAGGAAAGGTACATCAGAGGGTGTGGGGTAAACGGGGAAAGAGAAGTGTGTTAAAATAAGAGGAGGATAGGTGACCAGGGAAAAGTAAGCTCCCAATATCAGGTATGCTAAAGGTATATATGGGTACCCAGTATATATGATACTCAGGGTATTAGCTGACTTGAGATTTATATGGCCAAGACGGACAGAGTGTATATATTTATAGCAGTTTAGCATTCAGCTGAGGTACATATATGCAGAGCTAACACCAAAGGTGTATATCTTAGCTGTTAATGTCCTAAACTGACATGAGATAGGGACATCTAGTAGACGCCCATACATCTGCGCTGAAACGGGTGCATATAAATGTACAGATAATCCCCCACAGTGGGGCACCGCAGACATAAACACCCTCCTGCAAGAATGCCAGCTGTTCCGGTCTAATACACTTTTGTATAACGTGCATATACAAGCACACAATCCCCACTGGTGGGATGCCCTGGATATAAATAGCCTCCCACAAAGGTGTCATACAGCGCTGCAACACCACACACAAAGTTGTATAGCCGGCATGAAAAGTGTATGGCTCGTAAGGTAAAGACTCATACAACCCGTTCCGCCGCGCTTCTGCTGCTAGACCCGGTACACAAAATATCCTGGTCGCCTCCACCTACGTCAAAGGGATGACGTCATCTAAAACCAACGGACCGTTTCGCATAGGAACCTATGCTTCGTCAGGGATTAAAGTGGTAAGTGAGACTCACTTCACTAATCCCTTAAATACCTGTTTTAGTAACAGGAAATGGGTGGTCCCTGATAGTTAACTCCTTGTTGACATCCTAATGTGGATATTTGGTGGCATATTCCTCACAAAAAGGTTTGTAAACCAACTACAATGTAATGCTGCGCTAGAAGTGTCCTGCAGGTTCCTGCAAGAGTAATTAGTAGAGAATGTATGGAGGATTTCTATTTTCCTCAGACCTCCTGTTAATTTACTTAGTTGCATACACAGAATATTAAGAAAATAATCCAGCTGATGGTTACTGTATCAATGTTGGTATGTGCCCAGTCCTGATAAGTAGCACTTACCCCCAAAAAATCATGAACATGGTGATATGCATTAAACATACTAAAAACCATGGCTGTTGTTATTGTGTCAGAATTGAACTCAAAGGGTATGTTGCATGATGGGATGCGTGTGAATGGGGTGTAGGAGTGTACGCCCTTATATGGAACCAACTCTAAAGTCAATATTGTTCCGAAGGAGTATATGACTCATACATATACAAGATGTACACAGTAACATGTATTCCCATATAACAACTAGTGTGTTGAAACCTCGTAGGAGGTAAGCGCCCCATCCTGATAATAGCATATATCCCCAAATAGCCATAAAACATGGTGATAGGCATTAAAACAAACTGAAAACCATGGCTGTTGTTGTTGTGTCAGAATTGAACTCAAAAAAGAGGGGATGCTTGTTAGTGTGGTGTAGGAGTGTTAGCTCCTATATTGAACCACCTCTAAAGTCAATATGGTTCTGACAGAGTATGTAACTCATACAAATACAGGATGTAAACAGTATCATGTATTCCCACATAACAGCTTGTGTGTTGTAACCTCATTAAAGGTAGGTGAAAAAGGGGTGACATTTAAGGTTAATCTAATAGGTCTCATACATGTAGGGTGTAGGAGTGTAAACCCTTGCTTGGAGCCACCTCTAAGAGTCAATATGGTTCCATAGAGTATATGACTCGGTTAACAAAATAGATCACCGGATCCCATAACATGTTAATATACTGTAGGGGTTCATAAGAATGGAGTGTAAATGAAACCCTCATTGAGACCATCTGGGTACAGTGTTTTAAGTGTGTAGATCCACTTGCACTCAGTTTGCATTAGACGGTGATCCCAGTCACCTTTCCTTGGTCCCCAGCTTACATGTTCAATACCACAAAAGGTTAGAGCATTCAAGTCACCATCATGGGCCACGTTGACATGTTTAGCCACAGGCAGGTCTTTGCTGTTTCTAATGGACCCTATGTGTTCAAGGATCCGAGTTTTCAGGTGTCTGTGGGTTTTCCCCACATATCTCTTTCCACATTTGCATGAGATCAAATAGATCACCCCCGTGGTGAGGCAATTAATGTATTCCCTAATGAAGTAGATTTTAGATTTAGGGCCCAAAAAGGTATTGGTCCTGGACATATAAGTACACGCTTTGCATCTACCACACGGGAAGGAGCCAGTAGGCTTTGTATCCCCTAACCAAGTTCTAGGTTGGTCCCCACGATAGTGGCTATGTACTAACGTGTCCTGAAGGTTACGGGCTCTTCGACAGGTCATTGTGGGATTTTCTTTAAGTACCTGTCTAAGGTCACCGTCCTCCATTAGGACATGCCAATGTTTGGAAAAGATTCTCCTGATATTCTTCCATTGGTTGTTGTAAGTCCCAATATACCTGATGACATGTTTGTCAATGTCTTGATTCGTTCTCTGACCCGTCACTAGAAGTTGCTCTCTTGGTGTTTTTCTAGCCCTTTTATAAGCTTTTTTGACAATCCCTTTGCTGTATCCCCTTTGCAGAAAACGTGTGGTCATATCTGCAGCCTGATGGTCAAACTCCTCTGTGTTAGAACAATTCCGCCGTAATCTTTTGAATTGTCCTATGGGGATGCTGTTTATCATATATCTGGGGTGGTGGCTATCAGCTACCAAGAGGCTATTTGTGGAGGTCGCCTTCCTAAAGATAGTTGTTTCAGGGTCCCATCCTGATTCTTACTTATGGTTAAGTCTAGAAAGTTGATTTTGTGACTGTCTACTTAATAAGTGAGTTTCAAGTTTTGGTTATTAGTATTGAGGACCTTTATGAATTCCCCAAGAAGTTCTTCTGTGCCACTCCACAACAGTATGACGTCGTCTATATAGCGGGTCCACAGAACTATGTGACCCGTATATGTATCCAGGGCCTCGCTGAAGACCACAGTTTCGTCCCACCAGCCTAGATATAGATTGGCATAGGTGGGGGCACATGTGGTCCCCATTGCGGTGCCCTGGATCTGGTGGTATAGTTTGTGGTCAAACAAGAAGAAGTTCTTAGTAAGTACAAATTGCAGTAGCTTCAGGGTGAATTCATTGTGTAGGGCAAAATTCCTGCCTCGGGATCGCAGGAAATGTGCAATACTGGTATACAGTCCCTCCACATCAAGTCCCACCAGTAGAGTGTCTGGTTCTACTGTGATTCCCTCCAATCTCAGTAACACATCCTTAGTGTCCTTAAGAAAGGAGGGAAGCGAATGGACGAACGGACGTAAAACCATATCCAGGTATTGGCTGGCGTGTGATGTTAGATTACCAATTCCCGAGACAATGGGTCTTCCTGGAGGGGGGGATCTACCTTTGTGTAGCTTGGGTAAATGGTAGAATGTCGCTAGTTGGGGATTGGCAATAATTATAAAGTCATGTTCCTGTTTAGAGATAACGTCATTGGCTAGTCCTTCTGATAAGATGTTTTTGAGCTCTGTTGAGAAGGTAAGTGTTGGGTCATGAGGTAAGACAGTGTAGCATTTTACATCACTTAAGAGGCGGATGCATTCAAGTTGGTATGCCCCTTTATCAAGGAGTACGATGTTACCCCCTTTATCTGAGGGCTTGATAACAATGGATGTATCACTCTGTAAATCCTTAAGGGCTGTACGTTCTGGGTTTGTCAAGTTACTAGGGCCAGTGTATTTGGACAGTTTCTCGATGTCTGCTGTAACCAATTTTGAGAATACGTCCACATTAGTATTTGTCTCAATAGGTGGAGTGAATTTGGACTGATTTCTCATATCAGAGAATGGTCCCTTGCCAGGTTAACTATCACTTTCTTCCAAGAGACTGTTCATGGCCCTGAGACAGGAGAAGTCTGCTACATCAAAATTCTCTAGTGGTGTGTTACGATACTGATGTCTATTCCGTCGTGAAAAGAATTTATGTAGTAATAGCTTACGAGTAAATAGATGTATATCTTTTATACATCCAAAGATGTCTAGGTGGTTAGTGGGTGAAAAGGATGAGCCTTTTGCCAAAATAGTCATGTGCGCAGGACTGAGGGTTTTACTGGAGAGGTTGCTCCACTGGGGGCTTTAAACCCCCCCCCCCTTTGGATTTATGTGTCTATATCAGTTTTTTACCCTATGCACCATGAATGAAAATAGACTTTATATTGAATAGTTGGAGAGCGATAAGCATTTGTGTGTTTTTTTTCAATCCTATAAATGCCGTTTCACAGGCGGTTGTCCACTTGTCGCCAAAGGGTGCTTGAGCGGAGTCTGCTTTCTGGCCGGTGTCTTCTGGATATATCTTAAGAGAAAGAAAACTGAATAATATTAAATAACACCTGTTCGACATCCCAGTTTCATTTGCAACACTACAACAGGTGTAATGATTTCCATCCAGATGGTAGCAAAAACCATCCATCATTATCCAATAAGTGTCCTTAAAGAGGACAGAAAGAGCAAGAGAGATAGAGGGGGGGGGGGGGGAGGGCAGTGAGAGAGTGGTAGGGGAAGGATACTGGATCCCACTTGGTCGCCCAGAATTATCACAGATAATTTTGTTTTTAGATCAACTCCGATCACCGACTCAGCCATGGGTCCCATGTTTTATAGAATTCATCGGTTGACTGCTTCAAAAAGGGGGTCAGTTTCTTCATCAGCATCACCTCATTTATCTTTCTCTCAAGAGTTTGTCTAGAGGGGGGAGCTATCTTCTTCCAGGAGGCCGCCACAGCGCATCTAGCTGTTGTCAGAATAAATTATATCAGCCTTCTTATTGGGCAGCCAATATCTTCAACTGGTTTAGCCAACCAAATAGTCAGTGGGTCCATAGAAATGGACACATCCGTTCTTTCTTTTTTTAATAGATTGGATAACGATCCAATATTTCTATTGCCGGACACGTCCACCAAATGTGGACGATATCGCTTCTCTGCCCACAACCCCTCCAGCACAGATCAGACACCACAGGGTAGATTTGCTTCAGCCGCCAAGGCGTGAGGTTACCAATGAATAACATTTTATATATATTTTCTTTAGTTGCTGTGCATATGGAAGTTTTTGCAGCAAACTCCCATATATCCTCCCAATCATCCCTGTCAATTTCTATTTTCAAATCCGCTGCCCATTTGAGCATGCAGTCATGATCATGTGAATTGACCAAGGCCTCCAAACTGGCTTATATTCTAGTTATCAAACCTTTTTGGTTACTACCTCTCCTACATAGTGCTTCAAAACTTGTAAAGGGAGTAAATTCTAATTTTGGGGACATTTTTGGAAAAAAATTCTGATCTGTAGATATTTAAACATACTAAGGTCTGGTGCCTCATACCTAGTTTGGAACTCTTGGAAACTAGAAAGTTTTCCTTTATGCACTAGGTCGGCAACTACTCTAATATGTTTAGCTTTAATTTGGTCGAATTGTTTATAATCACAGCCTGGGGGGAAATTGGGATTATTAAAAAGCGGAGTGAGTTGCGAAACGGGAGACACATGATTAAATTTGCCCTTAGACTTGCTCCAAATCTCCCAGGTAAATCTCGTCGGATCTAGCTCAAACATTTTGGCGTACACCTCCTTATCCAGTGCCCATAGGGACACTGGCAAAGAAGACATTCTAGCATATTGGGATTCTATGGCTAACCAACAATATTGTGTTGGATCAGCGTTCCACATCACCACCTGCTTAGTTGGGCAGCTTGGTAGTATTTCGAGATATCTGGGACACCCAAACCTCCTCTTGTCTTTAAAGCCATCATCACCGATCTAGCTGTTCTAGGCCTTTTTTTTTTTTTTTTTTAAATATCTTTTTTCCTTTATTGGAGATGCATACAGAAATTACATACAGAGGGTACAATCAATGGGATACATAACAGTCATGGAATAATGGCTCTTAGATTGTGAGGTGGGCGTATAGTCTCAATAAAGTGTTTTGTTGATTTTTTTGGTACGGAAAGCAGGGGGGGAGACTGAGGGGGGATGATAGATGGGAACGACAGGAGAGGGAAGAAGGGGGGGGCAGGTTAGCCCCTCTCTCTTTTCGCTTCCCTATCGTGTAGGCTCTTTGGCGTTAGGACTTAGCCGGGGGTTAGGATTCCGGAGCCAGTCCAGGGCTCCCAGGTATTATAGAATTGTGGCATTTTCTGTTTTAACCTGGCTGTCAGCTTTTCCATATTCATTACTACATTTATTCTATTGACCACAGTCCTTCTTGAGGGCGCTTTTAGTTGCTTCCAGGCCGCCGCCACCGAGCATCTTGCCGCTGTAAGTATGGCGGATGTCAGCCTGGCCGCGGGGGCTGGGAGATCCTCTTGGTTTACCCAGCACGTATGTCAGAGGGTCCAGGGGCACCTCCAGGCCCAGGGTTTCATCCAGCAGCCCTTGAACTCTGGTCCAGAACCGCTGAATCTCAGGACATGTCCACCATATGTGAGGCATGTCACCCTTTTGTCCACATCCTCTCCAGCACAGGTCTGTTGCGCCGGGGAAGATCTGGCTCAGTCTACCCGGGGTCAGGTACCATTGAAATAGTATTTTGTATAAATTTTCTTTTGTAACCGAGCAAATTGAGGTTTTAGGAGCTGCGTCCCAGATGTCCTCCCAGTCCTCGAGGTCTAGCGGTATGCCGAGATCTGTGCACCATTTTTGCATATAAGCATGAGTGGGTGTGGGAAGGGAGTTCTCCAATATGTTATAAATTGCTGTGATTAGTCCTTTCCGGTATTCTCTCACACAACAGAGGGACTCAAATTTGGTCAGGGGGGGGGAATTTTGAGGTCGGGGATAGAGCTCCAAGGAAATGCCTTATTTGTAGAAATGGGGAGGTGGGGGGCTGATAGTTTGATTTTTAGCTCCTGGAAGGACAGCTTCATCATCCTCTAGCAGATCCGCAACCATGCTAATGTCTAGGTCCTGGAATTGACCGATCTGAACTTGGGAGCACCCCGGAGGGAAGGCAGGGTTCCCAAGTATGGGGGTGAGTTGAGAGGGGGGTGAAGTTAGGCCATATTTCCCTCTGTTTTTGGACCAAGTAGACCACGTGCATTTCATCGCCCCCAGTCCAAGCCTCTGGGGGATTTTTTCCTTGCGGTCCAGGGACCAAAGCAATACGGGGAGAGGGACAGGGGCTACATGACTGGTCTCTATTTCCAGCCAGCAGGCGGAGTCCGGGGGGCAGTTCCACACTACCGCCTGTCTAAGCTGGGCTGCGTGGTAGTACCTGATCACGTCCGCCACTCCCAGTCCACCTCTTGATCTTGCAGCCATGAGTACCGACCGCGGGACTCTGGGTTTTCATTGTTTCTAAATAAAGCGCATAATTTGCGTCTGTATATTCCTAAGGTCAGCTAGAGGGATTGGAACTGGGAGGGTCTGGAAGTAGTACAGAAGTCGGGGGAGAATATTCATTTTAGCGGAGACGATTCTGCCAAACCAGGAAATCTGGTATGTATTCAAAGCTTCTAGATCTTTCTTGATCTGACTAAAAAGGGGAGGATAGTTGGTTTTATATAGCGAGGAATACATTCTAGTAATTTTTATTCCTAGGTATTTTATGTGAGAGGAATTCCATTTATATTTGTGGTTCGCTTGGAGGAGTTTCCATGTGGGCTCGGGGAGGGATATATTTAGTGCTTCAGATTTGTCCATATTTATTTTGTAGTCTGAAGCTAGACTAAACTGATCGAGCAGCTTTTGTAGATTGGGAAGGGAGATATGTGGGTTAGCTAAGGTCAGAATGACGTTGTCCGCGAAAAGGGATATTTTATCGTCTTTGTCGGCTATGGTTATGCCTGAGATATCTGGGTTCGCTCTGACTTGTGCCGCCAGTGGTTCTATTGAGGGTGCGAAAAGCAGTGGAGATAGGGGACAACCCTGCCTGGTTCCGTATGTGAATCGGGCTGGTTTGTCCTCCTGGCAGCTTTAGATACGCAGTGGGGTTCTGGTATAGTGCCCGAACCCTCTCTAGGAAAGGCCCTGAGAAACCGAATTTGATCATTGTTCGATCAAGGAAGGACCATTTGATACGGTCAAAGGCCTTTTCGGCGTCTAGGTTCAGAATCATGGCCTGGAGTTTATTGAGATGCACATGGTCAATGATGTTGATAATTTTGCGGGTGTTGTCAGAGGCCTGTCTTCCTGACACAAAACCCACTTGGTCTATATGAATTAGTCGGGGGAGAATAGGGTTTAACCTGTTTGCGAGGATATTGCTATAGAGTTTCAGATCTGTATTGAGCAGGGAGATTGGTCTGTAGTTACCGCATTGCAGCGGGTCCCTTCCTTCCTTATGAATTATAGCTAAATTGGCAGCCGAAATTGTGCCTGGGATTGGGGCTCCTTCTAGAAAGGAGTTGAACATATCCAGAAGATATGGGGAGAGTGACAATCTAAATTTTTTATAATAGGCGTTTGAAAAGCCGTCGGGGCCAGGAGTTTTGGCAATCTTAAGGGTGCTTATGGCTTGCGCCAGTTCTTCCTGGGTGATTGTAGCGTTCAGGGCATTGAGTTCCTCGTTGGTGAGAGAGGGGAGCTTGCACTTCTCTAGGAATCGTGAGGCCGAATCCACCTCTGCTGGGGCTTGGTTGTGGGGGTGGAGGTTATAGAGCTCCGTGTAGTAATTTGCGAATTCTTGGGCAATTTCATTGTCTATATATGTAGTGCGGCCCTCCTTAGTACGGATTCGTGTGATTTGGGCTCTTGCTTTTATGCCTCGTAGTTTCGATGCTAGTAGTTTGTCAGCCTTATTACCTCTATCATAGAACCTCTGATTGGTCCATTTGAGCGCTCTCTCCACTTCTTCTAGTTGGGAGTGCTTAAGCTCAGTTCTTGCTTTGTCAAGCGTTCTGAGTGTTTTTTTGGAGTGGGTCTTTTTGTGTTGTTCGAGGGAAATTATTTTGTCAGTCAGCGCTTTTTGTGCTTTTAGTTTAGATTTTTTCTTATAGGATGCCAATGAGTTTAGGTCGCCTCTGATCGTTGCCTTGTGGGCTTCCCACAGCGTTGACGCTGCGGAGACTGACCCTTTATTTGATGCTAAAAATGAGGTTAATTTGTGCCGAATTGTATCTACAATTTGCGGGTCGTTAAGTAGGGAGTCATTCAATTTCCAATTGTAGAAAGTGTTCTTTACAAAAGGGAGAGAGAGGGTCAAATCGACCGGGGCATGGTCCGACCATGTTATTGGTCCTATATTGGACTGGGAGGACGCCTGGAGAACATTCATGGAACCTAGTAAGTAATTGATCCGCGAGTAAGACTGATGAGGGGCCGAGAAGAACGTGTAGTCCCTCTGGCCCACGTGCTGAGCCCTCCAAATATCCGTAAGGGAAAAATTCTGCAGGATTTCCCTGAACCTTTTCGCCTTTTGCTGGTTCTGGGATGTGTTTTGGGCAGAGGGCAAGGAGGATTTGTCCTGCTCTGCCGTCAGTACCATATTAAAGTCCCCGACTACCAACAGCGAGGTGAGCACTGTATGATCCAGGGGTTCCAAAAGGCCCTGAAGAAATTGTGCTTGGTTTTCGTTGGGTGCGTAGATATTTAGTATGGAAAGGGGGTTTCCCGACAGGGCTCCTTGTAGGAGTAGGTAACGTCCCTCTGGATCTCGGGATATATTGGTGGGAACAAATGGAACGTTATTTTTAATAAGAATGGCTACTCCCCTTTTGTTTATGGGGGACGAGGCGTAGAAGGCCTGAGGGAAGGTTTCTTTAAATGTGTTAGGAGGGTCATTGGAATTAAAGTGAGTTTCTTGTATACAGACTGTGTTTGTTTGTAGGCTATCTCATTTCTCAACATTTCTACTGACAAAATATCAAACTGCATTTTTGTACAAATAGTTTCAAAGCAATTGTCAACATCTGTGTTTTACAACGTCAGGGTGACCCGGCGGGGGAGAGGGGGGAGGTCTGGGGGGTTGGGAGAGGAGGGGGGGGTGAGCGGGGATAATGCCCTATCTTTGTGACTGTTCTTATCCCTCAGCTGCTTGGTGTTCAGTTTATTGAGCCGCTTATTTTGGACCTGTCTGTTTAAAACCTTTGCCACCATTATGTTTAGTGTTATAAATGTCACACTGGGGGGGATGGGGGGAGGGGGGAGGTTTCCGGGGGGGAGGGTGGTTGGCGTTTTTTTGCATATGAACATAATTCCTGAAATTTTGGTTTAGAACGCGTTAGCTTGAATTATTGTACAGATATATTCATAACACTTTGCATCATCTGTGTTTTGTAACATCACGGCAACCTGGCGGGGGGTGGGATGAAGGGAGGGGGGGGGAAGGCCTCATGGGGGACTGACAGCAGGGTGAGAGATGCTGAGCATCAGGCGGTGCTTTTCTGTCACCCCTGTTGCATCTCATGTTTAGGTCATGAGGTCAATACTACTTATGACCCTGTGGTTATGCACAGTGCCCCTTTATCCCTTGTCATCCTTTTCAGCAAACCCCTCACGCTTTTAAGTAAAGAGGCTGTGGTGCCTCGGCTTCGACACCTTATCCCTGAGTCATTTTCAGATTAGTCAGGGACAGGGGGCTTTCGGGGGGGGGAGGGGGGTAGGGGGCTAGTGGGCGAGAGAGGGGGGGAGGTGGGGGGGGGAGGATACTTCTCCCTCTTGGTTGTGCCGGGTTAGCCAACGGGTAGTGCTACTGTTTCTATCGCTTTGGCAGACTCAGGGAGCTGATTGCCATCAGAGTGGGGGGGGGGAAGTCCCGGGGAGGGGGGTAGAGGGGAAGGATGGCTGGGGGGGGGGGGAAGGGACCTCATGGGGCACAGTCTTGTTCCCCTAGGATGGCAGGGGTTTGCTTGAGGGAGAGAGTACCCAACGGGAGAGGCCGGGGGGCATCTGTCGCCCATATCTACCTGGCGGGGGGGGATATGTAGGGGGGGGGGGCTCCGCGCATACGACCTGATTTCTATGGTTGCCAGCGGAAGAGCGTCCATTGTCCGTGCCCAGGAGTCCAGGAATGCCCCACAGGTAGGGTCTTGGGGTGTCTGAAGGTCCGCCATTGGGGGTCCAGGGAGAGGGGGGGGGGGCCTGGGCAGTTTTTTGTACGGTCCTGGACTTTTCCTCAAAGTGGGGGCGTTTGGCCTTGTTGAGAGTTTTTTCTCGGCTTTGGAACTTTAAGGTCTTCGCTGTCGAATCACGCGGGTCGTATGGGCAGCTCCCGCTTTCCCTGCTGGTGCGGCTCTGCGGATGGATCGATCAGCTCTCGGCGCCATCTTGTAACAGGTCCTCAGGAGCGGCTCAGCAGCGGTGATGGGTGGACGTCGTCTGGATCGCGGTGTCGTCCAGCGTGGAGAGGGGAGAAAGGGAAGGTAAGGAGGGGAGGGGGGGATGCTTGGGGAGGGGGAGACCAATTGGGTGTGGAGGGGGGGAGGCAGAGGGGGGTGAGGGAGGGGCGTGGGGAGCGTGAGGGAGGGGGGTGGGGAGCGGGAGGGAGGGGGAAGCAGGATACGGGCAGCTGCGTCGCCTCTTAGATGGTCAGAGGTTTGAGGCAGAAGGGAGATAGCGCAGGTGAGTTGGGTATTTGGTGAGGCCAGCTGGTCTTTCAAGTCTCAGGCTCCGGTTCACTGTATCCGTTGGTTGGCGAGTCTTTCGGATGCTCGGGGGGGCCAGGTCTTGTTCCTCGGGGGGCCCTCTCTTCTCCTCGTGGGGAGGAGATGCCGATGACTTTAAGGAAGTCGTTCGTATCAGCAGGATCCGAAACGGTGTAGAAACGTCCGTTTCTCAGTACGATAAGTTTAAATGGGAATCCCCATCGGTAGGAGATCCCTTGATCATGGAGGAGGGCTGTAAGGGGTTTCATGTCCATGCGTTTCAGGACCGTAGACCGGGATAAGTCGCTGTAGACTTGGAGAGCGTGGTCGGCCATTTTAATATTTCCCGCGCTTCTCGCTGCCGCCGCAAGTTTTTCTTTGGTCGAATATACGTGATACCGAACGATCACGTCTCGGGGGCGTTTGGGATCGGGGGATTTCGGGCCCAGGGCTTTGTGTGCTCTGTCGAGCTGAAGCTCATGCTCGGTTAGGTCAGGGACCAGGCTCAGAAAGAGACTTCAGATAGGGCTGGAGGGATTCTGGTGTGACTGACTGGAATCCCCCTGATACGTAGGTTCTGCCTACGGTCTCTATTTTCCTGGTATTCAATAGAGCTTTTAAGAGCGGCGATCTCGTGCCCCATTCGGGCCATATCGTCTTCCATGTTGGAGTGAGCGTCTGAGATGGTGGTGATTTGGGCCTCCACTGCGTCTGTCCTCGTGGGTAGGGTGCTCAGGTCCGCCCGTATGTCCCTCAGGACTTTCTCTAGGTCCTCTATGAACCCCCGTCGCATGCGCTGGAGCAGTTCCTCAAAGAACTCCTTGCTGAATTCCTGGGGGGCCGGGGCCGCTTGGCCCAGAGTTGCGACCTCCGTGGCATGTTCCTGCTCCTCGGCGCCGGGTTTGGTTGGAAAAATTTAGACACGGGATTCTGAGCCTTCTTCTGCTGTTTCCCCGCCATGCCTGAGGTTTCGGGGGGGTTCTGGACACTTTTGGGGGTTCTCTGCGGTGTTTGGGATGCGCTGCTATGTCTCTTCGTGGGGAGGGTGTCGGGAGCTCGTCTCCTAACCTGCCATTTGCGGTGACGTCCTGTTATAGGCCTTTTACCTTGCCAAATAAAATTAAATATTCTATTTGGGAAATTTTTCAGTTCGGATCCCGGTATCCGGACTGGGAGAGTCTGGAAATGATATAATAACCTAGGGAGTATATTCATCTTGACTGATACTATTCTCCCAATCCATGATATCCTTCCCACTTTGCCAGATCCCTTTTAATCTTATCAAACAATGGTGGATAGTTGCCTTGATATAGGGAGTGGTAGTTCCTAGACACATTTACTCCCAGATATTTAATATGTGAGGAACTCCATCTGTAGCTGAAATTCAGTTTTGGTAATTTTATCTCTGGATCCGAAAGATTCAGATTAAAAGACTGACTTGTCGCTGTTAATTTTATATCCAGAGATTTTTCCAAAGTCTGATAGCGCCTTTTGGAGGTTGGGTAAAGAAGTCTGAGGGCTTGCTTAAGTCAGAATAATATCGTCTGCGAATAATGAGATTTTATCATTTGTTTTCCCAATCACTATATACCATGTATATTACTATTTGCTCTTATTTTAGCAGCCAATGGCTCAATCGTTAGAGCGAAGAGAAGAGGAGATAATGGGTACCCTTGTGTCGTGAACAAAGGAACAAAGGGCACTGCGGATTTCAGCAAAAGAAACTCATTTATTGAGCCAACACGACGTTTCGACCTTAGTGATCTTTTTCAAGTGACAATGGCATTGTCACTTGAAAAAGACCCCTAAGGTCGAAACGTCGTGTTGGCTCAATAAATGAGTTTCTTTTGCTGAAATCCGCAGTGCCCTTTGTTCCTTTATTCATCTGTCTTGGACTGATTGCAGGCTTTCGTGCAAACATTGGAGCACCGGTAATTGTATGTTTTTTCTATTTTTGAGGTGTGCAGCTTCACTCTCTTTGTTCTACCCTTGTCTCGTACCATTTAAAAAAAAAAAACATTTCCCCAAACATTTTTATTAGGCATAATCATCTTTACAGACATTGGTTTTACATTATCAGTGTTGGCCTAATACAGTTGTATTTTCCTTGTTCATTTGGTTTTACATTATCAGTGTTGGCCTAATACAGTTGTATTTTCCTTGTTCATGTGGGGTGAGAGAGAAAGGAAAGATCCCCTAAGGCCACGTCATGGTCTGGTGTGTGGAAAAAGAAAGAGAGGAGGGGGGGGGAGAGGGAATCATTCCACCCTCGTCCGGCTGGTCCCGACATCCATCCTTCACGGCTCTACTGTGGTTCAGTTACGTCTGGGGTTGTATCCTGATTTGGTTCGGATTAATGGGTTAACCAGGGTTCCCAGATTTTATAGAAACCTTCAGTTGAGCAGTTCAAGAAGGCCGTGAGTTTTTCCAAACTCATAACATCGTTAACTCTTTTTTTCACTAGCTGTTTGGTGGGGGGCGCTATCTTCTTCCAAGAGTATGCGACTGAACACCTTGCTGCTGTTAGAATAAAGGAGATTAATTTCCATACTGGGCGATCGATGTCCTCTATCGGCCTGCCCAGTAGGAAGGTCAGTGGATCTATAGGAATTGTGAGGCCTGTGACCTCTTTTATCAAATCTTGTACCGTAAGCCAGTATTTCTGATTTTCTGGACATGACCACCAGATATGGGCCATGTCCCCTCTATGTCCACAGCCTCTCCAGCATAGATCTGAGGCCAGAGGGTAGATTTGTTTTAACCTCACTGGGGTAAGATACCAATGATACATTATTTTATAGATGTTTTCCTTCACCGTGGTACAGATGGAAGTTCCTGAGGCCGCGTCTCATATTTCCTCCCAGTCCTCTCTGTCAATAACTATGTCCAATTCCGCTTCCCATTTAAGCATATAGTCGTGAGCGGTAGAGTTCACCGGATTCTCCATGCCGGCATATTTTTGTGTTATTAGACCTTTTTGATGTACTCCTTCGCGACAGAGTTTCTCAAATTTTGTGAGAGGGGGGAATTTCAATGATGGGGACATTTTTTGTAGAAAGTGTCGAATTTGGAGAAACTTAAATGTATCCAGGTGGGGTAATTTTAATTTGGTTCGCAATTCTTGGAGACTCAGGAACTGTCCATCGCTCAGCAGGTCCGCGATCGCTCTGATCCCCATTGTTTTAAATAGGTCGAATTGTCGGGTTTCACACCTTGGTGGGAATTTAGGGTTGTCAAATATTGGAATGAGCTGAGAGCAAGGGGACGAGAGTAAGAATTTAGTTTTAGTTTTTGCCCATATGTCCCAAGTATGTTTCATTGCCCCCAGCCCGAATTTGGGCGCCATGTCATTTCCCCTGTCACCGCTCCAGAGAAAAGCGGGTAGAGAAGGCGTTCTGGAGTAATGAGATTCAATTGCTAGCCAACATAGCTTGTCTGGGTCCCGAGTTCCACATTACCGCCTGTTTTAATTGGGCAGCTTGGTAATATCTATTAATGTCTGGGACCCCCAGTCCTCCTTTTGTCCTAGACGCCATAAGAACCGACCTAGCTACCTTCCATCCAAATAAATTAGAGGATTTTATTTTGGATAGTTTTTAATTCAGAACCAGGGACATGGATCGGGAGCGTCTGGAAATAATATAATAATCTGGGGAGTATATTCATTTTAACTGAGATCATTCTCCCGATCCATGAGATCTGGTATTTTTCCCATTTATCCAGATCTTTTTTAATTTTCCTAAATAGGTTGGGATAATTATTTTGGTATAGGGAGCAATAGTTCCTCGATACATGTACTCCCAGGTATTTGATGTATATAGGGCTCCACTTATAATTAAAGTTTGATTTCAATGTCCGCATCTCTGGTTCTGATAGATTTTTTTTGTTTCAATTTTTTTATTAGGCAGTTATAACAGTCAACATATTTTCTATGACAGTCCATTTGTGGCCTAACACAATTTTTTTACATATGAAAGAAAAGTCTCGACGTCCCCCTGTTCCTCCAGGGTCTGTCGGGGTGACGCGAGAATTGAAGTAGAAAAGGGAAGAGAAGTAGGGGAAAAGAGAGAGATGGGGGGGGGAGGGGAGTAGTTGTACCCTTCCCTCGCCTTGGCATGCGCCTTTAGTTTCCGTTACCCATTGTGGCTCCTACCTCTATCCTTATATGGCGTTTCTGTGTGTCAGGGCCATTCTAGTGAACCATGGGTCCCAAATATTGTAGAAGGCAGTGATGGACCATTTCAGAAATGCTGACAGTCTCTCCATTTCCTTTACTTCGTTGATTCTATTTATTACTGTCTGTTTGGAGGGGGGGGACACTTTCTTCCAGGCGGCTGCCACCGCACATCTAGCCGCAGTGAGAATAAAGGAGATCAATTTGCCTGTTGGTCGGTCCAGTGTTTCTAGGGGCCTGGCCAATAGGTAAGTCAGTGGTTCAACCGGGATTGTGAGGTCTGTGATCTCTTTTATAAGATTGTGTATGTTTCACAGTATTTCTGAATTTCTGGACATGAGCACCAGATGTGGGCCATGTCCCCCTTTTGACCGCAGCCTCTCCAGCACAGATCAGAGGCCAGGGGGTAGATTTGGTTAATTTTGGCTGGGGTGAGACCAGCGAAACAGTATTTTATATAGATTCTCTTTTATTGTGGTACATATGGAAGTTCCTGAAGCTGTTTCCCAAATACTTTCCCAATCCTCTCGGTCTATAACGATGTCCAATTCTGCTGCCCAATGCAGCATATAGTCATGAGTTGGGGCTTCTGAGGCTCTCTCCAGTTCTGCACAGATTTGTGTTATGAGACCTTTCTGATGGCCGGACTCCCTGCATAGCCTTTCAAAGCCAGTGAGAGGGGGAAATTCCAACGTTGGCGATAATGTTTGGGTAAAGTGTCGAATTTGTATTTGATGACATTCAGCCCTACTATCTCATATTTGGATTTTAAGTTTTGGTAACTCAGGAACTCCCCGAAGCTCAGGAGTTCGACAATTGCTCTAATATTTTTGGTTTCAAATTGATCAAATTGTCTGGGCTCACATCCAGGTGGGGATTTTGGATTTTTGTAGATTGGTGTGAGTTGGGAACGAGGTGTCGTGAGCTTAAATTTATATCTGCATTTCGTCCAGGTCTCCCAAGTGTGTCTCATCGGGCCTAGTTTGAATTTGTTGCTTAGCATGTCTTCCCTGCTCATGGACCAAAGGCAAGCTGGTAGTGAAGGCGTCCCGGCATAGTGTGTTTCTATACCTAGCCAGCAGTATTGTTTTGGGCTAGCGTTCCATACCACTGCCTGCCGTAATTGTGCGGCTAGGTAGTAACTTGTTATGTCTGGAACTCCTTGTCCTCCTCTCCCCCTTGAGGCCAAGAGAGGCGACTCTAGGCTTTTTGCCTTGCCAGATAAAGTGGAAGATTAATTTTTGAATATTTTTTAATTCTGAGCCAGGGATGGGAACCGGGAGGGTCTGGAAATAGTATAGTAGCCTAGGGAGTATGTTCATTTTGACCGAGACCATCCTCCTGATCCATGATATCTGGTATTCTCCCCATTTATCTAAGTCTTGCTTAATTTTTTTGAACAGGGCCGGATAGTTATATTGATATAGTGTTTGGTAGGTCCTCGATATCTTAACTCCCAAGTATTTGATACAAGAGGAGCTCCAACGATAGTTACATTTTAATTTGAGGAGTTCCACCTCTGGCTCCGGCAGGCTGAGGTTCAGGGCCTCCGATTTGTCGTTATTTATTTTATATCCCGAGATTTGTCCAAAGTCTCGGAGCTCTTTTTGTAGGTTGGGCAGGGAGATTTGGGGTTTGGAAAGGGTTAGGATGACATCATCAGCGAATAGGGATATTTTGTGCTGCCTGTGTCCAATTTCTATTCCTTGGATGTCACTATTGAGTCGTATTGCTGATGCCAGCGGTTCTATGGTTAGTGTATGTATGTATGTATGTCTTTATTTGTATAGCGCCATAAAATGTACATAGCGCTTCACAGTAGTAATACATGTCATATAAATAACAAATATAAATAACAGATCATGGGAATAAGTGCTTCAGACATACTGTAAAAGTAACATTAAGGAAGGAGTCCCTGCTCCGAGGAGCTTACAATCTAATTGGTAGGTAGGGAGAACGTACAGAGACAGTAGGAGGGAATACTAGTAAGTGCGTCTGCAGGGGGCCAAGCTTTGTGTCATGTGTCCATGATTATCCAGTGCTACTCATATGCTTCTTTAAGCAGATGTGTCTTAAGGTGGGTCTTAAAGGTGGATAGCGAGGGGGCTAGTCGGGTATTGAGGGGAAGGGCATTCCAGAGGTGTGGGGCAGAAAGTGAAAAAGGTTTAAGGCGGGAGAGAGCTTTAGATACAAAGGGGGTAGTAAGAAGACTTCCTTGAGAAGAACGCAAGAGTCGTGATGGTGAATAGCGAGAAATTAGGGCTGAGATGTAATGAGGGGCAGAAGAATGTAAAGCTTTAAAAGTGAGCAGTAGAATTGAGTGTGAGATACGCGATTTAATCGGAAGCCAGGAGAGGGATTTCAGCAGGGGAGACGCTGAGACAGATTTAGGAAAGAGTAGAGTGATTCTGGCAGCAGTGTTTAGGATAGATTGTAGGGGAGACAGGTAAGAGGTAGGAAGGCCGGACAGCAGGAGGTTGCAGTAATCGAGACGTGAGAGAATGAGGGCCTGAGTCAGAGTTTTAGCAGTTGAGTAACAGAGGAAAGGGCAAAGAGGAGAGGAGATAAGGGGCATCCCTGTCGAGTACCATTGGTGATCTCAAACCTCTTTTATTGCCCCCTGGTAGTTTTACCGTTGCTGATGGGTTTTGGTATAATCTACGGACCCCCTCTAGATATGCGTCTTTGAAGCCAAATTTGCGCATAGTTTGGTCCAGGAATTGCCAGTTTATTCTATCGAACGCCTTCTCTGCATCTAGGCTTAACAAAAGTGCTTTGGTCCCTGTGAGGTGTACATGTTCAATGATGTTGATTATCTTCCGAGTGTTATCCGAGGCTTGTCTGCCCTTGACAAATCCGACTTGGTCAATATTAATTAATCTCTGCAAGATGGGGTTTAATCTGTTTGCTGAAATTTTACTATATAATTTGAGATCACTGTTGAGGAGGGAGATTGGACGATAGCTTCCACACTGCATCGGGTCTCTGCCTTCCTTATGTATAATGGCCAGGTTGGCTAAAGACATTGATGTGGGAATATGGTTCCCTTCCATGAAATAGTTAAATGTTTTTAGAAGATGCTTAGATAGTGTGGGCAAGAATCTTTTATAGTAGACGTTGGTGAAATCGTCAGGGCCAGGAGACTTGGTGATCTTTAATGATTTGACCGCCTCCTCCAGTTCCTCTTTTGTAATCTCAGCATTGAGGACTGTGTTTTCCTCCTCCGTTAAAGTGGGGAGCTGACATTTGTTCAAATATTGTGTTATGGCCTCTATGGCTATTGGTGCGGGGCGGTCAATTTTAGATCTTAAATTATATAACTCAGTATAGTATTTTGTAAATTCCTCTGCAATTTTCTTGTCACTATATTGTATCTCACCAGATTTACTTTTGATAGCTGTTATTTGAGATCTCTTTTGCACCCCTCTTAGTTTACTTGCTAAGAGTCTATCAGCCTTATTTCCCTTGTCGTAATAGAGTTGGTTTGTCCATTTGAGGGCCTTTTCTACATCCTCCAGCTGAATCTGCCTAAGTTTTGTTCTAGCTGTAACCAGCGTTTTATATAATTTCTTTGTAGGGTTGGCCTTATGGGCTTGTTCTATGGTTTTAATGCTATCTGTAAGTTCTTTGATTTGTGTTAGGCGGGCTTTTTTCCTATGGGAGGCGATGGAAATAAATTTCCCTCTGATGTTTGCCTTATGGGCTTCCCATAGGATTGCTGGAGAGGAGACTGTTCCTGCGTTGAAGAAGAAATAGTCCTTAAGTGAGGCTCTAATTTCTCTTTCTATCTCTGGGTGGTTTAATAACGAATCATTAAGTCTCCAGGAATAGCTTGTTGTTTTTTCAAAGGGGAGTGATAGTGTTAAGGTGATTGGGGCATGATCCGACCAGGTGATTGAGCCAATGTCTGATTCAATGGCTGCCGCCATCACGTTTTTTGTGGTCAAGAAATAGTCTATTCGAGAGTAAGTCTGGTGAGGCGCTGAGAAAAAGGTATAGTCTCTCTGGCCTTGATGTTGGGATCTCCACACGTCCACTAGTGAAAATTCGTTTAGAATTCCCCTGAACCTTTTCCCCATGATCTGGGAGTAGGTTGTACGGGGGGGACCCATCGTGGTTGATCTATCCTCGGTAGGGTTTAAGACCATATTTAGATCACCCCCTACTATCATCTATGATAGATATCTAGGGTCTACGCCCTCGAGAACAGCTTGGAGAAATTCTGTTTGGTTCTCGTTTGGGGCGTATACATTGATCAGGGCAATTGTCGAGCCCGCTAAGGAGCCATATACCACAAGGAATCTACCCTCTGGGTCCACTGTCGTTTTGATATGATTGAATGGGGTGCCTTGTCTGATTAGGATAGCCACACCCCTCTTTTTACTACTAAATGAAGCAAAAAAGCTTGTTGGGAACATTTTTTTGAATAAATTTGGGGGGTCTTGAGATGTGAAGTGTGTCTCCTGTAAGAATATGATGTCCCCCCTGATTTTTTCATGTCCTGAAGGGCCAATCTCCGCTTCCTGTTGTTTTGCAACCCTTTGACGTTTAAAGATCTCACTTTAATCGGGGCTGTATTTGCCATTCTTATATTTTATTTTTTTGGTGGGTCGTGGACTCTGGGTCACATCTTTCCCACTAGTTGAGACCTTGCTCCTGTTTCCTTGGAGTGTGACATATTTTCGTCTATGGGCTTGGTGGGTTGAAGGTGTAACTTCTTTATTGGCCCTTTGCGGCTTGCTGTTGAGCTGCCAAGGGGAGGGGGGGGGGGGAGATCTGCTGGGACAGGGTCAGCAGATGGAAGAGAACTAGGATTAGGCCTTGTACAGGTCCTAAAGTGATATTGCCATGTCTCCTGGAGACCGGCATTCGGACAAATTTGCCCATTCTGGGGTGGGTCCGGAGCCCGAGGCCGGAGTGCAACAGGGAGGTCCTGGCCCGCTGCTGCGTATGTTGCCCTTCGACCCCTCGACCCTTGGGTACGGGTGGCTATGATGGGGGGGACCAAGGTAAAGGTGTGGGGGGGGGGGAGGGTGAGGAGAGGGGGAGGGATTTTTGGCCGGGTGTCGGAGTAGAGAGCGGTGGGGGAGGGGCTATTGAGGGAAGAGCAGTGCGGTGAGGAGGTGAAGGGTTGGGGGGGGAGGGAAAGTAAGTAGGAGGGGAAAGAGGGAGGTAGGTCCGGGTCTTTAGTTGGTCAGATGCAAACCATATTTCACATTTACCCCTTTTACCCCATCTTTTGCTGGGGTATGAAGTTCAGTGCATATTATACATACATATATTAGTACATTTGTTGAAATTGGGAAAGGGGAATACATGCGTTTAACATTTCAGTGCGGGTAGATTGATTTACGTACATGGTATACATTTGGTATAACGCTTTGTTTTTATCACCACGTGATTCCTAGCGGTTGTCATGGCCACCCGCCTTCCCTCTGTTAGGCTGTATGTTTTATTTCTATCCGTGGGTTAGCAGAGGATGCGCGGGGGGGAACCTGGGTGGATTTCGGGGTGGGTTGCGGGGGGGGGGGAGCATGTGGGGGGCAAGGGAGGGGAGAGAGGGGAAGGGGGGTGGGGTCTGCTGTTTGGGTGGGTGGCTAGTATTTTATATATTTTTGTCTGTTTTCTTTGTATTTTGTTACCACAGTCAGTTGACCATTTTTTCAACAATTTTGACATCTATTTTAAATTATACGATTAAAGCATTTTAATTTTAAATTTATCACCAATTCATATTTGCTTACAACGAGTGCTGCTCATAGGGTGTCTTTTGTTTAATTGTTATAATACATATTTTAGTACTCTGAATATGCATGTATGTTCCTAGGACAGCAGAGCCCTGAATATTGGGATAATATCCCTCACCGACTACGGTCAAGCTTATAGGTTTTGGACGTGGGGAGGGGAGGGAAAACTCCTAGCATAGCCATAACATGGAGATCTTTCTGACAATCCTTAAAACCAGTGTAATAAACGTGAGAACAACTCTTAACAAGCTCAGTACATGAAAAGCATTATAACCTCTCTTTTTGTCAGTCGGTCAAGCTTATAGGTTTTGGACCTGGGAAAAGGGGGGGAGATGGGGGGGTGGGGAGATAAGAGGGAGGGGGAGGGGGAGACCTGGGTTGACAGGTAACACAACAGCACATTGCATTAATGTTTTTAGGTATCATGCTGAACATAAACGGAATACTTCCTACGCTTGCTGGTCGGGGAAGAGGGGGGGGGGGATGGGGCTCTTACATTTAGTGAAGTTAATATCCGAGGATCCTTATGACATTTCTATTTGATCTATGTGGCCCGCCGTGTGCCTTCCTCAGAGGAATTGACAACGTATATTATTACTGCAGGCAGCATCATTAGTATGGGGCCGTGCGGCCATATCTTCTGCGGCGGAAGGGCAGGCTTATGGGCTTTGGTGTGTGAGGGGGGGAGGGGGAAGGGGGGAGAGAAAAGGGAGTACATTATATTATAACACACAACTTTTCTCAACTTCAACATTCATCAACTGAGGAACAGGTTTTTTATTTTTACATAACTCAACTGTGGCATAGGGACGGCTTAGCACTAGATCCATGTGGCCAGCTAATCTAGACTGCCAGTTACTGTAATAGTGTCACTGCCGCTGCTTCCATTATCGAAGTCATTTGGGCATCCTGTCTTGTGCAGGGCTCATTAGGCAGCTTCCCAGTTAACTAGTATTTCCTAGTCCGGGGGGGGTGGGGAGGGTAGCAACAGTCGTGCGAACCGAGCCTGGGGTCCATAGTCCTGTACCCGGGCCTTAGACAGATTAAATTTTGCTACTTACAGTTAGTAGATCGCAGTGCTGTTGTCGGAGCATCGCGCTCCCCTCCTATCCCCCCGCCAACCCCTAAAGCCCAGCCGGACCTCAGCACTCTTCAACTGCCATCCGGTCAGCGGCAAAAGTTATAGTAGCTTCAGCTGTGGGTTGCCTCCGATCGTCAGGGGTCGGATTCTGAAGCTATGCGTCTGGCTGGGTCTGGTGTGGTTCTTGAGCCGTCATGTGCTCCCGTCTTTGCTGTGGACTACGGTGCTTCTCATCTGTTCTTAGACTGCCTTGGCGCCGCCGTTCTCCTCGCGGGACGGGTGCTGCGTGGTTCCGCGTCCTCCCAGTGCGGTGGGTCTTGTAGTTGCTCCGTTGTCCAGGAAAGCGGCGGGGTCAGACCCAGGGCTTTCACGAATGGGGCCATGTCCTCAGGGCGGCGGATGGTTAGGAATTTGCCGTCATAGCTTACCGTAAGCTTGAACGGAAAGCCCCAGCGGTACTTCACCTCCTCCCGGAGGAATGAGGTCAAGGGCTTCATTTCTCTCCTTCGGTCGACTGTTATCCGTGACAGGTCGTTGAAAATTTGGAGAGTTTCATTTTGGAAAGGTAGTGACTCTTTCCCTCTGCAGGCGGTGATGATCTTCTCCTTTACTGTATAGCTGTGTAATCTTATGATTACATCGCGTTGCCGGTTGGGATCTTCTGATCTGGGAGCTACCGCCCGGTGGGCCCTATCCATCTCTAGGTCCATGTCCTCTAGCGGGCCGCAGAGCGATGTGAACAGTTCCGCAAGATGGGGACGAAGCTGGCCAGGTAAGACCGTCTCTCCGGTACATTTCTTATGCGCAGATTCTGGCGCCTGTCCCTATTTTCTTGGTCTTCCTGCCCGTCTTTGAGACGGGAGATCTCCTCTCCTAGCCGGATGATTTCTTCCTCGGCTGCTGTTTGTCTTGCCAGGGACTCCTCCAGTCCACCTTCCAGAGTCGTTGTCCTCTCTGTTAGGCCAGACATCTCCTGTTTAATCTCCGCTACTGCTGCTTTGATTTCTGCCTGCAGGGATGTTTGGAGCTTGACATGCATGGTGGAGAATAGGCTCTCCAGGTAGGATCGGGTGATCGGTTCCTCTATCTCCATTTCAAGAGTTGCATGGGCTTTCGTACCCATATTTAGAGCTGCTTGCGGCTCTTGTGAGCCTCGTGGTCCGCCACCCTCTTGGTTTGCTGGACTCTTCTGTGTCGGGGAGAAGAACCGTGACACCGCCGGTGCTGCGGGCTTCTTTGTGTGTTTGGACATGCTCCGATCTCTCCAAGTAATGGGGGTATGTTTTTGAGCCGTGAATTTCTGGTTTGGGAGCGTTATTTATTAAGTTTTAGCCGGTGGGTCCGCGGAGCTCCCCTCCTACACCCCCACTCCTAATGACATCATCGGAAACCCATCCCTTTAGCACATTTTTAATGGATCATCAATATTCAGTATTGTCATAGACAACTTAGGATCTGGCTGTGGTTTTTTTTTTTTTAGGGAAGCTGTGTCTTTAACTGAAACGGGAGGTGCCATCTTGGATCCAGATGGAACGCAGGCTGAAACACATGAAGATAGCTCCTACTCAGAAAGCTCTTATTCAGACCACAGCTCTGATCAGACCCTCTCTTCACAGTGGAGGCGCAGGCAGGCTCAGGAGGGATCAGGTAGGGCGCAAGAAGGCGGGCAGCCAATATCTTCAACTGGTTTAGCCAACAAAATAGTCAGTGGGTCCATAGAAATGGACACATCCGTTATTTCTTTTTTTAATAGATTGGATAACGATCCAATATTTCTATTGCCGGACACGTCTACCAAATGTGGACCATATCGCTTCTCTGCCCACAACCCCTCCAGCACAGATCAGACACCACAGGGTAGATTTGCTTCAGCGGCCATGGCGTGAGGTACCAATGAATACAATTTTATATATTTTCTTTAGTTGCTGTGCATATGGAAGTTTTTGCAGCAAACTCCCATATATCCTCCCAATCATCCCTGTCAATTTCTATTTTCAAATCCGCTGCCCATTTGAGCATGCAGTCATGATCATGTGAATTGACCAAGGCCTCCAAACTGGCTTTTATTCTAGTTATCAAACCTTTTTGATAACTACCTCTCCTACATAGTGCTTCAAAACTTGTGAAGGGAGTAAATTCTAATTTTGGGGACATTTTTGGAAAAAAATTCTGATCTGTAGATATTTAAACATACTAAGGTCTGGTGCCTCATACCTAGTTAGGAACTCTTGGAAACTAGAAAGTTTTCCTTTATGCACTAGGTCGGCAACTACTCTAATATGTTTAGCTTTAATTTGGTCGAATTGTTTATAATCACAGCCTGGGGGGAAATTGGGATTATTAAAAAGCGGAGTGAGTTGCGAAACGGGAGACACAAGATTAAATTTGCCCTTAGACTTGCTCCAAATCTCCCAGGTAAATCTCGTCGGATCTAGCTCAAACATTTTGGCGTACACCTCCTTATCCAGTGCCCATAGGGACACTGGCAGAGAAGACGTTCTAGCATTTTGGGATTCTATGGCTAACCAACAATATTGTGTTGGATCAGCGTTCCACATCACCACCTGCCTTAGTTGGGCAGCTTGGTAGTATTTCGAGATATCTGGGACACCCAAACCTCCTCTTGTCTTTAAAGCCATCATCACCGATCTAGCTGTTCTAGGCCTTTTACCTTGCCAAATAAAATTAAATATTCTATTTGGGAAATTTTTCGGTTCGGATCCCGGTATCCGGACTGGGAGAGTCTGGAAATGATATAATAACCTAGGGAGTATATTCATCTTGACTGATACTATTCTCCCAATCCATGACACCTGCTATCCTTCCCACTTTGCCAGATCCCTTTTAATCTTATCAAACAATGGTGGATAGTTGCCTTGATATAGGGAGTGGTAGTTCCTAGACACATTTACTCCCAGATATTTAATATGTGAGGAACTCCATCTGTAGCTGAAATTCAGTTTTGGTAATTTTATCTCTGGATCTGAAAGATTCAGATTAAAAGACTGTGACTTGTCGCTGTTCATTTTATATCCAGAGATTTTTCCAAAGTCTGATAGCGCCTTTTGGAGGTTTGGTAAAGAAGTCTGAGGGCTTGCTAAAGTCAGAATAATATCGTCTGCGAATAATGAGATTTTATCATTTGTTTTCCCAATCACTATATACAATGTATATTACTACACTGGCGACACACTTTATTCGAGCTCGGCTAGTCCCACGAATTCGGGTATACCCGGGTGTATTGAGGTTTGTGACTGTTTTCTGCCCGAGTGCATTGAGTTATTTTCCGGCAGGGATTGAAGCACTTTATTCCCGTTGGCTGCAATACTGCACAGTACATATATATATACTGCATTACAATTCATGAATTTATGCCATCTGGTAGACACGCGAAGCATTGCAGCCTATTAAATCCTAATCATTATCATTTAACAGATCAGCCGCCCATCAGCCAGGCATGAACCCAGGCTGGGAAGGCAAATGCAACGGGGCTTGTCAGAGGTGAGGAGCGGCGCATTCCAGGTATCTGCCAGGTACATACCGGGTATTTGCTCGAATAAAGTGTGTCGGTGCAGTATTTGCTCTTATTTTAGCAGCCAATGGCTCAATCGTTAGAGCGAAGAGAGGAGGAGATAATGGGTACCCTTGTCTCGTACCATTTAAAAAAAAAAAATTTCCCCAAACATTTTTATTAGGCATAATCATCTTTACAGACATTGGTTTTACATTATCAGTGTTGGCCTAATACAGTTGTATTTTCCTTGTTCATGTGGTTTTACATTATCAGTGTTGGCCTAATACAGTTGTATTTTCCTTGTTCATGTGGGGGGAGAGAGAAAGAAAGGAAAGATCCCCTAAGGCCACGTCATGGTCTCTGGGGTGTGGAAAAAGAAAGAGAGGAGGGGGGGGGAGAGAGGGAGTCATTCCACCTTCGTCCGGCCGGGTCCCGGCATCCATCCTTCACGGCTCTACTGTGGTTCAGATCCGTCTGGGGTTGTATCCTGATTTGGTTCGGATTAATGGGTTAACCAGGGTTCCCAGATTTTATAGAAACCTTCAGTTGAGCAGTTCAAGAAGGTCGTGAGTTTTTCCAAACTCATAACATCGTTAACTCTTTTTCACTAGCTGTTTGGTGGGGGGCGCTATCTTCTTCCAAGAGTATGCGACTGAACACCTTGCTGCTGTTAGAATAAAGGAGATTAATTTCCATACTGGGCGATCGATGTCCTCTATCGGCCTGCCCAGTAGGAACGTCAGTGGATCTATAGGAATTGTGAGGCCTGTGACCTCTTTTATCAAATCTTGTACCGTAAGCCAGTATTTCTGAATTTCTGGACATGACCACCAGATATGGGCCATGTCCCCTCTATGTCCACAGCCTCTCCAGCATAGATCTGAGGCCAGAGGGTAGATTTGTTTTAACCTCACTGGGGTAAGATACCAATGATACATTATTTTATAGATGTTTTCCTTCACCGTGGTACAGATGGAAGTTCCTGAGGCCGCGTCTCATATTTCCTCCCAGTCCTCTCTGTCAATAACTATGTCCAATTCCGCTTCCCATTTAAGCATATAGTCGTGAGCGGTAGAGTTCACCGGATTCTCCATGCCGGCATATTTTTGTGTTATTAGACCTTTTTGATGTACTCCTTCGCGACAGAGTTTCTCAAATTTTGTGAGAGGGGGGAATTTCAATGATGGGGACATTTTTTGTAGAAAGTGTCGAATTTGGAGAAACTTAAATGTATCCAGGTGGGGTAATTTTAATTTGGTTCGCAATTCTTGGAGACTCAGGAACTGTCCATCGCTCAGCAGGTCCGCGATCGCTCTGATCCCCATTGTTTTAAATAGGTCGAATTGTCGGGTTTCACACCCTGGTGGGAATTTAGGGTTGTCAAATATTGGAATGAGCTGAGAGCAAGGGGACGAGAGTAAGAATTTAGTTTTAGTTTTTGCCCATATGTCCCAAGTATGTTTCCCCTGTCACCGCTCCAGAGAAAAGCTGGTAGAGAAGGCGTTCTGGAGTAATGAGATTCAATTGCTAGCCAACATAGCTTGTCTGGGTCCGAGTTCCACATTACCGCCTGTTTTAATTGGGCTGCTTGGTAATATCTATTAATGTCTGGGACCCCCAGTCCTCCTTTTGTCCTAGACGCCATAAGAACCGACGTAGCTACCCGGGATCTCCTTCCGTTCCAAATAAATTGGAGGATTTTATTTTGGATAGTTTTTAATTCAGAACCAGGGACATGGATCGGGAGCGTCTGGAAATAATATAATAATCGGGGGAGTATATTCATTTTAACTGAGATCATTCTCCCGATCCATGAGATCTGGTATTTTTCCCATTTATCCAGATCTTTTTTAATTTTCCTAAATAGGTTGGGATAATTATTTTGGTATAGGGAGCAATAGTGCCTCGATACATGTACTCCCAGGTATTTGATGTATATAGGGCTCCACTTATAATTAAAGTTTGATTTCAATGTCCGCATCTCTGGTTCTGATAGATTTAAGTTGAGGGCTTCTGACTTATCACTGTTACTTTTGTATCCTGATATTTTGCCAAATTCCTTTAATTCTTTGTGTAAGTTGGGAAGGGAGATCTGGGTCTGCGTTAATGTTAATATGATATCGTCTGCGAACAATGAGACTTTATAGTTTATTCCGCCAATTGGTACCCCCTGTATATTTATATTGTCTCGTATTTTAGACGCTAGTGGTTCGATTGTTAGGGCGAAGAGGAGAGGGGACAAAGGGCATCCCTGTCTCGTTCCATTTTTCATTTCAAATTTTTTTGCTGTACCCCCCGGGAGTTTCTCCACTGCAGACGGGCAGCAGTACAGCGCTCGGACTCCCGCTAGATACGCATCTTTTAAGCCGAATTTCTGCATTGTTTTGTCAAGAAATAGCCAATCAATTCTATCGAACGTCTTCTCTGCGTCCAGGCTTAACAGAACCGCTTTGGTAGCTGTGAGGTGGGCATGATCAACTGTATTTATAATTTTGCGGGTGTTGTCTGAGGCTTGTCTGCCAGATACAAACCCCACCTGGTCGTTGTGAATTAATCTCGGTAGGATGGGATTCAGTCTATTTGCCAGGATTTTGCTGTATAGCTTAAGATCGTTATTTAGTAGGTAGATTAGTCGGTAGCTCCCACATAGCAGTGGGTCCCTACCCTCTTTGTGGATGATGGCGAGATTGGCCTGGGTCATTGATGGGGGGATTGGGCTGCCCTCCATGAATGAATTGAATAAGCTGAGTAGGTGTTTAGTTAGGATCGGGGAGAATCTTTTGTAATAAACATTGGAGAAGCCGTCGGGGCCAGGGGCTTTTGAGATTTTTAATGTTTTTATTGCGTCCGCCAGCTCTTTTTGGGTAATTTTTGCGTTAAGCATTTGATTCTCCTCCTCTGTCAGTGTTGGTAGGAGGCAATCGGACAGGTAATTACTAATAGGTTCAGTGGCTGGTGTCCCCGTGTTCCCACCCTGAGCCTTGAGGTTATAAAGTTTAATATAAAATGCGGTAAATTCCTCCGCTATTTTCTGTTTGTTATAGATTATTTCTCACGATTAATTTTTTATCGCTGTGATTTGGGAACGCTTCTGTATACCTCTTAGTTTGCTCGCCAAAAGTCTGTCAGCCTTATTGCCCTTGTCATAGTATTTCTGACTAGTCCATGTAAGAGCTTTTTCTACTTCTTCCATTTGGGCTTGTTTTAGCTCATTCCTGGCTGCGGTCAAGGTTTTATAAATCTTTTTCGAGGGGTTAGGTTTGTGCTGTTGTTCCAGCTTAATTATTTTAGTTGTAACAACTAGTGACATACCGCTCACCTCAATATTGAATACCAACTCTATGATATCAGTTGGTGCAAAGGGGATAGGGATGACAGACATACATATATAAGGAGACAAAGGATGCTCCTAAAAAGATCCCACTTTAATGCACAGCAAAGCCTAAAATAGTCCACAGGTATAGTAACCCACTAGAGTAATGGTAAGGCTATAAGGGTACAATTAAGTAACCGCTCCCAACACTGTGTGAGGACAATTACCACTAAAATGCCCTAGGGCAAAAATAATAAATGATTTATTGATATTCAGAAGTCGACGCAGTAACACACACTCAAAATAACCATAAAAACAATTAAAATATAAATCACGGGTGAGGCAGGGTAAGGGGATATTATTATAAGGTGAATTCCCAAATATTAGTGTATGTCCCCTTACCAGTACCAGGTGGTAGTGTGAGACACAATGGTAAATACAAATGATAGGCAATAGAGAATGCAAGAGCCTCTGGTCTCAGGGTATGGTGGAGGTTGCACTAATCATTGCATGCTGTGATTGATCTGCTCAGTATCAATAGTTGGATATCACACTGACAGTAGGTAGTGATGCATGCAGAGTAGTGAATGCAAATAAATGTGCCACTGTCATATACCACAAAACCTATATAGGTACTAGGTCACACGATCAATGATTCAGTAAATCATTAGTGCACATTATACCACATTATATAAATGAACCACGGCATGTGCATCAAAAACGGACCTGATTTATGCATAAACTACCTCTGCTAGGCAGTTAACAACTCGAACAACCCCACACAAACTACCAGGAACAGTCTCACCCGTGACTCCTCCTACACGACGTCAACGTGGTGACGTCATGCCGACGATCGTTTCGCGCATAAGGGGCTGGCGCTTTCTCAAGGTTCAGGTATCCAACTATTGATACTGAGCAGATCAATCACAGCATGCAATGATTAGTGCAACCTCCACCATACCCTGAGACCAGAGGCTCTAGCATTCTCTATTGCCTATCATTTGTATTTACCATTGTGTCTCACACTACCACCTGGTACTGGTAAGGGGACATACACTAATATTTGGGAATTCACCTTATAATAATATCCCCTTACCCTGCCTCACCCGTGATTTATGTTTTAATTGTTTTTATGGTTATTTTGAGTGTGTGTTACTTCGTTGACTTCAGAATATTAATAAATCATTTATTATTTTTGCCCTAGGGCATTTTAGTGGTAATTGTCCTCCCACAGTGTTGGGAGCGGTTACTTAATTGTACCCTTATAGCCTTACCATTACTCTAGTGGGTTACTATACCTGTGGACTATTTTCGGCTTTGCTGTGCATTAAAGTGGGATCTTTTTAGGAGCATCCTTTGTCTCCTTATATATGTATAATTATTTTAGTTGTCAGATCTGTTATTAATTTCACCTTGGCCTTTCTGTGGGATGCAATTGAAATAAAAGTTCCCGTAATTGCTGCCCTATGGGCTTCCCACAGAACCGCCGGAGAGTCTACTATGCCCCAGTTGAGAGCGAAGTACTCCCTAAGAGCCTTTTTACTTTCTTTTTCTACCTCCGGGTGGTTCAGTAGGTAGTCGTTCAGCTTCCAAGTGTAGGCGGTTAATTTATGAAATGGGGTGGATAGGGTTAATGTGATGGGGGCGTGATCTGACCATGTAATGGGGCCTAAGTCCGAATTTGTGCAGGCTTCCAGGATATATTTGGTAGCAAAAAAATAGTCTATACAAGAGTATGACTGGTGGGGTGCGGAATAGAATGTGTAATCTTTTTGGCCCTGGTGTTGGATTCTCCAGATGTCCATTAAGGAATATTCCTTGGTGATCGTTTTAAATTGTTTCTCCATCTTCTGAGGTGGAGCTCTGTGTTGGCCTTGTTGGCCTGAGGTTCTGTCCTCCGCAGAGTTTATGGCCATATTAAAGTCTCCGCCCACAATCAACGAAGATAGGTAGGTAGGGTCAACCTTTTCTAACACTGCTTTCAGGAATTCCGTTTGATTATCATTTGGTGCGTAGATGTTGATCAGAGCGACCGGCGAGCCAGCCAGTGAGCCATATACCATTAGAAATCTACCCTCTGGTTTTGGTGATATTGAATGGGGTTCCTTGTCGGAGCAGGATCGCTACTCCCCGCTTTTTACTGTTAAATGACGAGAAGAAACCCGTAGGGAATACATTGCTAATCAATTTGGGCAGCTCTTGGGATGTAAAGTGCGTCTCTTGGAGGAAGATGATATCTCCCTTGGACTTTTTCATCTCTTGGAGCGCCAGTCGTCTTTTTCTATTATTATTCAGGCCCTTTACGTTTAGTGATATAAGTTTAATTGCGGACTGACTAGCCATTTGGGTGAGAGAGTTTAATGTCCATCGGGGTCTCGCCCTTCCCACCGGGGAGATCCTGGTTCGTTGGTTCAGAGAACCTTTTTAACGCTTCTTGATGGTGCTGTTTGAGTATGGGTGTCAGGCCCGCCCGACGAGGGGTTGGGTGGGAGGAGGCAGGGAAGGTCGAGAGGGAGGGGGGGAATAGGCTGCTGGGACAGGGTCAGCAGCAAGAGGCAAAGTGGGACGAGGTCAGCTAAGGACCTCCAATAAGTACGGCCGGGATTGGCTACCGGCATTTGGGCTTAAGGCCCAATGGGGGGGGGGAATCCGATGGTTCAGGCATGGGCGTGCAGGGAAGGTGCGGACCCTTGTACTTGCTTAGTGTAAGCTCTACCTTAGTTTAAGAGGGGGGGGAGGGGGGGAAAGGGGTCAAAGGGACGCAGGTCCCGAAACGCGTCAGAGTTACTATGTACTCCTTTTGACCACTTAAGAAACCTTTTTATATCCGATACTGGTTTGCAGCCCCCATTGTTTGCACGGTTGTGCTCCGCCACTGTACCCTATGGGACTACTCTCTGCAATTACGTCTGGCGTGACGCACCCACTAATCAAGGACTGAGCTGTACTTCAAGGGAGTTCCTCACATTGATCGTTTGATTGGTATGTACTTTTGTTTTGCTGGGGGTCTATACAGGACCTTTATGGTATATATAGAGATCTGTGTTAGCCGTCCAGCGTAACTAGTACACTCCTATGTTTATATCATCCTAATGAGTCTCCTTAGCTCTTATACATGCTCTAATGCCTTGGTTACATATTTTAGTAATACAACAATGGGAAAGGGGGGAAAGGGATGGAAACCCTCGCATCAGCCTCTAATCAAGAAAGAATTAACAACGGTGCAATAAGGGGAAGGAGCAGAATTATAACAATTAAACAAAAGACACCCTATGAGCAGCACTCGTTGTAAGCAAATATGAATTGGTGATAAATTTAAAATTAAAATGCTTTAATCGTATAATTTAAAATAGATGTCAAAATTGTTGAAAAAATGGTCAACTGACTGTGGTAACAAAATACAAAGAAAACAGACAAAAATATATAAAATACTATAACTGAGGTCTAGGGGGGGAGGTGGAGAGCCCACCTAGCTGCTAACTAGCAGAAATCAACAATCAAGGACTGTAATAGTCAACCCCCTAGTTCAGCAATAACAAGGTTAAAAGGCCTGTAAAGTGGATACAGGTGACGGAGAACTACCCATGCAAAGGTATATACCTATGTGCTATGCACAATAGATTGAGAGCTCACTAATTGCTATTTGATAGTCCACAATGAAGATGGTGAGGAATACCCTAAATTGAGGGTTAAAGCAAGCCTAACTATAGGAGGGTTAATATGGTGGGCAATATGTTATATTATAGTGTGCACAAGAGCTCACAAAGTGTGGTACTTAGCTCTGGGGCACGGTTCTAGTCCGTATCCAGTTATAGCCCCCTAACATAAATGTGCCACTTATACATGCTTAATAATACCTCACAATATACACACTAGTTCAAATGTGTCACAGTAACAGAAGATGGTGAGGAATACCCTAAATTGAGGGTTAAAGCAAGCCTAACTATAGGAGGGTTAATATGGTGGACAATGTGTTATATTGTCAAATAGCAATTAGTGAGCTCTCAATCTATTGTGCATAGCACATAGGTATATACCTTTGCATGGGTAGTTCTCCGTCACCTGTATCCACTTTACAGGCCTTTTAACCTTGTTATTGCTGAACTAGGGGGTTGACTATTACAGTCCTTGATTGTTGATTTCTGCTAGTTAGCAGCTAGGTGGGCTCTCCACCTCCCCCCCTAGACCTCAGTTATAGTATTTTATATATTTTTGTCTGTTTTCTTTGTATTTTGTTACCACAGTCAGTTGACCATTTTTTCAACAATTTTGACATCTATTTTAAATTATACGATTAAAGCATTTTAATTTTAAATTTATCACCAATTCATATTTGCTTACAACGAGTGCTGCTCATAGGGTGTCTTTTGTTTAATTGTTATAATACATATTTTAGTACTCTGAATATGCATGTATGTTCCTAGGACAGCAGAGCCCTGAATATTGGGATAATATCCCTCACCGACTACGGTCAAGCTTATAGGTTTTGGACGTGGGGAGGGGAGGGAAAATTCCTAGCATAGCCATAACATGGAGATCTTTCTGACAATCCTTAAAACCAGTGTAATAAACGTGAGAACAACTCTTAACAAGCTCAGTACATGAAAAGCATTATAACCTCTCTTTTTGTCAGTCGGTCAAGCTTATAGGTTTTGGACCTGGGAAAAGGGGGGGAGATGGGGGGGTGGGGAGATAAGAGGGAGGGGGGGGGGGAGACCTGGGTTGACAGGTAACACAACAGCACATTGCATTAATGTTTTTAGGTATCATGCTGAACATAAACGGAATACTTCCTACGCTTGCTGGTCGGGGAAGAGGGGGGGGGGATGGGGCTCTTACATTTAGTGAAGTTAATATCCGAGGATCCTTATGACATTTCTATTTGATCTATGTGGCCCGCCGTGTGCCTTCCTCAGAGGGTTTGACAACGTATATTATTACTGCAGGCAGCATCATTAGTATGGGGCCGTGCGGCCATATCTTCTGCGGCGGAAGGGCAGGCTTATGGGCTTTGGTGTGTGAGGGGGGGAGGGGGAAGGGGGGAGAGAAAAGGGAGTACATTATATTATAACACACAACTTTTCTCAACTTCAACATTCATCAACTGAGGAACAGGTTTTTTATTTTTACATAACTCAACTGTGGCATAGGGACGGCTTAGCACTAGATCCATGTGGCCAGCTAATCTAGACTGCCAGTTACTGTAATAGTGTCACTGCCGCTGCTTCCATTATCGAAGTCATTTGGGCATCCTGTCTTGTGCAGGGCTCATTAGGCAGCTTCCCAGTTAACTAGTATTTCCTAGTCCGGGGGGGGTGGGGAGGGTAGCAACAGTCGTGCGAACCGAGCCTGGGGTCCATAGTCCTGTACCCGGGCCTTAGACAGATTAAATTTTGCTACTTACAGTTAGTAGATCGCAGTGCTGTTGTCGGAGCATCGCGCTCCCCTCCTATCCCCCCGCCAACCCCTAAAGCCCAGCCGGACCTCAGCACTCTTCAACTGCCATCCGGTCAGCGGCAAAAGTTATAGTAGCTTCAGCTGTGGGTTGCCTCCGATCGTCAGGGGTCGGATTCTGAAGCTATGCGTCTGGCTGGGTCTGGTGTGGTTCTTGAGCCGTCATGTGCTCCCGTCTTTGCTGTGGACTACGGTGCTTCTCATCTGTTCTTAGACTGCCTTGGCGCCGCCGTTCTCCTCGCGGGACGGGTGCTGCGTGGTTCCGCGTCCTCCCAGTGCGGTGGGTCTTGTAGTTGCTCCGTTGTCCAGGAAAGCGGCAGGGTCAGACCCAGGGCTTTCACGAATGGGGCCATGTCCTCAGGGCGGCGGATGGTTAGGAATTTGCCGTCATAGCTTACCGTAAGCTTGAACGGAAAGCCCCAGCGGTACTTCACCTCCTCCCGGAGGAATGAGGTCAAGGGCTTCATTTCTCTCCTTCGGTCGACTGTTATCCGTGACAGGTCGTTGAAAATTTGGAGAGTTTCATTTTGGAAAGGTAGTGACTCTTTCCCTCTGCAGGCGGTGATGATCTTCTCCTTTACTGTATAGCTGTGTAATCTTATGATTACATCGCGTTGCCGGTTGGGATCTTCTGATCTGGGAGCTACCGCCCGGTGGGCCCTATCCATCTCTAGGTCCATGTCCTCTAGCGGGCCGCAGAGCGATGTGAACAGTTCCGCAAGATGGGGACGAAGCTGGCCAGGTAAGACCGTCTCTCCGGTACATTTCTTATGCGCAGATTCTGGCGCCTGTCCCTATTTTCTTGGTCTTCCTGCCCGTCTTTGAGACGGGAGATCTCCTCTCCTAGCCGGATGATTTCTTCCTCGGCTGCTGTTTGTCTTGCCAGGGACTCCTCCAGTCCACCTTCCAGAGTCGTTGTCCTCTCTGTTAGGCCAGACATCTCCTGTTTAATCTCCGCTACTGCTGCTTTGATTTCTGCCTGCAGGGATGTTTGGAGCTTGACATGCATGGTGGAGAATAGGCTCTCCAGGTAGGATCGGGTGATCGGTTCCTCTATCTCCATTTCAAGAGTTGCATGGGCTTTCGTACCCATATTTAGAGCTGCTTGCGGCTCTTGTGAGCCTCGTGGTCCGCCACCCTCTTGGTTTGCTGGACTCTTCTGTGTCGGGGAGAAGAACCGTGACACCGCCGGTGCTGCGGGCTTCTTTGTGTGTTTGGACATGCTCCGATCTCTCCAAGTAATGGGGGTATGTTTTTGAGCCGTGAATTTCTGGTTTGGGAGCGTTATTTATTAAGTTTTAGCCGGTGGGTCCGCGGAGCTCCCCTCCTACACCCCCACTCCTAATGACATCATCGGAAACCCATCCCTTTAGCACATTTTTAATGGATCATCAATATTCAGTATTGTCATAGACAACTTAGGATCTGGCTGTGGTTTTTTTTTTTTTAGGGAAGCTGTGTCTTTAACTGAAACGGGAGGTGCCATCTTGGATCCAGATGGAACGCAGGCTGAAACACATGAAGATAGCTCCTACTCAGAAAGCTCTTATTCAGACCACAGCTCTGATCAGACCCTCTCTTCACAGTGGAGGCGCAGGCAGGCTCAGGAGGGATCAGGTAGGGTGCAAGAAGGCGGGCAGCCAATATCTTCAACTGGTTTAGCCAACAAAATAGTCAGTGGGTCCATAGAAATGGACACATCCGTTATTTCTTTTTTTAATAGATTGGATAACGATCCAATATTTCTATTGCCGGACACGTCTACCAAATGTGGACCATATCGCTTCTCTGCCCACAACCCCTCCAGCACAGATCAGACACCACAGGGTAGATTTGCTTCAGCGGCCATGGCGTGAGGTACCAATGAATACAATTTTATATATATTTTCTTTAGTTGCTGTGCATATGGAAGTTTTTGCAGCAAACTCCCATATATCCTCCCAATCATCCCTGTCAATTTCTATTTTCAAATCCGCTGCCCATTTGAGCATGCAGTCATGATCATGTGAATTGACCAAGGCCTCCAAACTGGCTTTTATTCTAGTTATCAAACCTTTTTGATAACTACCTCTCCTACATAGTGCTTCAAAACTTGTGAAGGGAGTAAATTCTAATTTTGGGGACATTTTTGGAAAAAAATTCTGATCTGTAGATATTTAAACATACTAAGGTCTGGTGCCTCATACCTAGTTTGGAACTCTTGGAAACTAGAAAGTTTTCCTTTATGCACTAGGTCGGCAACTACTCTAATATGTTTAGCTTTAATTTGGTCGAATTGTTTATAATCACAGCCTGGGGGGAAATTGGGATTATTAAAAAGCGGAGTGAGTTGCGAAACGGGAGACACAAGATTAAATTTGCCCTTAGACTTGCTCCAAATCTCCCAGGTAAATCTCGTCGGATCTAGCTCAAACATTTTGGCGTACACCTCCTTATCCAGTGCCCATAGGGACACTGGCAGAGAAGACGTTCTAGCATTTTGGGATTCTATGGCTAACCAACAATATTGTGTTGGATCAGCGTTCCACATCACCACCTGCCTTAGTTGGGCAGCTTGGTAGTATTTCGAGATATCTGGGACACCCAAACCTCCTCTTGTCTTTAAAGCCATCATCACCGATCTAGCTGTTCTAGGCCTTTTACCTTGCCAAATAAAATTAAATATTCTATTTGGGAAATTTTTCGGTTCGGATCCCGGTATCCGGACTGGGAGAGTCTGGAAATGATATAATAACCTAGGGAGTATATTCATCTTGACTGATACTATTCTCCCAATCCATGACACCTGCTATCCTTCCCACTTTGCCAGATCCCTTTTAATCTTATCAAACAATGGTGGATAGTTGCCTTGATATAGGGAGTGGTAGTTCCTAGACACATTTACTCCCAGATATTTAATATGTGAGGAACTCCATCTGTAGCTGAAATTCAGTTTTGGTAATTTTATCTCTGGATCTGAAAGATTCAGATTAAAAGACTGTGACTTGTCGCTGTTCATTTTATATCCAGAGATTTTTCCAAAGTCTGATAGCGCCTTTTGGAGGTTTGGTAAAGAAGTCTGAGGGCTTGCTAAAGTCAGAATAATATCGTCTGCGAATAATGAGATTTTATCATTTGTTTTCCCAATCACTATATACAATGTATATTACTATTTGCTCTTATTTTAGCAGCCAATGGCTCAATCGTTAGAGCGAAGAGAGGAGGAGATAATGGGTACCCTTGTCTCGTACCATTAAAAAAAAAAAAATTTCCCCAAACATTTTTATTAGGCATAATCATCTTTACAGACATTGGTTTTACATTATCAGTGTTGGCCTAATACAGTTGTATTTTCCTTGTTCATGTGGTTTTACATTATCAGTGTTGGCCTAATACAGTTGTATTTTCCTTGTTCATGTGGGAGGAGAGAGAAAGAAAGGAAAGATCCCCTAAGGCCACGTCATGGTCTCTGGGGTGTGGAAAAAGAAAGAGAGGAGGGGGGGGGAGAGAGGGAGTCATTCCACCTTCGTCCGGCCGGGTCCCGGCATCCATCCTTCACGGCTCTACTGTGGTTCAGATCCGTCTGGGGTTGTATCCTGATTTGGTTCGGATTAATGGGTTAACCAGGGTTCCCAGATTTTATAGAAACCTTCAGTTGAGCAGTTCAAGAAGGTCGTGAGTTTTTCCAAACTCATAACATCGTTAACTCTTTTTCACTAGCTGTTTGGTGGGGGGCGCTATCTTCTTCCAAGAGTATGCGACTGAACACCTTGCTGCTGTTAGAATAAAGGAGATTAATTTCCATACTGGGCGATCGATGTCCTCTATCGGCCTGCCCAGTAGGAACGTCAGTGGATCTATAGGAATTGTGAGGCCTGTGACCTCTTTTATCAAATCTTGTACCGTAAGCCAGTATTTCTGAATTTCTGGACATGACCACCAGATATGGGCCATGTCCCCTCTATGTCCACAGCCTCTCCAGCATAGATCTGAGGCCAGAGGGTAGATTTGTTTTAACCTCACTGGGGTAAGATACCAATGATACATTATTTTATAGATGTTTTCCTTCACCGTGGTACAGATGGAAGTTCCTGAGGCCGCGTCTCATATTTCCTCCCAGTCCTCTCTGTCAATAACTATGTCCAATTCCGCTTCCCATTTAAGCATATAGTCGTGAGCGGTAGAGTTCACCGGATTCTCCATGCCGGCATATTTTTGTGTTATTAGACCTTTTTGATGTACTCCTTCGCGACAGAGTTTCTCAAATTTTGTGAGAGGGGGGAATTTCAATGATGGGGACATTTTTTGTAGAAAGTGTCGAATTTGGAGAAACTTAAATGTATCCAGGTGGGGTAATTTTAATTTGGTTCGCAATTCTTGGAGACTCAGGAACTGTCCATCGCTCAGCAGGTCCGCGATCGCTCTGATCCCCATTGTTTTAAATAGGTCGAATTGTCGGGTTTCACACCCTGGTGGGAATTTAGGGTTGTCAAATATTGGAATGAGCTGAGAGCAAGGGGACGAGAGTAAGAATTTAGTTTTAGTTTTTGCCCATATGTCCCAAGTATGTTTCCCCTGTCACCGCTCCAGAGAAAAGCTGGTAGAGAAGGCGTTCTGGAGTAATGAGATTCAATTGCTAGCCAACATAGCTTGTCTGGGTCCGAGTTCCACATTACCGCCTGTTTTAATTGGGCTGCTTGGTAATATCTATTAATGTCTGGGACCCCCAGTCCTCCTTTTGTCCTAGACGCCATAAGAACCGACCTAGCTACCCGGGATCTCCTTCCGTTCCAAATAAATTGGAGGATTTTATTTTGGATAGTTTTTAATTCAGAACCAGGGACATGGATCGAGAGCGTCTGGAAATAATATAATAATCGGGGGAGTATATTCATTTTAACTGAGATCATTCTCCCGATCCATGAGATCTGGTATTTTTCCCATTTATCCAGATCTTTTTTAATTTTCCTAAATAGGTTGGGATAATTATTTTGGTATAGGGAGCAATAGTGCCTCGATACATGTACTCCCAGGTATTTGATGTATATAGGGCTCCACTTATAATTAAAGTTTGATTTCAATGTCCGCATCTCTGGTTCTGATAGATTTAAGTTGAGGGCTTCTGACTTATCACTGTTACTTTTGTATCCTGATATTTTGCCAAATTCCTTTAATTCTTTGTGTAAGTTGGGAAGGGAGATCTGGGTCTGCGTTAATGTTAATATGATATCGTCTGCGAACAATGAGACTTTATAGTTTATTCCGCCAATTGGTACCCCCTGTATATTTATATTGTCTCGTATTTTAGACGCTAGTGGTTCGATTGTTAGGGCGAAGAGGAGAGGGGACAAAGGGCATCCCTGTCTCGTTCCATTTTCCATTTCAAATTTTTTTGCTGTACCCCCCGGGAGTTTCTCCACTGCAGACGGGCAGCAGTACAGCGCTCGGACTCCCGCTAGATACGCATCTTTTAAGCCGAATTTCTGCATTGTTTTGTCAAGAAATAGCCAATCAATTCTATCGAACGTCTTCTCTGCGTCCAGGCTTAACAGAACCGCTTTGGTAGCTGTGAGGTGGGCATGATCAACTGTATTTATAATTTTGCGGGTGTTGTCTGAGGCTTGTCTGCCAGATACAAACCCCACCTGGTCGTTGTGAATTAATCTCGGTAGGATGGGATTCAGTCTATTTGCCAGGATTTTGCTGTATAGCTTAAGATCGTTATTTAGTAGGTAGATTAGTCGGTAGCTCCCACATAGCAGTGGGTCCCTACCCTCTTTGTGGATGATGGCGAGATTGGCCTGGGTCATTGATGGGGGGATTGGGCTGCCCTCCATGAATGAATTGAATAAGCTGAGTAGGTGTTTAGTTAGGATCGGGGAGAATCTTTTGTAATAAACATTGGAGAAGCCGTCGGGGCCAGGGGCTTTTGAGATTTTTAATGTTTTTATTGCGTCCGCCAGCTCTTTTTGGGTAATTTTTGCGTTAAGCATTTGATTCTCCTCCTCTGTCAGTGTTGGTAGGAGGCAATCGGACAGGTAATTACTAATAGGTTCAGTGGCTGGTGTCCCCGTGTTCCCACCCTGAGCCTTGAGGTTATAAAGTTTAATATAAAATGCGGTAAATTCCTCCGCTATTTTCTGTTTGTTATAGATTATTTCTCACGATTAATTTTTTATCGCTGTGATCTGGGAACGCTTCTGTATACCTCTTAGTTTGCTCGCCAAAAGTCTGTCAGCCTTATTGCCCTTGTCATAGTATTTCTGACTAGTCCATGTAAGAGCTTTTTCTACTTCTTCCATTTGGGCTTGTTTTAGCTCATTCCTGGCTGCGGTCAAGGTTTTATAAATCTTTTTCGAGGGGTTAGGTTTGTGCTGTTGTTCCAGCTTAATTATTTTAGTTGTAACAACTAGTGACATACCGCTCACCTCAATATTGAATACCAACTCTATGATATCAGTTGGTGCAAAGGGGATAGGGATGACAGACATACATATATAAGGAGACAAAGGATGCTCCTAAAAAGATCCCACTTTAATGCACAGCAAAGCCTAACATAGTCCACAGGTATAGTAACCCACTAGAGTAATGGTAAGGCTATAAGGGTACAATTAAGTAACCGCTCCCAACACTGTGTGAGGACAATTACCACTAAAATGCCCTAGGGCAAAAATAATAAATGATTTATTGATATTCAGAAGTCGACGCAGTAACACACACTCAAAATAACCATAAAAACAATTAAAATATAAATCACGGGTGAGGCAGGGTAAGGGGATATTATTATAAGGTGAATTCCCAAATATTAGTGTATGTCCCCTTACCAGTACCAGGTGGTAGTGTGAGACACAATGGTAAATACAAATGATAGGCAATAGAGAATGCAAGAGCCTCTGGTCTCAGGGTATGGTGGAGGTTGCACTAATCATTGCATGCTGGTTACATATTTTAGTACTCTGAATATGCATGTATGTTCCTAGGACAGCAGAGCCCTGAATATTGGGATAATATCCCTCACCGACTACGGTCAAGCTTATAGGTTTTGGACGTGGGGAGGGGAGGGAAAACTCCTAGCATAGCCATAACATGGAGATCTTTCTGACAATCCTTAAAACCAGTGTAATAAACGTGAGAACAACTCTTAACAAGCTCAGTACATGAAAAGCAATATAACCTCTCTTTTTGTCAGTCGGTCAAGCTTATAGGTTTTGGACCTGGGAAAAGGGGGGGAGGTGGGGGGGGGTGGGGAGATAAGAGGGAGGGGGGAGGGGGAGACCTGGGTTGACAGGTAACACAACAGCACATTGCATTAATGTTTTTAGGTATCATGCTGAACATAAACGGAATACTTCCTACGCTTGCTGGAGGGGAAGAGGGGGGGGAGGGATGGGGCTCTTACATTTAGTGAAGTTAATATCCGAGGATCCTTATGACATTTCTATTTGATCTATGTGGCCCGCCGTGTGCCTTCCTCAGAGGGTTTGACAACGTATTTTATTACTGCAGGCAGCATCATTAGTATGGGGCCGAGCGGCCATATCTTCTGCGGCGGAAGGGCAGGCTTATGGGCTTTGGTGCGTAAGGGGGGGAGGGGAAAGGGGGGGAGAGAAAAGGGAGTACATTATATTATAACACATACAACTTTTCTCAACTTCAACATTCATCAACTGAGGAACAGGTTTTTTTTTTTTTTTACATAACTCAACTGTGGCATAGGGACGGCTTAGCACTAGATCCATGTGGCCAGCTAATCTAGACTGCCAGTTACTGTAATAGTGTCACTGCCGCTGCTTCTATTATCGAAGTCATTTGGGCTTCCTGTCTTGTGCAGGACTCATTAGGCAGCTTCCCAGTTAACTAGTATTTCCTAGTCCGGGGGGGTGGGGAGGGTAGCAACAGTCGTGCGAACCGAGCCTGGGGTCCATAGTCCTGTACCCGGGCCTTAGACAGATTAAATTTTGCTACTTACAGTTAGTAGATCGCAGTGCTGTTGTCGGAGCATCGCGCTCCTCTCCTATCCCCCCGCCAACCCCTAAAGCCCAGCCGGACCTCAGCACTCTTCAACTGCCATCCGGTCAGCGGCAAAAGTTATAGTAGCTTCAGCTGTGGGTTGCCTCCGATCGTCAGGGGTCGGATTCTGAAGCTATGCGTCTGGCTGGGTCTGGTGTGGTTCTTGAGCCGTCATGTGCTCCCGTCTTTGCTGTGGACTACGGTGCTTCTCATCTGTTCTTAGACTGCCTTGGCGCCGCCGTTCTCCTCGCGGGACGGGTGCTGCGTGGTTCCGCGTCCTCCCAGTGCGGTGGGTCTTGTAGTTGCTCCGTTGTCCAGGAAAGCGGCGGGGTCAGACCCAGGGCTTTCACGAATGGGGCCATGTCCTCAGGGCGGCGGATGGTTAGGAATTTGCCGTCATAGCTTACCGTAAGCTTGAACGGAAAGCCCCAGCGGTTCTTCACCTCCTCCCGGAGGAATGAGGTCAAGGGCTTCATTTCTCTCCTTCGGTCGACTGTTATCCGTGACAGGTCGTTGAAAATTTGGAGAATTTCATTTTGGAAAGGTAGTGACTCTTTCCCTCTGCAGGCGGTGATGATCTTCTCCTTTACTGTATAGCTGTGTAATCTTATGATTACATCGCGTTGCCGGTTGGGATCTTCTGATCTGGGAGCTACCGCCCGGTGGGCCCTATCCATCTCTAGGTCCATGTCCTCTAGCGGGCCGCAGAGCGATGTGAACAGTTCCGCAAGATGGGGACGAAGCTGGCCAGGTAAGACCGTCTCTCCGGTACATTTCTTATGCGCAGATTCTGGCGCCTGTCCCTATTTTCTTGGTCTTCCTGCCCGTCTTTGAGACGGGAGATCTCCTCTCCTAGCCGGATGATTTCTTCCTCGGCTGCTGTTTGTCTTGCCAGGGACTCCTCCAGTCCACCTTCCAGAGTCGTTGTCCTCTCTGTTAGGCCAGACATCTCCTGTTTAATCTCCGCTACTGCTGCTTTGATTTCTGCCTGCAGGGATGTTTGGAGCTTGACATGCATGGTGGAGAATAGGCTCTCCAGGTAGGATCGGGTGATCGGTTCCTCTATCTCCATTTCAAGAGTTGCATGGGCTTTCGTACCCATATTTAGAGCTGCTTGCGGCTCTTGTGAGCCTCGTGGTCCGCCACCCTCTTGGTTTGCTGGACTCTTCTGTGTCGGGGAGAAGAACCGTGACACCGCCGGTGCTGCGGGCTTCTTTGTGTGTTTGGACATGCTCCGATCTCTCCAAGTAATGGGGGTATGTTTTTGAGCCGTGAATTTCTGGTTTGGGAGCGTTATTTATTAAGTTTTAGCCGGTGGGTCCGCGGAGCTCCCCTCCTACACCCCCACTCCTGATGACATCATCGGAAACCCATCCCTTTAGCACATTTTTAATGGATCATCAATATTCAGTATTGTCATAGACAACTTAGGATCTGGCTGTGGTTTTTTTTTTTTTAGGGAAGCTGTGTCTTTAACTGAAACGGGAGGTGCCATCTTGGATCCAGATGGAACGCAGGCTGAAACACATGAAGATAGCTCCTACTCAGAAAGCTCTTATTCAGACCACAGCTCTGATCAGACCCTCTCTTCACAGTGGGGGCGCAGTCAGGCTCAGGAGGGATCAGGTAGGGCGCAAGAAGGCGGGCAGCCAATATCTTCAACTGGTTTAGCCAACAAAATAGTCAGTGGGTCCATAGAAATGGACACATCCGTTATTTCTTTTTGTAATAGATTGGATAACGATCCAATATTTCTATTGCCGGACACGTCCACCAAATGTGGACCATATCGCTTCTCTGCCCACAACCCCTCCAGCACAGATCAGACACCACAGGGTAGATTTGCTTCAGCGGCCATGGCGTGAGGTACCAATGAATACAATTTTATATATATTTTCTTTAGTTGCTGTGCATATGGAAGTTTTTGCAGCAAACTCCCATATATCCTCCCAATCATCCCTGTCAACCTAAGCGTTTTTCGAAGCTACTTTTTGGCTAACTTCTTATAGGAAGGTCTAGGAGCTCTGAAAATGTACGTGCGCGTCTTTCACTCTTCCCGAGGGACTTAGAAGAATTTTGTGATATTTTTTATTAAAATGGTGTATAAGGGTATATATATAAATATATTTTATGCACTGTATATGAGCTGGCGATTTCTAAGTCTGTGGTTCCGAGAGGGGGTAACCAGGCTCACTAATAAAGGTCAAGCCACTTGGCTGCCAGAATGCCCTGCTTCAGCACAGACCAGAATGGCATTGTGATAAGCGTATCCCCGGTATAGTCAGGGGTTAATGGGAGTCGTCCCCGTCCCCCCAGTATACGGCCAGAACCATGGACCCGGTACTTGTGGTTCGGACTGTCTCCAACCAGCCATAATGTTGTGAGTGAAATTATGTCTAAGTCCAGCTTTGGTACATTAGAAGCAACTCTGAAACTTAACCTAAGCGTTTTTCGAAGCTACTTTTTGGCTAACTTCTTATAGGAAGGTCTAGGAGCTCTGAAAATGAACGTGCGCGTCTTTCACTCTTCCCGAGGGACTTAGAAGAATTTTGTGATATTTTTTATTAAAATGGTGTATAAGGGTATATATATAAATATATTTTATGCACTGTATATGAGCTGGCGATTTCTACGTCTGTGGTTCCGAGAGGGGGTAACCAGGCTCACTAATAAAGGTCAAGCCACTTGGCTGCCAGAATGCCCTGCTTCAGCACAGACCAGAAAGGCATTGTGATAAGCGTATCCCCGGTATAGTCAGGGGTTAATGGGAGTCGTCCCCGTCCCCCCAGTATACGGCCAGAACCATGGACCCGGTACTTGTGGTTCGGACTCTCTCCAACCAGCCATAATGTTGTGAGAGTGAAATTATGTCTAAGTCCAGCTTTGGTACATTAGAAGCAACTCTGAAACTTAACCTAAGCGTTTTTCGAAGCTACTTTTTGGCTAACTTCTTATAGGAAGGTCTAGGAGCTCTGAAAATGTACGTGCGCGTCTTTCACTCTTCCCGAGGGACTTAGAAGAATTTTGTGATATTTTTTATTAAAATGGTGTATAAGGGTATATATATAAATATAAGTCGAATTTCAGCATTTTTGTGTGACCGGGAAAACCACAGTCACAAGCCGAGCTGCAGTTCCATGGAAACTTGCCGTTTTACCGCTGTACCTAAAAATGGGTAGAAAGTACTTTTTCTCCCTTCCTGTTAATGCCACAGACTTCGCCTTTACAGGGCACACTTTATCTATCTTCCCCGCTTCAGCCCATGAAATATTGAGCTTCAAATGTGTTGTTAACGTTGTGTAAAAAAGTTGCTCACAGCTGTTCTAGGAACACATTGTGAAATCGCGTATATCTTTGCTTCTACACATAGCAATGTATTGTGCTTTGCTTTACACACTATTCTACAGTCAAGAGGAGAGAATTCATCAAGTTTAATAAGCACAAACACTGTATAAGTGGAATTTCAGCATTTTTGTGTGACCGGGAAAACCACAGTCACAAGCCGAGCTGCAGTTCCATAGAAACTTGCCGTTTTACCGCTGTACCTAAAAATGGGTAGAAAGTACTTTTTCTCCCTTCCTGTTAATGCCACAGACTTCGCCTTTACAGGGCACACTTTATCTATCTTCCCCGCTTCAGCCCATGAAATATTGAGCTTCAAATGTGTTGTTAACGTTGTGTAAAAAAGTTGCTCACAGCTGTTCTAGGAACACATTGTGAAATCGCGTATATCTTTGCTTCTACACATACAGTAGCAATGCACAGCTATCTCTCACTGTCTCTCACACACACACACGATGCACAGCTTTCTCTCACTGTCACACACACAAACGATGCACAGCTATCTCACACTGTCACACACACACGATGCACAGCTATCTCACACTGTCACACACACACGATGCACAGCTCTCACTCCGCCACACACACACGATGCACAGCTATCTCTCCCTGTCACACACACACGATGCACATCTATCTCTCCCTGTCATACACACACGATGCACAGCTATCTCTCCCTGTCACACACACACGCTGCACAGCTATCTCTCACTGTCACACACACGATGCACAGTTATCTCTCACTCCGTCACACATGAGGCACAGCTATCTCTCACTCCCTGTCACACACAAGGCACAGCTATCTCTCACTCCCTGTCACACACACGAGGCACAGCTATCTCTCACTCCCTGTCACACACGATGCACAGTCATCTCTCACTCCCTGTCACACACGAGGCACAGCTATCTCTCACTCCCTGTCACACATGAGGCACAGTTATCTCTCCCTCCCTGTCACACATGAGGTACAGTGATCTGTGCTGATTATTGAGTGACAGCTGCTCCGCCTGCAACAAAACTCTCTAATTAAACAAAAGCATCTGGCTCAGCGGAGAGATCCTCGGCCTCTCACCCATTGCCCCGGGGGGCGGCCCGGGGTACGTCAGGCACTGCCACCTGCCAATATGTAACACCAGCATCTAATATAGAGCAGGGCCGAGTATCATTCCTGCAGGTATTCCTCTTCTCGAGACTTAACCCCTTTTGTGATATACTGTAGAGGCCATGGTCCCATTGCGAACGTTAATGCGGGGTATGCCTGTGTTACTCAGGCCTGTTAGCTTAGTCCCATTGCGTACGTTAATGCAGGGTATGCCTGTAGTTACTCAGGCCTGTTAGCTTAGTCCCATTGTGTACGTTAATGCGGGGTATGCCTGTGTTACTCAGGCCTGTTAGCCTAGTCCCATTGCAGTATACGGCCAGAACCATGGACCCGGTACTTGTGGTTCGGACTGTCTCCAACCAGCCATAATGTTGTGAGAGTGAAATTATGTCTAAGTCCAGCTTTGGTACATTAGAAGCAACTCTGAAACTTAACCTAAGCGTTTTTCGAAGCTACTTTTTGGCTAACTTCTTATAGGAAGGTCTAGGAGCTCTGAAAATGAACGTGCGCGTCTTTCACTCTTCCCGAGGGACATAGAAGAATAAGGGTATATATATAAATATATTTTATGCACTGTATATGAGCTGGCGATTTCTAAGTCTGTGGTTCCGAGAGGGGGTAACCAGGCTCACTAATAAAGGTCAAGCCACTTGGCTGCCAGAATGCCCTGCTTCAGCACAGACCAGAAAGGCATTGTGATAAGCGTATCCCCGGTATAGTCAGGGGTTAATGGGAGTCGTCCCCGTCCCCCCAGTATACGGCTAGAACCATGGACCCGGTACTTGTGGTTCGGACTGTCTCCAACCAGCCATAATGTTGTGAGAGTGAAATTATGTCTAAGTCCAGCTTTGGTACATTAGAAGCAACTCTGAAACTTAACCTAAGCGTTTTTCGAAGCTACTTTTTGGCTAACTTCTTATAGGAAGGTCTAGGAGCTCTGAAAATGTACGTGCGCGTCTTTCACTCTTCCCGAGGGACTTAGAAGAATTTTGTGATATTTTTTATTAAAATGGTGTATAAAAGTATATATATAAATATATTTTATGCACTGTATATGAGCTGGCGATTTCTAAGTCTGTGGTTCCGAGAGGGGGTAACCAGGCTCACTAATAAAGGTCAAGCCACTTGGCTGCCAGAATGCCCTGCTTCAGCACAGACCAGAAAGGCATTGTGATAAGCGTATCCCCGGTATAGTCAGGGGTTAATGGGAGTCGTCCCCGTCCCCCCAGTATACGGCCAGAACCATGGACCCGGTACTTGTGGTTCGGACTGTCTCCAACCAGCCATAATGTTGTGAGAGTGAAATTATGTCTAAGTCCAGCTTTGGTACATTAGAAGCAACTCAGCTACTTTTTGGCTAACTTCTTATAGGAAGGTCTAGGAGCTCTGAAAATGAACGTGCGCGTCTTTCACTCTTCCCGAGGGACTTAGAAGAATTTTGTGATATTTTTTATTAAAATGGTGTATAAGGGTATATATATAAATATATTTTATGCACTGTATATGAGCTGGCGATTTCTAAGTCTGTGGTTCCGAGAGGGGGTAACCAGGCTCACTAATAAAGGTCAAGCCACTTGGCTGCCAGAATGCCCTGCTTCAGCACAGACCAGAAAGGCATTGTGATAAGCGTATCCCCGGTATAGTCAGGGGTTAATGGGAGTCGTCCCCGTCCCCCCAGTATACGGCCAGAACCATGGACCCGGTACTTGTGGTTCGGACTCTCTCCAAACAGCCATAATGTTGTGAGAGTGAAATTATGTCTAAGTCCAGCTTTGGTACATTAGAAGCAACTCTGAAACTTAACCTAAGCATTTTTCGAAGCTACTTTTTGGCTAACTTCTTATAGGAAGGTCTAGGAGCTCTGAAAATGAACGTGCGCGTCTTTCACTCTTCCCGAGGGACTTAGAAGAATTTTGTGATATTTTTTATTAAAATGGTGTATAAGGGTATATATATAAATATATTTTATGCACTGTATATGAGCTGGCGATTTCTAAGTCTGTGGTTCCGAGAGGGGGTAACCAGGCTCACTAATAAAGGTCAAGCCACTTGGCTGCCAGAATGCCCTGCTTCAGCACAGACCAGAAAGGCATTGTGATAAGCGTATCCCCGGTATAGTCAGGGGTTAATGGGAGTCGTCCCCGTCCCCCCAGTATACGGCCAGAACCATGGACCCGGTACTTGTGGTTCGGACTGTCTCCAACCAGCCATAATGTTGTGAGAGTGAAATTATGTCTAAGTCCAGCTTTGGTACTGTACATTAGAAGCAACTCTGAAACTTAACCTAAGCGTTTTTCGAAGCTACTTTTTGGCTAACTTCTTATAGGAAGGTCTAGGAGCTCTGAAAATGAACGTGCGCGTCTTTCACTCTTCCCGAGGGACTTAGAAGAATTTTGTGATATTTTTTATTAAAATGCTGTATAAGGGTATATATATAAATATATTTTATGCACTGTATATGAGCTGGCGATTTCTAAGTCTGTGGTTCCGAGAGGGGGTAACCAGGCTCACTAATAAAGGTCAAGCCACTTGGCTGCCAGAATGCCCTCCTTCAGCACAGACCAGAAAGGCATTGTGATAAGCGTATCCCCGGTATAGTCAGGGGTTAATGGGAGTCGTCCCCGTCCCCCCAGTATACGGCCAGAACCATGGACCCGGTACTTGTGGTTCGGACTGTCTCCAACCAGCCATAATGTTGTGAGAGTGAAATTATGTCTAAGTCCAGCTTTGGTACTGTACATTAGAAGCAACTCTGAAACTTAACCTAAGCGTTTTTCGAAGCTACTTTTTGGCTAACTTCTTATAGGAAGGTCTAGGAGCTCTGAAAATGAACGTGCGCGTCTTTCACTCTTCCCGAGGGACTTAGAAGAATTTTGTGATATTTTTTATTAAAATGCTGTATAAGGGTATATATATAAATATATTTTATGCACTGTATATGAGCTGGCGATTTCTAAGTCTGTGGTTCCGAGAGTGGGTAACCAGGCTCACTAATAAAGGTCAAGCCACTTGGCTGCCAGAATGCCCTGCTTCAGCACAGACCAGAAAGGCATTGTGATAAGCGTATCCCTGGTATAGTCAGGGGTTAATGGGAGTCGTCCCCGTCCCCCCAGTATACGGCCAGAACCATGGACCCGGTACTTGTGGTTCGGAATCTCTCCAAACAGCCATAATGTTGTGAGAGTGAAATTATGTCTAAGTCCAGCTTTGGTACATTAGAAGCAACTCTGAAACTTAACCTAAGCGTTTTTCGAAGCTACTTTTTGGCTAACTTCTTATAGGAAGGTCTAGGAGCTCTGAAAATGAACGTGCGCGTCTTTCACTCTTCCCGAGGGACTTAGAAGAATTTTGTGATATTTTTTATTAGAATGGTGTATAAGGGTATATATATAAATATATTTTATGCACTGTATATGAGCTGGCGATTTCTAAGTCTGTGGTTCCGAGAGGGGGTAACCAGGCTCACTAATAAAGGTCAAGCCACTTGGCTGCCAGAATGCCCTGCTTCAGCACAGACCAGAAAGGCATTGTGATAAGCGTATCCCCGGTATAGTCAGGGGTTAATGGGAGTCGTCCCCGTCCCCCCAGTATACGGCCAGAACCATGGACCCGGTACTTGTGGTTCGGACTCTCTCCAAACAGCCATAATGTTGTGAGAGTGAAATTATGTCTAAGTCCAGCTTTGGTACATTAGAAGCAACTCTGAAACTTAACCTAAGCATTTTTCGAAGCTACTTTTTGGCTAACTTCTTATAGGAAGGTCTAGGAGCTCTGAAAATGAACGTGCGCGTCTTTCACTCTTCCCGAGGGACTTAGAAGAATTTTGTGATATTTTTTATTAAAATGGTGTATAAGGGTATATATATAAATATATTTTATGCACTGTATATGAGCTGGCGATTTCTAAGTCTGTGGTTCCGAGAGGGGGTAACCAGGCTCACTAATAAAGGTCAAGCCACTTGGCTGCCAGAATGCCCTGCTTCAGCACAGACCAGAAAGGCATTGTGATAAGCGTATCCCCGGTATAGTCAGGGGTTAATGGGAGTCGTCCCCGTCCCCCCAGTATACGGCCAGAACCATGGACCCGGTACTTGTGGTTCGGACTGTCTCCAACCAGCCATAATGTTGTGAGAGTGAAATTATGTCTAAGTCCAGCTTTGGTACTGTACATTAGAAGCAACTCTGAAACTTAACCTAAGCGTTTTTCGAAGCTACTTTTTGGCTAACTTCTTATAGGAAGGTCTAGGAGCTCTGAAAATGAACGTGCGCGTCTTTCACTCTTCCCGAGGGACTTAGAAGAATTTTGTGATATTTTTTATTAAAATGCTGTATAAGGGTATATATATAAATATATTTTATGCACTGTATATGAGCTGGCGATTTCTAAGTCTGTGGTTCCGAGAGGGGGTAACCAGGCTCACTAATAAAGGTCAAGCCACTTGGCTGCCAGAATGCCCTCCTTCAGCACAGACCAGAAAGGCATTGTGATAAGCGTATCCCCGGTATAGTCAGGGGTTAATGGGAGTCGTCCCCGTCCCCCCAGTATACGGCCAGAACCATGGACCCGGTACTTGTGGTTCGGACTGTCTCCAACCAGCCATAATGTTGTGAGAGTGAAATTATGTCTAAGTCCAGCTTTGGTACTGTACATTAGAAGCAACTCTGAAACTTAACCTAAGCGTTTTTCGAAGCTACTTTTTGGCTAACTTCTTATAGGAAGGTCTAGGAGCTCTGAAAATGAACGTGCGCGTCTTTCACTCTTCCCGAGGGACTTAGAAGAATTTTGTGATATTTTTTATTAAAATGCTGTATAAGGGTATATATATAAATATATTTTATGCACTGTATATGAGCTGGCGATTTCTAAGTCTGTGGTTCCGAGAGTGGGTAACCAGGCTCACTAATAAAGGTCAAGCCACTTGGCTGCCAGAATGCCCTGCTTCAGCACAGACCAGAAAGGCATTGTGATAAGCGTATCCCTGGTATAGTCAGGGGTTAATGGGAGTCGTCCCCGTCCCCCCAGTATACGGCCAGAACCATGGACCCGGTACTTGTGGTTCGGAATCTCTCCAAACAGCCATAATGTTGTGAGAGTGAAATTATGTCTAAGTCCAGCTTTGGTACATTAGAAGCAACTCTGAAACTTAACCTAAGCGTTTTTCGAAGCTACTTTTTGGCTAACTTCTTATAGGAAGGTCTAGGAGCTCTGAAAATGAACGTGCGCGTCTTTCACTCTTCCCGAGGGACTTAGAAGAATTTTGTGATATTTTTTATTAGAATGGTGTATAAGGGTATATATATAAATATATTTTATGCACTGTATATGAGCTGGCGATTTCTAAGTCTGTGGTTCCGAGAGGGGGTAACCAGGCTCACTAATAAAGGTCAAGCCACTTGGCTGCCAGAATGCCCTGCTTCAGCACAGACCAGAAAGGCATTGTGATAAGCGTATCCCCGGTATAGTCAGGGGTTAATGGGAGTCGTCCCCGTCCCCCCAGTATACGGCCAGAACCATGGACCCGGTACTTGTGGTTCGGACTCTCTCCAAACAGCCATAATGTTGTGAGAGTGAAATTATGTCTAAGTCCAGCTTTGGTACTGTACATTAGAAGCAACTCTGAAACTTAACCTAAGCGTTTTTCGAAGCTACTTTTTGGCTAACTTCTTATAGGAAGGTCTAGGAGCTCTGAAAATGTACGTGCGCGTCTTTCACTCTTCCCGAGGGACTTAGAAGAATTTTGTGATATTTTTTATTAAAATGGTGTATAAGGGTATATATATAAATATAAGTCGAATTTCAGCATTTTTGTGTGACCGGGAAAACCACAGTCACAAGCCGAGCTGCAGTTCCATGGAAACTTGCCGTTTTACCGCTGTACCTAAAAATGGGTAGAAAGTACTTTTTCTCCCTTCCTGTTAATGCCACAGACTTCGCCTTTACAGGGCACACTTTATCTATCTTCCCCGCTTCAGCCCATGAAATATTGAGCTTCAAATGTGTTGTTAACGTTGTGTAAAAAAGTTGCTCACAGCTGTTCTAGGAACACATTGTGAAATCGCGTATATCTTTGCTTCTACACATAGCAATGTATTGTGCTTTGCTTTACACACTATTCTACAGTCAAGAGGAGAGAATTCATCAAGTTTAATAAGCACAAACACTGTATAAGTGGAATTTCAGCATTTTTGTGTGACCGGGAAAACCACAGTCACAAGCCGAGCTGCAGTTCCATAGAAACTTGCCGTTTTACCGCTGTACCTAAAAATGGGTAGAAAGTACTTTTTCTCCCTTCCTGTTAATGCCACAGACTTCGCCTTTACAGGGCACACTTTATCTATCTTCCCCGCTTCAGCCCATGAAATATTGAGCTTCAAATGTGTTGTTAACGTTGTGTAAAAAAGTTGCTCACAGCTGTTCTAGGAACACATTGTGAAATCGCGTATATCTTTGCTTCTACACATACACTGGCGACACACTTTATTCGAGCTCGGCTAGTCCCACGAATTCGGGTATACCCGGGTGTATTGAGGTTTGTGACTGTTTTCTGCCCGAGTGCATTGAGTTATTTTCCGGCAGGGATTGAAGCATTTTATTCCCGTTGGCTGCAATACTGCACAGTATATATATATATACTGCATTACAATTCAGGAATTTATGCCATCTGGTAGACACGCGAAGCATTGCAGCCTATTAAATCCTAATCCTTATCATTTAACAGATCAGCCGCCCATCAGCCAGGCATGAACCCAGGCTGGGAAGGCAAATGCAACGGGGCTTGTCAGAGGTGAGGAGCGGCGCATTCCAGGTATCTGCCAGGTACATACCGGGTATTTGCTCGAATAAAGTGTGTCGGTGCAGTAGCAATGCACAGCTATCTCTCACTGTCTCTCACACACACACACGATGCACAGCTTTCTCTCACTGTCACACACACAAACGATGCACAGCTATCTCACACTGTCACACACACACGATGCACAGCTATCTCACACTGTCACACACACACGATGCACAGCTCTCACTCCGCCACACACACACGATGCACAGCTATCTCTCCCTGTCACACACACACGATGCACATCTATCTCTCCCTGTCATACACACACGATGCACAGCTATCTCTCCCTGTCACACACACACGCTGCACAGCTATCTCTCACTGTCACACACACGATGCACAGTTATCTCTCACTCCGTCACACATGAGGCACAGCTATCTCTCACTCCCTGTCACACACAAGGCACAGCTATCTCTCACTCCCTGTCACACACACGAGGCACAGCTATCTCTCACTCCCTGTCACACACGATGCACAGTCATCTCTCACTCCCTGTCACACACGAGGCACAGCTATCTCTCACTCCCTGTCACACATGAGGCACAGTTATCTCTCCCTCCCTGTCACACATGAGGTACAGTGATCTGTGCTGATTATTGAGTGACAGCTGCTCCGCCTGCAACAAAACTCTCTAATTAAACAAAAGCATCTGGCTCAGCGGAGAGATCCTCGGCCTCTCACCCATTGCCCCGGGGGGCGGCCCGGGGTACGTCAGGCACTGCCACCTGCCAATATGTAACACCAGCATCTAATATAGAGCAGGGCCGAGTATCATTCCTGCAGGTATTCCTCTTCTCGAGACTTAACCCCTTTTGTGATATACTGTAGAGGCCATGGTCCCATTGCGAACGTTAATGCGGGGTATGCCTGTGTTACTCAGGCCTGTTAGCTTAGTCCCATTGCGTACGTTAATGCAGGGTATGCCTGTAGTTACTCAGGCCTGTTAGCTTAGTCCCATTGTGTACGTTAATGCGGGGTATGCCTGTGTTACTCAGGCCTGTTAGCCTAGTCCCATTGCAGTATACGGCCAGAACCATGGACCCGGTACTTGTGGTTCGGACTGTCTCCAACCAGCCATAATGTTGTGAGAGTGAAATTATGTCTAAGTCCAGCTTTGGTACATTAGAAGCAACTCTGAAACTTAACCTAAGCGTTTTTCGAAGCTACTTTTTGGCTAACTTCTTATAGGAAGGTCTAGGAGCTCTGAAAATGAACGTGCGCGTCTTTCACTCTTCCCGAGGGACATAGAAGAATAAGGGTATATATATAAATATATTTTATGCACTGTATATGAGCTGGCGATTTCTAAGTCTGTGGTTCCGAGAGGGGGTAACCAGGCTCACTAATAAAGGTCAAGCCACTTGGCTGCCAGAATGCCCTGCTTCAGCACAGACCAGAAAGGCATTGTGATAAGCGTATCCCCGGTATAGTCAGGGGTTAATGGGAGTCGTCCCCGTCCCCCCAGTATACGGCTAGAACCATGGACCCGGTACTTGTGGTTCGGACTGTCTCCAACCAGCCATAATGTTGTGAGAGTGAAATTATGTCTAAGTCCAGCTTTGGTACATTAGAAGCAACTCTGAAACTTAACCTAAGCGTTTTTCGAAGCTACTTTTTGGCTAACTTCTTATAGGAAGGTCTAGGAGCTCTGAAAATGTACGTGCGCGTCTTTCACTCTTCCCGAGGGACTTAGAAGAATTTTGTGATATTTTTTATTAAAATGGTGTATAAAAGTATATATATAAATATATTTTATGCACTGTATATGAGCTGGCGATTTCTAAGTCTGTGGTTCCGAGAGGGGGTAACCAGGCTCACTAATAAAGGTCAAGCCACTTGGCTGCCAGAATGCCCTGCTTCAGCACAGACCAGAAAGGCATTGTGATAAGCGTATCCCCGGTATAGTCAGGGGTTAATGGGAGTCGTCCCCGTCCCCCCAGTATACGGCCAGAACCATGGACCCGGTACTTGTGGTTCGGACTGTCTCCAACCAGCCATAATGTTGTGAGAGTGAAATTATGTTTAAGTCCAGCTTTGGTACTGTACATTAGAAGCAACTCTGAAACTTAACCTAAGCGTTTTTCGAAGCTACTTTTTGGCTAACTTCTTATAGGAAGGTCTAGGAGCTCTGAAAATGAACGTGCGCGTCTTTCACTCTTCCCGAGGGACTTAGAAGAATTTTGTGATATTTTTTATTAAAATGGTGTATAAGGGTATATATATAAATATATTTTATGCACTGTATATGAGCTGGCGATTTCTAAGTCTGTGGTTCCGAGAGGGGGTAACCAGGCTCACTAATAAAGGTCAAGCCACTTGGCTGCCAGAATGCCCTGCTTCAGCACAGACCAGAAAGGCATTGTGATAAGCGTATCCCCGGTATAGTCAGGGGTTAATGGGAGTCGTCCCCGTCCCCCCAGTATACGGCCAGAACCATGGACCCGGTACTTGTGGTTCGGACTGTCTCCAACCAGCCATAATGTTGTGAGAGTGAAATTATGTCTAAGTCCAGCTTTGGTACTGTACATTAGAAGCAACTCTGAAACTTAACCTAAGCGTTTTTCGAAGCTACTTTTTGGCTAACTTCTTATAGGAAGGTCTAGGAGCTCTGAAAATGAACGTGCGCGTCTTTCACTCTTCCCGAGGGACTTAGAAGAATTTTGTGATATTTTTTATTAAAATGCTGTATAAGGGTATATATATAAATATATTTTATGCACTGTATATGAGCTGGCGATTTCTAAGTCTGTGGTTCCGAGAGGGGGTAACCAGGCTCACTAATAAAGGTCAAGCCACTTGGCTGCCAGAATGCCCTCCTTCAGCACAGACCAGAAAGGCATTGTGATAAGCGTATCCCCGGTATAGTCAGGGGTTAATGGGAGTCGTCCCCGTCCCCCCAGTATACGGCCAGAACCATGGACCCGGTACTTGTGGTTCGGACTGTCTCCAACCAGCCATAATGTTGTGAGAGTGAAATTATGTCTAAGTCCAGCTTTGGTACTGTACATTAGAAGCAACTCTGAAACTTAACCTAAGCGTTTTTCGAAGCTACTTTTTGGCTAACTTCTTATAGGAAGGTCTAGGAGCTCTGAAAATGAACGTGCGCGTCTTTCACTCTTCCCGAGGGACTTAGAAGAATTTTGTGATATTTTTTATTAAAATGCTGTATAAGGGTATATATATAAATATATTTTATGCACTGTATATGAGCTGGCGATTTCTAAGTCTGTGGTTCCGAGAGTGGGTAACCAGGCTCACTAATAAAGGTCAAGCCACTTGGCTGCCAGAATGCCCTGCTTCAGCACAGACCAGAAAGGCATTGTGATAAGCGTATCCCTGGTATAGTCAGGGGTTAATGGGAGTCGTCCCCGTCCCCCCAGTATACGGCCAGAACCATGGACCCGGTACTTGTGGTTCGGAATCTCTCCAAACAGCCATAATGTTGTGAGAGTGAAATTATGTCTAAGTCCAGCTTTGGTACATTAGAAGCAACTCTGAAACTTAACCTAAGCGTTTTTCGAAGCTACTTTTTGGCTAACTTCTTATAGGAAGGTCTAGGAGCTCTGAAAATGAACGTGCGCGTCTTTCACTCTTCCCGAGGGACTTAGAAGAATTTTGTGATATTTTTTATTAGAATGGTGTATAAGGGTATATATATAAATATATTTTATGCACTGTATATGAGCTGGCGATTTCTAAGTCTGTGGTTCCGAGAGGGGGTAACCAGGCTCACTAATAAAGGTCAAGCCACTTGGCTGCCAGAATGCCCTGCTTCAGCACAGACCAGAAAGGCATTGTGATAAGCGTATCCCCGGTATAGTCAGGGGTTAATGGGAGTCGTCCCCGTCCCCCCAGTATACGGCCAGAACCATGGACCCGGTACTTGTGGTTCGGACTCTCTCCAAACAGCCATAATGTTGTGAGAGTGAAATTATGTCTAAGTCCAGCTTTGGTACATTAGAAGCAACTCTGAAACTTAACCTAAGCATTTTTCGAAGCTACTTTTTGGCTAACTTCTTATAGGAAGGTCTAGGAGCTCTGAAAATGAACGTGCGCGTCTTTCACTCTTCCCGAGGGACTTAGAAGAATTTTGTGATATTTTTTATTAAAATGGTGTATAAGGGTATATATATAAATATATTTTATGCACTGTATATGAGCTGGCGATTTCTAAGTCTGTGGTTCCGAGAGGGGGTAACCAGGCTCACTAATAAAGGTCAAGCCACTTGGCTGCCAGAATGCCCTGCTTCAGCACAGACCAGAAAGGCATTGTGATAAGCGTATCCCCGGTATAGTCAGGGGTTAATGGGAGTCGTCCCCGTCCCCCCAGTATACGGCCAGAACCATGGACCCGGTACTTGTGGTTCGGACTGTCTCCAACCAGCCATAATGTTGTGAGAGTGAAATTATGTCTAAGTCCAGCTTTGGTACTGTACATTAGAAGCAACTCTGAAACTTAACCTAAGCGTTTTTCGAAGCTACTTTTTGGCTAACTTCTTATAGGAAGGTCTAGGAGCTCTGAAAATGAACGTGCGCGTCTTTCACTCTTCCCGAGGGACTTAGAAGAATTTTGTGATATTTTTTATTAAAATGCTGTATAAGGGTATATATATAAATATATTTTATGCACTGTATATGAGCTGGCGATTTCTAAGTCTGTGGTTCCGAGAGGGGGTAACCAGGCTCACTAATAAAGGTCAAGCCACTTGGCTGCCAGAATGCCCTCCTTCAGCACAGACCAGAAAGGCATTGTGATAAGCGTATCCCCGGTATAGTCAGGGGTTAATGGGAGTCGTCCCCGTCCCCCCAGTATACGGCCAGAACCATGGACCCGGTACTTGTGGTTCGGACTGTCTCCAACCAGCCATAATGTTGTGAGAGTGAAATTATGTCTAAGTCCAGCTTTGGTACTGTACATTAGAAGCAACTCTGAAACTTAACCTAAGCGTTTTTCGAAGCTACTTTTTGGCTAACTTCTTATAGGAAGGTCTAGGAGCTCTGAAAATGAACGTGCGCGTCTTTCACTCTTCCCGAGGGACTTAGAAGAATTTTGTGATATTTTTTATTAAAATGCTGTATAAGGGTATATATATAAATATATTTTATGCACTGTATATGAGCTGGCGATTTCTAAGTCTGTGGTTCCGAGAGTGGGTAACCAGGCTCACTAATAAAGGTCAAGCCACTTGGCTGCCAGAATGCCCTGCTTCAGCACAGACCAGAAAGGCATTGTGATAAGCGTATCCCTGGTATAGTCAGGGGTTAATGGGAGTCGTCCCCGTCCCCCCAGTATACGGCCAGAACCATGGACCCGGTACTTGTGGTTCGGAATCTCTCCAAACAGCCATAATGTTGTGAGAGTGAAATTATGTCTAAGTCCAGCTTTGGTACATTAGAAGCAACTCTGAAACTTAACCTAAGCGTTTTTCGAAGCTACTTTTTGGCTAACTTCTTATAGGAAGGTCTAGGAGCTCTGAAAATGAACGTGCGCGTCTTTCACTCTTCCCGAGGGACTTAGAAGAATTTTGTGATATTTTTTATTAGAATGGTGTATAAGGGTATATATATAAATATATTTTATGCACTGTATATGAGCTGGCGATTTCTAAGTCTGTGGTTCCGAGAGGGGGTAACCAGGCTCACTAATAAAGGTCAAGCCACTTGGCTGCCAGAATGCCCTGCTTCAGCACAGACCAGAAAGGCATTGTGATAAGCGTATCCCCGGTATAGTCAGGGGTTAATGGGAGTCGTCCCCGTCCCCCCAGTATACGGCCAGAACCATGGACCCGGTACTTGTGGTTCGGACTCTCTCCAAACAGCCATAATGTTGTGAGAGTGAAATTATGTGTAAGTCCAGCTTTGGTACTGTACATTAGAAGCAACTCTGAAACTTAACCTAAGCGTTTTTCGAAGCTACTTTTTGGCTAACTTCTTATAGGAAGGTCTAGGAGCTCTGAAAATGTACGTGCGCGTCTTTCACTCTTCCCGAGGGACTTAGAAGAATTTTGTGATATTTTTTATTAAAATGGTGTATAAGGGTATATATATAAATATAAGTCGAATTTCAGCATTTTTGTGTGACCGGGAAAACCACAGTCACAAGCCGAGCTGCAGTTCCATGGAAACTTGCCGTTTTACCGCTGTACCTAAAAATGGGTAGAAAGTACTTTTTCTCCCTTCCTGTTAATGCCACAGACTTCGCCTTTACAGGGCACACTTTATCTATCTTCCCCGCTTCAGCCCATGAAATATTGAGCTTCAAATGTGTTGTTAACGTTGTGTAAAAAAGTTGCTCACAGCTGTTCTAGGAACACATTGTGAAATCGCGTATATCTTTGCTTCTACACATAGCAATGTATTGTGCTTTGCTTTACACACTATTCTACAGTCAAGAGGAGAGAATTCATCAAGTTTAATAAGCACAAACACTGTATAAGTGGAATTTCAGCATTTTTGTGTGACCGGGAAAACCACAGTCACAAGCCGAGCTGCAGTTCCATAGAAACTTGCCGTTTTACCGCTGTACCTAAAAATGGGTAGAAAGTACTTTTTCTCCCTTCCTGTTAATGCCACAGACTTCGCCTTTACAGGGCACACTTTATCTATCTTCCCCGCTTCAGCCCATGAAATATTGAGCTTCAAATGTGTTGTTAACGTTGTGTAAAAAAGTTGCTCACAGCTGTTCTAGGAACACATTGTGAAATCGCGTATATCTTTGCTTCTACACATACACTGGCGACACACTTTATTCGAGCTCGGCTAGTCCCACGAATTCGGGTATACCCGGGTGTATTGAGGTTTGTGACTGTTTTCTGCCCGAGTGCATTGAGTTATTTTCCGGCAGGGATTGAAGCATTTTATTCCCGTTGGCTGCAATACTGCACAGTATATATATATATACTGCATTACAATTCAGGAATTTATGCCATCTGGTAGACACGCGAAGCATTGCAGCCTATTAAATCCTAATCCTTATCATTTAACAGATCAGCCGCCCATCAGCCAGGCATGAACCCAGGCTGGGAAGGCAAATGCAACGGGGCTTGTCAGAGGTGAGGAGCGGCGCATTCCAGGTATCTGCCAGGTACATACCGGGTATTTGCTCGAATAAAGTGTGTCGGTGCAGTAGCAATGCACAGCTATCTCTCACTGTCTCTCACACACACACACGATGCACAGCTTTCTCTCACTGTCACACACACAAACGATGCACAGCTATCTCACACTGTCACACACACACGATGCACAGCTATCTCACACTGTCACACACACACGATGCACAGCTCTCACTCCGCCACACACACACGATGCACAGCTATCTCTCCCTGTCACACACACACGATGCACATCTATCTCTCCCTGTCATACACACACGATGCACAGCTATCTCTCCCTGTCACACACACACGCTGCACAGCTATCTCTCACTGTCACACACACGATGCACAGTTATCTCTCACTCCGTCACACATGAGGCACAGCTATCTCTCACTCCCTGTCACACACAAGGCACAGCTATCTCTCACTCCCTGTCACACACACGAGGCACAGCTATCTCTCACTCCCTGTCACACACGATGCACAGTCATCTCTCACTCCCTGTCACACACGAGGCACAGCTATCTCTCACTCCCTGTCACACATGAGGCACAGTTATCTCTCCCTCCCTGTCACACATGAGGTACAGTGATCTGTGCTGATTATTGAGTGACAGCTGCTCCGCCTGCAACAAAACTCTCTAATTAAACAAAAGCATCTGGCTCAGCGGAGAGATCCTCGGCCTCTCACCCATTGCCCCGGGGGGCGGCCCGGGGTACGTCAGGCACTGCCACCTGCCAATATGTAACACCAGCATCTAATATAGAGCAGGGCCGAGTATCATTCCTGCAGGTATTCCTCTTCTCGAGACTTAACCCCTTTTGTGATATACTGTAGAGGCCATGGTCCCATTGCGAACGTTAATGCGGGGTATGCCTGTGTTACTCAGGCCTGTTAGCTTAGTCCCATTGCGTACGTTAATGCAGGGTATGCCTGTAGTTACTCAGGCCTGTTAGCTTAGTCCCATTGTGTACGTTAATGCGGGGTATGCCTGTGTTACTCAGGCCTGTTAGCCTAGTCCCATTGCAGTATACGGCCAGAACCATGGACCCGGTACTTGTGGTTCGGACTGTCTCCAACCAGCCATAATGTTGTGAGAGTGAAATTATGTCTAAGTCCAGCTTTGGTACATTAGAAGCAACTCTGAAACTTAACCTAAGCGTTTTTCGAAGCTACTTTTTGGCTAACTTCTTATAGGAAGGTCTAGGAGCTCTGAAAATGAACGTGCGCGTCTTTCACTCTTCCCGAGGGACATAGAAGAATAAGGGTATATATATAAATATATTTTATGCACTGTATATGAGCTGGCGATTTCTAAGTCTGTGGTTCCGAGAGGGGGTAACCAGGCTCACTAATAAAGGTCAAGCCACTTGGCTGCCAGAATGCCCTGCTTCAGCACAGACCAGAAAGGCATTGTGATAAGCGTATCCCCGGTATAGTCAGGGGTTAATGGGAGTCGTCCCCGTCCCCCCAGTATACGGCTAGAACCATGGACCCGGTACTTGTGGTTCGGACTGTCTCCAACCAGCCATAATGTTGTGAGAGTGAAATTATGTCTAAGTCCAGCTTTGGTACATTAGAAGCAACTCTGAAACTTAACCTAAGCGTTTTTCGAAGCTACTTTTTGGCTAACTTCTTATAGGAAGGTCTAGGAGCTCTGAAAATGTACGTGCGCGTCTTTCACTCTTCCCGAGGGACTTAGAAGAATTTTGTGATATTTTTTATTAAAATGGTGTATAAAAGTATATATATAAATATATTTTATGCACTGTATATGAGCTGGCGATTTCTAAGTCTGTGGTTCCGAGAGGGGGTAACCAGGCTCACTAATAAAGGTCAAGCCACTTGGCTGCCAGAATGCCCTGCTTCAGCACAGACCAGAAAGGCATTGTGATAAGCGTATCCCCGGTATAGTCAGGGGTTAATGGGAGTCGTCCCCGTCCCCCCAGTATACGGCCAGAACCATGGACCCGGTACTTGTGGTTCGGACTGTCTCCAACCAGCCATAATGTTGTGAGAGTGAAATTATGTCTAAGTCCAGCTTTGGTACATTAGAAGCAACTCAGCTACTTTTTGGCTAACTTCTTATAGGAAGGTCTAGGAGCTCTGAAAATGAACGTGCGCGTCTTTCACTCTTCCCGAGGGACTTAGAAGAATTTTGTGATATTTTTTATTAAAATGGTGTATAAGGGTATATATATAAATATATTTTATGCACTGTATATGAGCTGGCGATTTCTAAGTCTGTGGTTCCGAGAGGGGGTAACCAGGCTCACTAATAAAGGTCAAGCCACTTGGCTGCCAGAATGCCCTGCTTCAGCACAGACCAGAAAGGCATTGTGATAAGCGTATCCCCGGTATAGTCAGGGGTTAATGGGAGTCGTCCCCGTCCCCCCAGTATACGGCCAGAACCATGGACCCGGTACTTGTGGTTCGGACTCTCTCCAAACAGCCATAATGTTGTGAGAGTGAAATTATGTCTAAGTCCAGCTTTGGTACATTAGAAGCAACTCTGAAACTTAACCTAAGCATTTTTCGAAGCTACTTTTTGGCTAACTTCTTATAGGAAGGTCTAGGAGCTCTGAAAATGAACGTGCGCGTCTTTCACTCTTCCCGAGGGACTTAGAAGAATTTTGTGATATTTTTTATTAAAATGGTGTATAAGGGTATATATATAAATATATTTTATGCACTGTATATGAGCTGGCGATTTCTAAGTCTGTGGTTCCGAGAGGGGGTAACCAGGCTCACTAATAAAGGTCAAGCCACTTGGCTGCCAGAATGCCCTGCTTCAGCACAGACCAGAAAGGCATTGTGATAAGCGTATCCCCGGTATAGTCAGGGGTTAATGGGAGTCGTCCCCGTCCCCCCAGTATACGGCCAGAACCATGGACCCGGTACTTGTGGTTCGGACTGTCTCCAACCAGCCATAATGTTGTGAGAGTGAAATTATGTCTAAGTCCAGCTTTGGTACTGTACATTAGAAGCAACTCTGAAACTTAACCTAAGCGTTTTTCGAAGCTACTTTTTGGCTAACTTCTTATAGGAAGGTCTAGGAGCTCTGAAAATGAACGTGCGCGTCTTTCACTCTTCCCGAGGGACTTAGAAGAATTTTGTGATATTTTTTATTAAAATGCTGTATAAGGGTATATATATAAATATATTTTATGCACTGTATATGAGCTGGCGATTTCTAAGTCTGTGGTTCCGAGAGGGGGTAACCAGGCTCACTAATAAAGGTCAAGCCACTTGGCTGCCAGAATGCCCTCCTTCAGCACAGACCAGAAAGGCATTGTGATAAGCGTATCCCCGGTATAGTCAGGGGTTAATGGGAGTCGTCCCCGTCCCCCCAGTATACGGCCAGAACCATGGACCCGGTACTTGTGGTTCGGACTGTCTCCAACCAGCCATAATGTTGTGAGAGTGAAATTATGTCTAAGTCCAGCTTTGGTACTGTACATTAGAAGCAACTCTGAAACTTAACCTAAGCGTTTTTCGAAGCTACTTTTTGGCTAACTTCTTATAGGAAGGTCTAGGAGCTCTGAAAATGAACGTGCGCGTCTTTCACTCTTCCCGAGGGACTTAGAAGAATTTTGTGATATTTTTTATTAAAATGCTGTATAAGGGTATATATATAAATATATTTTATGCACTGTATATGAGCTGGCGATTTCTAAGTCTGTGGTTCCGAGAGTGGGTAACCAGGCTCACTAATAAAGGTCAAGCCACTTGGCTGCCAGAATGCCCTGCTTCAGCACAGACCAGAAAGGCATTGTGATAAGCGTATCCCTGGTATAGTCAGGGGTTAATGGGAGTCGTCCCCGTCCCCCCAGTATACGGCCAGAACCATGGACCCGGTACTTGTGGTTCGGAATCTCTCCAAACAGCCATAATGTTGTGAGAGTGAAATTATGTCTAAGTCCAGCTTTGGTACATTAGAAGCAACTCTGAAACTTAACCTAAGCGTTTTTCGAAGCTACTTTTTGGCTAACTTCTTATAGGAAGGTCTAGGAGCTCTGAAAATGAACGTGCGCGTCTTTCACTCTTCCCGAGGGACTTAGAAGAATTTTGTGATATTTTTTATTAGAATGGTGTATAAGGGTATATATATAAATATATTTTATGCACTGTATATGAGCTGGCGATTTCTAAGTCTGTGGTTCCGAGAGGGGGTAACCAGGCTCACTAATAAAGGTCAAGCCACTTGGCTGCCAGAATGCCCTGCTTCAGCACAGACCAGAAAGGCATTGTGATAAGCGTATCCCCGGTATAGTCAGGGGTTAATGGGAGTCGTCCCCGTCCCCCCAGTATACGGCCAGAACCATGGACCCGGTACTTGTGGTTCGGACTGTCTCCAACCAGCCATAATGTTGTGAGAGTGAAATTATGTCTAAGTCCAGCTTTGGTACTGTACATTAGAAGCAACTCTGAAACTTAACCTAAGCGTTTTTCGAAGCTACTTTTTGGCTAACTTCTTATAGGAAGGTCTAGGAGCTCTGAAAATGAACGTGCGCGTCTTTCACTCTTCCCGAGGGACTTAGAAGAATTTTGTGATATTTTTTATTAGAATGGTGTATAAGGGTATATATATAAATATATTTTATGCACTGTATATGAGCTGGCGATTTCTAAGTCTGTGGTTCCGAGAGGGGGTAACCAGGCTCACTAATAAAGGTCAAGCCACTTGGCTGCCAGAATGCCCTGCTTCAGCACAGACCAGAAAGGCATTGTGATAAGCGTATCCCCGGTATAGTCAGGGGTTAATGGGAGTCGTCCCCGTCCCCCCAGTATACGGCCAGAACCATGGACCCGGTACTTGTGGTTCGGACTGTCTCCAACCAGCCATAATGTTGTGAGAGTGAAATTATGTCTAAGTCCAGCTTTGGTACTGTACATTAGAAGCAACTCTGAAACTTAACCTAAGCGTTTTTCGAAGCTACTTTTTGGCTAACTTCTTATAGGAAGGTCTAGGAGCTCTGAAAATGAACGTGCGCGTCTTTCACTCTTCCCGAGGGACTTAGAAGAATTTTGTGATATTTTTTATTAAAATGCTGTATAAGGGTATATATATAAATATATTTTATGCACTGTATATGAGCTGGCGATTTCTAAGTCTGTGGTTCCGAGAGGGGGTAACCAGGCTCACTAATAAAGGTCAAGCCACTTGGCTGCCAGAATGCCCTGCTTCAGCACAGACCAGAAAGGCATTGTGATAAGCGTATCCCCGGTATAGTCAGGGGTTAATGGGAGTCGTCCCCGTCCCCCCAGTATACGGCCAGAACCATGGACCCGGTACTTGTGGTTCGGACTGTCTCCAACCAGCCATAATGTTGTGAGAGTGAAATTATGTCTAAGTCCAGCTTTGGTACTGTACATTAGAAGCAACTCTGAAACTTAACCTAAGCGTTTTTCGAAGCTACTTTTTGGCTAACTTCTTATAGGAAGGTCTAGGAGCTCTGAAAATGAACGTGCGCGTCTTTCACTCTTCCCGAGGGACTTAGAAGAATTTTGTGATATTTTTTATTAAAATGGTGTATAAGGGTATATATATAAATATATTTTATGCACTGTATATGAGCTGGCGATTTCTAAGTCTGTGGTTCCGAGAGGGGGTAACCAGGCTCACTAATAAAGGTCAAGCCACTTGGCTGCCAGAATGCCCTGCTTCAGCACAGACCAGAAAGGCATTGTGATAAGCGTATCCCCGGTATAGTCAGGGGTTAATGGGAGTCGTCCCCGTCCCCCCAGTATACGGCCAGAACCATGGACCCGGTACTTGTGGTTCGGACTGTCTCCAACCAGCCATAATGTTGTGAGAGTGAAATTATGTTTAAGTCCAGCTTTGGTACTGTACATTAGAAGCAACTCTGAAACTTAACCTAAGCGTTTTTCGAAGCTACTTTTTGGCTAACTTCTTATAGGAAGGTCTAGGAGCTCTGAAAATGAACGTGCGCGTCTTTCACTCTTCCCGAGGGACTTAGAAGAATTTTGTGATATTTTTTATTAAAATGGTGTATAAGGGTATATATATAAATATATTTTATGCACTGTATATGAGCTGGCGATTTCTAAGTCTGTGGTTCCGAGAGGGGGTAACCAGGCTCACTAATAAAGGTCAAGCCACTTGGCTGCCAGAATGCCCTGCTTCAGCACAGACCAGAAAGGCATTGTGATAAGCGTATCCCCGGTATAGTCAGGGGTTAATGGGAGTCGTCCCCGTCCCCCCAGTATACGGCCAGAACCATGGACCCGGTACTTGTGGTTCGGACTGTCTCCAACCAGCCATAATGTTGTGAGAGTGAAATTATGTCTAAGTCCAGCTTTGGTACATTAGAAGCAACTCTGAAACTTAACCTAAGCATTTTTCGAAGCTACTTTTTGGCTAACTTCTTATAGGAAGGTCTAGGAGCTCTGAAAATGAACGTGCGCGTCTTTCACTCTTCCCGAGGGACTTAGAAGAATTTTGTGATATTTTTTATTAAAATGGTGTATAAGGGTATATATATAAATATATTTTATGCACTGTATATGAGCTGGCGATTTCTAAGTCTGTGGTTCCGAGAGGGGGTAACCAGGCTCACTAATAAAGGTCAAGCCACTTGGCTGCCAGAATGCCCTGCTTCAGCACAGACCAGAAAGGCATTGTGATAAGCGTATCCCCGGTATAGTCAGGGGTTAATGGGAGTCGTCCCCGTCCCCCCAGTATACGGCCAGAACCATGGACCCGGTACTTGTGGTTCGGAATCTCTCCAAACAGCCATAATGTTGTGAGAGTGAAATTATGTCTAAGTCCAGCTTTGGTACATTAGAAGCAACTCTGAAACTTAACCTAAGCGTTTTTCGAAGCTACTTTTTGGCTAACTTCTTATAGGAAGGTCTAGGAGCTCTGAAAATGAACGTGCGCGTCTTTCACTCTTCCCGAGGGACTTAGAAGAATTTTGTGATATTTTTTATTAAAATGGTGTATAAGGGTATATATATAAATATATTTTATGCACTGTATATGAGCTGGCGATTTCTAAGTCTGTGGTTCCGAGAGGGGGTAACCAGGCTCACTAATAAAGGTCAAGCCACTTGGCTGCCAGAATGCCCTGCTTCAGCACAGACCAGAAAGGTATTGTGATAAGCGTATCCCCGGTATAGTCAGGGGTTAATGGGAGTCGTCCCCGTCCCCCCAGTATACGGCCAGAACCATGGACCCGGTACTTGTGGTTCGGACTGTCTCCAACCAGCCATAATGTTGTGAGAGTGAAATTATGTCTAAGTCCAGCTTTGGTACTGTACATTAGAAGCAACTCTGAAACTTAACCTAAGCGTTTTTCGAAGCTACTTTTTGGCTAACTTCTTATAGGAAGGTCTAGGAGCTCTGAAAATGAACGTGCGCGTCTTTCACTCTTCCTGAGGGACTTAGAAGAATTTTGTGATATTTTTTATTAAAATGGTGTATAAGGGTATATATATAAATATATTTTATGCACTGTATATGAGCTGGCGATTTCTAAGTCTGTGGTTCCGAGAGGGGGTAACCAGGCTCACTAATAAAGGTCAAGCCACTTGGCTGCCAGAATGCCCTGCTTCAGCACAGACCAGAAAGGCATTGTGATAAGCGTATCCCCGGTATAGTCAGGGGTTAATGGGAGTCGTCCCCGTCCCCCCAGTATACGGCCAGAACCATGGACCCGGTACTTGTGGTTCGGACTGTCTCCAACCAGCCATAATGTTGTGAGAGTGAAATTATGTCTAAGTCCAGCTTTGGTACTGTACATTAGAAGCAACTCTGAAACTTAACCTAAGCGTTTTTCGAAGCTACTTTTTGGCTAACTTCTTATAGGAAGGTCTAGGAGCTCTGAAAATGAACGTGCGCGTCTTTCACTCTTCCCGAGGGACTTAGAAGAATTTTGTGATATTTTTTATTAAAATGCTGTATAAGGGTATATATATAAATATATTTTATGCACTGTATATGAGCTGGCGATTTCTAAGTCTGTGGTTCCGAGAGGGGGTAACCAGGCTCACTAATAAAGGTCAAGCCACTTGGCTGCCAGAATGCCCTCCTTCAGCACAGACCAGAAAGGCATTGTGATAAGCGTATCCCCGGTATAGTCAGGGGTTAATGGGAGTCGTCCCCGTCCCCCCAGTATACGGCCAGAACCATGGACCCGGTACTTGTGGTTCGGACTGTCTCCAACCAGCCATAATGTTGTGAGAGTGAAATTATGTCTAAGTCCAGCTTTGGTACATTAGAAGCAACTCAGCTACTTTTTGGCTAACTTCTTATAGGAAGGTCTGGGAGCTCTGAAAATGAACGTGCGCGTCTTTCACTCTTCCCGAGGGACTTAGAAGAATTTTGTGATATTTTTTATTAAAATGCTGTATAAGGGTATATATATAAATATATTTTATGCACTGTATATGAGCTGGCGATTTCTAAGTCTGTGGTTCCGAGAGGGGGTAACCAGGCTCACTAATAAAGGTCAAGCCACTTGGCTGCCAGAATGCCCTGCTTCAGCACAGACCAGAAAGGCATTGTGATAAGCGTATCCCCGGTATAGTCAGGGGTTAATGGGAGTCGTCCCCGTCCCCCCAGTATACGGCCAGAACCATGGACCCGGTACTTGTGGTTCGGACTGTCTCCAACCAGCCATAATGTTGTGAGAGTGAAATTATGTCTAAGTCCAGCTTTGGTACTGTACATTAGAAGCAACTCTGAAACTTAACCTAAGCGTTTTTCGAAGCTACTTTTTGGCTAACTTCTTATAGGAAGGTCTAGGAGCTCTGAAAATGAACGTGCGCGTCTTTCACTCTTCCCGAGGGACTTAGAAGAATTTTGTGATATTTTTTATTAAAATGCTGTATAAGGGTATATATATAAATATATTTTATGCACTGTATATGAGCTGGCGATTTCTAAGTCTGTGGTTCCGAGAGGGGGTAACCAGGCTCACTAATAAAGGTCAAGCCACTTGGCTGCCAGAATGCCCTGCTTCAGCACAGACCAGAAAGGTATTGTGATAAGCGTATCCCCGGTATAGTCAGGGGTTAATGGGAGTCGTCCCCGTCCCCCCAGTATACGGCCAGAACCATGGACCCGGTACTTGTGGTTCGGACTGTCTCCAACCAGCCATAATGTTGTGAGAGTGAAATTATGTCTAAGTCCAGCTTTGGTACTGTACATTAGAAGCAACTCTGAAACTTAACCTAAGCGTTTTTCGAAGCTACTTTTTGGCTAACTTCTTATAGGAAGGTCTAGGAGCTCTGAAAATGAACGTGCGCGTCTTTCACTCTTCCTGAGGGACTTAGAAGAATTTTGTGATATTTTTTATTAAAATGGTGTATAAGGGTATATATATAAATATATTTTATGCACTGTATATGAGCTGGCGATTTCTAAGTCTGTGGTTCCGAGAGGGGGTAACCAGGCTCACTAATAAAGGTCAAGCCACTTGGCTGCCAGAATGCCCTGCTTCAGCACAGACCAGAAAGGCATTGTGATAAGCGTATCCCCGGTATAGTCAGGGGTTAATGGGAGTCGTCCCCGTCCCCCCAGTATACGGCCAGAACCATGGACCCGGTACTTGTGGTTCGGAATCTCTCCAAACAGCCATAATGTTGTGAGAGTGAAATTATGTCTAAGTCCAGCTTTGGTACATTAGAAGCAACTCTGAAACTTAACCTAAGCGTTTTTCGAAGCTACTTTTTGGCTAACTTCTTATAGGAAGGTCTAGGAGCTCTGAAAATGAACGTGCGCGTCTTTCACTCTTCCCGAGGGACTTAGAAGAATTTTGTGATATTTTTTATTAAAATGGTGTATAAGGGTATATATATAAATATATTTTATGCACTGTATATGAGCTGGCGATTTCTAAGTCTGTGGTTCCGAGAGGGGGTAACCAGGCTCACTAATAAAGGTCAAGCCACTTGGCTGCCAGAATGCCCTGCTTCAGCACAGACCAGAAAGGCATTGTGATAAGCGTATCCCCGGTATAGTCAGGGGTTAATGGGAGTCGTCCCCGTCCCCCCAGTATACGGCCAGAACCATGGACCCGGTACTTGTGGTTCGGAATCTCTCCAAACAGCCATAATGTTGTGAGAGTGAAATTATGTCTAAGTCCAGCTTTGGTACATTAGAAGCAACTCTGAAACTTAACCTAAGCGTTTTTCGAAGCTACTTTTTGGCTAACTTCTTATAGGAAGGTCTAGGAGCTCTGAAAATGAACGTGCGCGTCTTTCACTCTTCCCGAGGGACTTAGAAGAATTTTGTGATATTTTTTATTAAAATGGTGTATAAGGGTATATATATAAATATATTTTATGCACTGTATATGAGCTGGCGATTTCTAAGTCTGTGGTTCCGAGAGGGGGTAACCAGGCTCACTAATAAAGGTCAAGCCACTTGGCTGCCAGAATGCCCTGCTTCAGCACAGACCAGAAAGGCATTGTGATAAGCGTATCCCCGGTATAGTCAGGGGTTAATGGGAGTCGTCCCCGTCCCCCCAGTATACGGCCAGAACCATGGACCTGGTACTTGTGGTTCGGACTGTCTCCAACCAGCCATAATGTTGTGAGAGTGAAATTATGTCTAAGTCCAGCTTTGGTACATTAGAAGCAACTCTGAAACTTAACCTAAGCGTTTTTCGAAGCTACTTTTTGGCTAACTTCTTATAGGAAGGTCTAGGAGCTCTGAAAATGAACGTGCACGTCTTTCACTCTTCCCGAGGGACTTAGAAGAATTTTGTGATATTTTTTATTAAAATGGTGTATAAGGGTATATATATAAATATATTTTATGCACTGTATATGAGCTGGCGATTTCTAAGTCTGTGGTTCCGAGAGGGGGTAACCAGGCTCACTAATAAAGGTCAAGCCACTTGGCTGCCAGAATGCCCTGCTTCAGCACAGACCAGAAAGGCATTGTGATAAGCGTATCCCCGGTATAGTCAGGGGTTAATGGGAGTCGTCCCCGTCCCCCCAGTATACGGCCAGAACCATGGACCCGGTACTTGTGGTTCGGACTGTCTCCAACCAGCCATAATGTTGTGAGAGTGAAATTATGTTTAAGTCCAGCTTTGGTACTGTACATTAGAAGCAACTCTGAAACTTAACCTAAGCGTTTTTCGAAGCTACTTTTTGGCTAACTTCTTATAGGAAGGTCTAGGAGCTCTGAAAATGAACGTGCGCGTCTTTCACTCTTCCCGAGGGACTTAGAAGAATTTTGTGATATTTTTTATTAAAATGCTGTATAAGGGTATATATATAAATATATTTTATGCACTGTATATGAGCTGGCGATTTCTAAGTCTGTGGTTCCGAGAGGGGGTAACCAGGCTCACTAATAAAGGTCAAGCCACTTGGCTGCCAGAATGCCCTGCTTCAGCACAGACCAGAAAGGCATTGTGATAAGCGTATCCCCGGTATAGTCAGGGGTTAATGGGAGTCGTCCCCGTCCCCCCAGTATACGGCCAGAACCATGGACCCGGTACTTGTGGTTCGGAATCTCTCCAAACAGCCATAATGTTGTGAGAGTGAAATTATGTCTAAGTCCAGCTTTGGTACATTAGAAGCAACTCTGAAACTTAACCTAAGCGTTTTTCGAAGCTACTTTTTGGCTAACTTCTTATAGGAAGGTCTAGGAGCTCTGAAAATGAACGTGCGCGTCTTTCACTCTTCCCGAGGGACTTAGAAGAATTTTGTGATATTTTTTATTAAAATGGTGTATAAGGGTATATATATAAATATATTTTATGCACTGTATATGAGCTGGCGATTTCTAAGTCTGTGGTTCCGAGAGGGGGTAACCAGGCTCACTAATAAAGGTCAAGCCACTTGGCTGCCAGAATGCCCTGCTTCAGCACAGACCAGAAAGGCATTGTGATAAGCGTATCCCCGGTATAGTCAGGGGTTAATGGGAGTCGTCCCCGTCCCCCCAGTATACGGCCAGAACCATGGACCTGGTACTTGTGGTTCGGACTGTCTCCAACCAGCCATAATGTTGTGAGAGTGAAATTATGTCTAAGTCCAGCTTTGGTACATTAGAAGCAACTCTGAAACTTAACCTAAGCGTTTTTCGAAGCTACTTTTTGGCTAACTTCTTATAGGAAGGTCTAGGAGCTCTGAAAATGAACGTGCACGTCTTTCACTCTTCCCGAGGGACTTAGAAGAATTTTGTGATATTTTTTATTAAAATGGTGTATAAGGGTATATATATAAATATATTTTATGCACTGTATATGAGCTGGCGATTTCTAAGTCTGTGGTTCCGAGAGGGGGTAACCAGGCTCACTAATAAAGGTCAAGCCACTTGGCTGCCAGAATGCCCTGCTTCAGCACAGACCAGAAAGGCATTGTGATAAGCGTATCCCCGGTATAGTCAGGGGTTAATGGGAGTCGTCCCCGTCCCCCCAGTATACGGCCAGAACCATGGACCCGGTACTTGTGGTTCGGACTGTCTCCAACCAGCCATAATGTTGTGAGAGTGAAATTATGTCTAAGTCCAGCTTTGGTACTGTACATTAGAAGCAACTCTGAAACTTAACCTAAGCGTTTTTCGAAGCTACTTTTTGGCTAACTTCTTATAGGAAGGTCTAGGAGCTCTGAAAATGAACGTGCGCGTCTTTCACTCTTCCCGAGGGACTTAGAAGAATTTTGTGATATTTTTTATTAAAATGCTGTATAAGGGTATATATATAAATATATTTTATGCACTGTATATGAGCTGGCGATTTCTAAGTCTGTGGTTCCGAGAGGGGGTAACCAGGCTCACTAATAAAGGTCAAGCCACTTGGCTGCCAGAATGCCCTGCTTCAGCACAGACCAGAAAGGCATTGTGATAAGCGTATCCCCGGTATAGTCAGGGGTTAATGGGAGTCGTCCCCGTCCCCCCAGTATACGGCCAGAACCATGGACCCGGTACTTGTGGTTCGGACTGTCTCCAACCAGCCATAATGTTGTGAGAGTGAAATTATGTCTAAGTCCAGCTTTGGTACTGTACATTAGAAGCAACTCTGAAACTTAACCTAAGCGTTTTTCGAAGCTACTTTTTGGCTAACTTCTTATAGGAAGGTCTAGGAGCTCTGAAAATGAACGTGCGCGTCTTTCACTCTTCCCGAGGGACTTAGAAGAATTTTGTGATATTTTTTATTAAAATGCTGTATAAGGGTATATATATAAATATATTTTATGCACTGTATATGAGCTGGCGATTTCTAAGTCTGTGGTTCCGAGAGGGGGTAACCAGGCTCACTAATAAAGGTCAAGCCACTTGGCTGCCAGAATGCCCTCCTTCAGCACAGACCAGAAAGGCATTGTGATAAGCGTATCCCCGGTATAGTCAGGGGTTAATGGGAGTCGTCCCCGTCCCCCCAGTATACGGCCAGAACCATGGACCCGGTACTTGTGGTTCGGACTGTCTCCAACCAGCCATAATGTTGTGAGAGTGAAATTATGTCTAAGTCCAGCTTTGGTACATTAGAAGCAACTCAGCTACTTTTTGGCTAACTTCTTATAGGAAGGTCTAGGAGCTCTGAAAATGAACGTGCGCGTCTTTCACTCTTCCCGAGGGACTTAGAAGAATTTTGTGATATTTTTTATTAAAATGGTGTATAAGGGTATATATATAAATATATTTTATGCACTGTATATGAGCTGGCGATTTCTAAGTCTGTGGTTCCGAGAGGGGGTAACCAGGCTCACTAATAAAGGTCAAGCCACTTGGCTGCCAGAATGCCCTGCTTCAGCACAGACCAGAAAGGCATTGTGATAAGCGTATCCCCGGTATAGTCAGGGGTTAATGGGAGTCGTCCCCGTCCCCCCAGTATACGGCTAGAACCATGGACCCGGTACTTGTGGTTCGGACTGTCTCCAACCAGCCATAATGTTGTGAGAGTGAAATTATGTCTAAGTCCAGCTTTGGTACATTAGAAGCAACTCTGAAACTTAACCTAAGCGTTTTTCGAAGCTACTTTTTGGCTAACTTCTTATAGGAAGGTCTAGGAGCTCTGAAAATGAACGTGCGCGTCTTTCACTCTTCCCGAGGGACTTAGAAGAATTTTGTGATATTTTTTATTAAAATGGTGTATAAGGGTATATATATAAATATATTTTATGCACTGTATATGAGCTGGCGATTTCTAAGTCTGTGGTTCCGAGAGGGGGTAACCAGGCTCACTAATAAAGGTCAAGCCACTTGGCTGCCAGAATGCCCTGCTTCAGCACAGACCAGAAAGGCATTGTGATAAGCGTATCCCCGGTATAGTCAGGGGTTAATGGGAGTCGTCCCCGTCCCCCCAGTATACGGCCAGAACCATGGACCCGGTACTTGTGGTTCGGACTGTCTCCAACCAGCCATAATGTTGTGAGAGTGAAATTATGTTTAAGTCCAGCTTTGGTACTGTACATTAGAAGCAACTCTGAAACTTAACCTAAGCGTTTTTCGAAGCTACTTTTTGGCTAACTTCTTATAGGAAGGTCTAGGAGCTCTGAAAATGAACGTGCGCGTCTTTCACTCTTCCCGAGGGACTTAGAAGAATTTTGTGATATTTTTTATTAAAATGCTGTATAAGGGTATATATATAAATATATTTTATGCACTGTATATGAGCTGGCGATTTCTAAGTCTGTGGTTCCGAGAGGGGGTAACCAGGCTCACTAATAAAGGTCAAGCCACTTGGCTGCCAGAATGCCCTGCTTCAGCACAGACCAGAAAGGCATTGTGATAAGCGTATCCCCGGTATAGTCAGGGGTTAATGGGAGTCGTCCCCGTCCCCCCAGTATACGGCCAGAACCATGGACCCGGTACTTGTGGTTCGGAATCTCTCCAAACAGCCATAATGTTGTGAGAGTGAAATTATGTCTAAGTCCAGCTTTGGTACATTAGAAGCAACTCTGAAACTTAACCTAAGCGTTTTTCGAAGCTACTTTTTGGCTAACTTCTTATAGGAAGGTCTAGGAGCTCTGAAAATGAACGTGCGCGTCTTTCACTCTTCCCGAGGGACTTAGAAGAATTTTGTGATATTTTTTATTAAAATGGTGTATAAGGGTATATATATAAATATATTTTATGCACTGTATATGAGCTGGCGATTTCTAAGTCTGTGGTTCCGAGAGGGGGTAACCAGGCTCACTAATAAAGGTCAAGCCACTTGGCTGCCAGAATGCCCTGCTTCAGCACAGACCAGAAAGGCATTGTGATAAGCGTATCCCCGGTATAGTCAGGGGTTAATGGGAGTCGTCCCCGTCCCCCCAGTATACGGCCAGAACCATGGACCCGGTACTTGTGGTTCGGACTGTCTCCAACCAGCCATAATGTTGTGAGAGTGAAATTATGTCTAAGTCCAGCTTTGGTACTGTACATTAGAAGCAACTCTGAAACTTAACCTAAGCGTTTTTCGAAGCAACTTTTTGGCTAACTTCTTATAGGAAGGTCTAGGAGCTCTGAAAATGAACGTGCGCGTCTTTCACTCTTCCCGAGGGACTTAGAAGAATTTTGTGATATTTTTTATTAAAATGGTGTATAAGGGTATATATACTGCACCGACACACTTTATTTGAGCAAATACCCAGTATGTACCTGGCAGATACCTGGAATGCGCCGCTCCTCACCTCTGACAAGCCCCGTTGCGTTTGCCTTCCCAGCCTGGGTTCATGCCTGGCTGACGGGCGGCTGATCTGTTAAATGATAATGATTAGGATTTAATAGGCTGCAATGCTTCGCGTGTCTACCAGATGGCATAAATTCATGTTTTGTAATGCAGTATATATATATATATACTGTGCAGTATTGCAGCCAGCGGGAATAAAATGCTTCTATCCCTGCTTGGAAAATACCTCAATGCACTCGGGCAGAAAACAGTCACAAACCTCAAAACACCCGGGTATACCCGAATTCGTGGGACTAGCCGAGCTCGAATAAAGTGTGTCGCCAGTGTATAAATATATTTTATGCACTGTATATGAGCTGGCGATTTCTAAGTCTGTGGTTCCGAGAGGGGGTAACCAGGCTCACTAATAAAGGTCAAGCCACTTGGCTGCCAGAATGCCCTGCTTCAGCACAGACCAGAAAGGCATTGTGATAAGCGTATCCCCGGTATAGTCAGGGGTTAATGGGAGTCGTCCCCGTCCCCCCAGTATACGGCCAGAACCATGGACCCGGTACTTGTGGTTCGGACTGTCTCCAACCAGCCATAATGTTGTGAGAGTGAAATTATGTCTAAGTCCAGCTTTGGTACTGTACATTAGAAGCAACTCTGAAACTTAACCTAAGCGTTTTTCGAAGCTACTTTTTGGCTAACTTCTTATAGGAAGGTCTAGGAGCTCTGAAAATGAACGTGCGCGTCTTTCACTCTTCCCGAGGGACTTAGAAGAATTTTGTGATATTTTTTATTAAAATGCTGTATAAGGGTATATATATAAATATATTTTATGCACTGTATATGAGCTGGCGATTTCTAAGTCTGTGGTTCCGAGAGGGGGTAACCAGGCTCACTAATAAAGGTCAAGCCACTTGGCTGCCAGAATGCCCTGCTTCAGCACAGACCAGAAAGGCATTGTGATAAGCGTATCCCCGGTATAGTCAGGGGTTAATGGGAGTCGTCCCCGTCCCCCCAGTATACGGCCAGAACCATGGACCCGGTACTTGTGGTTCGGACTGTCTCCAACCAGCCATAATGTTGTGAGAGTGAAATTATGTCTAAGTCCAGCTTTGGTACATTAGAAGCAACTCTGAAACTTAACCTAAGCGTTTTTCGAAGCTACTTTTTGGCTAACTTCTTATAGGAAGGTCTAGGAGCTCTGAAAATGAACGTGCACGTCTTTCACTCTTCCCGAGGGACTTAGAAGAATTTTGTGATATTTTTTATTAAAATGGTGTATAAGGGTATATATATAAATATATTTTATGCACTGTATATGAGCTGGCGATTTCTAAGTCTGTGGTTCCGAGAGGGGGTAACCAGGCTCACTAATAAAGGTCAAGCCACTTGGCTGCCAGAATGCCCTGCTTCAGCACAGACCAGAAAGGCATTGTGATAAGCGTATCCCCGGTATAGTCAGGGGTTAATGGGAGTCGTCCCCGTCCCCCCAGTATACGGCCAGAACCATGGACCCGGTACTTGTGGTTCGGACTGTCTCCAACCAGCCATAATGTTGTGAGAGTGAAATTATGTCTAAGTCCAGCTTTGGTACTGTACATTAGAAGCAACTCTGAAACTTAACCTAAGCGTTTTTCGAAGCTACTTTTTGGCTAACTTCTTATAGGAAGGTCTAGGAGCTCTGAAAATGAACGTGCGCGTCTTTCACTCTTCCCGAGGGACTTAGAAGAATTTTGTGATATTTTTTATTAAAATGCTGTATAAGGGTATATATATAAATATATTTTATGCACTGTATATGAGCTGGCGATTTCTAAGTCTGTGGTTCCGAGAGGGGGTAACCAGGCTCACTAATAAAGGTCAAGCCACTTGGCTGCCAGAATGCCCTGCTTCAGCACAGACCAGAAAGGCATTGTGATAAGCGTATCCCCGGTATAGTCAGGGGTTAATGGGAGTCGTCCCCGTCCCCCCAGTATACGGCCAGAACCATGGACCCGGTACTTGTGGTTCGGAATCTCTCCAAACAGCCATAATGTTGTGAGAGTGAAATTATGTCTAAGTCCAGCTTTGGTACATTAGAAGCAACTCTGAAACTTAACCTAAGCGTTTTTCGAAGCTACTTTTTGGCTAACTTCTTATAGGAAGGTCTAGGAGCTCTGAAAATGAACGTGCGCGTCTTTCACTCTTCCCGAGGGACTTAGAAGAATTTTGTGATATTTTTTATTAAAATGCTGTATAAGGGTATATATATAAATATATTTTATGCACTGTATATGAGCTGGCGATTTCTAAGTCTGTGGTTCCGAGAGGGGGTAACCAGGCTCACTAATAAAGGTCAAGCCACTTGGCTGCCAGAATGCCCTGCTTCAGCACAGACCAGAAAGGCATTGTGATAAGCGTATCCCCGGTATAGTCAGGGGTTAATGGGAGTCGTCCCCGTCCCCCCAGTATACGGCCAGAACCATGGACCCGGTACTTGTGGTTCGGACTGTCTCCAACCAGCCATAATGTTGTGAGAGTGAAATTATGTCTAAGTCCAGCTTTGGTACTGTACATTAGAAGCAACTCTGAAACTTAACCTAAGCGTTTTTCGAAGCTACTTTTTGGCTAACTTCTTATAGGAAGGTCTAGGAGCTCTGAAAATGAACGTGCGCGTCTTTCACTCTTCCCGAGGGACTTAGAAGAATTTTGTGATATTTTTTATTAAAATGGTGTATAAGGGTATATATATAAATATATTTTATGCACTGTATATGAGCTGGCGATTTCTAAGTCTGTGGTTCCGAGAGGGGGTAACCAGGCTCACTAATAAAGGTCAAGCCACTTGGCTGCCAGAATGCCCTGCTTCAGCACAGACCAGAAAGGCATTGTGATAAGCGTATCCCCGGTATAGTCAGGGGTTAATGGGAGTCGTCCCCGTCCCCCCAGTATACGGCCAGAACCATGGACCCGGTACTTGTGGTTCGGACTGTCTCCAACCAGCCATAATGTTGTGAGAGTGAAATTATGTCTAAGTCCAGCTTTGGTACTGTACATTAGAAGCAACTCTGAAACTTAACCTAAGCGTTTTTCGAAGCTTCTTTTTGGCTAACTTCTTATAGGAAGGTCTAGGAGCTCTGAAAATGAACGTGCGCGTCTTTCACTCTTCCCGAGGGACTTAGAAGAATTTTGTGATATTTTTTATTAAAATGGTGTATAAGGGTATATATATAAATATATTTTATGCACTGTATATGAGCTGGCGATTTCTAAGTCTGTGGTTCCGAGAGGGGGTAACCAGGCTCACTAATAAAGGTCAAGCCACTTGGCTGCCAGAATGCCCTGCTTCAGCACAGACCAGAAAGGCATTGTGATAAGCGTATCCCCGGTATAGTCAGGGGTTAATGGGAGTCGTCCCCGTCCCCCCAGTATACGGCCAGAACCATGGACCCGGTACTTGTGGTTCGGACTGTCTCCAACCAGCCATAATGTTGTGAGAGTGAAATTATGTCTAAGTCCAGCTTTGGTACTGTACATTAGAAGCAACTCTGAAACTTAACCTAAGCGTTTTTCGAAGCTACTTTTTGGCTAACTTCTTATAGGAAGGTCTAGGAGCTCTGAAAATGAACGTGCGCGTCTTTCACTCTTCCCGAGGGACTTAGAAGAATTTTGTGATATTTTTTATTAAAATGCTGTATAAGGGTATATATATAAATATATTTTATGCACTGTATATGAGCTGGCGATTTCTAAGTCTGTGGTTCCGAGAGGGGGTAACCAGGCTCACTAATAAAGGTCAAGCCACTTGGCTGCCAGAATGCCCTGCTTCAGCACAGACCAGAAAGGCATTGTGATAAGCGTATCCCCGGTATAGTCAGGGGTTAATGGGAGTCGTCCCCGTCCCCCCAGTATACGGCCAGAACCATGGACCCGGTACTTGTGGTTCGGACTGTCTCCAACCAGCCATAATGTTGTGAGAGTGAAATTATGTCTAAGTCCAGCTTTGGTACTGTACATTAGAAGCAACTCTGAAACTTAACCTAAGCGTTTTTCGAAGCTACTTTTTGGCTAACTTCTTATAGGAAGGTCTAGGAGCTCTGAAAATGAACGTGCGCGTCTTTCACTCTTCCCGAGGGACTTAGAAGAATTTTGTGATATTTTTTATTAAAATGCTGTATAAGGGTATATATATAAATATATTTTATGCACTGTATATGAGCTGGCGATTTCTAAGTCTGTGGTTCCGAGAGGGGGTAACCAGGCTCACTAATAAAGGTCAAGCCACTTGGCTGCCAGAATGCCCTGCTTCAGCACAGACCAGAAAGGCATTGTGATAAGCGTATCCCCGGTATAGTCAGGGGTTAATGGGAGTCGTCCCCGTCCCCCCAGTATACGGCCAGAACCATGGACCCGGTACTTGTGGTTCGGACTGTCTCCAACCAGCCATAATGTTGTGAGAGTGAAATTATGTCTAAGTCCAGCTTTGGTACATTAGAAGCAACTCTGAAACTTAACCTAAGCGTTTTTCGAAGCTACTTTTTGGCTAACTTCTTATAGGAAGGTCTAGGAGCTCTGAAAATGAACGTGCACGTCTTTCACTCTTCCCGAGGGACTTAGAAGAATTTTGTGATATTTTTTATTAAAATGGTGTATAAGGGTATATATATAAATATATTTTATGCACTGTATATGAGCTGGCGATTTCTAAGTCTGTGGTTCCGAGAGGGGGTAACCAGGCTCACTAATAAAGGTCAAGCCACTTGGCTGCCAGAATGCCCTGCTTCAGCACAGACCAGAAAGGCATTGTGATAAGCGTATCCCCGGTATAGTCAGGGGTTAATGGGAGTCGTCCCCGTCCCCCCAGTATACGGCCAGAACCATGGACCCGGTACTTGTGGTTCGGACTGTCTCCAACCAGCCATAATGTTGTGAGAGTGAAATTATGTCTAAGTCCAGCTTTGGTACTGTACATTAGAAGCAACTCTGAAACTTAACCTAAGCGTTTTTCGAAGCTACTTTTTGGCTAACTTCTTATAGGAAGGTCTAGGAGCTCTGAAAATGAACGTGCGCGTCTTTCACTCTTCCCGAGGGACTTAGAAGAATTTTGTGATATTTTTTATTAAAATGCTGTATAAGGGTATATATATAAATATATTTTATGCACTGTATATGAGCTGGCGATTTCTAAGTCTGTGGTTCCGAGAGGGGGTAACCAGGCTCACTAATAAAGGTCAAGCCACTTGGCTGCCAGAATGCCCTGCTTCAGCACAGACCAGAAAGGCATTGTGATAAGCGTATCCCCGGTATAGTCAGGGGTTAATGGGAGTCGTCCCCGTCCCCCCAGTATACGGCCAGAACCATGGACCCGGTACTTGTGGTTCGGAATCTCTCCAAACAGCCATAATGTTGTGAGAGTGAAATTATGTCTAAGTCCAGCTTTGGTACATTAGAAGCAACTCTGAAACTTAACCTAAGCGTTTTTCGAAGCTACTTTTTGGCTAACTTCTTATAGGAAGGTCTAGGAGCTCTGAAAATGAACGTGCGCGTCTTTCACTCTTCCCGAGGGACTTAGAAGAATTTTGTGATATTTTTTATTAAAATGCTGTATAAGGGTATATATATAAATATATTTTATGCACTGTATATGAGCTGGCGATTTCTAAGTCTGTGGTTCCGAGAGGGGGTAACCAGGCTCACTAATAAAGGTCAAGCCACTTGGCTGCCAGAATGCCCTGCTTCAGCACAGACCAGAAAGGCATTGTGATAAGCGTATCCCCGGTATAGTCAGGGGTTAATGGGAGTCGTCCCCGTCCCCCCAGTATACGGCCAGAACCATGGACCCGGTACTTGTGGTTCGGACTGTCTCCAACCAGCCATAATGTTGTGAGAGTGAAATTATGTCTAAGTCCAGCTTTGGTACTGTACATTAGAAGCAACTCTGAAACTTAACCTAAGCGTTTTTCGAAGCTACTTTTTGGCTAACTTCTTATAGGAAGGTCTAGGAGCTCTGAAAATGAACGTGCGCGTCTTTCACTCTTCCCGAGGGACTTAGAAGAATTTTGTGATATTTTTTATTAAAATGGTGTATAAGGGTATATATATAAATATATTTTATGCACTGTATATGAGCTGGCGATTTCTAAGTCTGTGGTTCCGAGAGGGGGTAACCAGGCTCACTAATAAAGGTCAAGCCACTTGGCTGCCAGAATGCCCTGCTTCAGCACAGACCAGAAAGGCATTGTGATAAGCGTATCCCCGGTATAGTCAGGGGTTAATGGGAGTCGTCCCCGTCCCCCCAGTATACGGCCAGAACCATGGACCCGGTACTTGTGGTTCGGACTGTCTCCAACCAGCCATAATGTTGTGAGAGTGAAATTATGTCTAAGTCCAGCTTTGGTACTGTACATTAGAAGCAACTCTGAAACTTAACCTAAGCGTTTTTCGAAGCTTCTTTTTGGCTAACTTCTTATAGGAAGGTCTAGGAGCTCTGAAAATGAACGTGCGCGTCTTTCACTCTTCCCGAGGGACTTAGAAGAATTTTGTGATATTTTTTATTAAAATGGTGTATAAGGGTATATATATAAATATATTTTATGCACTGTATATGAGCTGGCGATTTCTAAGTCTGTGGTTCCGAGAGGGGGTAACCAGGCTCACTAATAAAGGTCAAGCCACTTGGCTGCCAGAATGCCCTGCTTCAGCACAGACCAGAAAGGCATTGTGATAAGCGTATCCCCGGTATAGTCAGGGGTTAATGGGAGTCGTCCCCGTCCCCCCAGTATACGGCCAGAACCATGGACCCGGTACTTGTGGTTCGGACTGTCTCCAACCAGCCATAATGTTGTGAGAGTGAAATTATGTCTAAGTCCAGCTTTGGTACTGTACATTAGAAGCAACTCTGAAACTTAACCTAAGCGTTTTTCGAAGCTACTTTTTGGCTAACTTCTTATAGGAAGGTCTAGGAGCTCTGAAAATGAACGTGCGCGTCTTTCACTCTTCCCGAGGGACTTAGAAGAATTTTGTGATATTTTTTATTAAAATGCTGTATAAGGGTATATATATAAATATATTTTATGCACTGTATATGAGCTGGCGATTTCTAAGTCTGTGGTTCCGAGAGGGGGTAACCAGGCTCACTAATAAAGGTCAAGCCACTTGGCTGCCAGAATGCCCTGCTTCAGCACAGACCAGAAAGGCATTGTGATAAGCGTATCCCCGGTATAGTCAGGGGTTAATGGGAGTCGTCCCCGTCCCCCCAGTATACGGCCAGAACCATGGACCCGGTACTTGTGGTTCGGACTGTCTCCAACCAGCCATAATGTTGTGAGAGTGAAATTATGTCTAAGTCCAGCTTTGGTACATTAGAAGCAACTCTGAAACTTAACCTAAGCGTTTTTCGAAGCTACTTTTTGGCTAACTTCTTATAGGAAGGTCTAGGAGCTCTGAAAATGAACGTGCACGTCTTTCACTCTTCCCGAGGGACTTAGAAGAATTTTGTGATATTTTTTATTAAAATGGTGTATAAGGGTATATATATAAATATATTTTATGCACTGTATATGAGCTGGCGATTTCTAAGTCTGTGGTTCCGAGAGGGGGTAACCAGGCTCACTAATAAAGGTCAAGCCACTTGGCTGCCAGAATGCCCTGCTTCAGCACAGACCAGAAAGGCATTGTGATAAGCGTATCCCCGGTATAGTCAGGGGTTAATGGGAGTCGTCCCCGTCCCCCCAGTATACGGCCAGAACCATGGACCCGGTACTTGTGGTTCGGACTGTCTCCAACCAGCCATAATGTTGTGAGAGTGAAATTATGTCTAAGTCCAGCTTTGGTACTGTACATTAGAAGCAACTCTGAAACTTAACCTAAGCGTTTTTCGAAGCTACTTTTTGGCTAACTTCTTATAGGAAGGTCTAGGAGCTCTGAAAATGAACGTGCGCGTCTTTCACTCTTCCCGAGGGACTTAGAAGAATTTTGTGATATTTTTTATTAAAATGCTGTATAAGGGTATATATATAAATATATTTTATGCACTGTATATGAGCTGGCGATTTCTAAGTCTGTGGTTCCGAGAGGGGGTAACCAGGCTCACTAATAAAGGTCAAGCCACTTGGCTGCCAGAATGCCCTGCTTCAGCACAGACCAGAAAGGCATTGTGATAAGCGTATCCCCGGTATAGTCAGGGGTTAATGGGAGTCGTCCCCGTCCCCCCAGTATACGGCCAGAACCATGGACCCGGTACTTGTGGTTCGGACTGTCTCCAACCAGCCATAATGTTGTGAGAGTGAAATTATGTCTAAGTCCAGCTTTGGTACTGTACATTAGAAGCAACTCTGAAACTTAACCTAAGCGTTTTTCGAAGCTACTTTTTGGCTAACTTCTTATAGGAAGGTCTAGGAGCTCTGAAAATGAACGTGCGCGTCTTTCACTCTTCCCGAGGGACTTAGAAGAATTTTGTGATATTTTTTATTAAAATGCTGTATAAGGGTATATATATAAATATATTTTATGCACTGTATATGAGCTGGCGATTTCTAAGTCTGTGGTTCCGAGAGGGGGTAACCAGGCTCACTAATAAAGGTCAAGCCACTTGGCTGCCAGAATGCCCTGCTTCAGCACAGACCAGAAAGGCATTGTGATAAGCGTATCCCCGGTATAGTCAGGGGTTAATGGGAGTCGTCCCCGTCCCCCCAGTATACGGCCAGAACCATGGACCCGGTACTTGTGGTTCGGACTGTCTCCAACCAGCCATAATGTTGTGAGAGTGAAATTATGTCTAAGTCCAGCTTTGGTACATTAGAAGCAACTCTGAAACTTAACCTAAGCGTTTTTCGAAGCTACTTTTTGGCTAACTTCTTATAGGAAGGTCTAGGAGCTCTGAAAATGAACGTGCACGTCTTTCACTCTTCCCGAGGGACTTAGAAGAATTTTGTGATATTTTTTATTAAAATGGTGTATAAGGGTATATATATAAATATATTTTATGCACTGTATATGAGCTGGCGATTTCTAAGTCTGTGGTTCCGAGAGGGGGTAACCAGGCTCACTAATAAAGGTCAAGCCACTTGGCTGCCAGAATGCCCTGCTTCAGCACAGACCAGAAAGGCATTGTGATAAGCGTATCCCCGGTATAGTCAGGGGTTAATGGGAGTCGTCCCCGTCCCCCCAGTATACGGCCAGAACCATGGACCCGGTACTTGTGGTTCGGACTGTCTCCAACCAGCCATAATGTTGTGAGAGTGAAATTATGTCTAAGTCCAGCTTTGGTACTGTACATTAGAAGCAACTCTGAAACTTAACCTAAGCGTTTTTCGAAGCTACTTTTTGGCTAACTTCTTATAGGAAGGTCTAGGAGCTCTGAAAATGAACGTGCGCGTCTTTCACTCTTCCCGAGGGACTTAGAAGAATTTTGTGATATTTTTTATTAAAATGGTGTATAAGGGTATATATATAAATATATTTTATGCACTGTATATGAGCTGGCGATTTCTAAGTCTGTGGTTCCGAGAGGGGGTAACCAGGCTCACTAATAAAGGTCAAGCCACTTGGCTGCCAGAATGCCCTGCTTCAGCACAGACCAGAAAGGCATTGTGATAAGCGTATCCCCGGTATAGTCAGGGGTTAATGGGAGTCGTCCCCGTCCCCCCAGTATACGGCCAGAACCATGGACCCGGTACTTGTGGTTCGGACTGTCTCCAACCAGCCATAATGTTGTGAGAGTGAAATTATGTCTAAGTCCAGCTTTGGTACTGTACATTAGAAGCAACTCTGAAACTTAACCTAAGCGTTTTTCGAAGCTTCTTTTTGGCTAACTTCTTATAGGAAGGTCTAGGAGCTCTGAAAATGAACGTGCGCGTCTTTCACTCTTCCCGAGGGACTTAGAAGAATTTTGTGATATTTTTTATTAAAATGGTGTATAAGGGTATATATATAAATATATTTTATGCACTGTATATGAGCTGGCGATTTCTAAGTCTGTGGTTCCGAGAGGGGGTAACCAGGCTCACTAATAAAGGTCAAGCCACTTGGCTGCCAGAATGCCCTGCTTCAGCACAGACCAGAAAGGCATTGTGATAAGCGTATCCCCGGTATAGTCAGGGGTTAATGGGAGTCGTCCCCGTCCCCCCAGTATACGGCCAGAACCATGGACCCGGTACTTGTGGTTCGGACTGTCTCCAACCAGCCATAATGTTGTGAGAGTGAAATTATGTCTAAGTCCAGCTTTGGTACTGTACATTAGAAGCAACTCTGAAACTTAACCTAAGCGTTTTTCGAAGCTACTTTTTGGCTAACTTCTTATAGGAAGGTCTAGGAGCTCTGAAAATGAACGTGCGCGTCTTTCACTCTTCCCGAGGGACTTAGAAGAATTTTGTGATATTTTTTATTAAAATGCTGTATAAGGGTATATATATAAATATATTTTATGCACTGTATATGAGCTGGCGATTTCTAAGTCTGTGGTTCCGAGAGGGGGTAACCAGGCTCACTAATAAAGGTCAAGCCACTTGGCTGCCAGAATGCCGTGCTTCAGCACAGACCAGAAAGGCATTGTGATAAGCGTATCCCCGGTATAGTCAGGGGTTAATGGGAGTCGTCCCCGTCCCCCCAGTATACGGCCAGAACCATGGACCCGGTACTTGTGGTTCGGACTGTCTCCAACCAGCCATAATGTTGTGAGAGTGAAATTATGTTTAAGTCCAGCTTTGGTACTGTACATTAGAAGCAACTCTGAAACTTAACCTAAGCGTTTTTCGAAGCTACTTTTTGGCTAACTTCTTATAGGAAGGTCTAGGAGCTCTGAAAATGAACGTGCGCGTCTTTCACTCTTCCCGAGGGACTTAGAAGAATTTTGTGATATTTTTTATTAAAATGCTGTATAAGGGTATATATATAAATATATTTTATGCACTGTATATGAGCTGGCGATTTCTAAGTCTGTGGTTCCGAGAGGGGGTAACCAGGCTCACTAATAAAGGTCAAGCCACTTGGCTGCCAGAATGCCCTGCTTCAGCACAGACCAGAAAGGCATTGTGATAAGCGTATCCCCGGTATAGTCAGGGGTTAATGGGAGTCGTCCCCGTCCCCCCAGTATACGGCCAGAACCATGGACCCGGTACTTGTGGTTCGGAATCTCTCCAAACAGCCATAATGTTGTGAGAGTGAAATTATGTCTAAGTCCAGCTTTGGTACATTAGAAGCAACTCTGAAACTTAACCTAAGCGTTTTTCGAAGCTTCTTTTTGGCTAACTTCTTATAGGAAGGTCTAGGAGCTCTGAAAATGAACGTGCGCGTCTTTCACTCTTCCCGAGGGACTTAGAAGAATTTTGTGATATTTTTTATTAAAATGGTGTATAAGGGTATATATATAAATATATTTTATGCACTGTATATGAGCTGGCGATTTCTAAGTCTGTGGTTCCGAGAGGGGGTAACCAGGCTCACTAATAAAGGTCAAGCCACTTGGCTGCCAGAATGCCCTGCTTCAGCACAGACCAGAAAGGCATTGTGATAAGCGTATCCCCGGTATAGTCAGGGGTTAATGGGAGTCGTCCCCGTCCCCCCAGTATACGGCCAGAACCATGGACCCGGTACTTGTGGTTCGGACTGTCTCCAACCAGCCATAATGTTGTGAGAGTGAAATTATGTCTAAGTCTAGCTTTGGTACATTAGAAGCAACTCTGAAACTTAACCTAAGCGTTTTTCGAAGCTACTTTTTGGCTAACTTCTTATAGGAAGGTCTAGGAGCTCTGAAAATGAACGTGCACGTCTTTCACTCTTCCCGAGGGACTTAGAAGAATTTTGTGATATTTTTTATTAAAATGGTGTATAAGGGTATATATATAAATATATTTTATGCACTGTATATGAGCTGGCGATTTCTAAGTCTGTGGTTCCGAGAGGGGGTAACCAGGCTCACTAATAAAGGTCAAGCCACTTGGCTGCCAGAATGCCCTGCTTCAGCACAGACCAGAAAGGCATTGTGATAAGCGTATCCCCGGTATAGTCAGGGGTTAATGGGAGTCGTCCCCGTCCCCCCAGTATACGGCCAGAACCATGGACCCGGTACTTGTGGTTCGGACTGTCTCCAACCAGCCATAATGTTGTGAGAGTGAAATTATGTCTAAGTCCAGCTTTGGTACTGTACATTAGAAGCAACTCTGAAACTTAACCTAAGCGTTTTTCGAAGCTACTTTTTGGCTAACTTCTTATAGGAAGGTCTAGGAGCTCTGAAAATGAACGTGCGCGTCTTTCACTCTTCCCGAGGGACTTAGAAGAATTTTGTGATATTTTTTATTAAAATGCTGTATAAGGGTATATATATAAATATATTTTATGCACTGTATATGAGCTGGCGATTTCTAAGTCTGTGGTTCCGAGAGGGGGTAACCAGGCTCACTAATAAAGGTCAAGCCACTTGGCTGCCAGAATGCCCTGCTTCAGCACAGACCAGAAAGGCATTGTGATAAGCGTATCCCCGGTATAGTCAGGGGTTAATGGGAGTCGTCCCCGTCCCCCCAGTATACGGCCAGAACCATGGACCCGGTACTTGTGGTTCGGACTGTCTCCAACCAGCCATAATGTTGTGAGAGTGAAATTATGTCTAAGTCCAGCTTTGGTACTGTACATTAGAAGCAACTCTGAAACTTAACCTAAGCGTTTTTCGAAGCTACTTTTTGGCTAACTTCTTATAGGAAGGTCTAGGAGCTCTGAAAATGAACGTGCGCGTCTTTCACTCTTCCCGAGGGACTTAGAAGAATTTTGTGATATTTTTTATTAAAATGCTGTATAAGGGTATATATATAAATATATTTTATGCACTGTATATGAGCTGGCGATTTCTAAGTCTGTGGTTCCGAGAGGGGGTAACCAGGCTCACTAATAAAGGTCAAGCCACTTGGCTGCCAGAATGCCCTCCTTCAGCACAGACCAGAAAGGCATTGTGATAAGCGTATCCCCGGTATAGTCAGGGGTTAATGGGAGTCGTCCCCGTCCCCCCAGTATACGGCCAGAACCATGGACCCGGTACTTGTGGTTCGGACTGTCTCCAACCAGCCATAATGTTGTGAGAGTGAAATTATGTCTAAGTCCAGCTTTGGTACATTAGAAGCAACTCTGAAACTTAACCTAAGCGTTTTTCGAAGCTACTTTTTGGCTAACTTCTTATAGGAAGGTCTAGGAGCTCTGAAAATGAACGTGCGCGTCTTTCACTCTTCCCGAGGGACTTAGAAGAATTTTGTGATATTTTTTATTAAAATGCTGTATAAGGGTATATATATAAATATATTTTATGCACTGTATATGAGCTGGCGATTTCTAAGTCTGTGGTTCCGAGAGGGGGTAACCAGGCTCACTAATAAAGGTCAAGCCACTTGGCTGCCAGAATGCCGTGCTTCAGCACAGACCAGAAAGGCATTGTGATAAGCGTATCCCCGGTATAGTCAGGGGTTAATGGGAGTCGTCCCCGTCCCCCCAGTATACGGCCAGAACCATGGACCCGGTACTTGTGGTTCGGACTGTCTCCAACCAGCCATAATGTTGTGAGAGTGAAATTATGTTTAAGTCCAGCTTTGGTACTGTACATTAGAAGCAACTCTGAAACTTAACCTAAGCGTTTTTCGAAGCTACTTTTTGGCTAACTTCTTATAGGAAGGTCTAGGAGCTCTGAAAATGAACGTGCGCGTCTTTCACTCTTCCCGAGGGACTTAGAAGAATTTTGTGATATTTTTTATTAAAATGCTGTATAAGGGTATATATATAAATATATTTTATGCACTGTATATGAGCTGGCGATTTCTAAGTCTGTGGTTCCGAGAGGGGGTAACCAGGCTCACTAATAAAGGTCAAGCCACTTGGCTGCCAGAATGCCCTGCTTCAGCACAGACCAGAAAGGCATTGTGATAAGCGTATCCCCGGTATAGTCAGGGGTTAATGGGAGTCGTCCCCGTCCCCCCAGTATACGGCCAGAACCATGGACCCGGTACTTGTGGTTCGGAATCTCTCCAAACAGCCATAATGTTGTGAGAGTGAAATTATGTCTAAGTCCAGCTTTGGTACATTAGAAGCAACTCTGAAACTTAACCTAAGCGTTTTTCGAAGCTTCTTTTTGGCTAACTTCTTATAGGAAGGTCTAGGAGCTCTGAAAATGAACGTGCGCGTCTTTCACTCTTCCCGAGGGACTTAGAAGAATTTTGTGATATTTTTTATTAAAATGGTGTATAAGGGTATATATATAAATATATTTTATGCACTGTATATGAGCTGGCGATTTCTAAGTCTGTGGTTCCGAGAGGGGGTAACCAGGCTCACTAATAAAGGTCAAGCCACTTGGCTGCCAGAATGCCCTGCTTCAGCACAGACCAGAAAGGCATTGTGATAAGCGTATCCCCGGTATAGTCAGGGGTTAATGGGAGTCGTCCCCGTCCCCCCAGTATACGGCCAGAACCATGGACCCGGTACTTGTGGTTCGGACTGTCTCCAACCAGCCATAATGTTGTGAGAGTGAAATTATGTCTAAGTCCAGCTTTGGTACATTAGAAGCAACTCTGAAACTTAACCTAAGCGTTTTTCGAAGCTACTTTTTGGCTAACTTCTTATAGGAAGGTCTAGGAGCTCTGAAAATGAACGTGCACGTCTTTCACTCTTCCCGAGGGACTTAGAAGAATTTTGTGATATTTTTTATTAAAATGGTGTATAAGGGTATATATATAAATATATTTTATGCACTGTATATGAGCTGGCGATTTCTAAGTCTGTGGTTCCGAGAGGGGGTAACCAGGCTCACTAATAAAGGTCAAGCCACTTGGCTGCCAGAATGCCCTGCTTCAGCACAGACCAGAAAGGCATTGTGATAAGCGTATCCCCGGTATAGTCAGGGGTTAATGGGAGTCGTCCCCGTCCCCCCAGTATACGGCCAGAACCATGGACCCGGTACTTGTGGTTCGGACTGTCTGCAACCAGCCATAATGTTGTGAGAGTGAAATTATGTCTAAGTCCAGCTTTGGTACTGTACATTAGAAGCAACTCTGAAACTTAACCTAAGCGTTTTTCGAAGCTACTTTTTGGCTAACTTCTTATAGGAAGGTCTAGGAGCTCTGAAAATGAACGTGCGCGTCTTTCACTCTTCCCGAGGGACTTAGAAGAATTTTGTGATATTTTTTATTAAAATGCTGTATAAGGGTATATATATAAATATATTTTATGCACTGTATATGAGCTGGCGATTTCTAAGTCTGTGGTTCCGAGAGGGGGTAACCAGGCTCACTAATAAAGGTCAAGCCACTTGGCTGCCAGAATGCCCTGCTTCAGCACAGACCAGAAAGGCATTGTGATAAGCGTATCCCCGGTATAGTCAGGGGTTAATGGGAGTCGTCCCCGTCCCCCCAGTATACGGCCAGAACCATGGACCCGGTACTTGTGGTTCGGACTGTCTCCAACCAGCCATAATGTTGTGAGAGTGAAATTATGTCTAAGTCCAGCTTTGGTACTGTACATTAGAAGCAACTCTGAAACTTAACCTAAGCGTTTTTCGAAGCTACTTTTTGGCTAACTTCTTATAGGAAGGTCTAGGAGCTCTGAAAATGAACGTGCGCGTCTTTCACTCTTCCCGAGGGACTTAGAAGAATTTTGTGATATTTTTTATTAAAATGCTGTATAAGGGTATATATATAAATATATTTTATGCACTGTATATGAGCTGGCGATTTCTAAGTCTGTGGTTCCGAGAGGGGGTAACCAGGCTCACTAATAAAGGTCAAGCCACTTGGCTGCCAGAATGCCCTCCTTCAGCACAGACCAGAAAGGCATTGTGATAAGCGTATCCCCGGTATAGTCAGGGGTTAATGGGAGTCGTCCCCGTCCCCCCAGTATACGGCCAGAACCATGGACCCGGTACTTGTGGTTCGGACTGTCTCCAACCAGCCATAATGTTGTGAGAGTGAAATTATGTCTAAGTCCAGCTTTGGTACATTAGAAGCAACTCAGCTACTTTTTGGCTAACTTCTTATAGGAAGGTCTAGGAGCTCTGAAAATGAACGTGCGCGTCTTTCACTCTTCCCGAGGGACTTAGAAGAATTTTGTGATATTTTTTATTAAAATGGTGTATAAGGGTATATATATAAATATATTTTATGCACTGTATATGAGCTGGCGATTTCTAAGTCTGTGGTTCCGAGAGGGGGTAACCAGGCTCACTAATAAAGGTCAAGCCACTTGGCTGCCAGAATGCCCTGCTTCAGCACAGACCAGAAAGGCATTGTGATAAGCGTATCCCCGGTATAGTCAGGGGTTAATGGGAGTCGTCCCCGTCCCCCCAGTATACGGCCAGAACCATGGACCCGGTACTTGTGGTTCGGACTGTCTCCAACCAGCCATAATGTTGTGAGAGTGAAATTATGTCTAAGTCCAGCTTTGGTACATTAGAAGCAACTCTGAAACTTAACCTAAGCGTTTTTCGAAGCTACTTTTTGGCTAACTTCTTATAGGAAGGTCTAGGAGCTCTGAAAATGAACGTGCGCGTCTTTCACTCTTCCCGAGGGACTTAGAAGAATTTTGTGATATTTTTTATTAAAATGGTGTATAAGGGTATATATATAAATATATTTTATGCACTGTATATGAGCTTGCGATTTCTAAGTCTGTGGTTCCGAGAGGGGGTAACCAGGCTCACTAGTAAAGGTCAAGCCACTTGGCTGCCAGAATGCCCTGCTTCAGCACAGACCAGAAAGGCATTGTGATAAGCGTATCCCCGGTATAGTCAGGGGTTAATGGGAGTCGTCCCCGTCCCCCCAGTATACGGCCAGAACCATGGACCCGGTACTTGTGGTTCGGACTGTCTCCAACCAGCCATAATGTTGTGAGAGTGAAATTATGTTTAAGTCCAGCTTTGGTACTGTACATTAGAAGCAACTCTGAAACTTAACCTAAGCGTTTTTCGAAGCTACTTTTTGGCTAACTTCTTATAGGAAGGTCTAGGAGCTCTGAAAATGAACGTGCGCGTCTTTCACTCTTCCCGAGGGACTTAGAAGAATTTTGTGATATTTTTTATTAAAATGCTGTATAAGGGTATATATATAAATATATTTTATGCACTGTATATGAGCTGGCGATTTCTAAGTCTGTGGTTCCGAGAGGGGGTAACCAGGCTCACTAATAAAGGTCAAGCCACTTGGCTGCCAGAATGCCCTGCTTCAGCACAGACCAGAAAGGCATTGTGATAAGCGTATCCCCGGTATAGTCAGGGGTTAATGGGAGTCGTCCCCGTCCCCCCAGTATACGGCCAGAACCATGGACCCGGTACTTGTGGTTCGGAATCTCTCCAAACAGCCATAATGTTGTGAGAGTGAAATTATGTCTAAGTCCAGCTTTGGTACATTAGAAGCAACTCTGAAACTTAACCTAAGCGTTTTTCGAAGCTACTTTTTGGCTAACTTCTTATAGGAAGGTCTAGGAGCTCTGAAAATGAACGTGCGCGTCTTTCACTCTTCCCGAGGGACTTAGAAGAATTTTGTGATATTTTTTATTAAAATGGTGTCTAAGGGTATATATATAAATATATTTTATGCACTGTATATGAGCTGGCGATTTCTAAGTCTGTGGTTCCGAGAGGGGGTAACCAGGCTCACTAATAAAGGTCAAGCCACTTGGCTGCCAGAATGCCCTGCTTCAGCACAGACCAGAAAGGCATTGTGATAAGCGTATCCCCGGTATAGTCAGGGGTTAATGGGAGTCGTCCCCGTCCCCCCAGTATACGGCCAGAACCATGGACCTGGTACTTGTGGTTCGGACTGTCTCCAACCAGCCATAATGTTGTGAGAGTGAAATTATGTCTAAGTCCAGCTTTGGTACATTAGAAGCAACTCTGAAACTTAACCTAAGCGTTTTTCGAAGCTACTTTTTGGCTAACTTCTTATAGGAAGGTCTAGGAGCTCTGAAAATGAACGTGCGCGTCTTTCACTCTTCCCGAGGGACTTAGAAGAATTTTGTGATATTTTTTATTAAAATGCTGTATAAGGGTATATATATAAATATATTTTATGCACTGTATATGAGCTGGCGATTTCTAAGTCTGTGGTTCCGAGAGGGGGTAACCAGGCTCACTAATAAAGGTCAAGCCACTTGGCTGCCAGAATGCCCTGCTTCAGCACAGACCAGAAAGGCATTGTGATAAGCGTATCCCCGGTATAGTCAGGGGTTAATGGGAGTCGTCCCCGTCCCCCCAGTATACGGCCAGAACCATGGACCCGGTACTTGTGGTTCGGACTGTCTCCAACCAGCCATAATGTTGTGAGAGTGAAATTATGTCTAAGTCCAGCTTTGGTACTGTACATTAGAAGCAACTCTGAAACTTAACCTAAGCGTTTTTCGAAGCTACTTTTTGGCTAACTTCTTATAGGAAGGTCTAGGAGCTCTGAAAATGAACGTGCGCGTCTTTCACTCTTCCCGAGGGACTTAGAAGAATTTTGTGATATTTTTTATTAAAATGCTGTATAAGGGTATATATATAAATATATTTTATGCACTGTATATGAGCTGGCGATTTCTAAGTCTGTGGTTCCGAGAGGGGGTAACCAGGCTCACTAATAAAGGTCAAGCCACTTGGCTGCCAGAATGCCCTCCTTCAGCACAGACCAGAAAGGCATTGTGATAAGCGTATCCCCGGTATAGTCAGGGGTTAATGGGAGTCGTCCCCGTCCCCCCAGTATACGGCCAGAACCATGGACCCGGTACTTGTGGTTCGGACTGTCTCCAACCAGCCATAATGTTGTGAGAGTGAAATTATGTCTAAGTCCAGCTTTGGTACATTAGAAGCAACTCTGAAACTTAACTTAAGCGTTTTTCGAAGCTACTTTTTGGCTAACTTCTTATAGGAAGGTCTAGGAGCTCTGAAAATGAACGTGCGCGTCTTTCACTCTTCCCGAGGGACTTAGAAGAATTTTGTGATATTTTTTATTAAAATGGTGTATAAGGGTATATATATAAATATATTTTATGCACTGTATATGAGCTTGCGATTTCTAAGTCTGTGGTTCCGAGAGGGGGTAACCAGGCTCACTAGTAAAGGTCAAGCCAATTGGCTGCCAGAATGCCCTGCTTCAGCACAGACCAGAAAGGCATTGTGATAAGCGTATCCCCGGTATAGTCAGGGGTTAATGGGAGTCGTCCCCGTCCCCCCAGTATACGGCCAGAACCATGGACCCGGTACTTGTGGTTCGGACTGTCTCCAACCAGCCATAATGTTGTGAGAGTGAAATTATGTTTAAGTCCAGCTTTGGTACTGTACATTAGAAGCAACTCTGAAACTTAACCTAAGCGTTTTTCGAAGCTACTTTTTGGCTAACTTCTTATAGGAAGGTCTAGGAGCTCTGAAAATGAACGTGCGCGTCTTTCACTCTTCCCGAGGGACTTAGAAGAATTTTGTGATATTTTTTATTAAAATGCTGTATAAGGGTATATATATAAATATATTTTATGCACTGTATATGAGCTGGCGATTTCTAAGTCTGTGGTTCCGAGAGGGGGTAACCAGGCTCACTAATAAAGGTCAAGCCACTTGGCTGCCAGAATGCCCTGCTTCAGCACAGACCAGAAAGGCATTGTGATAAGCGTATCCCCGGTATAGTCAGGGGTTAATGGGAGTCGTCCCCGTCCCCCCAGTATACGGCCAGAACCATGGACCCGGTACTTGTGGTTCGGAATCTCTCCAAACAGCCATAATGTTGTGAGAGTGAAATTATGTCTAAGTCCAGCTTTGGTACTGTACATTAGAAGCAACTCTGAAACTTAACCTAAGCGTTTTTCGAAGCTTCTTTTTGGCTAACTTCTTATAGGAAGGTCTAGGAGCTCTGAAAATGAACGTGCGCGTCTTTCACTCTTCCCGAGGGACTTAGAAGAATTTTGTGATATTTTTTATTAAAATGGTGTATAAGGGTATATATATAAATATATTTTATGCACTGTATATGAGCTGGCGATTTCTAAGTCTGTGGTTCCGAGAGGGGGTAACCAGGCTCACTAATAAAGGTCAAGCCACTTGGCTGCCAGAATGCCCTGCTTCAGCACAGACCAGAAAGGCATTGTGATAAGCGTATCCCCGGTATAGTCAGGGGTTAATGGGAGTCGTCCCCGTCCCCCCAGTATACGGCCAGAACCATGGACCCGGTACTTGTGGTTCGGACTGTCTCCAACCAGCCATAATGTTGTGAGAGTGAAATTATGTCTAAGTCCAGCTTTGGTACTGTACATTAGAAGCAACTCTGAAACTTAACCTAAGCGTTTTTCGAAGCTACTTTTTGGCTAACTTCTTATAGGAAGGTCTAGGAGCTCTGAAAATGAACGTGCGCGTCTTTCACTCTTCCCGAGGGACTTAGAAGAATTTTGTGATATTTTTTATTAAAATGCTGTATAAGGGTATATATATAAATATATTTTATGCACTGTATATGAGCTGGCGATTTCTAAGTCTGTGGTTCCGAGAGGGGGTAACCAGGCTCACTAATAAAGGTCAAGCCACTTGGCTGCCAGAATGCCGTGCTTCAGCACAGACCAGAAAGGCATTGTGATAAGCGTATCCCCGGTATAGTCAGGGGTTAATGGGAGTCGTCCCCGTCCCCCCAGTATACGGCCAGAACCATGGACCCGGTACTTGTGGTTCGGACTGTCTCCAACCAGCCATAATGTTGTGAGAGTGAAATTATGTTTAAGTCCAGCTTTGGTACTGTACATTAGAAGCAACTCTGAAACTTAACCTAAGCGTTTTTCGAAGCTACTTTTTGGCTAACTTCTTATAGGAAGGTCTAGGAGCTCTGAAAATGAACGTGCGCGTCTTTCACTCTTCCCGAGGGACTTAGAAGAATTTTGTGATATTTTTTATTAAAATGCTGTATAAGGGTATATATATAAATATATTTTATGCACTGTATATGAGCTGGCGATTTCTAAGTCTGTGGTTCCGAGAGGGGGTAACCAGGCTCACTAATAAAGGTCAAGCCACTTGGCTGCCAGAATGCCCTGCTTCAGCACAGACCAGAAAGGCATTGTGATAAGCGTATCCCCGGTATAGTCAGGGGTTAATGGGAGTCGTCCCCGTCCCCCCAGTATACGGCCAGAACCATGGACCCGGTACTTGTGGTTCGGAATCTCTCCAAACAGCCATAATGTTGTGAGAGTGAAATTATGTCTAAGTCCAGCTTTGGTACATTAGAAGCAACTCTGAAACTTAACCTAAGCGTTTTTCGAAGCTTCTTTTTGGCTAACTTCTTATAGGAAGGTCTAGGAGCTCTGAAAATGAACGTGCGCGTCTTTCACTCTTCCCGAGGGACTTAGAAGAATTTTGTGATATTTTTTATTAAAATGGTGTATAAGGGTATATATATAAATATATTTTATGCACTGTATATGAGCTGGCGATTTCTAAGTCTGTGGTTCCGAGAGGGGGTAACCAGGCTCACTAATAAAGGTCAAGCCACTTGGCTGCCAGAATGCCCTGCTTCAGCACAGACCAGAAAGGCATTGTGATAAGCGTATCCCCGGTATAGTCAGGGGTTAATGGGAGTCGTCCCCGTCCCCCCAGTATACGGCCAGAACCATGGACCCGGTACTTGTGGTTCGGACTGTCTCCAACCAGCCATAATGTTGTGAGAGTGAAATTATGTCTAAGTCTAGCTTTGGTACATTAGAAGCAACTCTGAAACTTAACCTAAGCGTTTTTCGAAGCTACTTTTTGGCTAACTTCTTATAGGAAGGTCTAGGAGCTCTGAAAATGAACGTGCACGTCTTTCACTCTTCCCGAGGGACTTAGAAGAATTTTGTGATATTTTTTATTAAAATGGTGTATAAGGGTATATATATAAATATATTTTATGCACTGTATATGAGCTGGCGATTTCTAAGTCTGTGGTTCCGAGAGGGGGTAACCAGGCTCACTAATAAAGGTCAAGCCACTTGGCTGCCAGAATGCCCTGCTTCAGCACAGACCAGAAAGGCATTGTGATAAGCGTATCCCCGGTATAGTCAGGGGTTAATGGGAGTCGTCCCCGTCCCCCCAGTATACGGCCAGAACCATGGACCCGGTACTTGTGGTTCGGACTGTCTCCAACCAGCCATAATGTTGTGAGAGTGAAATTATGTCTAAGTCCAGCTTTGGTACTGTACATTAGAAGCAACTCTGAAACTTAACCTAAGCGTTTTTCGAAGCTACTTTTTGGCTAACTTCTTATAGGAAGGTCTAGGAGCTCTGAAAATGAACGTGCGCGTCTTTCACTCTTCCCGAGGGACTTAGAAGAATTTTGTGATATTTTTTATTAAAATGCTGTATAAGGGTATATATATAAATATATTTTATGCACTGTATATGAGCTGGCGATTTCTAAGTCTGTGGTTCCGAGAGGGGGTAACCAGGCTCACTAATAAAGGTCAAGCCACTTGGCTGCCAGAATGCCCTGCTTCAGCACAGACCAGAAAGGCATTGTGATAAGCGTATCCCCGGTATAGTCAGGGGTTAATGGGAGTCGTCCCCGTCCCCCCAGTATACGGCCAGAACCATGGACCCGGTACTTGTGGTTCGGACTGTCTCCAACCAGCCATAATGTTGTGAGAGTGAAATTATGTCTAAGTCCAGCTTTGGTACTGTACATTAGAAGCAACTCTGAAACTTAACCTAAGCGTTTTTCGAAGCTACTTTTTGGCTAACTTCTTATAGGAAGGTCTAGGAGCTCTGAAAATGAACGTGCGCGTCTTTCACTCTTCCCGAGGGACTTAGAAGAATTTTGTGATATTTTTTATTAAAATGCTGTATAAGGGTATATATATAAATATATTTTATGCACTGTATATGAGCTGGCGATTTCTAAGTCTGTGGTTCCGAGAGGGGGTAACCAGGCTCACTAATAAAGGTCAAGCCACTTGGCTGCCAGAATGCCCTCCTTCAGCACAGACCAGAAAGGCATTGTGATAAGCGTATCCCCGGTATAGTCAGGGGTTAATGGGAGTCGTCCCCGTCCCCCCAGTATACGGCCAGAACCATGGACCCGGTACTTGTGGTTCGGACTGTCTCCAACCAGCCATAATGTTGTGAGAGTGAAATTATGTCTAAGTCCAGCTTTGGTACATTAGAAGCAACTCTGAAACTTAACCTAAGCGTTTTTCGAAGCTACTTTTTGGCTAACTTCTTATAGGAAGGTCTAGGAGCTCTGAAAATGAACGTGCGCGTCTTTCACTCTTCCCGAGGGACTTAGAAGAATTTTGTGATATTTTTTATTAAAATGCTGTATAAGGGTATATATATAAATATATTTTATGCACTGTATATGAGCTGGCGATTTCTAAGTCTGTGGTTCCGAGAGGGGGTAACCAGGCTCACTAATAAAGGTCAAGCCACTTGGCTGCCAGAATGCCGTGCTTCAGCACAGACCAGAAAGGCATTGTGATAAGCGTATCCCCGGTATAGTCAGGGGTTAATGGGAGTCGTCCCCGTCCCCCCAGTATACGGCCAGAACCATGGACCCGGTACTTGTGGTTCGGACTGTCTCCAACCAGCCATAATGTTGTGAGAGTGAAATTATGTTTAAGTCCAGCTTTGGTACTGTACATTAGAAGCAACTCTGAAACTTAACCTAAGCGTTTTTCGAAGCTACTTTTTGGCTAACTTCTTATAGGAAGGTCTAGGAGCTCTGAAAATGAACGTGCGCGTCTTTCACTCTTCCCGAGGGACTTAGAAGAATTTTGTGATATTTTTTATTAAAATGCTGTATAAGGGTATATATATAAATATATTTTATGCACTGTATATGAGCTGGCGATTTCTAAGTCTGTGGTTCCGAGAGGGGGTAACCAGGCTCACTAATAAAGGTCAAGCCACTTGGCTGCCAGAATGCCCTGCTTCAGCACAGACCAGAAAGGCATTGTGATAAGCGTATCCCCGGTATAGTCAGGGGTTAATGGGAGTCGTCCCCGTCCCCCCAGTATACGGCCAGAACCATGGACCCGGTACTTGTGGTTCGGAATCTCTCCAAACAGCCATAATGTTGTGAGAGTGAAATTATGTCTAAGTCCAGCTTTGGTACATTAGAAGCAACTCTGAAACTTAACCTAAGCGTTTTTCGAAGCTTCTTTTTGGCTAACTTCTTATAGGAAGGTCTAGGAGCTCTGAAAATGAACGTGCGCGTCTTTCACTCTTCCCGAGGGACTTAGAAGAATTTTGTGATATTTTTTATTAAAATGGTGTATAAGGGTATATATATAAATATATTTTATGCACTGTATATGAGCTGGCGATTTCTAAGTCTGTGGTTCCGAGAGGGGGTAACCAGGCTCACTAATAAAGGTCAAGCCACTTGGCTGCCAGAATGCCCTGCTTCAGCACAGACCAGAAAGGCATTGTGATAAGCGTATCCCCGGTATAGTCAGGGGTTAATGGGAGTCGTCCCCGTCCCCCCAGTATACGGCCAGAACCATGGACCCGGTACTTGTGGTTCGGACTGTCTCCAACCAGCCATAATGTTGTGAGAGTGAAATTATGTCTAAGTCCAGCTTTGGTACATTAGAAGCAACTCTGAAACTTAACCTAAGCGTTTTTCGAAGCTACTTTTTGGCTAACTTCTTATAGGAAGGTCTAGGAGCTCTGAAAATGAACGTGCACGTCTTTCACTCTTCCCGAGGGACTTAGAAGAATTTTGTGATATTTTTTATTAAAATGGTGTATAAGGGTATATATATAAATATATTTTATGCACTGTATATGAGCTGGCGATTTCTAAGTCTGTGGTTCCGAGAGGGGGTAACCAGGCTCACTAATAAAGGTCAAGCCACTTGGCTGCCAGAATGCCCTGCTTCAGCACAGACCAGAAAGGCATTGTGATAAGCGTATCCCCGGTATAGTCAGGGGTTAATGGGAGTCGTCCCCGTCCCCCCAGTATACGGCCAGAACCATGGACCCGGTACTTGTGGTTCGGACTGTCTGCAACCAGCCATAATGTTGTGAGAGTGAAATTATGTCTAAGTCCAGCTTTGGTACTGTACATTAGAAGCAACTCTGAAACTTAACCTAAGCGTTTTTCGAAGCTACTTTTTGGCTAACTTCTTATAGGAAGGTCTAGGAGCTCTGAAAATGAACGTGCGCGTCTTTCACTCTTCCCGAGGGACTTAGAAGAATTTTGTGATATTTTTTATTAAAATGCTGTATAAGGGTATATATATAAATATATTTTATGCACTGTATATGAGCTGGCGATTTCTAAGTCTGTGGTTCCGAGAGGGGGTAACCAGGCTCACTAATAAAGGTCAAGCCACTTGGCTGCCAGAATGCCCTGCTTCAGCACAGACCAGAAAGGCATTGTTGATAAGCGTATCCCCGGTATAGTCAGGGGTTAATGGGAGTCGTCCCCGTCCCCCCAGTATACGGCCAGAACCATGGACCCGGTACTTGTGGTTCGGACTGTCTCCAACCAGCCATAATGTTGTGAGAGTGAAATTATGTCTAAGTCCAGCTTTGGTACTGTACATTAGAAGCAACTCTGAAACTTAACCTAAGCGTTTTTCGAAGCTACTTTTTGGCTAACTTCTTATAGGAAGGTCTAGGAGCTCTGAAAATGAACGTGCGCGTCTTTCACTCTTCCCGAGGGACTTAGAAGAATTTTGTGATATTTTTTATTAAAATGCTGTATAAGGGTATATATATAAATATATTTTATGCACTGTATATGAGCTGGCGATTTCTAAGTCTGTGGTTCCGAGAGGGGGTAACCAGGCTCACTAATAAAGGTCAAGCCACTTGGCTGCCAGAATGCCCTCCTTCAGCACAGACCAGAAAGGCATTGTGATAAGCGTATCCCCGGTATAGTCAGGGGTTAATGGGAGTCGTCCCCGTCCCCCCAGTATACGGCCAGAACCATGGACCCGGTACTTGTGGTTCGGACTGTCTCCAACCAGCCATAATGTTGTGAGAGTGAAATTATGTCTAAGTCCAGCTTTGGTACATTAGAAGCAACTCAGCTACTTTTTGGCTAACTTCTTATAGGAAGGTCTAGGAGCTCTGAAAATGAACGTGCGCGTCTTTCACTCTTCCCGAGGGACTTAGAAGAATTTTGTGATATTTTTTATTAAAATGGTGTATAAGGGTATATATATAAATATATTTTATGCACTGTATATGAGCTGGCGATTTCTAAGTCTGTGGTTCCGAGAGGGGGTAACCAGGCTCACTAATAAAGGTCAAGCCACTTGGCTGCCAGAATGCCCTGCTTCAGCACAGACCAGAAAGGCATTGTGATAAGCGTATCCCCGGTATAGTCAGGGGTTAATGGGAGTCGTCCCCGTCCCCCCAGTATACGGCCAGAACCATGGACCCGGTACTTGTGGTTCGGACTGTCTCCAACCAGCCATAATGTTGTGAGAGTGAAATTATGTCTAAGTCCAGCTTTGGTACATTAGAAGCAACTCTGAAACTTAACCTAAGCGTTTTTCGAAGCTACTTTTTGGCTAACTTCTTATAGGAAGGTCTAGGAGCTCTGAAAATGAACGTGCGCGTCTTTCACTCTTCCCGAGGGACTTAGAAGAATTTTGTGATATTTTTTATTAAAATGGTGTATAAGGGTATATATATAAATATATTTTATGCACTGTATATGAGCTTGCGATTTCTAAGTCTGTGGTTCCGAGAGGGGGTAACCAGGCTCACTAGTAAAGGTCAAGCCACTTGGCTGCCAGAATGCCCTGCTTCAGCACAGACCAGAAAGGCATTGTGATAAGCGTATCCCCGGTATAGTCAGGGGTTAATGGGAGTCGTCCCCGTCCCCCCAGTATACGGCCAGAACCATGGACCCGGTACTTGTGGTTCGGACTGTCTCCAACCAGCCATAATGTTGTGAGAGTGAAATTATGTTTAAGTCCAGCTTTGGTACTGTACATTAGAAGCAACTCTGAAACTTAACCTAAGCGTTTTTCGAAGCTACTTTTTGGCTAACTTCTTATAGGAAGGTCTAGGAGCTCTGAAAATGAACGTGCGCGTCTTTCACTCTTCCCGAGGGACTTAGAAGAATTTTGTGATATTTTTTATTAAAATGCTGTATAAGGGTATATATATAAATATATTTTATGCACTGTATATGAGCTGGCGATTTCTAAGTCTGTGGTTCCGAGAGGGGGTAACCAGGCTCACTAATAAAGGTCAAGCCACTTGGCTGCCAGAATGCCCTGCTTCAGCACAGACCAGAAAGGCATTGTGATAAGCGTATCCCCGGTATAGTCAGGGGTTAATGGGAGTCGTCCCCGTCCCCCCAGTATACGGCCAGAACCATGGACCCGGTACTTGTGGTTCGGAATCTCTCCAAACAGCCATAATGTTGTGAGAGTGAAATTATGTCTAAGTCCAGCTTTGGTACATTAGAAGCAACTCTGAAACTTAACCTAAGCGTTTTTCGAAGCTACTTTTTGGCTAACTTCTTATAGGAAGGTCTAGGAGCTCTGAAAATGAACGTGCGCGTCTTTCACTCTTCCCGAGGGACTTAGAAGAATTTTGTGATATTTTTTATTAAAATGGTGTCTAAGGGTATATATATAAATATATTTTATGCACTGTATATGAGCTGGCGATTTCTAAGTCTGTGGTTCCGAGAGGGGGTAACCAGGCTCACTAATAAAGGTCAAGCCACTTGGCTGCCAGAATGCCCTGCTTCAGCACAGACCAGAAAGGCATTGTGATAAGCGTATCCCCGGTATAGTCAGGGGTTAATGGGAGTCGTCCCCGTCCCCCCAGTATACGGCCAGAACCATGGACCTGGTACTTGTGGTTCGGACTGTCTCCAACCAGCCATAATGTTGTGAGAGTGAAATTATGTCTAAGTCCAGCTTTGGTACATTAGAAGCAACTCTGAAACTTAACCTAAGCGTTTTTCGAAGCTACTTTTTGGCTAACTTCTTATAGGAAGGTCTAGGAGCTCTGAAAATGAACGTGCGCGTCTTTCACTCTTCCCGAGGGACTTAGAAGAATTTTGTGATATTTTTTATTAAAATGCTGTATAAGGGTATATATATAAATATATTTTATGCACTGTATATGAGCTGGCGATTTCTAAGTCTGTGGTTCCGAGAGGGGGTAACCAGGCTCACTAATAAAGGTCAAGCCACTTGGCTGCCAGAATGCCCTGCTTCAGCACAGACCAGAAAGGCATTGTGATAAGCGTATCCCCGGTATAGTCAGGGGTTAATGGGAGTCGTCCCCGTCCCCCCAGTATACGGCCAGAACCATGGACCCGGTACTTGTGGTTCGGACTGTCTCCAACCAGCCATAATGTTGTGAGAGTGAAATTATGTCTAAGTCCAGCTTTGGTACTGTACATTAGAAGCAACTCTGAAACTTAACCTAAGCGTTTTTCGAAGCTACTTTTTGGCTAACTTCTTATAGGAAGGTCTAGGAGCTCTGAAAATGAACGTGCGCGTCTTTCACTCTTCCCGAGGGACTTAGAAGAATTTTGTGATATTTTTTATTAAAATGCTGTATAAGGGTATATATATAAATATATTTTATGCACTGTATATGAGCTGGCGATTTCTAAGTCTGTGGTTCCGAGAGGGGGTAACCAGGCTCACTAATAAAGGTCAAGCCACTTGGCTGCCAGAATGCCCTCCTTCAGCACAGACCAGAAAGGCATTGTGATAAGCGTATCCCCGGTATAGTCAGGGGTTAATGGGAGTCGTCCCCGTCCCCCCAGTATACGGCCAGAACCATGGACCCGGTACTTGTGGTTCGGACTGTCTCCAACCAGCCATAATGTTGTGAGAGTGAAATTATGTCTAAGTCCAGCTTTGGTACATTAGAAGCAACTCTGAAACTTAACCTAAGCGTTTTTCGAAGCTACTTTTTGGCTAACTTCTTATAGGAAGGTCTAGGAGCTCTGAAAATGAACGTGCGCGTCTTTCACTCTTCCCGAGGGACTTAGAAGAATTTTGTGATATTTTTTATTAAAATGCTGTATAAGGGTATATATATAAATATATTTTATGCACTGTATATGAGCTGGCGATTTCTAAGTCTGTGGTTCCGAGAGGGGGTAACCAGGCTCACTAATAAAGGTCAAGCCACTTGGCTGCCAGAATGCCCTGCTTCAGCACAGACCAGAAAGGCATTGTGATAAGCGTATCCCCGGTATAGTCAGGGGTTAATGGGAGTCGTCCCCGTCCCCCCAGTATACGGCCAGAACCATGGACCCGGTACTTGTGGTTCGGACTGTCTCCAACCAGCCATAATGTTGTGAGAGTGAAATTATGTTTAAGTCCAGCTTTGGTACTGTACATTAGAAGCAACTCTGAAACTTAACCTAAGCGTTTTTCGAAGCTACTTTTTGGCTAACTTCTTATAGGAAGGTCTAGGAGCTCTGAAAATGAACGTGCGCGTCTTTCACTCTTCCCGAGGGACTTAGAAGAATTTTGTGATATTTTTTATTAAAATGCTGTATAAGGGTATATATATAAATATATTTTATGCACTGTATATGAGCTGGCGATTTCTAAGTCTGTGGTTCCGAGAGGGGGTAACCAGGCTCACTAATAAAGGTCAAGCCACTTGGCTGCCAGAATGCCCTGCTTCAGCACAGACCAGAAAGGCATTGTGATAAGCGTATCCCCGGTATAGTCAGGGGTTAATGGGAGTCGTCCCCGTCCCCCCAGTATACGGCCAGAACCATGGACCCGGTACTTGTGGTTCGGAATCTCTCCAAACAGCCATAATGTTGTGAGAGTGAAATTATGTCTAAGTCCAGCTTTGGTACATTAGAAGCAACTCTGAAACTTAACCTAAGCGTTTTTCGAAGCTTCTTTTTGGCTAACTTCTTATAGGAAGGTCTAGGAGCTCTGAAAATGAACGTGCGCGTCTTTCACTCTTCCCGAGGGACTTAGAAGAATTTTGTGATATTTTTTATTAAAATGGTGTATAAGGGTATATATATAAATATATTTTATGCACTGTATATGAGCTGGCGATTTCTAAGTCTGTGGTTCCGAGAGGGGGTAACCAGGCTCACTAATAAAGGTCAAGCCACTTGGCTGCCAGAATGCCCTGCTTCAGCACAGACCAGAAAGGCATTGTGATAAGCGTATCCCCGGTATAGTCAGGGGTTAATGGGAGTCGTCCCCGTCCCCCCAGTATACGGCCAGAACCATGGACCCGGTACTTGTGGTTCGGACTGTCTCCAACCAGCCATAATGTTGTGAGAGTGAAATTATGTCTAAGTCCAGCTTTGGTACATTAGAAGCAACTCTGAAACTTAACCTAAGCGTTTTTCGAAGCTACTTTTTGGCTAACTTCTTATAGGAAGGTCTAGGAGCTCTGAAAATGAACGTGCACGTCTTTCACTCTTCCCGAGGGACTTAGAAGAATTTTGTGATATTTTTTATTAAAATGGTGTATAAGGGTATATATATAAATATATTTTATGCACTGTATATGAGCTGGCGATTTCTAAGTCTGTGGTTCCGAGAGGGGGTAACCAGGCTCACTAATAAAGGTCAAGCCACTTGGCTGCCAGAATGCCCTGCTTCAGCACAGACCAGAAAGGCATTGTGATAAGCGTATCCCCGGTATAGTCAGGGGTTAATGGGAGTCGTCCCCGTCCCCCCAGTATACGGCCAGAACCATGGACCCGGTACTTGTGGTTCGGACTGTCTGCAACCAGCCATAATGTTGTGAGAGTGAAATTATGTCTAAGTCCAGCTTTGGTACTGTACATTAGAAGCAACTCTGAAACTTAACCTAAGCGTTTTTCGAAGCTACTTTTTGGCTAACTTCTTATAGGAAGGTCTAGGAGCTCTGAAAATGAACGTGCGCGTCTTTCACTCTTCCCGAGGGACTTAGAAGAATTTTGTGATATTTTTTATTAAAATGCTGTATAAGGGTATATATATAAATATATTTTATGCACTGTATATGAGCTGGCGATTTCTAAGTCTGTGGTTCCGAGAGGGGGTAACCAGGCTCACTAATAAAGGTCAAGCCACTTGGCTGCCAGAATGCCCTGCTTCAGCACAGACCAGAAAGGCATTGTGATAAGCGTATCCCCGGTATAGTCAGGGGTTAATGGGAGTCGTCCCCGTCCCCCCAGTATACGGCCAGAACCATGGACCCGGTACTTGTGGTTCGGACTGTCTCCAACCAGCCATAATGTTGTGAGAGTGAAATTATGTCTAAGTCCAGCTTTGGTACTGTACATTAGAAGCAACTCTGAAACTTAACCTAAGCGTTTTTCGAAGCTACTTTTTGGCTAACTTCTTATAGGAAGGTCTAGGAGCTCTGAAAATGAACGTGCGCGTCTTTCACTCTTCCCGAGGGACTTAGAAGAATTTTGTGATATTTTTTATTAAAATGCTGTATAAGGGTATATATATAAATATATTTTATGCACTGTATATGAGCTGGCGATTTCTAAGTCTGTGGTTCCGAGAGGGGGTAACCAGGCTCACTAATAAAGGTCAAGCCACTTGGCTGCCAGAATGCCCTCCTTCAGCACAGACCAGAAAGGCATTGTGATAAGCGTATCCCCGGTATAGTCAGGGGTTAATGGGAGTCGTCCCCGTCCCCCCAGTATACGGCCAGAACCATGGACCCGGTACTTGTGGTTCGGACTGTCTCCAACCAGCCATAATGTTGTGAGAGTGAAATTATGTCTAAGTCCAGCTTTGGTACATTAGAAGCAACTCAGCTACTTTTTGGCTAACTTCTTATAGGAAGGTCTAGGAGCTCTGAAAATGAACGTGCGCGTCTTTCACTCTTCCCGAGGGACTTAGAAGAATTTTGTGATATTTTTTATTAAAATGGTGTATAAGGGTATATATATAAATATATTTTATGCACTGTATATGAGCTGGCGATTTCTAAGTCTGTGGTTCCGAGAGGGGGTAACCAGGCTCACTAATAAAGGTCAAGCCACTTGGCTGCCAGAATGCCCTGCTTCAGCACAGACCAGAAAGGCATTGTGATAAGCGTATCCCCGGTATAGTCAGGGGTTAATGGGAGTCGTCCCCGTCCCCCCAGTATACGGCCAGAACCATGGACCTGGTACTTGTGGTTCGGACTGTCTCCAACCAGCCATAATGTTGTGAGAGTGAAATTATGTCTAAGTCCAGCTTTGGTACATTAGAAGCAACTCTGAAACTTAACCTAAGCGTTTTTCGAAGCTACTTTTTGGCTAACTTCTTATAGGAAGGTCTAGGAGCTCTGAAAATGAACGTGCACGTCTTTCACTCTTCCCGAGGGACTTAGAAGAATTTTGTGATATTTTTTATTAAAATGGTGTATAAGGGTATATATATAAATATATTTTATGCACTGTATATGAGCTGGCGATTTCTAAGTCTGTGGTTCCGAGAGGGGGTAACCAGGCTCACTAATAAAGGTCAAGCCACTTGGCTGCCAGAATGCCCTGCTTCAGCACAGACCAGAAAGGCATTGTGATAAGCGTATCCCCGGTATAGTCAGGGGTTAATGGGAGTCGTCCCCGTCCCCCCAGTATACGGCCAGAACCATGGACCCGGTACTTGTGGTTCGGACTGTCTCCAACCAGCCATAATGTTGTGAGAGTGAAATTATGTCTAAGTCCAGCTTTGGTACATTAGAAGCAACTCTGAAACTTAACCTAAGCGTTTTTCGAAGCTACTTTTTGGCTAACTTCTTATAGGAAGGTCTAGGAGCTCTGAAAATGAACGTGCGCGTCTTTCACTCTTCCCGAGGGACTTAGAAGAATTTTGTGATATTTTTTATTAAAATGGTGTATAAGGGTATATATATAAATATATTTTATGCACTGTATATGAGCTTGCGATTTCTAAGTCTGTGGTTCCGAGAGGGGGTAACCAGGCTCACTAGTAAAGGTCAAGCCACTTGGCTGCCAGAATGCCCTGCTTCAGCACAGACCAGAAAGGCATTGTGATAAGCGTATCCCCGGTATAGTCAGGGGTTAATGGGAGTCGTCCCCGTCCCCCCAGTATACGGCCAGAACCATGGACCCGGTACTTGTGGTTCGGACTGTCTCCAACCAGCCATAATGTTGTGAGAGTGAAATTATGTTTAAGTCCAGCTTTGGTACTGTACATTAGAAGCAACTCTGAAACTTAACCTAAGCGTTTTTCGAAGCTACTTTTTGGCTAACTTCTTATAGGAAGGTCTAGGAGCTCTGAAAATGAACGTGCGCGTCTTTCACTCTTCCCGAGGGACTTAGAAGAATTTTGTGATATTTTTTATTAAAATGCTGTATAAGGGTATATATATAAATATATTTTATGCACTGTATATGAGCTGGCGATTTCTAAGTCTGTGGTTCCGAGAGGGGGTAACCAGGCTCACTAATAAAGGTCAAGCCACTTGGCTGCCAGAATGCCCTGCTTCAGCACAGACCAGAAAGGCATTGTGATAAGCGTATCCCCGGTATAGTCAGGGGTTAATGGGAGTCGTCCCCGTCCCCCCAGTATACGGCCAGAACCATGGACCCGGTACTTGTGGTTCGGAATCTCTCCAAACAGACATAATTGTCTAAGTCCAGCTTTGGTACATTAGAAGCAACTCTGAAACTTAACCTAAGCGTTTTTCGAAGCTACTTTTTGGCTAACTTCTTATAGGAAGGTCTAGGAGCTCTGAAAATGAACGTGCGCGTCTTTCACTCTTCCCGAGGTACTTAGAAGAATTTTGTGATATTTTTTATTAAAATGGTGTATAAGGGTATATATATAAATATATTTTATGCACTGTATATGAGCTGGCGATTTCTAAGTCTGTGGTTCCGAGAGGGGGTAACCAGGCTCACTAATAAAGGTCAAGCCACTTGGCTGCCAGAATGCCCTGCTTCAGCACAGACCAGAAAGGCATTGTGATAAGCGTATCCCCGGTATAGTCAGGGGTTAATGGGAGTCGTCCCCGTCCCCCCAGTATACGGCCAGAACCATGGACCTGGTACTTGTGGTTCGGACTGTCTCCAACCAGCCATAATGTTGTGAGAGTGAAATTATGTCTAAGTCCAGCTTTGGTACATTAGAAGCAACTCTGAAACTTAACCTAAGCGTTTTTCGAAGCTACTTTTTGGCTAACTTCTTATAGGAAGGTCTAGGAGCTCTGAAAATGAACGTGCACGTCTTTCACTCTTCCCGAGGGACTTAGAAGAATTTTGTGATATTTTTTATTAAAATGGTGTATAAGGGTATATATATAAATATATTTTATGCACTGTATATGAGCTGGCGATTTCTAAGTCTGTGGTTCCGAGAGGGGGTAACCAGGCTCACTAATAAAGGTCAAGCCACTTGGCTGCCAGAATGCCCTGCTTCAGCACAGACCAGAAAGGCATTGTGATAAGCGTATCCCCGGTATAGTCAGGGGTTAATGGGAGTCGTCCCCGTCCCCCCAGTATACGGCCAGAACCATGGACCCGGTACTTGTGGTTCGGACTGTCTCCAACCAGCCATAATGTTGTGAGAGTGAAATTATGTCTAAGTCCAGCTTTGGTACTGTACATTAGAAGCAACTCTGAAACTTAACCTAAGCGTTTTTCGAAGCTACTTTTTGGCTAACTTCTTATAGGAAGGTCTAGGAGCTCTGAAAATGAACGTGCGCGTCTTTCACTCTTCCCGAGGGACTTAGAAGAATTTTGTGATATTTTTTATTAAAATGCTGTATAAGGGTATATATATAAATATATTTTATGCACTGTATATGAGCTGGCGATTTCTAAGTCTGTGGTTCCGAGAGGGGGTAACCAGGCTCACTAATAAAGGTCAAGCCACTTGGCTGCCAGAATGCCCTGCTTCAGCACAGACCAGAAAGGCATTGTGATAAGCGTATCCCCGGTATAGTCAGGGGTTAATGGGAGTCGTCCCCGTCCCCCCAGTATACGGCCAGAACCATGGACCCGGTACTTGTGGTTCGGACTGTCTCCAACCAGCCATAATGTTGTGAGAGTGAAATTATGTCTAAGTCCAGCTTTGGTACTGTACATTAGAAGCAACTCTGAAACTTAACCTAAGCGTTTTTCGAAGCTACTTTTTGGCTAACTTCTTATAGGAAGGTCTAGGAGCTCTGAAAATGAACGTGCGCGTCTTTCACTCTTCCCGAGGGACTTAGAAGAATTTTGTGATATTTTTTATTAAAATGCTGTATAAGGGTATATATATAAATATATTTTATGCACTGTATATGAGCTGGCGATTTCTAAGTCTGTGGTTCCGAGAGGGGGTAACCAGGCTCACTAATAAAGGTCAAGCCACTTGGCTGCCAGAATGCCCTCCTTCAGCACAGACCAGAAAGGCATTGTGATAAGCGTATCCCCGGTATAGTCAGGGGTTAATGGGAGTCGTCCCCGTCCCCCCAGTATACGGCCAGAACCATGGACCCGGTACTTGTGGTTCGGACTGTCTCCAACCAGCCATAATGTTGTGAGAGTGAAATTATGTCTAAGTCCAGCTTTGGTACATTAGAAGCAACTCAGCTACTTTTTGGCTAACTTCTTATAGGAAGGTCTAGGAGCTCTGAAAATGAACGTGCGCGTCTTTCACTCTTCCCGAGGGACTTAGAAGAATTTTGTGATATTTTTTTATTAAAATGCTGTATAAGGGTATATATATAAATATATTTTATGCACTGTATATGAGCTGGCGATTTCTAAGTCTGTGGTTCCGAGAGGGGGTAACCAGGCTCACTAATAAAGGTCAAGCCACTTGGCTGCCAGAATGCCCTGCTTCAGCACAGACCAGAAAGGCATTGTGATAAGCGTATCCCCGGTATAGTCAGGGGTTAATGGGAGTCGTCCCCGTCCCCCCAGTATACGGCTAGAACCATGGACCCGGTACTTGTGGTTCGGACTGTCTCCAACCAGCCATAATGTTGTGAGAGTGAAATTATGTCTAAGTCCAGCTTTGGTACATTAGAAGCAACTCTGAAACTTAACCTAAGCGTTTTTCGAAGCTACTTTTTGGCTAACTTCTTATAGGAAGGTCTAGGAGCTCTGAAAATGAACGTGCGCGTCTTTCACTCTTCCCGAGGGACTTAGAAGAATTTTGTGATATTTTTTATTAAAATGGTGTATAAGGGTATATATATAAATATATTTTATGCACTGTATATGAGCTGGCGATTTCTAAGTCTGTGGTTCCGAGAGGGGGTAACCAGGCTCACTAATAAAGGTCAAGCCACTTGGCTGCCAGAATGCCCTGCTTCAGCACAGACCAGAAAGGCATTGTGATAAGCGTATCCCCGGTATAGTCAGGGGTTAATGGGAGTCGTCCCCGTCCCCCCAGTATACGGCCAGAACCATGGACCCGGTACTTGTGGTTCGGACTGTCTCCAACCAGCCATAATGTTGTGAGAGTGAAATTATGTTTAAGTCCAGCTTTGGTACTGTACATTAGAAGCAACTCTGAAACTTAACCTAAGCGTTTTTCGAAGCTACTTTTTGGCTAACTTCTTATAGGAAGGTCTAGGAGCTCTGAAAATGAACGTGCGCGTCTTTCACTCTTCCCGAGGGACTTAGAAGAATTTTGTGATATTTTTTATTAAAATGCTGTATAAGGGTATATATATAAATATATTTTATGCACTGTATATGAGCTGGCGATTTCTAAGTCTGTGGTTCCGAGAGGGGGTAACCAGGCTCACTAATAAAGGTCAAGCCACTTGGCTGCCAGAATGCCCTGCTTCAGCACAGACCAGAAAGGCATTGTGATAAGCGTATCCCCGGTATAGTCAGGGGTTAATGGGAGTCGTCCCCGTCCCCCCAGTATACGGCCAGAACCATGGACCCGGTACTTGTGGTTCGGAATCTCTCCAAACAGCCATAATGTTGTGAGAGTGAAATTATGTCTAAGTCCAGCTTTGGTACATTAGAAGCAACTCTGAAACTTAACCTAAGCGTTTTTCGAAGCTACTTTTTGGCTAACTTCTTATAGGAAGGTCTAGGAGCTCTGAAAATGAACGTGCGCGTCTTTCACTCTTCCCGAGGGACTTAGAAGAATTTTGTGATATTTTTTATTAAAATGGTGTATAAGGGTATATATATAAATATATTTTATGCACTGTATATGAGCTGGCGATTTCTAAGTCTGTGGTTCCGAGAGGGGGTAACCAGGCTCACTAATAAAGGTCAAGCCACTTGGCTGCCAGAATGCCCTGCTTCAGCACAGACCAGAAAGGCATTGTGATAAGCGTATCCCCGGTATAGTCAGGGGTTAATGGGAGTCGTCCCCGTCCCCCCAGTATACGGCCAGAACCATGGACCCGGTACTTGTGGTTCGGACTGTCTCCAACCAGCCATAATGTTGTGAGAGTGAAATTATGTCTAAGTCCAGCTTTGGTACTGTACATTAGAAGCAACTCTGAAACTTAACCTAAGCGTTTTTCGAAGCAACTTTTTGGCTAACTTCTTATAGGAAGGTCTAGGAGCTCTGAAAATGAACGTGCGCGTCTTTCACTCTTCCCGAGGGACTTAGAAGAATTTTGTGATATTTTTTATTAAAATGGTGTATAAGGGTATATATATAAATATATTTTATGCACTGTATATGAGCTGGCGATTTCTAAGTCTGTGGTTCCGAGAGGGGGTAACCAGGCTCACTAATAAAGGTCAAGCCACTTGGCTGCCAGAATGCCCTGCTTCAGCACAGACCAGAAAGGCATTGTGATAAGCGTATCCCCGGTATAGTCAGGGGTTAATGGGAGTCGTCCCCGTCCCCCCAGTATACGGCCAGAACCATGGACCCGGTACTTGTGGTTCGGACTGTCTCCAACCAGCCATAATGTTGTGAGAGTGAAATTATGTCTAAGTCCAGCTTTGGTACTGTACATTAGAAGCAACTCTGAAACTTAACCTAAGCGTTTTTCGAAGCTACTTTTTGGCTAACTTCTTATAGGAAGGTCTAGGAGCTCTGAAAATGAACGTGCGCGTCTTTCACTCTTCCCGAGGGACTTAGAAGAATTTTGTGATATTTTTTATTAAAATGCTGTATAAGGGTATATATATAAATATATTTTATGCACTGTATATGAGCTGGCGATTTCTAAGTCTGTGGTTCCGAGAGGGGGTAACCAGGCTCACTAATAAAGGTCAAGCCACTTGGCTGCCAGAATGCCCTGCTTCAGCACAGACCAGAAAGGCATTGTGATAAGCGTATCCCCGGTATAGTCAGGGGTTAATGGGAGTCGTCCCCGTCCCCCCAGTATACGGCCAGAACCATGGACCCGGTACTTGTGGTTCGGACTGTCTCCAACCAGCCATAATGTTGTGAGAGTGAAATTATGTCTAAGTCCAGCTTTGGTACATTAGAAGCAACTCTGAAACTTAACCTAAGCGTTTTTCGAAGCTACTTTTTGGCTAACTTCTTATAGGAAGGTCTAGGAGCTCTGAAAATGAACGTGCACGTCTTTCACTCTTCCCGAGGGACTTAGAAGAATTTTGTGATATTTTTTATTAAAATGGTGTATAAGGGTATATATATAAATATATTTTATGCACTGTATATGAGCTGGCGATTTCTAAGTCTGTGGTTCCGAGAGGGGGTAACCAGGCTCACTAATAAAGGTCAAGCCACTTGGCTGCCAGAATGCCCTGCTTCAGCACAGACCAGAAAGGCATTGTGATAAGCGTATCCCCGGTATAGTCAGGGGTTAATGGGAGTCGTCCCCGTCCCCCCAGTATACGGCCAGAACCATGGACCCGGTACTTGTGGTTCGGACTGTCTCCAACCAGCCATAATGTTGTGAGAGTGAAATTATGTCTAAGTCCAGCTTTGGTACTGTACATTAGAAGCAACTCTGAAACTTAACCTAAGCGTTTTTCGAAGCTACTTTTTGGCTAACTTCTTATAGGAAGGTCTAGGAGCTCTGAAAATGAACGTGCGCGTCTTTCACTCTTCCCGAGGGACTTAGAAGAATTTTGTGATATTTTTTATTAAAATGCTGTATAAGGGTATATATATAAATATATTTTATGCACTGTATATGAGCTGGCGATTTCTAAGTCTGTGGTTCCGAGAGGGGGTAACCAGGCTCACTAATAAAGGTCAAGCCACTTGGCTGCCAGAATGCCCTGCTTCAGCACAGACCAGAAAGGCATTGTGATAAGCGTATCCCCGGTATAGTCAGGGGTTAATGGGAGTCGTCCCCGTCCCCCCAGTATACGGCCAGAACCATGGACCCGGTACTTGTGGTTCGGAATCTCTCCAAACAGCCATAATGTTGTGAGAGTGAAATTATGTCTAAGTCCAGCTTTGGTACATTAGAAGCAACTCTGAAACTTAACCTAAGCGTTTTTCGAAGCTACTTTTTGGCTAACTTCTTATAGGAAGGTCTAGGAGCTCTGAAAATGAACGTGCGCGTCTTTCACTCTTCCCGAGGGACTTAGAAGAATTTTGTGATATTTTTTATTAAAATGCTGTATAAGGGTATATATATAAATATATTTTATGCACTGTATATGAGCTGGCGATTTCTAAGTCTGTGGTTCCGAGAGGGGGTAACCAGGCTCACTAATAAAGGTCAAGCCACTTGGCTGCCAGAATGCCCTGCTTCAGCACAGACCAGAAAGGCATTGTGATAAGCGTATCCCCGGTATAGTCAGGGGTTAATGGGAGTCGTCCCCGTCCCCCCAGTATACGGCCAGAACCATGGACCCGGTACTTGTGGTTCGGACTGTCTCCAACCAGCCATAATGTTGTGAGAGTGAAATTATGTCTAAGTCCAGCTTTGGTACTGTACATTAGAAGCAACTCTGAAACTTAACCTAAGCGTTTTTCGAAGCTACTTTTTGGCTAACTTCTTATAGGAAGGTCTAGGAGCTCTGAAAATGAACGTGCGCGTCTTTCACTCTTCCCGAGGGACTTAGAAGAATTTTGTGATATTTTTTATTAAAATGGTGTATAAGGGTATATATATAAATATATTTTATGCACTGTATATGAGCTGGCGATTTCTAAGTCTGTGGTTCCGAGAGGGGGTAACCAGGCTCACTAATAAAGGTCAAGCCACTTGGCTGCCAGAATGCCCTGCTTCAGCACAGACCAGAAAGGCATTGTGATAAGCGTATCCCCGGTATAGTCAGGGGTTAATGGGAGTCGTCCCCGTCCCCCCAGTATACGGCCAGAACCATGGACCCGGTACTTGTGGTTCGGACTGTCTCCAACCAGCCATAATGTTGTGAGAGTGAAATTATGTCTAAGTCCAGCTTTGGTACTGTACATTAGAAGCAACTCTGAAACTTAACCTAAGCGTTTTTCGAAGCTACTTTTTGGCTAACTTCTTATAGGAAGGTCTAGGAGCTCTGAAAATGAACGTGCGCGTCTTTCACTCTTCCCGAGGGACTTAGAAGAATTTTGTGATATTTTTTATTAAAATGCTGTATAAGGGTATATATATAAATATATTTTATGCACTGTATATGAGCTGGCGATTTCTAAGTCTGTGGTTCCGAGAGGGGGTAACCAGGCTCACTAATAAAGGTCAAGCCACTTGGCTGCCAGAATGCCCTGCTTCAGCACAGACCAGAAAGGCATTGTGATAAGCGTATCCCCGGTATAGTCAGGGGTTAATGGGAGTCGTCCCCGTCCCCCCAGTATACGGCCAGAACCATGGACCCGGTACTTGTGGTTCGGACTGTCTCCAACCAGCCATAATGTTGTGAGAGTGAAATTATGTCTAAGTCCAGCTTTGGTACATTAGAAGCAACTCTGAAACTTAACCTAAGCGTTTTTCGAAGCTACTTTTTGGCTAACTTCTTATAGGAAGGTCTAGGAGCTCTGAAAATGAGCGTGCACGTCTTTCACTCTTCCCGAGGGACTTAGAAGAATTTTGTGATATTTTTTATTAAAATGGTGTATAAGGGTATATATATAAATATATTTTATGCACTGTATATGAGCTGGCGATTTCTAAGTCTGTGGTTCCGAGAGGGGGTAACCAGGCTCACTAATAAAGGTCAAGCCACTTGGCTGCCAGAATGCCCTGCTTCAGCACAGACCAGAAAGGCATTGTGATAAGCGTATCCCCGGTATAGTCAGGGGTTAATGGGAGTCGTCCCCGTCCCCCCAGTATACGGCCAGAACCATGGACCCGGTACTTGTGGTTCGGACTGTCTCCAACCAGCCATAATGTTGTGAGAGTGAAATTATGTCTAAGTCCAGCTTTGGTACTGTACATTAGAAGCAACTCTGAAACTTAACCTAAGCGTTTTTCGAAGCTACTTTTTGGCTAACTTCTTATAGGAAGGTCTAGGAGCTCTGAAAATGAACGTGCGCGTCTTTCACTCTTCCCGAGGGACTTAGAAGAATTTTGTGATATTTTTTATTAAAATGCTGTATAAGGGTATATATATAAATATATTTTATGCACTGTATATGAGCTGGCGATTTCTAAGTCTGTGGTTCCGAGAGGGGGTAACCAGGCTCACTAATAAAGGTCAAGCCACTTGGCTGCCAGAATGCCCTGCTTCAGCACAGACCAGAAAGGCATTGTGATAAGCGTATCCCCGGTATAGTCAGGGGTTAATGGGAGTCGTCCCCGTCCCCCCAGTATACGGCCAGAACCATGGACCCGGTACTTGTGGTTCGGAATCTCTCCAAACAGCCATAATGTTGTGAGAGTGAAATTATGTCTAAGTCCAGCTTTGGTACATTAGAAGCAACTCTGAAACTTAACCTAAGCGTTTTTCGAAGCTACTTTTTGGCTAACTTCTTATAGGAAGGTCTAGGAGCTCTGAAAATGAACGTGCGCGTCTTTCACTCTTCCCGAGGGACTTAGAAGAATTTTGTGATATTTTTTATTAAAATGCTGTATAAGGGTATATATATAAATATATTTTATGCACTGTATATGAGCTGGCGATTTCTAAGTCTGTGGTTCCGAGAGGGGGTAACCAGGCTCACTAATAAAGGTCAAGCCACTTGGCTGCCAGAATGCCCTGCTTCAGCACAGACCAGAAAGGCATTGTGATAAGCGTATCCCCGGTATAGTCAGGGGTTAATGGGAGTCGTCCCCGTCCCCCCAGTATACGGCCAGAACCATGGACCCGGTACTTGTGGTTCGGACTGTCTCCAACCAGCCATAATGTTGTGAGAGTGAAATTATGTCTAAGTCCAGCTTTGGTACTGTACATTAGAAGCAACTCTGAAACTTAACCTAAGCGTTTTTCGAAGCTACTTTTTGGCTAACTTCTTATAGGAAGGTCTAGGAGCTCTGAAAATGAACGTGCGCGTCTTTCACTCTTCCCGAGGGACTTAAAAGAATTTTGTGATATTTTTTATTAAAATGGTGTATAAGGGTATATATATAAATATATTTTATGCACTGTATATGAGCTGGCGATTTCTAAGTCTGTGGTTCCGAGAGGGGGTAACCAGGCTCACTAATAAAGGTCAAGCCACTTGGCTGCCAGAATGCCCTGCTTCAGCACAGACCAGAAAGGCATTGTGATAAGCGTATCCCCGGTATAGTCAGGGGTTAATGGGAGTCATCCCCGTCCCCCCAGTATACGGCCAGAACCATGGACCCGGTACTTGTGGTTCGGACTGTCTCCAACCAGCCATAATGTTGTGAGAGTGAAATTATGTCTAAGTCCAGCTTTGGTACTGTACATTAGAAGCAACTCTGAAACTTAACCTAAGCGTTTTTCGAAGCTTCTTTTTGGCTAACTTCTTATAGGAAGGTCTAGGAGCTCTGAAAATGAACGTGCGCGTCTTTCACTCTTCCCGAGGGACTTAGAAGAATTTTGTGATATTTTTTATTAAAATGGTGTATAAGGGTATATATATAAATATATTTTATGCACTGTATATGAGCTGGCGATTTCTAAGTCTGTGGTTCCGAGAGGGGGTAACCAGGCTCACTAATAAAGGTCAAGCCACTTGGCTGCCAGAATGCCCTGCTTCAGCACAGACCAGAAAGGCATTGTGATAAGCGTATCCCCGGTATAGTCAGGGGTTAATGGGAGTCGTCCCCGTCCCCCCAGTATACGGCCAGAACCATGGACCCGGTACTTGTGGTTCGGACTCTCTCCAACCAGCCATAATGTTGTGAGAGTGAAATTATGTCTAAGTCCAGCTTTGGTACGTTAGAAGCAACTCTGAAACTTAACCTAAGCGTTTTTCGAAGCTACTTTTTGGCTAACTTCTTATAGGAAGGTCTAGGAGCTCTGAAAATGTACGTGCGCGTCTTTCACTCTTCCCGAGGGACTTAGAAGAATTTTGTGATATTTTTTATTAAAATGGTGTATAAGGGTATATATATATAAATATATTTTATGCACTGTATATGAGCTGGCGATTTCTAAGTCTGTGGTTCCGAGAGGGGGTAACCAGGCTCACTAATAAAGGTCAAGCCACTTGTCTGCCAGAATGCCCTGCTTCAGCACAGAGAGCGCAGAGAGAGAGAGCGCAGAGAGAGAGAGAGCATAGAGAGAGAAAGAAAGAGCGCAGAGAGAGAGAGCGCAGAGAGAGAGCGCAGACAGAGAGAGAGCGCAGAGAGAAAGATAGAAAGAGCGCAGAGAGAGAGAAAAAGCGCAGAGAAAGAAAGAGCGCAGAGAGAGAGAGGAAGAAAGAGTGCAGAGAGAGAGAGAAAGAAAGAACGCAGAGAGAGAAAGAAAGAGCGCAGAGAGAGAGAAAGAAAGAGCGCAGAGAGAGAAAGAAAGAGCGCAGAGAGAGAAAGAAAGAGCGCAGAGAGAGAAAGAAAGAGTGCAGAGAGAGAGAAAGAAAGAGCGCAGAGAGAGGGAAAGAGTGCAGAGAGAGTGCAGAGAGAGAGTGCAGATTGAGAGAGAAAGAAAGCGCAGAGAGAGAGAAAGAGCGCAGAGAGAGAAAGAAAGAGCGCAGAGAGAAAGAGCGCAGAGAGAGAGAAAGAAAGAGCGCAGAGAGAGAAAGAAAGAGCGCAGAGAGAGAAAGAAAGAGCGCAGAGAGACAGAGAAAGAGCGCAGAGAGAGAGAGAAAGAGCGCAGAGAGAGAGAGAAAGAGCGCAGAGAGAGAGAAAGAAAGAGCGCAGAGAGAGAGAGAGAAAGAAAGAGCGCAGAGAGAGAAAGAAAGAGCGCAGAGAGAGAGAGAAAGAGCGCAGAGAGAGAGAGAAAGAGCGCAGAGAGAGAGAAAGAAAGAGCGCAGAGAGAGAGAGAGAAAGAAAGAGCGCAGAGAGAGAAAGAAAGAAATAGCGCAGAGAGAGAGAGAGCGCAGAGAGAGAGGATGAAAGAATGCAGAGAGAGAGAGAAAGAGCGTAGAGAGAGAGAAAGAGCGCAGAGAGAAAGAGAAAGAAAGAGCGCAGAGAGAGAGAGAGAGAGCGCAGACAGAGAGAGAGCCCAGAGAGAGAAAGCGCAGAGAGAGAGAAAGAAAGAGCGCAGAGAGAGAGAAAGAGCGCAGAGAAAGAAAGAGCGCAGAGAGAGAGAGCAAGAAAGAGCGCAGAGAGAGAAAGAAAGATCGCAGAGAGAGAAAGAAAGAGCGCAGAGAGAGAAAGAAAGAGCGCAGAGAGAGAGAAAGAGCGCAGAGAGAGAGAAAGAGCGCAGAGAGATGTATGTACAGCGCCGCCGTCACTGTCAGTGCTATATAACGGCGGCGCTGTACATACAGGGATAAGGATAGTATTATTACATAGCAGTGACAGTGACGGCGGCGCTATACATACAGGGATAAGGATAGTATTATTACATAGCAGTGACAGTGACGGCGGCGCTGTACATACAGGGATAAGGATAGTATTATTACATAGCACTGACAGTGACGGCGGCGCTGTACATACAGAGATAAGGATAGTATTATTACATAGCACTGACAGTGACGGTGGCGCTGTACATACAGGGATAAGGATAATATTATTACATAGCACTGACAGTGACGGCGGCACTGTACATACAGGGGGCGCTGTACATACAGGGATAAGGATAGTATTATTACATAGCACTGACAGTGAAAGTGGCGCTGTACATACAGGGATAAGGATAGTATTATTACATAGCACTGACAGTGACGGCGGCGCTGTACACACAGGGATAAGGATAGTAAATTCTCTCCTCTTGACTAGAATAGTGTGTAAAGCAAAGCACAATACATTGCTATGTGTAGAAGCAAAGATATACGCGATTTCACAATGTGTTCCTAGAACAGCTGTGAGCAACTTTTTTACACAACGTTAACAACACATTTGAAGCTCAATATTTCATGGGCTGAAGCGGGGAAGATAGATAAAGTGTGCCCTGTAAAGGCGAAGTCTGTGGCATTAACAGGAAGGGAGAAAAACTACTTTCTACCCATTTTTAGGTACAGCGGTAAAACGTCAAGTTTCTATGGAACTGCAGCTCGGCTTGTGACTGTGGTTTTCCCGGTCACACAAAAATGCTGAAATTCGACTTATACAGTGTTTGTGCTTATTAAACTTGATGAATTCTCTCCTCTTGACTGTAGAATAGTGTGTAAAGCAAAGCACAATACATTGCTATGTGTAGAAGCAAAGATATACGCGATTTCACAATGTGTTCCTAGAACAGCTGTGAGCAACTTTTTTACACAACGTTAACAACACATTTGAAGCTCGATATTTCATGGGCTGAAGCGGGGAAGATAGATAAAGTGTGCCCTGTAAAGGCGAAGTCTGTGGCATTAACAGGAAGGGAGAAAAAGTACTTTCTATCCATTTTTAGGTACAGCGGTAAAACGGCAAGTTTCTATGGAACTGCAGCTCGGCTTGTGACTGTGGTTTTCCCGGTCACACAAAAATGCTGAAATTCGACTTATACAGTGTTTGTGCTTATTAAACTTGATGAATTCTCTCCTCTTGACTGTAGAATAGTGTGTAAAGCAAAGCACAATACATTGCTATGTGTAGAAGCAAAGATATACGCGATTTCACAATGTGTTCCTAGAACAGCTGTGAGCAACTTTTTTACACAACGTTAACAACACATTTGAAGCTCAATATTTCATGGGCTGAAGCGGGGAAGATAGATAAAGTGTGCCCTGTAAAGGCGAAGTCTGTGGCATTAACAGGAAGGGAGAAAAAGTACTTTCTACCCATTTTTAGGTACAGCGGTAAAACGGCAAGTTTCTATGGAACTGCAGCTCGGCTTGTGACTGTGGTTTTCCCGGTCACACAAAAATGCTGAAATTCGACTTATACAGTGTTTGTGCTTATTAAACTTGATGAATTCTCTCCTCTTGACTGTAGAATAGTGTGTAAAGCAAAGCACAATACATTGCTATGTGTAGAAGCAAAGATATACGCGATTACACAATGTGTTCCTAGAACAGCTGTGAGCAACTTTTTTACACAACGTTAACAACACATTTGAAGCTCAATATTTCATGGGCTGAAGCGGGGAAGATAGATAAAGTGTGCCCTGTAAAGGCGAAGTCTGTGGCATTAACAGGAAGGGAGAAAAAATACTTTCTACCCATTTTTAGGTACAGCGGTAAAACGGCAAGTTTCTATGGAACTGCAGCTCGGCTTGTGACTGTGGTTTTCCCGGTCACACAAAAATGCTGAAATTCGACTTATACAGTGTTTGTGCTTATTAAACTTGATGAATTCTCCCCTCTTGACTGTAGAATAGTGTGTAAAGCAAAGCACAATACATTGCTATGTGTAGAAGCAAAGATATACGCGATTTCACAATGTGTTCCTAGAACAGCTGTGAGCAACTTTTTTACACAACGTTAACAACACATTTGAAGCTCAATATTTCATGGGCTGAAGCGGGGAAGATAGATAAAGTGTGCCCTGTAAAGGCGAAGTCTGTGGCATGAACAGGAAGGGAGAAAAAGTACTTTCTACCCATTTTTAGGTACAGCGGTAAAACGGCAAGTTTCTATGGAACTGCAGCTCGGCTTGTGACTGTGGTTTTCCCGGTCACACAATAATGCTGAAATTCGACTTATACAGTGTTTGTGTTTATTAAACTTGATGAATTCTCTCCTCTTGACTGTAGAATAATGTGTAAAGCAAAGCACAATACATTGCTATGTGTAGAAGCAAAGATATACGCGATTTCACAATGTGTTCCTAGAACAGCTGTGAGCAACTTTTTTACACAACGTTAACAACACATTTGAAGCTCAATATTTCATGGGCTGAAGCGGGGAAGATAGATAAAGTGTGCCCTGTAAAGGCGAAGTCTGTGGCATTAACAGGAAGGGAGAAAAAGTACTTTCTACCCATTTTTAGGTACAGCGGTAAAACGGCAAGTTTCTATGGAACTGCAGCTCGGCTTGTGACTGTGGTTTTCCCGGTCACACAAAAATGCTGAAATTCCACTTATACAGTGTTTGTGCTTATTAAACTTGATGAATTCTCTCCTCTTGACTGTAGAATAGTGTGTAAAGCAAAGCACAATACATTGCTATGTGTAGAAGCAAAGATATACGCGATTTCACAATGTGTTCCTAGAACAGCTGTGAGCAACTTTTTTACACAACGTTAACAACACATTTGAAGCTCAATATTTCATGGGCTGAAGCGGGGAAGATATATAAAGTGTGCCCTGTAAAGGCGAAGTCTGTGGCATTAACAGGAAGGGAGAAAAAGTACTTTCTACCCATTTTTAGGTACAGCGTAAAACGGCAAGTTTCTATGGAACTGCAGCTCGGCTTGTGACTGTGGTTTTCCCGGTCACACAAAAATGCTGAAATTCCACTTATACAGTGTTTGTGCTTATTAAACTTGATGAATTCTCTCCTCTTGACTGTAGAATAGTGTGTAAAGCAAAGCACAATACATTGCTATGTGTAGAAGCAAAGATATACGCGATTTCACAATGTGTTCCTAGAACAGCTGTGAGCAACTTTTTTACACAACGTTAACAACACATTTGAAGCTCAATATTTCATGGGCTGAAGTAGGGAAGATAGATAAAGTGTGCCCTGTAAAGGCGAAGTCTGTGGCATTAACAGGAAGGGAGAAAAAGTACTTTCTACCCATTTTTAGGTACAGCGGTAAAACGGCAAGTTTCTATGGAACTGCAGCTCGGCTTGTGACTGTGGTTTTCCCGGTCACACAAAAATGCTGAAATTCGACTTATACAGTGTTTGTGCTTATTAAACTTGATGAATTCTCTCCTCTTGACTGTAGAATAGTGTGTAAAGCAAATCACAATACATTGCTATGTGTAGAAGCAAAGATATACGCGATTTCACAATGTGTTCCTAGAACAGCTGTGAGCAACTTTTTTACACAACGTTAACAACACATTTGAAGCTCAATATTTCATGGGCTGAAGCGGGGAAGATATATAAAGTGTGCCCTGTAAAGGCGAAGTCTGTGGCATTAACAGGAAGGGAGAAAAAGTACTTTCTACCCATTTTTAGGTACAGCGGTAAAACGGCAAGTTTCTATGGAACTGCAGCTCGGCTTGTGACTGTGGTTTTCCCGGTCACACAAAAATGCTGAAATTCGACTTATACAGTGTTTGTGCTTATTAAACTTGATGAATTCTCTCCTCTTGACTGTAGAATAATGTGTAAAGCAAAGCACAATACATTGCTATGTGTAGAAGCAAAGATATACGCGATTTCACAATGTGTTCCTAGAGCAGCTGTGAGCAACTTTTTTACACAACGTTAACAACACATTTGAAGCTCAATATTTCATGGGCTGAAGCGGGGAAGATAGATAAAGTGTGCCCTGTAAAGGCGAAGTCTGTGGCATTAACAGGAATGGAGAAAAAGTACTTTCTACCCATTTTTAGGTACAGCGGTAAAACGGCAAGTTTCTATGGAACTGCAGCTCGGCTTGTGACTGTGGTTTTCCCGGTCACACAAAAATGCTGAAATTCGACTTATACAGTGTTTGTGCTTATTAAACTTGATGAATTCTCTCCTCTTGACTGTAGAATAGTGTGTAAAGCAAAGCACAATACATTGCTATGTGTAGAAGCAAAGATATACGCGATTTCACAATGTGTTCCTAGAACAGCTGTGAGCAACTTTTTTACACAACGTTAACAACACTTTTGAAGCTCAATATTTCATGGGCTGAAGCGGGGAAGATAGATAAAGTGTGCCCTGTAAAGGCGAAGTCTGTGGCATTAACAGGAAGGGAGAAAAAGTACTTTCTACCCATTTTTAGGTACAGCGGTAAAACGGCAAGTTTCTATGGAACTGCAGCTCGGCTTGTGACTGTGGTTTTCCCGGTCACACAAAAATGCTGAAATTCGACTTATACAGTGTTTGTGCTTATTAAACTTGATGAATTCTCTCCTCTTGACTGTAGAATAATGTGTAAAGCAAAGCACAATACATTGCTATGTGTAGAAGCAAAGATATACGCGATTTCACAATGTGTTCCTAGAGCAGCTGTGAGCAACTTTTTTACACAACGTTAACAACACATTTGAAGCTCAATATTTCATGGGCTGAAGCGGGGAAGATAGATAAAGTGTGCCCTGTAAAGGCGAAGTCTGTGGCATTAACAGGAAGGGAGAAAAAGTACTTTCTACCCATTTTTAGGTACAGCGGTAAAACGGCAAGTTTCTATGGAACTGCAGCTCGGCTTGTGACTGTGGTTTTCCCGGTCACACAAAAATGCTGAAATTCGACTTATACAGTGTTTGTGTTTATTAAACTTGATGAATTCTCTCCTCTTGACTGTAGAATAATGTGTAAAGCAAAGCACAATACATTGCTATGTGTAGAAGCAAAGATATACGCGATTTCACAATGTGTTCCTAGAACAGCTGTGAGCAACTTTTTTACACAACGTTAACAACACATTTGAAGCTCAATATTTCATGGGCTGAAGCGGGGAAGATAGATAAAGTGTGCCCTGTAAAGGCGAAGTCTGTGGCATTAACAGGAAGGGAGAAAAAGTACTTTCTACCCATTTTTAGGTACAGCGGTAAAACGGCAAGTTTCTATGGAACTGCAGCTCGGCTTGTGACTGTGGTTTTCCCGGTCACACAAAAATGCTGAAATTCGACTTATACAGTGTTTGTGCTTATTAAACTTGATGAATTCTCTCCTCTTGACTGTAGAATAGTGTGTAAAGCAAAGCACAATACATTGCTATGTGTAGAAGCAAAGATATACGCGATTTCACAATGTGTTCCTAGAACAGCTGTGAGCAACTTTTTTACACAACGTTAACAACACATTTGAAGCTCAATATTTCATGGGCTGAAGCGGGGAAGATATATAAAGTGTGCCCTGTAAAGGCGAAGTCTGTGGCATTAACAGGAAGGGAGAAAAAGTACTTTCTACCCATTTTTAGGTACAGCGTAAAACGGCAAGTTTCTATGGAACTGCAGCTCGGCTTGTGACTGTGGTTTTCCCTGTCACACAAAAATGCTGAAATTCCACTTATACAGTGTTTGTGCTTATTAAACTTGATGAATTCTCTCCTCTTGACTGTAGAATAGTGTGTAAAGCAAAGCACAATACATTGCTATGTGTAGAAGCAAAGATATACGCGATTTCACAATGTGTTCCTAGAACAGCTGTGAGCAACTTTTTTACACAACGTTAACAACACATTTGAAGCTCAATATTTCATGGGCTGAAGTAGGGAAGATAGATAAAGTGTGCCCTGTAAAGGCGAAGTCTGTGGCATTAACAGGAAGGGAGAAAAAGTACTTTCTACCCATTTTTAGGTACAGCGGTAAAACGGCAAGTTTCTATGGAACTGCATCTCGGCTTGTGACTGTGGTTTTCCCGGTCACACAAAAATGCTGAAATTCGACTTATACAGTGTTTGTGCTTATTAAACTTGATGAATTCTCTCCTCTTGACTGTAGAATAGTGTGTAAAGCAAAGCACAATACATTGCTATGTGTAGAAGCAAAGATATACGCGATTTCACAATGTGTTCCTAGAACAGCTGTGAGCAACTTTTTTACACAACGTTAACAACACATTTGAAGCTCAATATTTCATGGGCTGAAGCGGGGAAGATATATAAAGTGTGCCCTGTAAAGGCGAAGTCTGTGGCATTAACAGGAAGGGAGAAAAAGTACTTTCTACCCATTTTTAGGAACAGCGGTAAAACGGCAAGTTTCTATGGAACTGCGGCTCGGCTTGTGACTGTGGTTTTCCCGGTCACACAAAAATGCTGAAATTCGACTTATACAGTGTTTGTGCTTATTAAACTTGATGAATTCTCTCCTCTTGACTGTAGAATAATGTGTAAAGCAAAGCACAATACATTGCTATGTGTAGAAGCAAAGATATACGCGATTTCACAATGTGTTCCTAGAGCAGCTGTGAGCAACTTTTTTACACAACGTTAACAACACATTTGAAGCTCAATATTTCATGGGCTGAAGCGGGGAAGATAGATAAAGTGTGCCCTGTAAAGGCGAAGTCTGTGGCATTAACAGGAAGGGAGAAAAAGTACTTTCTACCCATTTTTAGGTACAGCGGTAAAACGGCAAGTTTCTATGGAACTGCAGCTCGGCTTGTGACTGTGGTTTTCCCGGTCACACAAAAATGCTGAAATTCGACTTATACAGTGTTTGTGCTTATTAAACTTGATGAATTCTCTCCTCTTGACTGTAGAATAGTGTGTAAAGCAAAGCACAATACATTGCTATGTGTAGAAGCAAAGATATACGCGATTTCACAATGTGTTCCTAGAACAGCTGTGAGCAACTTTTTTACACAACGTTAACAACACATTTGAAGCTCAATATTTCATGGGCTGAAGCGGGGAAGATATATAAAGTGTGCCCTGTAAAGGCGAAGTCTGTGGCATTAACAGGAAGGGAGAAAAAGTACTTTCTACCCATTTTTAGGTACAGCGTAAAACGGCAAGTTTCTATGGAACTGCAGCTCGGCTTGTGACTGTGGTTTTCCCTGTCACACAAAAATGCTGAAATTCCACTTATACAGTGTTTGTGCTTATTAAACTTGATGAATTCTCTCCTCTTGACTGTAGAATAGTGTGTAAAGCAAAGCACAATACATTGCTATGTGTAGAAGCAAAGATATACGCGATTTCACAATGTGTTCCTAGAACAGCTGTGAGCAACTTTTTTACACAACGTTAACAACACATTTGAAGCTCAATATTTCATGGGCTGAAGTAGGGAAGATAGATAAAGTGTGCCCTGTAAAGGCGAAGTCTGTGGCATTAACAGGAAGGGAGAAAAAGTACTTTCTACCCATTTTTAGGTACAGCGGTAAAACGGCAAGTTTCTATGGAACTGCATCTCGGCTTGTGACTGTGGTTTTCCCGGTCACACAAAAATGCTGAAATTCGACTTATACAGTGTTTGTGCTTATTAAACTTGATGAATTCTCTCCTCTTGACTGTAGAATAGTGTGTAAAGCAAAGCACAATACATTGCTATGTGTAGAAGCAAAGATATACGCGATTTCACAATGTGTTCCTAGAACAGCTGTGAGCAACTTTTTTACACAACGTTAACAACACATTTGAAGCTCAATATTTCATGGGCTGAAGCGGGGAAGATATATAAAGTGTGCCCTGTAAAGGCGAAGTCTGTGGCATTAACAGGAAGGGAGAAAAAGTACTTTCTACCCATTTTTAGGTACAGCGGTAAAACGGCAAGTTTCTATGGAACTGCGGCTCGGCTTGTGACTGTGGTTTTCCCGGTCACACAAAAATGCTGAAATTCGACTTATACAGTGTTTGTGCTTATTAAACTTGATGAATTCTCTCCTCTTGACTGTAGAATAATGTGTAAAGCAAAGCACAATACATTGCTATGTGTAGAAGCAAAGATATACGCGATTTCACAATGTGTTCCTAGAGCAGCTGTGAGCAACTTTTTTACACAACGTTAACAACACATTTGAAGCTCAATATTTCATGGGCTGAAGCGGGGAAGATAGATAAAGTGTGCCCTGTAAAGGCGAAGTCTGTGGCATTAACAGGAATGGAGAAAAAGTACTTTCTACCCATTTTTAGGTACAGCGGTAAAATGGCAAGTTTCTATGGAACTGCAGCTCGGCTTGTGACTGTGGTTTTCCCGGTCACACAAAAATGCTGAAATTCGACTTATACAGTGTTTGTGCTTATTAAACTTGATGAATTCTCTCCTCTTGACTGTAGAATAGTGTGTAAAGCAAAGCACAATACATTGCTATGTGTAGAAGCAAAGATATACGCGATTTCACAATGTGTTCCTAGAACAGCTGTGAGCAACTTTTTTACACAACGTTAACAACACATTTGAAGCTCAATATTTCATGGGCTGAAGCGGGGAAGATAGATAAAGTGTGCCCTGTAAAGGCGAAGTCTGTGGCATTAACAGGAAGGGAGAAAAAGTACTTTCTACCCATTTTTAGGTACAGCGGTAAAACGGCAAGTTTCTATGGAACTGCAGCTCGGCTTGTGACTGTGGTTTTCCCGGTCACACAAAAATGCTGAAATTCGACTTATACAGTGTTTGTGCTTATTAAACTTGATGAATTCTCTCCTCTTGACTGTAGAATAATGTGTAAAGCAAAGCACAATACATTGCTATGTGTAGAAGCAAAGATATACGCGATTTCACAATGTGTTCCTAGAGCAGCTGTGAGCAACTTTTTTACACAACGTTAACAACACATTTGAAGCTCAATATTTCATGGGCTGAAGCGGGGAAGATAGATAAAGTGTGCCCTGTAAAGGCGAAGTCTGTGGCATTAACAGGAAGGGAGAAAAAGTACTTTCTACCCATTTTTAGGTACAGCGGTAAAACGGCAAGTTTCTATGGAACTGCAGCTCGGCTTGTGACTGTGGTTTTCCCGGTCACACAAAAATGCTGAAATTCGACTTATACAGTGTTTGTGCTTATTAAACTTGATGAATTCTCCCCTCTTGACTGTAGAATAGTGTGTAAAGCAAAGCACAATACATTGCTATGTGTAGAAGCAAAGATATACGTGATTTCACAATGTGTTCCTAGAACAGCTGTGAGCAACTTTTTTACACAACGTTAACAACACATTTGAAGCTCAATATTTCATGGGCTGAAGCGGGGAAGATAGATAAAGTGTGCCCTGTAAAGGCGAAGTCTGTGGCATGAACAGGAAGGGAGAAAAAGTACTTTCTACCCATTTTTAGGTACAGCGGTAAAACGGCAAGTTTCTATGGAACTGCAGCTCGGCTTGTGACTGTGGTTTTCCCGGTCACACAAAAATGCTGAAATTCGACTTATACAGTGTTTGTGTTTATTAAACTTGATGAATTCTCTCCTCTTGACTGTAGAATAATGTGTAAAGCAAAGCACAATACATTGCTATGTGTAGAAGCAAAGATATACGCGATTTCACAATGTGTTCCTAGAACAGCTGTGAGCAACTTTTTTACACAACGTTAACAACACATTTGAAGCTCAATATTTCATGGGCTGAAGCGGGGAAGATAGATAAAGTGTGCCCTGTAAAGGCGAAGTCTGTGGCATTAACAGGAAGGGAGAAAAAGTACTTTCTACCCATTTTTAGGTACAGCGGTAAAACGGCAAGTTTCTATGGAACTGCAGCTCGGCTTGTGACTGTGGTTTTCCCGGTCACACAAAAATGCTGAAATTCGACTTATACAGTGTTTGTGCTTATTAAACTTGATGAATTCTCTCCTCTTGACTGTAGAATAGTGTGTAAAGCAAAGCACAATACATTGCTATGTGTAGAAGCAAAGATATACGCGATTTCACAATGTGTTCCTAGAACAGCTGTGAGCAACTTTTTTACACAACGTTAACAACACATTTGAAGCTCAATATTTCATGGGCTGAAGCGGGGAAGATATATAAAGTGTGCCCTGTAAAGGCGAAGTCTGTGGCATTAACAGGAAGGGAGAAAAAGTACTTTCTACCCATTTTTAGGTACAGCGTAAAACGGCAAGTTTCTATGGAACTGCAGCTCGGCTTGTGACTGTGGTTTTCCCGGTCACACAAAAATGCTGAAATTCCACTTATACAGTGTTTGTGCTTATTAAACTTGATGAATTCTCTCCTCTTGACTGTAGAATAGTGTGTAAAGCAAAGCACAATACATTGCTATGTGTAGAAGCAAAGATATACGCGATTTCACAATGTGTTCCTAGAACAGCTGTGAGCAACTTTTTTACACAACGTTAACAACACATTTGAAGCTCAATATTTCATGGGCTGAAGCGGGGAAGATATATAAAGTGTGCCCTGTAAAGGCGAAGTCTGTGGCATTAACAGGAAGGGAGAAAAAGTACTTTCTACCCATTTTTAGGTACAGCGTAAAACGGCAAGTTTCTATGGAACTGCAGCTCGGCTTGTGACTGTGGTTTTCCCTGTCACACAAAAATGCTGAAATTCCACTTATACAGTGTTTGTGCTTATTAAACTTGATGAATTCTCTCCTCTTGACTGTAGAATAGTGTGTAAAGCAAAGCACAATACATTGCTATGTGTAGAAGCAAAGATATACGCGATTTCACAATGTGTTCCTAGAACAGCTGTGAGCAACTTTTTTACACAACGTTAACAACACATTTGAAGCTCAATATTTCATGGGCTGAAGCGGGGAAGATAGATAAAGTGTGCCCTGTAAAGGCGAAGTCTGTGGCATTAACAGGAAGGGAGAAAAAGTACTTTCTACCCATTTTTAGGTACAGCGGTAAAACGGCAAGTTTCTATGGAACTGCAGCTCGGCTTGTGACTGTGGTTTTCCCGGTCACACAAAAATGCTGAAATTCGACTTATACAGTGTTTGTGCTTATTAAACTTGATGAATTCTCTCCTCTTGACTGTAGAATAGTGTGTAAAGCAAAGCACAATACATTGCTATGTGTAGAAGCAAAGATATACGCGATTTCACAATGTGTTCCTAGAACAGCTGTGAGCAACTTTTTTACACAACGTTAACAACACATTTGAAGCTCAATATTTCATGGGCTGAAGCGGGGAAGATATATAAAGTGTGCCCTGTAAAGGCGAAGTCTGTGGCATTAACAGGAAGGGAGAAAAAGTACTTTCTACCCATTTTTAGGTACAGCGTAAAACGGCAAGTTTCTATGGAACTGCAGCTCGGCTTGTGACTGTGGTTTTCCCGGTCACACAAAAATGCTGAAATTCCACTTATACAGTGTTTGTGCTTATTAAACTTGATGAATTCTCTCCTCTTGACTGTAGAATAGTGTGTAAAGCAAAGCACAATACATTGCTATGTGTAGAAGCAAAGATATACGCGATTTCACAATGTGTTCCTAGAACAGCTGTGAGCAACTTTTTTACACAACGTTAACAACACATTTGAAGCTCAATATTTCATGGGCTGAAGCGGGGAAGATATATAAAGTGTGCCCTGTAAAGGCGAAGTCTGTGGCATTAACAGGAAGGGAGAAAAAGTACTTTCTACCCATTTTTAGGTACAGCGTAAAACGGCAAGTTTCTATGGAACTGCAGCTCGGCTTGTGACTGTGGTTTTCCCTGTCACACAAAAATGCTGAAATTCCACTTATACAGTGTTTGTGCTTATTAAACTTGATGAATTCTCTCCTCTTGACTGTAGAATAGTGTGTAAAGCAAAGCACAATACATTGCTATGTGTAGAAGCAAAGATATACGCGATTTCACAATGTGTTCCTAGAACAGCTGTGAGCAACTTTTTTACACAACGTTAACAACACATTTGAAGCTCAATATTTCATGGGCTGAAGTAGGGAAGATAGATAAAGTGTGCCCTGTAAAGGCGAAGTCTGTGGCATTAACAGGAAGGGAGAAAAAGTACTTTCTACCCATTTTTAGGTACAGCGGTAAAACGGCAAGTTTCTATGGAACTGCATCTCGGCTTGTGACTGTGGTTTTCCCGGTCACACAAAAATGCTGAAATTCGACTTATACAGTGTTTGTGCTTATTAAACTTGATGAATTCTCTCCTCTTGACTGTAGAATAGTGTGTAAAGCAAAGCACAATACATTGCTATGTGTAGAAGCAAAGATATACGCGATTTCACAATGTGTTCCTAGAACAGCTGTGAGCAACTTTTTTACACAACGTTAACAACACATTTGAAGCTCAATATTTCATGGGCTGAAGCGGGGAAGATATATAAAGTGTGCCCTGTAAAGGCGAAGTCTGTGGCATTAACAGGAAGGGAGAAAAAGTACTTTCTACCCATTTTTAGGTACAGCGGTAAAACGGCAAGTTTCTATGGAACTGCGGCTCGGCTTGTGACTGTGGTTTTCCCGGTCACACAAAAATGCTGAAATTCGACTTATACAGTGTTTGTGCTTATTAAACTTGATGAATTCTCTCCTCTTGACTGTAGAATAATGTGTAAAGCAAAGCACAATACATTGCTATGTGTAGAAGCAAAGATATACGCGATTTCACAATGTGTTCCTAGAGCAGCTGTGAGCAACTTTTTTACACAACGTTAACAACACATTTGAAGCTCAATATTTCATGGGCTGAAGCGGGGAAGATAGATAAAGTGTGCCCTGTAAAGGCGAAGTCTGTGGCATTAACAGGAATGGAGAAAAAGTACTTTCTACCCATTTTTAGGTACAGCGGTAAAATGGCAAGTTTCTATGGAACTGCAGCTCGGCTTGTGACTGTGGTTTTCCCGGTCACACAAAAATGCTGAAATTCGACTTATACAGTGTTTGTGCTTATTAAACTTGATGAATTCTCTCCTCTTGACTGTAGAATAGTGTGTAAAGCAAAGCACAATACATTGCTATGTGTAGAAGCAAAGATATACGCGATTTCACAATGTGTTCCTAGAACAGCTGTGAGCAACTTTTTTACACAACGTTAACAACACATTTGAAGCTCAATATTTCATGGGCTGAAGCGGGGAAGATAGATAAAGTGTGCCCTGTAAAGGCGAAGTCTGTGGCATTAACAGGAAGGGAGAAAAAGTACTTTCTACCCATTTTTAGGTACAGCGGTAAAACGGCAAGTTTCTATGGAACTGCAGCTCGGCTTGTGACTGTGGTTTTCCCGGTCACACAAAAATGCTGAAATTCGACTTATACAGTGTTTGTGCTTATTAAACTTGATGAATTCTCTCCTCTTGACTGTAGAATAATGTGTAAAGCAAAGCACAATACATTGCTATGTGTAGAAGCAAAGATATACGCGATTTCACAATGTGTTCCTAGAGCAGCTGTGAGCAACTTTTTTACACAACGTTAACAACACATTTGAAGCTCAATATTTCATGGGCTGAAGCGGGGAAGATAGATAAAGTGTGCCCTGTAAAGGCGAAGTCTGTGGCATTAACAGGAAGGGAGAAAAAGTACTTTCTACCCATTTTTAGGTACAGCGGTAAAACGGCAAGTTTCTATGGAACTGCAGCTCGGCTTGTGACTGTGGTTTTCCCGGTCACACAAAAATGCTGAAATTCGACTTATACAGTGTTTGTGCTTATTAAACTTGATGAATTCTCCCCTCTTGACTGTAGAATAGTGTGTAAAGCAAAGCACAATACATTGCTATGTGTAGAAGCAAAGATATACGTGATTTCACAATGTGTTCCTAGAACAGCTGTGAGCAACTTTTTTACACAACGTTAACAACACATTTGAAGCTCAATATTTCATGGGCTGAAGCGGGGAAGATAGATAAAGTGTGCCCTGTAAAGGCGAAGTCTGTGGCATGAACAGGAAGGGAGAAAAAGTACTTTCTACCCATTTTTAGGTACAGCGGTAAAACGGCAAGTTTCTATGGAACTGCAGCTCGGCTTGTGACTGTGGTTTTCCCGGTCACACAAAAATGCTGAAATTCGACTTATACAGTGTTTGTGTTTATTAAACTTGATGAATTCTCTCCTCTTGACTGTAGAATAATGTGTAAAGCAAAGCACAATACATTGCTATGTGTAGAAGCAAAGATATACGCGATTTCACAATGTGTTCCTAGAACAGCTGTGAGCAACTTTTTTACACAACGTTAACAACACATTTGAAGCTCAATATTTCATGGGCTGAAGCGGGGAAGATAGATAAAGTGTGCCCTGTAAAGGCGAAGTCTGTGGCATTAACAGGAAGGGAGAAAAAGTACTTTCTACCCATTTTTAGGTACAGCGGTAAAACGGCAAGTTTCTATGGAACTGCAGCTCGGCTTGTGACTGTGGTTTTCCCGGTCACACAAAAATGCTGAAATTCCACTTATACAGTGTTTGTGCTTATTAAACTTGATGAATTCTCTCCTCTTGACTGTAGAATAGTGTGTAAAGCAAAGCACAATACATTGCTATGTGTAGAAGCAAAGATATACGCGATTTCACAATGTGTTCCTAGAACAGCTGTGAGCAACTTTTTTACACAACGTTAACAACACATTTGAAGCTCAATATTTCATGGGCTGAAGCGGGGAAGATATATAAAGTGTGCCCTGTAAAGGCGAAGTCTGTGGCATTAACAGGAAGGGAGAAAAAGTACTTTCTACCCATTTTTAGGTACAGCGTAAAACGGCAAGTTTCTATGGAACTGCAGCTCGGCTTGTGACTGTGGTTTTCCCTGTCACACAAAAATGCTGAAATTCCACTTATACAGTGTTTGTGCTTATTAAACTTGATGAATTCTCTCCTCTTGACTGTAGAATAGTGTGTAAAGCAAAGCACAATACATTGCTATGTGTAGAAGCAAAGATATACGCGATTTCACAATGTGTTCCTAGAACAGCTGTGAGCAACTTTTTTACACAACGTTAACAACACATTTGAAGCTCAATATTTCATGGGCTGAAGTAGGGAAGATAGATAAAGTGTGCCCTGTAAAGGCGAAGTCTGTGGCATTAACAGGAAGGGAGAAAAAGTACTTTCTACCCATTTTTAGGTACAGCGGTAAAACGGCAAGTTTCTATGGAACTGCATCTCGGCTTGTGACTGTGGTTTTCCCGGTCACACAAAAATGCTGAAATTCGACTTATACAGTGTTTGTGCTTATTAAACTTGATGAATTCTCTCCTCTTGACTGTAGAATAGTGTGTAAAGCAAAGCACAATACATTGCTATGTGTAGAAGCAAAGATATACGCGATTTCACAATGTGTTCCTAGAACAGCTGTGAGCAACTTTTTTACACAACGTTAACAACACATTTGAAGCTCAATATTTCATGGGCTGAAGCGGGGAAGATATATAAAGTGTGCCCTGTAAAGGCGAAGTCTGTGGCATTAACAGGAAGGGAGAAAAAGTACTTTCTACCCATTTTTAGGTACAGCGGTAAAACGGCAAGTTTCTATGGAACTGCGGCTCGGCTTGTGACTGTGGTTTTCCCGGTCACACAAAAATGCTGAAATTCGACTTATACAGTGTTTGTGCTTATTAAACTTGATGAATTCTCTCCTCTTGACTGTAGAATAATGTGTAAAGCAAAGCACAATACATTGCTATGTGTAGAAGCAAAGATATACGCGATTTCACAATGTGTTCCTAGAGCAGCTGTGAGCAACTTTTTTACACAACGTTAACAACACATTTGAAGCTCAATATTTCATGGGCTGAAGCGGGGAAGATAGATAAAGTGTGCCCTGTAAAGGCGAAGTCTGTGGCATTAACAGGAATGGAGAAAAAGTACTTTCTACCCATTTTTAGGTACAGCGGTAAAATGGCAAGTTTCTATGGAACTGCAGCTCGGCTTGTGACTGTGGTTTTCCCGGTCACACAAAAATGCTGAAATTCGACTTATACAGTGTTTGTGCTTATTAAACTTGATGAATTCTCTCCTCTTGACTGTAGAATAGTGTGTAAAGCAAAGCACAATACATTGCTATGTGTAGAAGCAAAGATATACGCGATTTCACAATGTGTTCCTAGAACAGCTGTGAGCAACTTTTTTACACAACGTTAACAACACATTTGAAGCTCAATATTTCATGGGCTGAAGCGGGGAAGATAGATAAAGTGTGCCCTGTAAAGGCGAAGTCTGTGGCATTAACAGGAAGGGAGAAAAAGTACTTTCTACCCATTTTTAGGTACAGCGGTAAAACGGCAAGTTTCTATGGAACTGCAGCTCGGCTTGTGACTGTGGTTTTCCCGGTCACACAAAAATGCTGAAATTCGACTTATACAGTGTTTGTGCTTATTAAACTTGATGAATTCTCTCCTCTTGACTGTAGAATAATGTGTAAAGCAAAGCACAATACATTGCTATGTGTAGAAGCAAAGATATACGCGATTTCACAATGTGTTCCTAGAGCAGCTGTGAGCAACTTTTTTACACAACGTTAACAACACATTTGAAGCTCAATATTTCATGGGCTGAAGCGGGGAAGATAGATAAAGTGTGCCCTGTAAAGGCGAAGTCTGTGGCATTAACAGGAAGGGAGAAAAAGTACTTTCTACCCATTTTTAGGTACAGCGGTAAAACGGCAAGTTTCTATGGAACTGCAGCTCGGCTTGTGACTGTGGTTTTCCCGGTCACACAAAAATGCTGAAATTCGACTTATACAGTGTTTGTGCTTATTAAACTTGATGAATTCTCCCCTCTTGACTGTAGAATAGTGTGTAAAGCAAAGCACAATACATTGCTATGTGTAGAAGCAAAGATATACGTGATTTCACAATGTGTTCCTAGAACAGCTGTGAGCAACTTTTTTACACAACGTTAACAACACATTTGAAGCTCAATATTTCATGGGCTGAAGCGGGGAAGATAGATAAAGTGTGCCCTGTAAAGGCGAAGTCTGTGGCATGAACAGGAAGGGAGAAAAAGTACTTTCTACCCATTTTTAGGTACAGCGGTAAAACGGCAAGTTTCTATGGAACTGCAGCTCGGCTTGTGACTGTGGTTTTCCCGGTCACACAAAAATGCTGAAATTCGACTTATACAGTGTTTGTGTTTATTAAACTTGATGAATTCTCTCCTCTTGACTGTAGAATAATGTGTAAAGCAAAGCACAATACATTGCTATGTGTAGAAGCAAAGATATACGCGATTTCACAATGTGTTCCTAGAACAGCTGTGAGCAACTTTTTTACACAACGTTAACAACACATTTGAAGCTCAATATTTCATGGGCTGAAGCGGGGAAGATAGATAAAGTGTGCCCTGTAAAGGCGAAGTCTGTGGCATTAACAGGAAGGGAGAAAAAGTACTTTCTACCCATTTTTAGGTACAGCGGTAAAACGGCAAGTTTCTATGGAACTGCAGCTCGGCTTGTGACTGTGGTTTTCCCGGTCACACAAAAATGCTGAAATTCGACTTATACAGTGTTTGTGCTTATTAAACTTGATGAATTCTCTCCTCTTGACTGTAGAATAGTGTGTAAAGCAAAGCACAATACATTGCTATGTGTAGAAGCAAAGATATACGCGATTTCACAATGTGTTCCTAGAACAGCTGTGAGCAACTTTTTTACACAACGTTAACAACACATTTGAAGCTCAATATTTCATGGGCTGAAGCGGGGAAGATATATAAAGTGTGCCCTGTAAAGGCGAAGTCTGTGGCATTAACAGGAAGGGAGAAAAAGTACTTTCTACCCATTTTTAGGTACAGCGTAAAACGGCAAGTTTCTATGGAACTGCAGCTCGGCTTGTGACTGTGGTTTTCCCGGTCACACAAAAATGCTGAAATTCCACTTATACAGTGTTTGTGCTTATTAAACTTGATGAATTCTCTCCTCTTGACTGTAGAATAGTGTGTAAAGCAAAGCACAATACATTGCTATGTGTAGAAGCAAAGATATACGCGATTTCACAATGTGTTCCTAGAACAGCTGTGAGCAACTTTTTTACACAACGTTAACAACACATTTGAAGCTCAATATTTCATGGGCTGAAGTAGGGAAGATAGATAAAGTGTGCCCTGTAAAGGCGAAGTCTGTGGCATTAACAGGAAGGGAGAAAAAGTACTTTCTACCCATTTTTAGGTACAGCGGTAAAACGGCATGTTTCTATGGAACTGCATCTCGGCTTGTGACTGTGGTTTTCCCGGTCACACAAAAATGCTGAAATTCGACTTATACAGTGTTTGTGCTTATTAAACTTGATGAATTCTCTCCTCTTGACTGTAGAATAGTGTGTAAAGCAAAGCACAATACATTGCTATGTGTAGAAGCAAAGATATACGCGATTTCACAATGTGTTCCTAGAACAGCTGTGAGCAACTTTTTTACACAACGTTAACAACACATTTGAAGCTCAATATTTCATGGGCTGAAGCGGGGAAGATATATAAAGTGTGCCCTGTAAAGGCGAAGTCTGTGGCATTAACAGGAAGGGAGAAAAAGTACTTTCTACCCATTTTTAGGTACAGCGGTAAAACGGCAAGTTTCTATGGAACTGCAGCTCGGCTTGTGACTGTGGTTTTCCCGGTCACACAAAAATGCTGAAATTCGACTTATACAGTGTTTGTGCTTATTAAACTTGATGAATTCTCTCCTCTTGACTGTAGAATAATGTGTAAAGCAAAGCACAATACATTGCTATGTGTAGAAGCAAAGATATACGCGATTTCACAATGTGTTCCTAGAGCAGCTGTGAGCAACTTTTTTACACAACGTTAACAACACATTTGAAGCTCAATATTTCATGGGCTGAAGCGGGGAAGATAGATAAAGTGTGCCCTGTAAAGGCGAAGTCTGTGGCATTAACAGGAATGGAGAAAAAGTAATTTCTACCCATTTTTAGGTACAGCGGTAAAACGGCAAGTTTCTATGGAACTGCAGCTCGGCTTGTGACTGTGGTTTTCCCGGTCACACAAAAATGCTGAAATTCGACTTATACAGTGTTTGTGCTTATTAAACTTGATGAATTCTCTCCTCTTGACTGTAGAATAGTGTGTAAAGCAAAGCACAATACATTGCTATGTGTAGAAGCAAAGATATACGCGATTTCACAATGTGTTCCTAGAACAGCTGTGAGCAACTTTTTTACACAACGTTAACAACACATTTGAAGCTCAATATTTCATGGGCTGAAGCGGGGAAGATAGATAAAGTGTGCCCTGTAAAGGCGAAGTCTGTGGCATTAACAGGAAGGGAGAAAAAGTACTTTCTACCCATTTTTAGGTACAGCGGTAAAACGGCAAGTTTCTATGGAACTGCAGCTCGGCTTGTGACTGTGGTTTTCCCGGTCACACAAAAATGCTGAAATTCGACTTATACAGTGTTTGTGCTTATTAAACTTGATGAATTCTCTCCTCTTGACTGTAGAATAATGTGTAAAGCAAAGCACAATACATTGCTATGTGTAGAAGCAAAGATATACGCGATTTCACAATGTGTTCCTAGAGCAGCTGTGAGCAACTTTTTTACACAACGTTAACAACACATTTGAAGCTCAATATTTCATGGGCTGAAGCGGGGAAGATAGATAAAGTGTGCCCTGTAAAGGCGAAGTCTGTGGCATTAACAGGAATGGAGAAAAAGTACTTTCTACCCATTTTTAGGTACAGCGGTAAAACGGCAAGTTTCTATGGAACTGCAGCTCGGCTTGTGACTGTGGTTTTCCCGGTCACACAAAAATGCTGAAATTCGACTTATACAGTGTTTGTGCTTATTAAACTTGATGAATTCTCTCCTCTTGACTGTAGAATAGTGTGTAAAGCAAAGCACAATACATTGCTATGTGTAGAAGCAAAGATATACGCGATTACACAATGTGTTCCTAGAACAGCTGTGAGCAACTTTTTTACACAACGTTAACAACACATTTGAAGCTCAATATTTCATGGGCTGAAGCGGGGAAGATAGATAAAGTGTGCCCTGTAAAGGCGAAGTCTGTGGCATTAACAGGAAGGGAGAAAAAGTACTTTCTACCCATTTTTAGGTACAGCGGTAAAACGGCAAGTTTCTATGGAACTGCAGCTCGGCTTGTGACTGTGGTTTTCCCGGTCACACAAAAATGCTGAAATTCCACTTATACAGTGTTTGTGCTTATTAAACTTGATGAATTCTCTCCTCTTGACTGTAGAATAGTGTGTAAAGCAAAGCACAATACATTGCTATGTGTAGAAGCAAAGATATACGCGATTTCACAATGTGTTCCTAGAACAGCTGTGAGCAACTTTTTTACACAACGTTAACAACACATTTGAAGCTCAATATTTCATGGGCTGAAGCGGGGAAGATAGATAAAGTGTGCCCTGTAAAGGCGAAGTCTGTGGCATTAACAGGAAGGGAGAAAAAGTACTTTCTACCCATTTTTAGGTACAGCGGTAAAACGGCAAGTTTCTATGGAACTGCAGCTCGGCTTGTGACTGTGGTTTTCCCGGTCACACAAAAATGCTGAAATTCGACTTATACAGTGTTTGTGCTTATTAAACTTGATGAATTCTCTCCTCTTGACTGTAGAATAGTGTGTAAAGCAAAGCACAATACATTGCTATGTGTAGAAGCAAAGATATACGCGATTTCACAATGTGTTCCTAGAGCAGCTGTGAGCAACTTTTTTACACAACGTTAACAACACATTTGAAGCTCAATATTTCATGGGCTGAAGCGGGGAAGATAGATAAAGTGTGCCCTGTAAAGGCGAAGTCTGTGGCATTAACAGGAAGGGAGAAAAAGTACTTTCTACCCATTTTTAGGTACAGCGGTAAAACGGCAAGTTTCTATGGAACTGCAGCTCGGCTTGTGACTGTGGTTTTCCCGGTCACACAAAAATGCTGAAATTCGACTTATACAGTGTTTGTGCTTATTAAACTTGATGAATTCTCCCCTCTTGACTGTAGAATAGTGTGTAAAGCAAAGCACAATACATTGCTATGTGTAGAAGCAAAGATATACGCGATTTCACAATGTGTTCCTAGAACAGCTGTGAGCAACTTTTTTACACAACGTTAACAACACATTTGAAGCTCAATATTTCATGGGCTGAAGCGGGGAAGATAGATAAAGTGTGCCCTGTAAAGGCGAAGTCTGTGGCATGAACAGGAAGGGAGAAAAAGTACTTTCTACCCATTTTTAGGTACAGCGGTAAAACGGCAAGTTTCTATGGAACTGCAGCTCGGCTTGTGACTGTGGTTTTCCCGGTCACACAAAAATGCTGAAATTCGACTTATACAGTGTTTGTGCTTATTAAACTTGATGAATTCTCTCCTCTTGACTGTAGAATAGTGTGTAAAGCAAAGCACAATACATTGCTATGTGTAGAAGCAAAGATATACGCGATTACACAATGTGTTCCTAGAACAGCTGTGAGCAACTTTTTTACACAACGTTAACAACACATTTGAAGCTCAATATTTCATGGGCTGAAGCGGGGAAGATAGATAAAGTGTGCCCTGTAAAGGCGAAGTCTGTGGCATTAACAGGAAGGGAGAAAAAGTACTTTCTACCCATTTTTAGGTACAGCGGTAAAACGGCAAGTTTCTATGGAACTGCAGCTCGGCTTGTGACTGTGGTTTTCCCGGTCACACAAAAATGCTGAAATTCCACTTATACAGTGTTTGTGCTTATTAAACTTGATGAATTCTCTCCTCTTGACTGTAGAATAGTGTGTAAAGCAAAGCACAATACATTGCTATGTGTAGAAGCAAAGATATACGCGATTTCACAATGTGTTCCTAGAACAGCTGTGAGCAACTTTTTTACACAACGTTAACAACACATTTGAAGCTCAATATTTCATGGGCTGAAGCGGGGAAGATAGATAAAGTGTGCCCTGTAAAGGCGAAGTCTGTGGCATTAACAGGAAGGGAGAAAAAGTACTTTCTACCCATTTTTAGGTACAGCGGTAAAACGGCAAGTTTCTATGGAACTGCAGCTCGGCTTGTGACTGTGGTTTTCCCGGTCACACAAAAATGCTGAAATTCCACTTATACAGTGTTTGTGCTTATTAAACTTGATGAATTCTCTCCTCTTGACTGTAGAATAGTGTGTAAAGCAAAGCACAATACATTGCTATGTGTAGAAGCAAAGATATACGCGATTTCACAATGTGTTCCTAGAACAGCTGTGAGCAACTTTTTTACACAACGTTAACAACACATTTGAAGCTCAATATTTCATGGGCTGAAGCGGGGAAGATAGATAAAGTGTGCCCTGTAAAGGCGAAGTCTGTGGCATTAACAGGAAGGGAGAAAAAGTACTTTCTACCCATTTTTAGGTACAGCGGTAAAACGGCAAGTTTCTATGGAACTGCAGCTCGGCTTGTGACTGTGGTTTTCCCGGTCACACAAAAATGCTGAAATTCGACTTATACAGTGTTTGTGCTTATTAAACTTGATGAATTCTCTCCTCTTGACTGTAGAATAGTGTGTAAAGCAAAGCACAATACATTGCTATGTGTAGAAGCAAAGATATACGCGATTTCACAATGTGTTCCTAGAACAGCTGTGAGCAACTTTTTTACACAACGTTAACAACACATTTGAAGCTCAATATTTCATGGGCTGAAGCGGGGAAGATAGATAAAGTGTGCCCTGTAAAGGCGAAGTCTGTGGCATTAACAGGAAGGGAGAAAAAGTACTTTCTACCCATTTTTAGGTACAGCGGTAAAACGGCAAGTTTCTATGGAACTGCAGCTCGGCTTGTGACTGTGGTTTTCCCGGTCACACAAAAATGCTGAAATTCGACTTATACAGTGTTTGTGCTTATTAAACTTGATGAATTCTCTCCTCTTGACTGTAGAATAGTGTGTAAAGCAAAGCACAATACATTGCTATGTGTAGAAGCAAAGATATACGCTATTACACAATGTGTTCCTAGAACAGCTGTGAGCAACTTTTTTACACAACGTTAACAACACATTTGAAGCTCAATATTTCATGGGCTGAAGCGGGGAAGATAGATAAAGTGTGCCCTGTAAAGGCGAAGTCTGTGGCATTAACAGGAAGGGAGAAAAAGTACTTTCTACCCATTTTTAAGTACAGCGGTAAAACGGCAAGTTTCTATGGAACTGCAGCTCGGCTTGTGACTGTGGTTTTCGCGGTCACACAAAAATGCTGAAATTCGACTTATACAGTGTTTGTGCTTATTAAACTTGATGAATTCTCTCCTCTTGACTGTAGAATAGTGTGTAAAGCAAAGCACAATACATTGCTATGTGTAGAAGCAAAGATATACGCGATTTCACAATGTGTTCCTAGAACAGCTGTGAGCAACTTTTTTACACAACGTTAACAACACATTTGAAGCTCAATATTTCATGGGCTGAAGCGGGGAAGATAGATAAAGTGTGCCCTGTAAAGGCGAAGTCTGTGGCATTAACAGGAAGGGAGAAAAAGTACTTTCTACCCATTTTTAGGTACAGCGGTAAAACGGCAAGTTTCTATGGAACTGCAGCTCGGCTTGTGACTGTGGTTTTCCCGGTCACACAAAAATGCTGAAATTCGACTTATACAGTGTTTGTGCTTATTAAACTTGATGAATTCTCTCCTCTTGACTGTAGAATAGTGTGTAAAGCAAAGCACAATACATTGCTATGTGTAGAAGCAAAGATATACGCTATTACACAATGTGTTCCTAGAACAGCTGTGAGCAACTTTTTTACACAACGTTAACAACACATTTGAAGCTCAATATTTCATGGGCTGAAGCGGGGAAGATAGATAAAGTGTGCCCTGTAAAGGCGAAGTCTGTGGCATTAACAGGAAGGGAGAAAAAGTACTTTCTACCCATTTTTAAGTACAGCGGTAAAACGGCAAGTTTCTATGGAACTGCAGCTCGGCTTGTGACTGTGGTTTTCGCGGTCACACAAAAATGCTGAAATTCGACTTATACAGTGTTTGTGCTTATTAAACTTGATGAATTCTCTCCTCTTGACTGTAGAATAGTGTGTAAAGCAAAGCACAATACATTGCTATGTGTAGAAGCAAAGATATACGCGATTTCACAATGTGTTCCTAGAACAGCTGTGAGCAACTTTTTTACACAACGTTAACAACACATTTGAAGCTCAATATTTCATGGGCTGAAGCGGGGAAGATAGATAAAGTGTGCCCTGTAAAGGTGAAGTCTGTGGCATGAACAGGAAGGGAGAAAAAGTACTTTCTACCCATTTTTAGGTACAGCGGTAAAACGGCAAGTTTCTATGGAACTGCAGCTCGGCTTGTGACTGTGGTTTTCCCGGTCACACAAAAATGCTGAAATTCCACTTATACAGTGTTTGTGTTTATTAAACTTGATGAATTCTCTCCTCTTGACTGTAGAATAATGTGTAAAGCAAAGCACAATACATTGCTATGTGTAGAAGCAAAGATATACGCGATTTCACAATGTGTTCCTAGAACAGCTGTGAGCAACTTTTTTACACAACGTTAACAACACATTTGAAGCTCAATATTTCATGGGCTGAAGCGGGGAAGATAGATAAAGTGTGCCCTGTAAAGGCGAAGTCTGTGGCATTAACAGGAAGGGAGAAAAAGTACTTTCTACCCATTTTTAGGTACAGCGGTAAAACGGCAAGTTTCTATGGAACTGCAGCTCGGCTTGTGACTGTGGTTTTCCCGGTCACACAAAAATGCTGAAATTCGACTTATACAGTGTTTGTGCTTATTAAACTTGATGAATTCTCTCCTCTTGACTGTAGAATAGTGTGTAAAGCAAAGCACAATACATTGCTATGTGTAGAAGCAAAGATATACGCGATTACACAATGTGTTCCTAGAACAGCTGTGAGCAACTTTTTTACACAACGTTAACAACACATTTGAAGCTCAATATTTCATGGGCTGAAGCGGGGAAGATAGATAAAGTGTGCCCTGTAAAGGCGAAGTCTGTGGCATTAACAGGAAGGGAGAAAAAATACTTTCTACCCATTTTTAGGTACAGCGGTAAAACGGCAAGTTTCTATGGAACTGCAGCTCGGCTTGTGACTGTGGTTTTCCCGGTCACACAAAAATGCTGAAATTCGACTTATACAGTGTTTGTGCTTATTAAACTTGATGAATTCTCCCCTCTTGACTGTAGAATAGTGTGTAAAGCAAAGCACAATACATTGCTATGTGTAGAAGCAAAGATATACGCGATTTCACAATGTGTTCCTAGAACAGCTGTGAGCAACTTTTTTACACAACGTTAACAACACATTTGAAGCTCAATATTTCATGGGCTGAAGCGGGGAAGATAGATAAAGTGTGCCCTGTAAAGGCGAAGTCTGTGGCATGAACAGGAAGGGAGAAAAAGTACTTTCTACCCATTTTTAGGTACAGCGGTAAAACGGCAAGTTTCTATGGAACTGCAGCTCGGCTTCTGACTGTGGTTTTCCCGGTCACACAAAAATGCTGAAATTCGACTTATACAGTGTTTGTGTTTATTAAACTTGATGAATTCTCTCCTCTTGACTGTAGAATAATGTGTAAAGCAAAGCACAATACATTGCTATGTGTAGAAGCAAAGATATACGCGATTTCACAATGTGTTCCTAGAACAGCTGTGAGCAACTTTTTTACACAACGTTAACAACACATTTGAAGCTCAATATTTCATGGGCTGAAGCGGGGAAGATAGATAAAGTGTGCCCTGTAAAGGCGAAGTCTGTGGCATTAACAGGAAGGGAGAAAAAGTACTTTCTACCCATTTTTAGGTACAGCGGTAAAACGGCAAGTTTCTATGGAACTGCAGCTCGGCTTGTGACTGTGGTTTTCCCGGTCACACAAAAATGCTGAAATTCCACTTATACAGTGTTTGTGCTTATTAAACTTGATGAATTCTCTCCTCTTGACTGTAGAATAGTGTGTAAAGCAAAGCACAATACATTGCTATGTGTAGAAGCAAAGATATACGCGATTTCACAATGTGTTCCTAGAACAGCTGTGAGCAACTTTTTTACACAACGTTAACAACACATTTGAAGCTCAATATTTCATGGGCTGAAGCGGGGAAGATATATAAAGTGTGCCCTGTAAAGGCGAAGTCTGTGGCATTAACAGGAAGGGAGAAAAAGTACTTTCTACCCATTTTTAGGTACAGCGTAAAACGGCAAGTTTCTATGGAACTGCAGCTCGGCTTGTGACTGTGGTTTTCCCGGTCACACAAAAATGCTGAAATTCCACTTATACAGTGTTTGTGCTTATTAAACTTGATGAATTCTCTCCTCTTGACTGTAGAATAGTGTGTAAAGCAAAGCACAATACATTGCTATGTGTAGAAGCAAAGATATACGCGATTTCACAATGTGTTCCTAGAACAGCTGTGAGCAACTTTTTTACACAACGTTAACAACACATTTGAAGCTCAATATTTCATGGGCTGAAGTAGGGAAGATAGATAAAGTGTGCCCTGTAAAGGCGAAGTCTGTGGCATTAACAGGAAGGGAGAAAAAGTACTTTCTACCCATTTTTAGGTACAGCGGTAAAACGGCAAGTTTCTATGGAACTGCATCTCGGCTTGTGACTGTGGTTTTCCCGGTCACACAAAAATGCTGAAATTCGACTTATACAGTGTTTGTGCTTATTAAACTTGATGAATTCTCTCCTCTTGACTGTAGAATAGTGTGTAAAGCAAAGCACAATACATTGCTATGTGTAGAAGCAAAGATATACGCGATTTCACAATGTGTTCCTAGAACAGCTGTGAGCAACTTTTTTACACAACGTTAACAACACATTTGAAGCTCAATATTTCATGGGCTGAAGCGGGGAAGATATATAAAGTGTGCCCTGTAAAGGCGAAGTCTGTGGCATTAACAGGAAGGGAGAAAAAGTACTTTCTACCCATTTTTAGGTACAGCGGTAAAACGGCAAGTTTCTATGGAACTGCAGCTCGGCTTGTGACTGTGGTTTTCCCGGTCACACAAAAATGCTGAAATTCGACTTATACAGTGTTTGTGCTTATTAAACTTGATGAATTCTCTCCTCTTGACTGTAGAATAATGTGTAAAGCAAAGCACAATACATTGCTATGTGTAGAAGCAAAGATATACGCGATTTCACAATGTGTTCCTAGAGCAGCTGTGAGCAACTTTTTTACACAACGTTAACAACACATTTGAAGCTCAATATTTCATGGGCTGAAGCGGGGAAGATAGATAAAGTGTGCCCTGTAAAGGCGAAGTCTGTGGCATTAACAGGAATGGAGAAAAAGTACTTTCTACCCATTTTTAGGTACAGCGGTAAAATGGCAAGTTTCTATGGAACTGCAGCTCGGCTTGTGACTGTGGTTTTCCCGGTCACACAAAAATGCTGAAATTCGACTTATACAGTGTTTGTGCTTATTAAACTTGATGAATTCTCTCCTCTTGACTGTAGAATAGTGTGTAAAGCAAAGCACAATACATTGCTATGTGTAGAAGCAAAGATATACGCGATTTCACAATGTGTTCCTAGAACAGCTGTGAGCAACTTTTTTACACAACGTTAACAACACATTTGAAGCTCAATATTTCATGGGCTGAAGCGGGGAAGATAGATAAAGTGTGCCCTGTAAAGGCGAAGTCTGTGGCATTAACAGGAAGGGAGAAAAAGTACTTTCTACCCATTTTTAGGTACAGCGGTAAAACGGCAAGTTTCTATGGAACTGCAGCTCGGCTTGTGACTGTGGTTTTCCCGGTCACACAAAAATGCTGAAATTCGACTTATACAGTGTTTGTGCTTATTAAACTTGATGAATTCTCTCCTCTTGACTGTAGAATAATGTGTAAAGCAAAGCACAATACATTGCTATGTGTAGAAGCAAAGATATACGCGATTTCACAATGTGTTCCTAGAACAGCTGTGAGCAACTTTTTTACACAACGTTAACAACACATTTGAAGCTCAATATTTCATGGGCTGAAGTAGGGAAGATAGATAAAGTGTGCCCTGTAAAGGCGAAATCTGTGGCATTAACAGGAAGGGAGAAAAAGTACTTTCTACCCATTTTTAGGTACAGCGGTAAAACGGCAAGTTTCTATGGAACTGCATCTCGGCTTGTGACTGTGGTTTTCCCGGTCACACAAAAATGCTGAAATTCGACTTATACAGTGTTTGTGCTTATTAAACTTGATGAATTCTCTCCTCTTGACTGTAGAATAGTGTGTAAAGCAAAGCACAATACATTGCTATGTGTAGAAGCAAAGATATACGCGATTTCACAATGTGTTCCTAGAACAGCTGTGAGCAACTTTTTTACACAACATTAACAACACATTTGAAGCTCAATATTTCATGGGCTGAAGCGGGGAAGATATATAAAGTGTGCCCTGTAAAGGCGAAGTCTGTGGCATTAACAGGAAGGGAGAAAAAGTACTTTCTACCCATTTTTAGGTACAGCGGTAAAACGGCAAGTTTCTATGGAACTGCAGCTCGGCTTGTGACTGTGGTTTTCCCGGTCACACAAAAATGCTGAAATTCGACTTATACAGTGTTTGTGCTTATTAAACTTGATGAATTCTCTCCTCTTGACTGTAGAATAATGTGTAAAGCAAAGCACAATACATTGCTATGTGTAGAAGCAAAGATATACGCGATTTCACAATGTGTTCCTAGAGCAGCTGTGAGCAACTTTTTTACACAACGTTAACAACACATTTGAAGCTCAATATTTCATGGGCTGAAGCGGGGAAGATAGATAAAGTGTGCCCTGTAAAGGCGAAGTCTGTGGCATTAACAGGAATGGAGAAAAAGTACTTTCTACCCATTTTTAGGTACAGCGGTAAAACGGCAAGTTTCTATGGAACTGCAGCTCGGCTTGTGACTGTGGTTTTCCCGGTCACACAAAAATGCTGAAATTCGACTTATACAGTGTTTGTGCTTATTAAACTTGATGAATTCTCTCCTCTTGACTGTAGAATAGTGTGTAAAGCAAAGCACAATACATTGCTATGTGTAGAAGCAAAGATATACGCGATTTCACAATGTGTTCCTAGAACAGCTGTGAGCAACTTTTTTACACAACGTTAACAACACATTTGAAGCTCAATATTTCATGGGCTGAAGCGGGGAAGATAGATAAAGTGTGCCCTGTAAAGGCGAAGTCTGTGGCATTAACAGGAAGGGAGAAAAAGTACTTTCTACCCATTTTTAGGTACAGCGGTAAAACGGCAAGTTTCTATGGAACTGCAGCTCGGCTTGTGACTGTGGTTTTCCCGGTCACACAAAAATGCTGAAATTCGACTTATACAGTGTTTGTGCTTATTAAACTTGATGAATTCTCTCCTCTTGACTGTAGAATAATGTGTAAAGCAAAGCACAATACATTGCTATGTGTAGAAGCAAAGATATACGCGATTTCACAATGTGTTCCTAGAGCAGCTGTGAGCAACTTTTTTACACAACGTTAACAACACATTTGAAGCTCAATATTTCATGGGCTGAAGCGGGGAAGATAGATAAAGTGTGCCCTGTAAAGGCGAAGTCTGTGGCATTAACAGGAAGGGAGAAAAAGTACTTTCTACCCATTTTTAGGTACAGCGGTAAAACGGCAAGTTTCTATGGAACTGCAGCTCGGCTTGTGACTGTGGTTTTCCCGGTCACACAAAAATGCTGAAATTCGACTTATACAGTGTTTGTGTTTATTAAACTTGATGAATTCTCTCCTCTTGACTGTAGAATAATGTGTAAAGCAAAGCACAATACATTGCTATGTGTAGAAGCAAAGATATACGCGATTTCACAATGTGTTCCTAGAACAGCTGTGAGCAACTTTTTTACACAACGTTAACAACACATTTGAAGCTCAATATTTCATGGGCTGAAGCGGGGAAGATAGATAAAGTGTGCCCTGTAAAGGCGAAGTCTGTGGCATTAACAGGAAGGGAGAAAAAGTACTTTCTACCCATTTTTAGGTACAGCGGTAAAACGGCAAGTTTCTATGGAACTGCAGCTCGGCTTGTGACTGTGGTTTTCCCGGTCACACAAAAATGCTGAAATTCGACTTATACAGTGTTTGTGCTTATTAAACTTGATGAATTCTCTCCTCTTGACTGTAGAATAGTGTGTAAAGCAAAGCACAATACATTGCTATGTGTAGAAGCAAAGATATACGCGATTTCACAATGTGTTCCTAGAACAGCTGTGAGCAACTTTTTTACACAACGTTAACAACACATTTGAAGCTCAATATTTCATGGGCTGAAGCGGGGAAGATATATAAAGTGTGCCCTGTAAAGGCGAAGTCTGTGGCATTAACAGGAAGGGAGAAAAAGTACTTTCTACCCATTTTTAGGTACAGCGTAAAACGGCAAGTTTCTATGGAACTGCAGCTCGGCTTGTGACTGTGGTTTTCCCTGTCACACAAAAATGCTGAAATTCCACTTATACAGTGTTTGTGCTTATTAAACTTGATGAATTCTCTCCTCTTGACTGTAGAATAGTGTGTAAAGCAAAGCACAATACATTGCTATGTGTAGAAGCAAAGATATACGCGATTTCACAATGTGTTCCTAGAACAGCTGTGAGCAACTTTTTTACACAACGTTAACAACACATTTGAAGCTCAATATTTCATGGGCTGAAGTAGGGAAGATAGATAAAGTGTGCCCTGTAAAGGCAAAGTCTGTGGCATTAACAGGAAGGGAGAAAAAGTACTTTCTACCCATTTTTAGGTACAGCGGTAAAACGGCAAGTTTCTATGGAACTGCATCTCGGCTTGTGACTGTGGTTTTCCCGGTCACACAAAAATGCTGAAATTCGACTTATACAGTGTTTGTGCTTATTAAACTTGATGAATTCTCTCCTCTTGACTGTAGAATAGTGTGTAAAGCAAAGCACAATACATTGCTATGTGTAGAAGCAAAGATATACGCGATTTCACAATGTGTTCCTAGAACAGCTGTGAGCAACTTTTTTACACAACGTTAACAACACATTTGAAGCTCAATATTTCATGGGCTGAAGCGGGGAAGATATATAAAGTGTGCCCTGTAAAGGCGAAGTCTGTGGCATTAACAGGAAGGGAGAAAAAGTACTTTCTACCCATTTTTAGGTACAGCGGTAAAACGGCAAGTTTCTATGGAACTGCGGCTCGGCTTGTGACTGTGGTTTTCCCGGTCACACAAAAATGCTGAAATTCGACTTATACAGTGTTTGTGCTTATTAAACTTGATGAATTCTCTCCTCTTGACTGTAGAATAATGTGTAAAGCAAAGCACAATACATTGCTATGTGTAGAAGCAAAGATATACGCGATTTCACAATGTGTTCCTAGAGCAGCTGTGAGCAACTTTTTTACACAACGTTAACAACACATTTGAAGCTCAATATTTCATGGGCTGAAGCGGGGAAGATAGATAAAGTGTGCCCTGTAAAGGCGAAGTCTGTGGCATTAACAGGAATGGAGAAAAAGTACTTTCTACCCATTTTTAGGTACAGCGGTAAAATGGCAAGTTTCTATGGAACTGCAGCTCGGCTTGTGACTGTGGTTTTCCCGGTCACACAAAAATGCTGAAATTCGACTTATACAGTGTTTGTGCTTATTAAACTTGATGAATTCTCTCCTCTTGACTGTAGAATAGTGTGTAAAGCAAAGCACAATACATTGCTATGTGTAGAAGCAAAGATATACGCGATTTCACAATGTGTTCCTAGAACAGCTGTGAGCAACTTTTTTACACAACGTTAACAACACATTTGAAGCTCAATATTTCATGGGCTGAAGCGGGGAAGATAGATAAAGTGTGCCCTGTAAAGGCGAAGTCTGTGGCATTAACAGGAAGGGAGAAAAAGTACTTTCTACCCATTTTTAGGTACAGCGGTAAAACGGCAAGTTTCTATGGAACTGCAGCTCGGCTTGTGACTGTGGTTTTCCCGGTCACACAAAAATGCTGAAATTCGACTTATACAGTGTTTGTGCTTATTAAACTTGATGAATTCTCTCCTCTTGACTGTAGAATAATGTGTAAAGCAAAGCACAATACATTGCTATGTGTAGAAGCAAAGATATACGCGATTTCACAATGTGTTCCTAGAGCAGCTGTGAGCAACTTTTTTACACAACGTTAACAACACATTTGAAGCTCAATATTTCATGGGCTGAAGCGGGGAAGATAGATAAAGTGTGCCCTGTAAAGGCGAAGTCTGTGGCATTAACAGGAAGGGAGAAAAAGTACTTTCTACCCATTTTTAGGTACAGCGGTAAAACGGCAAGTTTCTATGGAACTGCAGCTCGGCTTGTGACTGTGGTTTTCCCGGTCACACAAAAATGCTGAAATTCGACTTATACAGTGTTTGTGCTTATTAAACTTGATGAATTCTCCCCTCTTGACTGTAGAATAGTGTGTAAAGCAAAGCACAATACATTGCTATGTGTAGAAGCAAAGATATACGCGATTTCACAATGTGTTCCTAGAACAGCTGTGAGCAACTTTTTTACACAACGTTAACAACACATTTGAAGCTCAATATTTCATGGGCTGAAGCGGGGAAGATAGATAAAGTGTGCCCTGTAAAGGCGAAGTCTGTGGCATGAACAGGAAGGGAGAAAAAGTACTTTCTACCCATTTTTAGGTACAGCGGTAAAACGGCAAGTTTCTATGGAACTGCAGCTCGGCTTGTGACTGTGGTTTTCCCGGTCACACAAAAATGCTGAAATTCGACTTATACAGTGTTTGTGTTTATTAAACTTGATGAATTCTCTCCTCTTGACTGTAGAATAATGTGTAAAGCAAAGCACAATACATTGCTATGTGTAGAAGCAAAGATATACGCGATTTCACAATGTGTTCCTAGAACAGCTGTGAGCAACTTTTTTACACAACGTTAACAACACATTTGAAGCTCAATATTTCATGGGCTGAAGCGGGGAAGATAGATAAAGTGTGCCCTGTAAAGGCGAAGTCTGTGGCATTAACAGGAATGGAGAAAAAGTACTTTCTACCCATTTTTAGGTACAGCGGTAAAACGGCAAGTTTCTATGGAACTGCAGCTCGGCTTGTGACTGTGGTTTTCCCGGTCACACAAAAATGCTGAAATTCGACTTATACAGTGTTTGTGCTTATTAAACTTGATGAATTCTCTCCTCTTGACTGTAGAATAGTGTGTAAAGCAAAGCACAATACATTGCTATGTGTAGAAGCAAAGATATACGCGATTTCACAATGTGTTCCTAGAACAGCTGTGAGCAACTTTTTTACACAACGTTAACAACACATTTGAAGCTCAATATTTCATGGGCTGAAGCGGGGAAGATAGATAAAGTGTGCCCTGTAAAGGCGAAGTCTGTGGCATTAACAGGAAGGGAGAAAAAGTACTTTCTACCCATTTTTAGGTACAGCGGTAAAACGGCATGTTTCTATGGAACTGCATCTCGGCTTGTGACTGTGGTTTTCCCGGTCACACAAAAATGCTGAAATTCGACTTATACAGTGTTTGTGCTTATTAAACTTGATGAATTCTCTCCTCTTGACTGTAGAATAATGTGTAAAGCAAAGCACAATACATTGCTATGTGTAGAAGCAAAGATATACGCGATTTCACAATGTGTTCCTAGAGCAGCTGTGAGCAACTTTTTTACACAACGTTAACAACACATTTGAAGCTCAATATTTCATGGGCTGAAGCGGGGAAGATAGATAAAGTGTGCCCTGTAAAGGCGAAGTCTGTGGCATTAACAGGAATGGAGAAAAAGTACTTTCTACCCATTTTTAGGTACAGCTGTAAAACGGCAAGTTTCTATGGAACTGCAGCTCGGCTTGTGACTGTGGTTTTCCCGGTCACACAAAAATGCTGAAATTCGACTTATACAGTGTTTGTGCTTATTAAACTTGATGAATTCTCTCCTCTTGACTGTAGAATAGTGTGTAAAGCAAAGCACAATACATTGCTATGTGTAGAAGCAAAGATATACGCGATTACACAATGTGTTCCTAGAACAGCTGTGAGCAACTTTTTTACACAACGTTAACAACACATTTGAAGCTCAATATTTCATGGGCTGAAGCGGGGAAGATAGATAAAGTGTGCCCTGTAAAGGCGAAGTCTGTGGCATTAACAGGAAGGGAGAAAAAGTACTTTCTACCCATTTTTAGGTACAGCGGTAAAACGGCAAGTTTCTATGGAACTGCAGCTCGGCTTGTGACTGTGGTTTTCCCGGTCACACAAAAATGCTGAAATTCCACTTATACAGTGTTTGTGCTTATTAAACTTGATGAATTCTCTCCTCTTGACTGTAGAATAGTGTGTAAAGCAAAGCACAATACATTGCTATGTGTAGAAGCAAAGATATACGCGATTTCACAATGTGTTCCTAGAACAGCTGTGAGCAACTTTTTTACACAACGTTAACAACACATTTGAAGCTCAATATTTCATGGGCTGAAGCGGGGAAGATAGATAAAGTGTGCCCTGTAAAGGCGAAGTCTGTGGCATTAACAGGAAGGGAGAAAAAGTACTTTCTACCCATTTTTAGGTACAGCGGTAAAACGGCAAGTTTCTATGGAACTGCAGCTCGGCTTGTGACTGTGGTTTTCCCGGTCACACAAAAATGCTGAAATTCGACTTATACAGTGTTTGTGCTTATTAAACTTGATGAATTCTCTCCTCTTGACTGTAGAATAGTGTGTAAAGCAAAGCACAATACATTGCTATGTGTAGAAGCAAAGATATACGCGATTTCACAATGTGTTCCTAGAGCAGCTGTGAGCAACTTTTTTACACAACGTTAACAACACATTTGAAGCTCAATATTTCATGGGCTGAAGCGGGGAAGATAGATAAAGTGTGCCCTGTAAAGGCGAAGTCTGTGGCATTAACAGGAATGGAGAAAAAGTACTTTCTACCCATTTTTAGGTACATCGGTAAAACGGCAAGTTTCTATGGAACTGCAGCTCGGCTTGTGACTGTGGTTTTCCCGGTCACACAAAAATGCTGAAATTCGACTTATACAGTGTTTGTGCTTATTAAACTTGATGAATTCTCTCCTCTTGACTGTAGAATAGTGTGTAAAGCAAAGCACAATACATTGCTATGTGTAGAAGCAAAGATATACGCGATTACACAATGTGTTCCTAGAACAGCTGTGAGCAACTTTTTTACACAACGTTAACAACACATTTGAAGCTCAATATTTCATGGGCTGAAGCGGGGAAGATAGATAAAGTGTGCCCTGTAAAGGCGAAGTCTGTGGCATTAACAGGAAGGGAGAAAAAGTACTTTCTACCCATTTTTAGGTACAGCGGTAAAACGGCAAGTTTCTATGGAACTGCAGCTCGGCTTGTGACTGTGGTTTTCCCGGTCACACAAAAATGCTGAAATTCGACTTATACAGTGTTTGTGCTTATTAAACTTGATGAATTCTCCCCTCTTGACTGTAGAATAGTGTGTAAAGCAAAGCACAATACATTGCTATGTGTAGAAGCAAAGATATACGCGATTTCACAATGTGTTCCTAGAACAGCTGTGAGCAACTTTTTTACACAACGTTAACAACACATTTGAAGCTCAATATTTCATGGGCTGAAGCGGGGAAGATAGATAAAGTGTGCCCTGTAAAGGCGAAGTCTGTGGCATGAACAGGAAGGGAGAAAAAGTACTTTCTACCCATTTTTAGGTACAGCGGTAAAACGGCAAGTTTCTATGGAACTGCAGCTCGGCTTGTGACTGTGGTTTTCCCGGTCACACAAAAATGCTGAAATTCGACTTATACAGTGTTTGTGCTTATTAAACTTGATGAATTCTCTCCTCTTGACTGTAGAATAGTGTGTAAAGCAAAGCACAATACATTGCTATGTGTAGAAGCAAAGATATACGCGATTACACAATGTGTTCCTAGAACAGCTGTGAGCAACTTTTTTACACAACGTTAACAACACATTTGAAGCTCAATATTTCATGGGCTGAAGCGGGGAAGATAGATAAAGTGTGCCCTGTAAAGGCGAAGTCTGTGGCATTAACAGGAAGGGAGAAAAAGTACTTTCTACCCATTTTTAGGTACAGCGGTAAAACGGCAAGTTTCTATGGAACTGCAGCTCGGCTTGTGACTGTGGTTTTCCCGGTCACACAAAAATGCTGAAATTCGACTTATACAGTGTTTGTGCTTATTAAACTTGATGAATTCTCTCCTCTTGACTGTAGAATAATGTGTAAAGCAAAGCACAATACATTGCTATGTGTAGAAGCAAAGATATACGCGATTTCACAATGTGTTCCTAGAGCAGCTGTGAGCAACTTTTTTACACAACGTTAACAACACATTTGAAGCTCAATATTTCATGGGCTGAAGCGGGGAAGATAGATAAAGTGTGCCCTGTAAAGGCGAAGTCTGTGGCATTAACAGGAAGGGAGAAAAAGTACTTTCTACCCATTTTTAGGTACAGCGGTAAAACGGCAAGTTTCTATGGAACTGCAGCTCGGCTTGTGACTGTGGTTTTCCCGGTCACACAAAAATGCTGAAATTCGACTTATACAGTGTTTGTGCTTATTAAACTTGATGAATTCTCCCCTCTTGACTGTAGAATAGTGTGTAAAGCAAAGCACAATACATTGCTATGTGTAGAAGCAAAGATATACGCGATTTCACAATGTGTTCCTAGAACAGCTGTGAGCAACTTTTTTACACAACGTTAACAACACATTTGAAGCTCAATATTTCATGGGCTGAAGCGGGGAAGATAGATAAAGTGTGCCCTGTAAAGGCGAAGTCTGTGGCATGAACAGGAAGGGAGAAAAAGTACTTTCTACCCATTTTTAGGTACAGCGGTAAAACGGCAAGTTTCTATGGAACTGCAGCTCGGCTTGTGACTGTGGTTTTCCCGGTCACACAAAAATGCTGAAATTCGACTTATACAGTGTTTGTGTTTATTAAACTTGATGAATTCTCTCCTCTTGACTGTAGAATAATGTGTAAAGCAAAGCACAATACATTGCTATGTGTAGAAGCAAAGATATACGCGATTTCACAATGTGTTCCTAGAACAGCTGTGAGCAACTTTTTTACACAACGTTAACAACACATTTGAAGCTCAATATTTCATGGGCTGAAGCGGGGAAGATAGATAAAGTGTGCCCTGTAAAGGCGAAGTCTGTGGCATTAACAGGAATGGAGAAAAAGTACTTTCTACCCATTTTTAGGTACAGCGGTAAAACGGCAAGTTTCTATGAAACTGCAGCTCGGCTTGTGACTGTGGTTTTCCCGGTCACACAAAAATGCTGAAATTCGACTTATACAGTGTTTGTGCTTATTAAACTTGATGAATTCTCTCCTCTTGACTGTAGAATAGTGTGTAAAGCAAAGCACAATACATTGCTATGTGTAGAAGCAAAGATATACGCGATTTCACAATGTGTTCCTAGAACAGCTGTGAGCAACTTTTTTACACAACGTTAACAACACATTTGAAGCTCAATATTTCATGGGCTGAAGCGGGGAAGATAGATAAAGTGTGCCCTGTAAAGGCGAAGTCTGTGGCATTAACAGGAAGGGAGAAAAAGTACTTTCTACCCATTTTTAGGTACAGCGGTAAAACGGCATGTTTCTATGGAACTGCATCTCGGCTTGTGACTGTGGTTTTCCCGGTCACACAAAAATGCTGAAATTCGACTTATACAGTGTTTGTGCTTATTAAACTTGATGAATTCTCTCCTCTTGACTGTAGAATAATGTGTAAAGCAAAGCACAATACATTGCTATGTGTAGAAGCAAAGATATACGCGATTTCACAATGTGTTCCTAGAGCAGCTGTGAGCAACTTTTTTACACAACGTTAACAACACATTTGAAGCTCAATATTTCATGGGCTGAAGCGGGGAAGATAGATAAAGTGTGCCCTGTAAAGGCGAAGTCTGTGGCATTAACAGGAATGGAGAAAAAGTACTTTCTACCCATTTTTAGGTACAGCTGTAAAACGGCAAGTTTCTATGGAACTGCAGCTCGGCTTGTGACTGTGGTTTTCCCGGTCACACAAAAATGCTGAAATTCGACTTATACAGTGTTTGTGCTTATTAAACTTGATGAATTCTCTCCTCTTGACTGTAGAATAGTGTGTAAAGCAAAGCACAATACATTGCTATGTGTAGAAGCAAAGATATACGCGATTACACAATGTGTTCCTAGAACAGCTGTGAGCAACTTTTTTACACAACGTTAACAACACATTTGAAGCTCAATATTTCATGGGCTGAAGCGGGGAAGATAGATAAAGTGTGCCCTGTAAAGGCGAAGTCTGTGGCATTAACAGGAAGGGAGAAAAAGTACTTTCTACCCATTTTTAGGTACAGCGGTAAAACGGCAAGTTTCTATGGAACTGCAGCTCGGCTTGTGACTGTGGTTTTCCCGGTCACACAAAAATGCTGAAATTCCACTTATACAGTGTTTGTGCTTATTAAACTTGATGAATTCTCTCCTCTTGACTGTAGAATAGTGTGTAAAGCAAAGCACAATACATTGCTATGTGTAGAAGCAAAGATATACGCGATTTCACAATGTGTTCCTAGAACAGCTGTGAGCAACTTTTTTACACAACGTTAACAACACATTTGAAGCTCAATATTTCATGGGCTGAAGCGGGGAAGATAGATAAAGTGTGCCCTGTAAAGGCGAAGTCTGTGGCATTAACAGGAAGGGAGAAAAAGTACTTTCTACCCATTTTTAGGTACAGCGGTAAAACGGCAAGTTTCTATGGAACTGCAGCTCGGCTTGTGACTGTGGTTTTCCCGGTCACACAAAAATGCTGAAATTCGACTTATACAGTGTTTGTGCTTATTAAACTTGATGAATTCTCTCCTCTTGACTGTAGAATAGTGTGTAAAGCAAAGCACAATACATTGCTATGTGTAGAAGCAAAGATATACGCGATTTCACAATGTGTTCCTAGAGCAGCTGTGAGCAACTTTTTTACACAACGTTAACAACACATTTGAAGCTCAATATTTCATGGGCTGAAGCGGGGAAGATAGATAAAGTGTGCCCTGTAAAGGCGAAGTCTGTGGCATTAACAGGAATGGAGAAAAAGTACTTTCTACCCATTTTTAGGTACATCGGTAAAACGGCAAGTTTCTATGGAACTGCAGCTCGGCTTGTGACTGTGGTTTTCCCGGTCACACAAAAATGCTGAAATTCGACTTATACAGTGTTTGTGCTTATTAAACTTGATGAATTCTCTCCTCTTGACTGTAGAATAGTGTGTAAAGCAAAGCACAATACATTGCTATGTGTAGAAGCAAAGATATACGCGATTACACAATGTGTTCCTAGAACAGCTGTGAGCAACTTTTTTACACAACGTTAACAACACATTTGAAGCTCAATATTTCATGGGCTGAAGCGGGGAAGATAGATAAAGTGTGCCCTGTAAAGGCGAAGTCTGTGGCATTAACAGGAAGGGAGAAAAAGTACTTTCTACCCATTTTTAGGTACAGCGGTAAAACGGCAAGTTTCTATGGAACTGCAGCTCGGCTTGTGACTGTGGTTTTCCCGGTCACACAAAAATGCTGAAATTCGACTTATACAGTGTTTGTGCTTATTAAACTTGATGAATTCTCCCCTCTTGACTGTAGAATAGTGTGTAAAGCAAAGCACAATACATTGCTATGTGTAGAAGCAAAGATATACGCGATTTCACAATGTGTTCCTAGAACAGCTGTGAGCAACTTTTTTACACAACGTTAACAACACATTTGAAGCTCAATATTTCATGGGCTGAAGCGGGGAAGATAGATAAAGTGTGCCCTGTAAAGGCGAAGTCTGTGGCATGAACAGGAAGGGAGAAAAAGTACTTTCTACCCATTTTTAGGTACAGCGGTAAAACGGCAAGTTTCTATGGAACTGCAGCTCGGCTTGTGACTGTGGTTTTCCCGGTCACACAAAAATGCTGAAATTCGACTTATACAGTGTTTGTGCTTATTAAACTTGATGAATTCTCTCCTCTTGACTGTAGAATAGTGTGTAAAGCAAAGCACAATACATTGCTATGTGTAGAAGCAAAGATATACGCGATTACACAATGTGTTCCTAGAACAGCTGTGAGCAACTTTTTTACACAACGTTAACAACACATTTGAAGCTCAATATTTCATGGGCTGAAGCGGGGAAGATAGATAAAGTGTGCCCTGTAAAGGCGAAGTCTGTGGCATTAACAGGAAGGGAGAAAAAGTACTTTCTACCCATTTTTAGGTACAGCGGTAAAACGGCAAGTTTCTATGGAACTGCAGCTCGGCTTGTGACTGTGGTTTTCCCGGTCACACAAAAATGCTGAAATTCGACTTATACAGTGTTTGTGCTTATTAAACTTGATGAATTCTCCCCTCTTGACTGTAGAATAGTGTGTAAAGCAAAGCACAATACATTGCTATGTGTAGAAGCAAAGATATACGCGATTTCACAATGTGTTCCTAGAACAGCTGTGAGCAACTTTTTTACACAACGTTAACAACACATTTGAAGCTCAATATTTCATGGGCTGAAGCGGGGAAGATAGATAAAGTGTGCCCTGTAAAGGCGAAGTCTGTGGCATGAACAGGAAGGGAGAAAAAGTACTTTCTACCCATTTTTAGGTACAGCGGTAAAACGGCAAGTTTCTATGGAACTGCAGCTCGGCTTGTGACTGTGGTTTTCCCGGTCACACAAAAATGCTGAAATTCGACTTATACAGTGTTTGTGCTTATTAAACTTGATGAATTCTCTCCTCTTGACTGTAGAATAGTGTGTAAAGCAAAGCACAATACATTGCTATGTGTAGAAGCAAAGATATACGCGATTACACAATGTGTTCCTAGAACAGCTGTGAGCAACTTTTTTACACAACGTTAACAACACATTTGAAGCTCAATATTTCATGGGCTGAAGCGGGGAAGATAGATAAAGTGTGCCCTGTAAAGGCGAAGTCTGTGGCATTAACAGGAAGGGAGAAAAAGTACTTTCTACCCATTTTTAGGTACAGCGGTAAAACGGCAAGTTTCTATGGAACTGCAGCTCGGCTTGTGACTGTGGTTTTCCCGGTCACACAAAAATGCTGAAATTCCACTTATACAGTGTTTGTGCTTATTAAACTTGATGAATTCTCTCCTCTTGACTGTAGAATAGTGTGTAAAGCAAAGCACAATACATTGCTATGTGTAGAAGCAAAGATATACGCAATTTCACAATGTGTTCCTAGAACAGCTGTGAGCAACTTTTTTACACAACGTTAACAACACATTTGAAGCTCAATATTTCATGGGCTGAAGCGGGGAAGATAGATAAAGTGTGCCCTGTAAAGGCGAAGTCTGTGGCATTAACAGGAAGGGAGAAAAAGTACTTTCTACCCATTTTTAGGTACAGCGGTAAAACGGCAAGTTTCTATGGAACTGCAGCTCGGCTTGTGACTGTGGTTTTCCCGGTCACACAAAAATGCTGAAATTCCACTTATACAGTGTTTGTGCTTATTAAACTTGATGAATTCTCTCCTCTTGACTGTAGAATAGTGTGTAAAGCAAAGCACAATACATTGCTATGTGTAGAAGCAAAGATATACGCTATTACACAATGTGTTCCTAGAACAGCTGTGAGCAACTTTTTTACACAACGTTAACAACACATTTGAAGCTCAATATTTCATGGGCTGAAGCGGGGAAGATAGATAAAGTGTGCCCTGTAAAGGCGAAGTCTGTGGCATTAACAGGAAGGGAGAAAAAGTACTTTCTACCCATTTTTAAGTACAGCGGTAAAACGGCAAGTTTCTATGGAACTGCAGCTCGGCTTGTGACTGGTTTTCGCGGTCACACAAAAATGCTGAAATTCGACTTATACAGTGTTTGTGCTTATTAAACTTGATGAATTCTCTCCTCTTGACTGTAGAATAGTGTGTAAAGCAAAGCACAATACATTGCTATGTGTAGAAGCAAAGATATACGCGATTTCACAATGTGTTCCTAGAACAGCTGTGAGCAACTTTTTTACACAACGTTAACAACACATTTGAAGCTCAATATTTCATGGGCTGAAGCGGGGAAGATAGATAAAGTGTGCCCTGTAAAGGTGAAGTCTGTGGCATGAACAGGAAGGGAGAAAAAGTACTTTCTACCCATTTTTAGGTACAGCGGTAAAACGGCAAGTTTCTATGGAACTGCAGCTCGGCTTGTGACTGTGGTTTTCCCGGTCACACAAAAATGCTGAAATTCCACTTATACAGTGTTTGTGTTTATTAAACTTGATGAATTCTCTCCTCTTGACTGTAGAATAATGTGTAAAGCAAAGCACAATACATTGCTATGTGTAGAAGCAAAGATATACGCGATTTCACAATGTGTTCCTAGAACAGCTGTGAGCAACTTTTTTACACAACGTTAACAACACATTTGAAGCTCAATATTTCATGGGCTGAAGCGGGGAAGATAGATAAAGTGTGCCCTGTAAAGGCGAAGTTTGTGGCATTAACAGGAAGGGAGAAAAAGTACTTTCTACCCATTTTTAGGTACAGCGGTAAAACGGCAAGTTTCTATAGAACTGCAGCTCGGCTTGTGACTGTGGTTTTCCCGGTCACACAAAAATGCTGAAATTCGACTTATACAGTGTTTGTGCTTATTAAACTTGATGAATTCTCTCCTCTTGACTGTAGAATAGTGTGTAAAGCAAAGCACAATACATTGCTATGTGTAGAAGCAAAGATATACGCGATTTCACAATGTGTTCCTAGAACAGCTGTGAGCAACTTTTTTACACAACGTTAACAACACATTTGAAGCTCAATATTTCATGGGATGAAGCGGGGAAGATATATAAAGTGTGCCCTGTAAAGGCGAAGTCTGTGGCATTAACAGGAAGGGAGAAAAAGTACTTTCTACCCATTTTTAGGTACAGCGGTAAAACGGCAAGTTTCTATGGAACTGCAGCTCGGCTTGTGACTGTGGTTTTCCCGGTCACACAAAAATGCTGAAATTCGACTTATACAGTGTTTGTGCTTATTAAACTTGATGAATTCTCTCCTCTTGACTGTAGAATAGTGTGTAAAGCAAAGCACAATACATTGCTATGTGTAGAAGCAAAGATATACGCGATTTCACAATGTGTTCCTAGAACAGCTGTGAGCAACTTTTTTACACAACGTTAACAACACATTTGAAGCTCAATATTTCATGGGCTGAAGCGGGGAAGATAGATAAAGTGTGCCCTATAAAGGCGAAGTCTGTGGCATTAACAGGAAGGGAGAAAAAGTACTTTCTACCCATTTTTAGGTACAGCGGTAAAACGGCAAGTTTCTATGGAACTGCAGCTCGGCTTGTGACTGTGGTTTTCCCGGTCACACAAAAATGCTGAAATTCGACTTATACAGTGTTTGTGCTTATTAAACTTGATGAATTCTCTCCTCTTGACTGTAGAATAGTGTGTAAAGCAAAGCACAATACATTGCTATGTGTAGAAGCAAAGATATACGCGATTTCACAATGTGTTCCTAGAACAGCTGTGAGCAACTTTTTTACACAACCTTAACAACACACTTGAAGCCCAATATTTCATGGGCTGAAGCGGGGAAGTTAGATAAAGTGTGCCCTGTAAAGGCGAAGTCTGTGGCATGAACAGGAAGGGAGAAAAAGTACTTTCTACCCATTTTTAGGTACAGCGGTTAAACGGCAAGTTTCTATGGAACTGCAGCTCGGCTTGTGACTGTGGTTTTCCCGGTCACACAAAAATGCTGAAATTCGACTTATACAGTGTTTGTGCTTATTAAACTTGATGAATTCTCTCCTCTTGACTGTAGAATAGTGTGTAAAGCAAAGTACAATACATTGCTTTGTGTAGAAGCAAAGATATACGCGATTTCACAATGTGTTCCTAGAACAGCTGTGAGCAACTTTTTTACACAACGTTAACAACACATTTGAAGCTCAATATTTCATGGGCTGAAGCGGGGAAGATAGATAAAGTGTGCCCTGTAAAGGCGAAGTCTGTGGCATTAACAGGAAGGGAGAAAAAGTACTTTCTACCCATTTTTAGGTACAGCGGTAAAACGGCAAGTTTCTATGGAACTGCAGCTCGGCTTGTGACTATGGTTTTCCCGGTCACACAAAAATGCTGAAATTCGACTTATACAGTGTTTGTGCTTATTAAACTTGATGAATTCTCTCCTCTTGACTGTAGAATAGTGTGTAAAGCAAAGCACAATACATTGCTATGTGTAGAAGCAAAGATATACGCGATTTCACAATGTGTTCCTAGAACAGCTGTGAGCAACTTTTTTACACAACGTTAACAACACATTTGAAGCTCGATATTTCATGGGCTGAAGCGGGGAAGATAGATAAAGTGTGCCCTGTAAAGGCGAAGTCTGTGGCATTAACAGGAAGGGAGAAAAAGTACTTTCTTCCCATTTTTAGGTACATCGGTAAAACGGCAAGTTTCTATGGAACTGCAGCTCGGCTTGTGACTGTGGTTTTCCCGGTCACACAAAAATGCTGAAATTCCACTTATACAGTGTTTGTGCTTATTAAACTTGATGAATTCTCTCCTCTTGACTGTAGAATAGTGTGTAAAGCAAAGCACAATACATTGCTATGTGTAGAAGCAAAGATATACGCGATTTCACAATGTGTTCCTAGAACAGCTGTGAGCAACTTTTTTACACAACGTTAACAACACATTTGAAGCTCAATATTTCATGGGCTGAAGCGGGGAAGATAGATAAAGTGTGCCCTGTAAAGGCGAAGTCTGTGGCATTAACAGGAAGGGAGAAAAAGTACTTTCTACCCATTTTTAGGTACAGCGGTAAAACGGCAAGTTTCTATGGAACTGCAGCTCGGCTTGTGACTGTGGTTTTCCCGGTCACACAAAAATGCTGAAATTCGACTTATACAGTGTTTGTGCTTATTAAACTTGATGAATTCTCTCCTCTTGACTGTAGAATAGTGTGTAAAGCAAAGCACAATACATTGCTATGTGTAGAAGCAAAGATATACGCGATTTCACAATGTGTTCCTAGAACAGCTGTGAGCAACTTTTTTACACAATGTTAACAACACATTTGAAGCTCAATATTTCATGGGCTGAAGCGGGGAAGATATATAAAGTGTGCCCTGTAAAGGCGAAGTCTGTGGCATTAACAGGAAGGGAGAAAAAGTACTTTCTACCCATTTTTAGGTACAGCGGTAAAACGGCAAGTTTCTATGGAACTGCAGCTCGGCTTGTGACTGTGGTTTTCCCGGTCACACAAAAATGCTGAAATTCCACTTATACAGTGTTTGTGCTTATTAAACTTGATGAATTCTCTCCTCTTGACTGTAGAATAGTGTGTAAAGCAAAGCACAATACATTGCTATGTGTAGAAGCAAAGATATACGCGATTTCACAATGTGTTCCTAGAACAGCTGTGAGCAACTTTTTTACACAACGTTAACAACACATTTGAAGCTCAATATTTCATGGGCTGAAGCGGGGAAGTTAGATAAAGTGTGCCCTGTAAAGGCGAAGTCTGTGGCATGAACAGGAAGGGAGAAAAAGTACTTTCTACCCATTTTTAGGTACAGTGGTAAAACGGCAAGTTTCTATGGAACTGCAGCTCGGCTTGTGACTGTGGTTTTCCCGGTCACACAAAAATGCTGAAATTCGACTTATACAGTGTTTGTGCTTATTAAACTTGATGAATTCTCTCCTCTTGACTGTAGAATAGTGTGTAAAGCAAAGCACAATACATTGCTATGTGTAGAAGCAAAGATATACGCGATTTCACAATGTGTTCCTAGAACAGCTGTGAGCAACTTTTTTACACAATGTTAACAACACATTTGAAGCTCAATATTTCATGGGCTGAAGCGGGGAAGATATATAAAGTGTGCCCTGTAAAGGCGAAGTCTGTGGCATTAACAGGAAGGGAGAAAAAGTACTTTCTACCCATTTTTAGGTACAGCGGTAAAACGGCAAGTTTCTATGGAACTGCAGCTCGGCTTGTGACTGTGGTTTTCCCGGTCACACAAAAATGCTGAAATTCCACTTATACAGTGTTTGTGCTTATTAAACTTGATGAATTCTCTCCTCTTGACTGTAGAATAGTGTGTAAAGCAAAGCACAATACATTGCTATGTGTAGAAGCAAAGATATACGCGATTTCACAATGTGTTCCTAGAACAGCTGTGAGCAACTTTTTTACACAACGTTAACAACACATTTGAAGCTCAATATTTCATGGGCTGAAGCGGGGAAGTTAGATAAAGTGTGCCCTGTAAAGGCGAAGTCTGTGGCATGAACAGGAAGGGAGAAAAAGTACTTTCTACCCATTTTTAGGTACAGCGGTAAAACGGCAAGTTTCTATGGAACTGCAGCTCGGCTTGTGACTGTGGTTTTCCCGGTCACACAAAAATGCTGAAATTCGACTTATACAGTGTTTGTGCTTATTAAACTTGATGAATTCTCTCCTCTTGACTGTAGAATAGTGTGTAAAGCAAAGCACAATACATTGCTATGTGTAGAAGCAAAGATATACGCGATTTCACAATGTGTTCCTAGAACAGCTGTGAGCAACTTTTTTACACAACCTTAACAACACATTTGAAGCTCAATATTTCATGGGCTGAAGCGGGGAAGTTAGATAAAGTGTGCCCTGTAAAGGCGAAGTCTGTGGCATGAACAGGAAGGGAGAAAAAGTACTTTCTACCCATTTTTAGGTACAGCGGTAAAACGGCAAGTTTCTATGGAACTGCAGCTCGGCTTGTGACTGTGGTTTTCCCGGTCACACAAAAATGCTGAAATTCGATTTATACAGTGTTTGTGCTTATTAAACTTGATGAATTCTCTCCTCTTGACTGTAGAATAGTGTGTAAAGCAAAGTACAATACATTGCTATGTGTAGAAGCAAAGATATTCGCGATTTCACAATGTGTTCCTAGAACAGCTGTGAGCAACTTTTTTACACAACGTTAACAACACATTTGAAGCTCAATATTTCATGGGCTGAAGCGGGGAAGATAGATAAAGTGTGCCCTGTAAAGGCGAAGCCTGTGGCATTAACAGGAAGGGAGAAAAAGTACTTTCTACCCATTTTTAGGTACAGCGGTAAAACGGCAAGTTTCTATGGAACTGCAGCTCGGCTTGTGACTGTGGTTTTCCCGGTCACACAAAAATGCTGAAATTCCACTTATACAGTGTTTGTGCTTATTAAACTTGATGAATTCTCTCCTCTTGACTGTAGAATAGTGTGTAAAGCAAAGCACAATACATTGCTATGTGTAGAAGCAAAGATATACGCGATTTCACAATGTGTTCCTAGAACAGCTGTGAGCAACTTTTTTACACAACGTTAACAACACATTTGAAGCTCAATATTTCATGGGCTGAAGCGGGGAAGATAGATAAAGTGTGCCCTGTAAAGGCGAAGTCTGTGGCATTATCAGGAAGGGAGAAAAAGTACTTTCTTCCCATTTTTAGGTACAGCGGTAAAACGGCAAGTTTCTATGGAACTGCAGCTCGGCTTGTGACTGTGGTTTTCGCGGTCACACAAAAATGCTGAAATTCGACTTATACAGTGTTTGTGCTTATTAAACTTGATGAATTCTCTCCTCTTGACTGTAGAATAGTGTGTAAAGCAAAGCACAATACATTGCTATGTGTAGAAGCAAAGATATACGCGATTTCACAATGTGTTCCTAGAACAGCTGTGAGCAACTTTTTTACACAACGTTAACAACACATTTGAAGCTCAATATTTCATGGGCTGAAGCGGGGAAGATAGATAAAGTGTGCCCTGTAAAGGCGAAGTCTGTGGCATTAACAGGAAGGGAGAAAAAGTACTTTCTACCCATTTTTAGGTACAGCGGTAAAACGGCAAGTTTCTATGGAACGGCAGCTCGGCTTGTGACTGTGGTTTTCCCGGTCACACAAAAATGCTGAAATTCGACTTATACAGTGTTTGTGCTTATTAAACTTGATGAATTCTCTCCTCTTGACTGTAGAATAGTGTGTAAAGCAAAGCACAATACATTGCTATGTGTAGAAGCAAAGATATACGCGATTACACAATGTGTTCCTAGAACAGCTGTGAGCAACTTTTTTACACAATGTTAACAACACATTTGAAGCTCAATATTTCATGGGCTGAAGCGGGGAAGATAGATAAAGTGTGCCCTGTAAAGGCGAAGTCTGTGGCATTAACAGGAAGGGAGAAAAAGTACTTTCTACCCATTTTTAAGTACAGCGGTAAAACGGCAAGTTTCTATGGAACTGCAGCTCGGCTTGTGACTGTGGTTTTCCCGGTCACACAAAAATGCTGAAATTCGACTTATACAGTGTTTGTGCTTATTAAACTTGATGAATTCTCTCCTCTTGACTGTAGAATAGTGTGTAAAGCAAAGCACAATACATTGCTATGTGTAGAAGCAAAGATATACGCGATTTCACAATGTGTTCCTAGAACAGCTGTGAGCAACTTTTTTACACAACGTTAACAACACATTTGAAGCTCAATATTTCATGGGCTGAAGCGGGGAAGATAGATAAAGTGTGCCCTGTAAAGGCGAAGTTTGTGGCATTAACAGGAAGGGAGAAAAAGTACTTTCTACCCATTTTTAGGTACAGCGGTAAAACGGCAAGTTTCTATAGAACTGCAGCTCGGCTTGTGACTGTGGTTTTCCCGGTCACACAAAAATGCTGAAATTCGACTTATACAGTGTTTGTGCTTATTAAACTTGATGAATTCTCTCCTCTTTACTGTAGAATAGTGTGTAAAGCAAAGCACAATACATTGCTATGTGTAGAAGCAAAGATATACGCGATTTCACAATGTGTTCCTAGAACAGCTGTGAGCAACTTTTTTACACAACGTTAACAACACATTTGAAGCTCAATATTTCATGGGCTGAAGCGGGGAAGATAGATAAAGTGTGCCCTGTAAAGGCGAAGTTTGTGGCATTAACAGGAAGGGAGAAAAAGTACTTTCTACCCATTTTTAGGTACAGCGGTAAAACGGCAAGTTTCTATGGAACTGCAGCTCGGCTTGTGACTGTGGTTTTCCCGGTCACACAAAAATGCTGAAATTCGACTTATACAGTGTTTGTGCTTATTAAACTTGATGAATTCTCTCCTCTTGACTGTAGAATAGTGTGTAAAGCAAAGCACAATACATTGCTATGTGTAGAAGCAAAGATATACGCGATTTCACAATGTGTTCCTAGAACAGCTGTGAGCAACTTTTTTACACAACGTTAACAACACATTTGAAGCTCAATATTTCATGGGCTGAAGCGGGGAAGATAGATAAAGTGTGCCCTATAAAGGCGAAGTCTGTGGCATTAACAGGAAGGGAGAAAAAGTACTTTCTACCCATTTTTAGGTACAGCGGTAAAACGGCAAGTTTCTATGGAACTGCAGCTCGGCTTGTGACTGTGGTTTTCCCGGTCACACAAAAATGCTGAAATTCGACTTATACAGTGTTTGTGCTTATTAAACTTGATGAATTCTCTCCTCTTGACTGTAGAATAGTGTGTAAAGCAAAGCACAATACATTGCTATGTGTAGAAGCAAAGATATACGCGATTTCACAATGTGTTCCTAGAACAGCTGTGAGCAACGTTTTTACACAACCTTAACAACACATTTGAAGCTCAATATTTCATGGGCTGAAGCGGGGAAGTTAGATAAAGTGTGCCCTGTAAAGGCGAAGTCTGTGGCATGAACAGGAAGGGAGAAAAAGTACTTTCTACCCATTTTTAGGTACAGCGGTAAAACTGCAAGTTTCTATGGAACTGCAGCTCGGCTTGTGACTGTGGTTTTCCCGGTCACACAAAAATGCTGAAATTCGACTTATACAGTGTTTGTGCTTATTAAACTTGATGAATTCTCTCCTCTTGACTGTAGAATAGTGTGTAAAGCAAAGTACAATACATTGCTATGTGTAGAAGCAAAGATATACGCGATTTCACAATGTGTTCCTAGAACAGCTGTGAGCAACTTTTTTACACAACGTTAACAACACATTTGAAGCTCAATATTTCATGGGCTGAAGCGGGGAAGATAGATAAAGTGTGCCCTGTAAAGGCGAAGTCTGTGGCATTAACAGGAAGGGAGAAAAAGTACTTTCTACCCATTTTTAGGTACAGCGGTAAAACGGCAAGTTTCTATGGAACTGCAGCTCGGCTTGTGACTATGGTTTTCCCGGTCACACAAAAATGCTGAAATTCGACTTATACAGTGTTTGTGCTTATTAAACTTGATGAATTCTCTCCTCTTGACTGTAGAATAGTGTGTAAAGCAAAGCACAATACATTGCTATGTGTAGAAGCAAAGATATACGCGATTTCACAATGTGTTCCTAGAACAGCTGTGAGCAACTTTTTTACACAACGTTAACAACACATTTGAAGCTCGATATTTCATGGGCTGAAGCGGGGAAGATAGATAAAGTGTGCCCTGTAAAGGCGAAGTCTGTGGCATTAACAGGAAGGGAGAAAAAGTACTTTCTTCCCATTTTTAGGTACAGCGGTAAAACGGCAAGTTTCTATGGAACTGCAGCTCGGCTTGTGACTGTGGTTTTCCCGGTCACACAAAAATGCTGAAATTCCACTTATACAGTGTTTGTGCTTATTAAACTTGATGAATTCTCTCCTCTTGACTGTAGAATAGTGTGTAAAGCAAAGCACAATACATTGCTATGTGTAGAAGCAAAGATATACGCGATTTCACAATGTGTTCCTAGAACAGCTGTGAGCAACTTTTTTACACAACGTTAACAACACATTTGAAGCTCAATATTTCATGGGCTGAAGCGGGGAAGATAGATAAAGTGTGCCCTGTAAAGGCGAAGTCTGTGGCATTAACAGGAAGGGAGAAAAAGTACTTTCTACCCATTTTTAGGTACAGCGGTAAAACGGCAAGTTTCTATGGAACTGCAGCACGGCTTTTGACTGTGGTTTTCCCGGTCACACAAAAATGCTGAAATTCGACTTATACAGTGTTTGTGCTTATTAAACTTGATGAATTCTCTCCTCTTGACTGTAGAATAGTGTGTAAAGCAAAGCACAATACATTGCTATGTGTAGAAGCAAAGATATACGCGATTTCACAATGTGTTCCTAGAACAGCTGTGAGCAACTTTTTTACACAACGTTAACAACACATTTGAAGCTCAATATTTCATGGGCTGAAGCGGGGAAGATAGATAAAGTGTGCCCTATAAAGGCGAAGTCTGTGGCATTAACAGGAAGGGAGAAAAAGTACTTTCTACCCATTTTTAGGTACAGCGGTAAAACGGCAAGTTTCTATGGAACTGCAGCTCGGCTTGTGACTGTGGTTTTCCCGGTCACACAAAAATGCTGAAATTCGACTTATACAGTGTTTGTGCTTATTAAACTTGATGAATTCTCTCCTCTTGACTGTAGAATAGTGTGTAAAGCAAAGCACAATACATTGCTATGTGTAGAAGCAAAGATATACGCGATTTCACAATGTGTTCCTAGAACAGCTGTGAGCAACTTTTTTACACAACCTTAACAACACATTTGAAGCTCAATATTTCATGGGCTGAAGCGGGGAAGTTAGATAAAGTGTGCCCTGTAAAGGCGAAGTCTGTGGCATGAACAGGAAGGGAGAAAAAGTACTTTCTACCCATTTTTAGGTACAGCGGTAAAACGGCAAGTTTCTATGGAACTGCAGCTCGGCTTGTGACTATGGTTTTCCCGGTCACACAAAAATGCTGAAATTCGACTTATACAGTGTTTGTGCTTATTAAACTTGATGAATTCTCTCCTCTTGACTGTAGAATAGTGTGTAAAGCAAAGCACAATACATTGCTATGTGTAGAAGCAAAGATATACGCGATTTCACAATGTGTTCCTAGAACAGCTGTGAGCAACTTTTTTACACAATGTTAACAACACATTTGAAGCTCAATATTTCATGGGCTGAAGCGGGGAAGATAGATAAAGTGTGCCCTGTAAAGGCGAAGTCTGTGGCATTAACAGGAAGGGAGAAAAAGTACTTTCTACCCATTTTTAGGTACAGCGGTAAAACGGCAAGTTTCTATGGAACTGCAGCTCGGCTTGTGACTGTGGTTTTCCCGGTCACACAAAAATGCTGAAATTCGACTTATACAGTGTTTGTGCTTATTAAACTTGATGAATTCTCTCCTCTTGACTGTAGAATAGTGTGTAAAGCAAAGCACAATACATTGCTATGTGTAGAAGCAAAGATATACGCGATTTCACAATGTGTTCCTAGAACAGCTGTGAGCAACTTTTTTACACAACGTTAACAACACATTTGAAGCTCAATATTTCATGGGCTGAAGCGGGGAAGATAGATAAAGTGTGCCCTATAAAGGCGAAGTCTGTGGCATTAACAGGAAGGGAGAAAAAGTACTTTCTACCCATTTTTAGGTACAGCGGTAAAACGGCAAGTTTCTATGGAACTGCAGCTCGGCTTGTGACTGTGGTTTTCCCGGTCACACAAAAATGCTGAAATTCGACTTATACAGTGTTTGTGCTTATTAAACTTGATGAATTCTCTCCTCTTGACTGTAGAATAGTGTGTAAAGCAAAGCACAATACATTGCTATGTGTAGAAGCAAAGATATACGCGATTTCACAATGTGTTCCTAGAACAGCTGTGAGCAACTTTTTTACACAATGTTAACAACACATTTGAAGCTCAATATTTCATGGGCTGAAGCGGGGAAGATAGATAAAGTGTGCCCTGTAAAGGCGAAGTCTGTGGCATTAACAGGAAGGGAGAAAAAGTACTTTCTACCCATTTTTAGGTACAGCGGTAAAACGGCAAGTTTCTATGGAACTGCAGCTCGGCTTGTGACTATGGTTTTCCCGGTCACACAAAAATGCTGAAATTCGACTTATACAGTGTTTGTGCTTATTAAACTTGATGAATTCTCTCCTCTTGACTGTAGAATAGTGTGTAAAGCAAAGCACAATACATTGCTATGTGTAGAAGCAAAGATATACGCGATTTCACAATGTGTTCCTAGAACAGCTGTGAGCAACTTTTTTACACAACGTTAACAACACATTTGAAGCTCGATATTTCATGGGCTGAAGCGGGGAAGATAGATAAAGTGTGCCCTGTAAAGGCGAAGTCTGTGGCATTAACAGGAAGGGAGAAAAAGTACTTTCTTCCCATTTTTAGGTACAGCGGTAAAACGGCAAGTTTCTATGGAACTGCAGCTCGGCTTGTGACTGTGGTTTTCCCGGTCACACAAAAATGCTGAAATTCCACTTATACAGTGTTTGTGCTTATTAAACTTGATGAATTCTCTCCTCTTGACTGTAGAATAGTGTGTAAAGCAAAGCACAATACATTGCTATGTGTAGAAGCAAAGATATACGCGATTTCACAATGTGTTCCTAGAACAGCTGTGAGCAACTTTTTTACACAACGTTAACAACACATTTGAAGCTCAATATTTCATGGGCTGAAGCAGGGAAGATAGATAAAGTGTGCCCTGTAAAGGCGAAGTCTGTGGCATTAACAGGAAGGGAGAAAAAGTACTTTCTACCCATTTTTAGGTACAGCGGTAAAACGGCAAGTTTCTATGGAACTGCAGCTCGGCTTGTGACTGTGGTTTTCCCGGTCACACAAAAATGCTGAAATTCGACTTATACAGTGTTTGTGCTTATTAAACTTGATGAATTCTCTCCTCTTGACTGTAGAATAGTGTGTAAAGCAAAGCACAATACATTGCTATGTGTAGAAGCAAAGATATACGCGATTTCACAATGTGTTCCTAGAACAGCTGTGAGCAACTTTTTTACACAATGTTAACAACACATTTGAAGCTCAATATTTCATGGGCTGAAGCGGGGAAGATATATAAAGTGTGCCCTGTAAAGGCGAAGTCTGTGGCATTAACAGGAAGGGAGAAAAAGTACTTTCTACCCATTTTTAGGTACAGCGGTAAAACGGCAAGTTTCTATGGAACTGCAGCTCGGCTTGTGACTGTGGTTTTCCCGGTCACACAAAAATGCTGAAATTCCACTTATACAGTGTTTGTGCTTATTAAACTTGATGAATTCTCTCCTCTTGACTGTAGAATAGTGTGTAAAGCAAAGCACAATACATTGCTATGTGTAGAAGCAAAGATATACGCGATTTCACAATGTGTTCCTAGAACAGCTGTGAGCAACTTTTTTACACAACGTTAACAACACATTTGAAGCTCAATATTTCATGGGCTGAAGCGGGGAAGTTAGATAAAGTGTGCCCTGTAAAGGCGAAGTCTGTGGCATGAACAGGAAGGGAGAAAAAGTACTTTCTACCCATTTTTAGGTACAGCGGTAAAACGGCAAGTTTCTATGGAACTGCAGCTCGGCTTGTGACTGTGGTTTTCCCGGTCACACAAAAATGCTGAAATTCGACTTATACAGTGTTTGTGCTTATTAAACTTGATGAATTCTCTCCTCTTGACTGTAGAATAGTGTGTAAAGCAAAGCACAATACATTTCTATGTGTAGAAGCAAAGATATACGCGATTTCACAATGTGTTCCTAGAACAGCTGTGAGCAACTTTTTTACACAACCTTAACAACACATTTGAAGCTCAATATTTCATGGGCTGAAGCGGGGAAGTTAGATAAAGTGTGCCCTGTAAAGGCGAAGTCGTGGCATAAACAGGAAGGGAGAAAAAGTACTTTCTACCCATTTTTAGGTACAGCGGTAAAACGGCAAGTTTAAATGGAACTGCAGCTCGGCTTGTGACTGTGGTTTTCCCGGTCACACAAAAATGCTGAAATTCGATTTATACAGTGTTTGTGCTTATTAAACTTGATGAATTCTCTCCTCTTGACTGTAGAATAGTGTGTAAAGCAAAGTACAATACATTGCTATGTGTAGAAGCAAAGATATACGCGATTTCACAATGTGTTCCTAGAACAGCTGTGAGCAACTTTTTTACACAACGTTAACAACACATTTGAAGCTCAATATTTCATGGGCTGAAGCGGGGAAGATAGATAAAGTGTGCCCTGTAAAGGCGAAGTCTGTGGCATTAACAGGAAGGGAGAAAAAGTACTTTCTACCCATTTTTAGGTACAGCGGTAAAACGGCAAGTTTCTATGGAACTGCAGCTCGGCTTGTGACTGTGGTTTTCCCGGTCACACAAAAATGCTGAAATTCGACTTATACAGTGTTTGTGCTTATTAAACTTGATGAATTCTCTCCTCTTGACTGTAGAATAGTGTGTAAAGCAAAGTACAATACATTGCTATGTGTAGAAGCAAAGATATACGCGATTTCACAATGTGTTCCTAGAACAGCTGTGAGCAACTTTTTTACACAACGTTAACAACACATTTGAAGCTCAATATTTCATGGGCTGAAGCGGGGAAGATAGATAAAGTGTGCCCTGTAAAGGCGAAGTCTGTGGCATTAACAGGAAGGGAGAAAAAGTACTTTCTACCCATTTTTAGGTACAGCGGTAAAACGGCAAGTTTCTATGGAACTGCAGCTCGGCTTGTGACTATGGTTTTCCCGGTCACACAAAAATGCTGAAATTCGACTTATACAGTGTTTGTGCTTATTAAACTTGATGAATTCTCTCCTCTTGACTGTAGAATAGTGTGTAAAGCAAAGCACAATACATTGCTATGTGTAGAAGCAAAGATATACGCGATTTCACAATGTGTTCCTAGAACAGCTGTGAGCAACTTTTTTACACAACGTTAACAACACATTTGAAGCTCGATATTTCATGGGCTGAAGCGGGGAAGATAGATAAAGTGTGCCCTGTAAAGGCGAAGTCTGTGGCATTAACAGGAAGGGAGAAAAAGTACTTTCTTCCCATTTTTAGGTACAGCGGTAAAACGGCAAGTTTCTATGGAACTGCAGCTCGGCTTGTGACTGTGGTTTTCCCGGTCACACAAAAATGCTGAAATTCCACTTATACAGTGTTTGTGCTTATTAAACTTGATGAATTCTCTCCTCTTGACTGTAGAATAGTGTGTAAAGCAAAGCACAATACATTGCTATGTGTAGAAGCAAAGATATACGCGATTTCACAATGTGTTCCTAGAACAGCTGTGAGCAACTTTTTTACACAACGTTAACAACACATTTGAAGCTCAATATTTCATGGGCTGAAGCGGGGAAGATAGATAAAGTGTGCCCTGTAAAGGCGAAGTCTGTGGCATTAACAGGAAGGGAGAAAAAGTACTTTCTACCCATTTTTAGGTACAGCGGTAAAACGGCAAGTTTCTATGGAACTGCAGCACGGCTTTTGACTGTGGTTTTCCCGGTCACACAAAAATGCTGAAATTCGACTTATACAGTGTTTGTGCTTATTAAACTTGATGAATTCTCTCCTCTTGACTGTAGAATAGTGTGTAAAGCAAAGCACAATACATTGCTATGTGTAGAAGCAAAGATATACGCGATTTCACAATGTGTTCCTAGAACAGCTGTGAGCAACTTTTTTACACAACGTTAACAACACATTTGAAGCTCAATATTTCATGGGCTGAAGCGGGGAAGATAGATAAAGTGTGCCCTATAAAGGCGAAGTCTGTGGCATTAACAGGAAGGGAGAAAAAGTACTTTCTACCCATTTTTAGGTACAGCGGTAAAACGGCAAGTTTCTATGGAACTGCAGCTCGGCTTGTGACTGTGGTTTTCCCGGTCACACAAAAATGCTGAAATTCGACTTATACAGTGTTTGTGCTTATTAAACTTGATGAATTCTCTCCTCTTGACTGTAGAATAGTGTGTAAAGCAAAGCACAATACATTGCTATGTGTAGAAGCAAAGATATACGCGATTTCACAATGTGTTCCTAGAACAGCTGTGAGCAACTTTTTTACACAACCTTAACAACACATTTGAAGCTCAATATTTCATGGGCTGAAGCGGGGAAGTTAGATAAAGTGTGCCCTGTAAAGGCGAAGTCTGTGGCATGAACAGGAAGGGAGAAAAAGTACTTTCTACCCATTTTTAGGTACAGCGGTAAAACGGCAAGTTTCTATGGAACTGCAGCTCGGCTTGTGACTATGGTTTTCCCGGTCACACAAAAATGCTGAAATTCGACTTATACAGTGTTTGTGCTTATTAAACTTGATGAATTCTCTCCTCTTGACTGTAGAATAGTGTGTAAAGCAAAGCACAATACATTGCTATGTGTAGAAGCAAAGATATACGCGATTTCACAATGTGTTCCTAGAACAGCTGTGAGCAACTTTTTTACACAATGTTAACAACACATTTGAAGCTCAATATTTCATGGGCTGAAGCGGGGAAGATAGATAAAGTGTGCCCTGTAAAGGCGAAGTCTGTGGCATTAACAGGAAGGGAGAAAAAGTACTTTCTACCCATTTTTAGGTACAGCGGTAAAACGGCAAGTTTCTATGGAACTGCAGCTCGGCTTGTGACTGTGGTTTTCCCGGTCACACAAAAATGCTGAAATTCGACTTATACAGTGTTTGTGCTTATTAAACTTGATGAATTCTCTCCTCTTGACTGTAGAATAGTGTGTAAAGCAAAGCACAATACATTGCTATGTGTAGAAGCAAAGATATACGCGATTTCACAATGTGTTCCTAGAACAGCTGTGAGCAACTTTTTTACACAACGTTAACAACACATTTGAAGCTCAATATTTCATGGGCTGAAGCGGGGAAGATAGATAAAGTGTGCCCTATAAAGGCGAAGTCTGTGGCATTAACAGGAAGGGAGAAAAAGTACTTTCTACCCATTTTTAGGTACAGCGGTAAAACGGCAAGTTTCTATGGAACTGCAGCTCGGCTTGTGACTGTGGTTTTCCCGGTCACACAAAAATGCTGAAATTCGACTTATACAGTGTTTGTGCTTATTAAACTTGATGAATTCTCTCCTCTTGACTGTAGAATAGTGTGTAAAGCAAAGCACAATACATTGCTATGTGTAGAAGCAAAGATATACGCGATTTCACAATGTGTTCCTAGAACAGCTGTGAGCAACTTTTTTACACAATGTTAACAACACATTTGAAGCTCAATATTTCATGGGCTGAAGCGGGGAAGATAGATAAAGTGTGCCCTGTAAAGGCGAAGTCTGTGGCATTAACAGGAAGGGAGAAAAAGTACTTTCTACCCATTTTTAGGTACAGCGGTAAAACGGCAAGTTTCTATGGAACTGCAGCTCGGCTTGTGACTATGGTTTTCCCGGTCACACAAAAATGCTGAAATTCGACTTATACAGTGTTTGTGCTTATTAAACTTGATGAATTCTCTCCTCTTGACTGTAGAATAGTGTGTAAAGCAAAGCACAATACATTGCTATGTGTAGAAGCAAAGATATACGCGATTTCACAATGTGTTCCTAGAACAGCTGTGAGCAACTTTTTTACACAACGTTAACAACACATTTGAAGCTCGATATTTCATGGGCTGAAGCGGGGAAGATAGATAAAGTGTGCCCTGTAAAGGCGAAGTCTGTGGCATTAACAGGAAGGGAGAAAAAGTACTTTCTTCCCATTTTTAGGTACAGCGGTAAAACGGCAAGTTTCTATGGAACTGCAGCTCGGCTTGTGACTGTGGTTTTCCCGGTCACACAAAAATGCTGAAATTCCACTTATACAGTGTTTGTGCTTATTAAACTTGATGAATTCTCTCCTCTTGACTGTAGAATAGTGTGTAAAGCAAAGCACAATACATTGCTATGTGTAGAAGCAAAGATATACGCGATTTCACAATGTGTTCCTAGAACAGCTGTGAGCAACTTTTTTACACAACGTTAACAACACATTTGAAGCTCAATATTTCATGGGCTGAAGCAGGGAAGATAGATAAAGTGTGCCCTGTAAAGGCGAAGTCTGTGGCATTAACAGGAAGGGAGAAAAAGTACTTTCTACCCATTTTTAGGTACAGCGGTAAAACGGCAAGTTTCTATGGAACTGCAGCTCGGCTTGTGACTGTGGTTTTCCCGGTCACACAAAAATGCTGAAATTCGACTTATACAGTGTTTGTGCTTATTAAACTTGATGAATTCTCTCCTCTTGACTGTAGAATAGTGTGTAAAGCAAAGCACAATACATTGCTATGTGTAGAAGCAAAGATATACGCGATTTCACAATGTGTTCCTAGAACAGCTGTGAGCAACTTTTTTACACAATGTTAACAACACATTTGAAGCTCAATATTTCATGGGCTGAAGCGGGGAAGATATATAAAGTGTGCCCTGTAAAGGCGAAGTCTGTGGCATTAACAGGAAGGGAGAAAAAGTACTTTCTACCCATTTTTAGGTACAGCGGTAAAACGGCAAGTTTCTATGGAACTGCAGCTCGGCTTGTGACTGTGGTTTTCCCGGTCACACAAAAATGCTGAAATTCCACTTATACAGTGTTTGTGCTTATTAAACTTGATGAATTCTCTCCTCTTGACTGTAGAATAGTGTGTAAAGCAAAGCACAATACATTGCTATGTGTAGAAGCAAAGATATACGCGATTTCACAATGTGTTCCTAGAACAGCTGTGAGCAACTTTTTTACACAACGTTAACAACACATTTGAAGCTCAATATTTCATGGGCTGAAGCGGGGAAGTTAGATAAAGTGTGCCCTGTAAAGGCGAAGTCTGTGGCATGAACAGGAAGGGAGAAAAAGTACTTTCTACCCATTTTTAGGTACAGCGGTAAAACGGCAAGTTTCTATGGAACTGCAGCTCGGCTTGTGACTGTGGTTTTCCCGGTCACACAAAAATGCTGAAATTCGACTTATACAGTGTTTGTGCTTATTAAACTTGATGAATTCTCTCCTCTTGACTGTAGAATAGTGTGTAAAGCAAAGCACAATACATTTCTATGTGTAGAAGCAAAGATATACGCGATTTCACAATGTGTTCCTAGAACAGCTGTGAGCAACTTTTTTACACAACCTTAACAACACATTTGAAGCTCAATATTTCATGGGCTGAAGCGGGGAAGTTAGATAAAGTGTGCCCTGTAAAGGCGAAGTCGTGGCATAAACAGGAAGGGAGAAAAAGTACTTTCTACCCATTTTTAGGTACAGCGGTAAAACGGCAAGTTTAAATGGAACTGCAGCTCGGCTTGTGACTGTGGTTTTCCCGGTCACACAAAAATGCTGAAATTCGATTTATACAGTGTTTGTGCTTATTAAACTTGATGAATTCTCTCCTCTTGACTGTAGAATAGTGTGTAAAGCAAAGTACAATACATTGCTATGTGTAGAAGCAAAGATATACGCGATTTCACAATGTGTTCCTAGAACAGCTGTGAGCAACTTTTTTACACAACGTTAACAACACATTTGAAGCTCAATATTTCATGGGCTGAAGCGGGGAAGATAGATAAAGTGTGCCCTGTAAAGGCGAAGTCTGTGGCATTAACAGGAAGGGAGAAAAAGTACTTTCTACCCATTTTTAGGTACAGCGGTAAAACGGCAAGTTTCTATGGAACTGCAGCTCGGCTTGTGACTGTGGTTTTCCCGGTCACACAAAAATGCTGAAATTCCACTTATACAGTGTTTGTGCTTATTAAACTTGATGAATTCTCTCCTCTTGACTGTAGAATAGTGTGTAAAGCAAAGCACAATACATTGCTATGTGTAGAAGCAAAGATATACGCGATTTCACAATGTGTTCCTAGAACAGCTGTGAGCAACTTTTTTACACAACGTTAACAACACATTTGAAGCTCAATATTTCATGGGCTGAAGCGGGGAAGATAGATAAAGTGTGCCCTGTAAAGGCGAAGTCTGTGGCATTAACAGGAAGGGAGAAAAAGTACTTTCTTCCCATTTTTAGGTACAGCGGTAAAACGGCAAGTTTCTATGGAACTGCAGCTCGGCTTGTGACTGTGGTTTTCCCGGTCACACAAAAATGCTGAAATTCGACTTATACAGTGTTTGTGCTTATTAAACTTGATGAATTCTCTCCTCTTGACTGTAGAATAGTGTGTAAAGCAAAGCACAATACATTTCTATGTGTAGAAGCAAAGATATACGCGATTTCACAATGTGTTCCTAGAACAGCTGTGAGCAACTTTTTTACACAACCTTAACAACACATTTGAAGCTCAATATTTCATGGGCTGAAGCGGGGAAGTTAGATAAAGTGTGCCCTGTAAAGGCGAAGTCGTGGCATAAACAGGAAGGGAGAAAAAGTACTTTCTACCCATTTTTAGGTACAGCGGTAAAACGGCAAGTTTCTATGGAACTGCAGCTCGGCTTGTGACTGTGGTTTTCCCGGTCACACAAAAATGCTGAAATTCGATTTATACAGTGTTTGTGCTTATTAAACTTGATGAATTCTCTCCTCTTGACTGTAGAATAGTGTGTAAAGCAAAGTACAATACATTGCTATGTGTAGAAGCAAAGATATACGCGATTTCACAATGTGTTCCTAGAACAGCTGTGAGCAACTTTTTTACACAACGTTAACAACACATTTGAAGCTCAATATTTCATGGGCTGAAGCGGGGAAGATAGATAAAGTGTGCCCTGTAAAGGCGAAGTCTGTGGCATTAACAGGAAGGGAGAAAAAGTACTTTCTACCCATTTTTAGGTACAGCGGTAAAACGGCAAGTTTCTATGGAACTGCAGCTCGGCTTGTGACTGTGGTTTTCCCGATCACACAAAAATGCTGAAATTCCACTTATACAGTGTTTGTGCTTATTAAACTTGATGAATTCTCTCCTCTTGACTGTAGAATAGTGTGTAAAGCAAAGCACAATACATTGCTATGTGTAGAAGCAAAGATATACGCGATTTCACAATGTGTTCCTAGAACAGCTGTGAGCAACTTTTTTACACAACGTTAACAACACATTTGAAGCTCAATATTTCATGGGCTGAAGCGGGGAAGATAGATAAAGTGTGCCCTGTAAAGGCGAAGTCTGTGGCATTAACAGGAAGGGAGAAAAAGTACTTTCTTCCCATTTTTAGGTACAGCGGTAAAACGGCAAGTTTCTATGGAACTGCAGCTCGGCTTGTGACTGTGGTTTTCGCGGTCACACAAAAATGCTGAAATTCGACTTATACAGTGTTTGTGCTTATTAAACTTGATGAATTCTCTCCTCTTGACTGTAGAATAGTGTGTAAAGCAAAGCACAATACATTGCTATGTGTAGAAGCAAAGATATACGCGATTTCACAATGTGTTCCTAGAACAGCTGTGAGCAACTTTTTTACACAACGTTAACAACACATTTGAAGCTCAATATTTCATGGGCTGAAGCGGGGAAGATAGATAAAGTGTGCCCTGTAAAGGCGAAGTCTGTGGCATTAACAGGAAGGGAGAAAAAGTACTTTCTACCCATTTTTAGGTACAGCGGTAAAACGGCAAGTTTCTATGGAACTGCAGCTCGGCTTGTGACTGTGGTTTTCCCGGTCACACAAAAATGCTGAAATTCGACTTATACAGTGTTTGTGCTTATTAAACTTGATGAATTCTCTCCTCTTGACTGTAGAATAGTGTGTAAAGCAAAGCACAATACATTGCTATGTGTAGAAGCAAAGATATACGCGATTACACAATGTGTTCCTAGAACAGCTGTGAGCAACTTTTTTACACAACGTTAACAACACATTTGAAGCTCAATATTTCATGGGCTGAAGCGGGGAAGATAGATAAAGTGTGCCCTGTAAAGGCGAAGTCTGTGGCATTAACAGGAAGGGAGAAAAAGTACTTTCTACCCATTTTTAGGTACAGCGGTAAAACGGCAAGTTTCTATGGAACTGCAGCTCGGCTTGTGACTGTGGTTTTCCCGGTCACACAAAAATGCTGAAATTCGACTTATACAGTGTTTGTGCTTATTAAACTTGATGAATTCTCTCCTCTTGACTGTAGAATAGTGTGTAAAGCAAAGCACAATACATTGCTATGTGTAGAAGCAAAGATATACGCGATTTCACAATGTGTTCCTAGAACAGCTGTGAGCAACTTTTTTACACAACGTTAACAACACATTTGAAGCTCAATATTTCATGGGCTGAAGCGGGGAAGATAGATAAAGTGTGCCCTGTAAAGGCGAAGTTTGTGGCATTAACAGGAAGGGAGAAAAAGTACTTTCTACCCATTTTTAGGTACAGCGGTAAAACGGCAAGTTTCTATAGAACTGCAGCTCGGCTTGTGACTGTGGTTTTCCCGGTCACACAAAAATGCTGAAATTCGACTTATACAGTGTTTGTGCTTATTAAACTTGATGAATTCTCTCCTCTTGACTGTAGAATAGTGTGTAAAGCAAAGCACAATACATTGCTATGTGTAGAAGCAAAGATATACGCGATTTCACAATGTGTTCCTAGAACAGCTGTGAGCAACTTTTTTACACAACGTTAACAACACATTTGAAGCTCAATATTTCATGGGCTGAAACGGGGAAGATAGATAAAGTGTGCCCTGTAAAGGCGAAGTTTGTGGCATTAACAGGAAGGGAGAAAAAGTACTTTCTACCCATTTTTAGGTACAGCGGTAAAACGGCAAGTTTCTATGGAACTGCAGCTCGGCTTGTGACTGTGGTTTTCCCGGTCACACAAAAATGCTGAAATTCGACTTATACAGTGTTTGTGCTTATTAAACTTGATGAATTCTCTCCTCTTGACTGTAGAATAGTGTGTAAAGCAAAGCACAATACATTGCTATGTGTAGAAGCAAAGATATACGCGATTTCACAATGTGTTCCTAGAACAGCTGTGAGCAACTTTTTTACACAACCTTAACAACACATTTGAAGCTCAATATTTCATGGGCTGAAGCGGGGAAGTTAGATAAAGTGTGCCCTGTAAAGGCGAAGTCTGTGGCATGAACAGGAAGGGAGAAAAAGTACTTTCTACCCATTTTTAGGTAGAGCAGCGGTAAAACGGCAAGTTTCTATGGAACTGCAGCTCGGCTTGTGACTGTGGTTTTCCCGGTCACACAAAAATGCTGAAATTCGACTTATACAGTGTTTGTGCTTATTAAACTTGATGAATTCTCTCCTCTTGACTGTAGAATAGTGTGTAAAGCAAAGTACAATACATTGCTATGTGTAGAAGCAAAGATATACGCGATTTCACAATGTGTTCCTAGAACAGCTGTGAGCAACTTTTTTACACAACGTTAACAACACATTTGAAGCTCAATATTTCATGGGCTGAAGCGGGGAAGATAGATAAAGTGTGCCCTGTAAAGGCGAAGTCTGTGGCATTAACAGGAAGGGAGAAAAAGTACTTTCTACCCATTTTTAGGTACAGCGGTAAAACGGCAAGTTTCTATGGAACTGCAGCTCGGCTTGTGACTGTGGTTTTCGCGGTCACACAAAAATGCTGAAATTCGACTTATACAGTGTTTGTGCTTATTAAACTTGATGAATTCTCTCCTCTTGACTGTAGAATAGTATGTAAAGCAAAGCACAATACATTGCTATGTGTAGAAGCAAAGATATACGCGATTTCACAATGTGTTCCTAGAACAGCTGTGAGCAACTTTTTTACACAACGTTAACAACACATTTGAAGCTCAATATTTCATGGGCTGAAGCGGGGAAGATAGATAAAGTGTGCCCTGTAAAGGCGAAGTCTGTGGCATGAACAGGAAGGGAGAAAAAGTACTTTCTACCCATTTTTAGGTACAGCAGTAAAACGGCAAGTTTCTATGGAACTGCAGCTCGGCTTGTGACTGTGGTTTTCCCGGTCACACAAAAATGCTGAAATTCGACTTATACAGTGTTTGTGTTTATTAAACTTGATGAATTATCTCCTCTTGACTGTAGAATAATGTGTAAAGCAAAGCACAATACATTGCTATGTGTAGAAGCAAAGATATACGCGATTTCACAATGTGTTCCTAGAACAGCTGTGAGCAACTTTTTTACACAACGTTAACAACACATTTGAAGCTCAATATTTCAAGGGCTGAAGCGGGGAAGATATATAAAGTGTGCCCTGTAAAGGCGAAGTCTGTGGCATTAACAGGAAGGGAGAAAAAGTACTTTCTACCCATTTGTAGGTACAGCGGTAAAACGGCAAGTTTCTATGGAACTGCAGCTCGGCTTGTGACTGTGGTTTTCCAGGTCACACAAAAATGCTGAAATTCGACTTATACAGTGTTTGTGCTTATTAAACTTGATGAATTCTCTCCTCTTGACTGTAGAATAGTGTGTAAAGCAAAGCACAATACATTGCTATGTGTAGAAGCAAAGATATACGCGATTTCACAATGTGTTCCTAGAACAGCTGTGAGCAACTTTTTTACACAACGTTTACAACACATTTGAAGCTCAATATTTCATGGGCTGAAGCGGGGAAGATAGATAAAGTGTGCCCTGTAAAGGCGAAGTCTGTGGCATTAACAGGAAGGGAGAAAAAGTACTTTCTACCCATTTTTAGGTACAGCGGTAAAACGGCAAGTTTCTATGGAACTGCAGCTCGGCTTGTGACTATGGTTTTCCCGGTCACACAAAAATGCTGAAATTCGACTTATACAGTGTTCGTGCTTATTAAACTTGATGAATTCTCTCCTCTTGACTGTAGAATAGTGTGTAAAGCAAAGCACAATACATTGCTATGTGTAGAAGCAAAGATATACGCGATTTCACAATGTGTTCCTAGAACAGCTGTGAGCAACTTTTTTACACAACGTTAACAACACATTTGAAGCTCAATATTTCATGGGCTGAAGCGGGGAAGATAGATAAAGTGTGCCCTGTAAAGGCGAAGTCTGTGGCATTAACAGGAAGGGAGAAAAAGTACTTTCTTCCCATTTTTAGGTACAGCGGTAAAACGGCAAGTTTCTATGGAACTGCAGCTCGGCTTGTGACTGTGGTTTTCCCGGTCACACAAAAATGCTGAAATTCGACTTATACAGTGTTTGTGCTTATTAAACTTGATGAATTCTCTCCTCTTGACTGTAGAATAGTGTGTAAAGCAAAGCACAATACATTGCTATGTGTAGAAGCAAAGATATACGCGATTTCACAATGTGTTCCTAGAACAGCCGTGAGCAACTTTTTCACACAACGTTAACAACATATTTGAAGCTCAATATTTCATGGGCTGAAGCGGGGAAGATAGATAAAGTGTGCCCTGTAAAGGCGAAGTCTGTGGCATTAACAGGAAGGGAGAAAAAGTACTTTCTACCCATTTTTAGGTACAGCGGTAAAACGGCAAGTTTCTATGGAACTGCAGCTCGGCTTGTGACTGTGGTTTTCGCGGTCACACAAAAATGCTGAAATTCGACTTATACAGTGTTTGTGCTTATTAAACTTGATGAATTCTCTCCTCTTGACTGTAGAATAGTGTGTAAAGCAAAGCACAATACATTGCTATGTGTAGAAGCAAAGATATACGCGATTTCACAATGTGTTCCTAGAACAGCTGTGAGCAACTTTTTTACACAACGTTAACAACACATTTGAAGCTCAATATTTCATGGGCTGAAGCGGGGAAGATAGATAAAGTGTGCCCTGTAAAGGCGACGTCTGTGGCATTAACAGGAAGGGAGAAAAAGTACTTTCTTCCCATTTTTAGGTACAGCGGTAAAACGGCAAGTTTCTATGGAACTGCAGCTCGGCTTGTGACTGTGGTTTTCCCGGTCACACAAAAATGCTGAAATTCGACTTATACAGTGTTTGTGCTTATTAAACTTGATGAATTCTCTCCTCTTGACTGTAGAATAGTGTGTAAAGCAAAGCACAATACATTGCTATGTGTAGAAGCAAAGATATACGCGATTTCACAATGTGTTCCTAGAACAGCCGTGAGCAACTTTTTCACACAACATTAACAACATATTTGAAGCTCAATATTTCATGGGCTGAAGCGGGGAAGATAGATAAAGTGTGCCCTGTAAAGGCGAAGTCTGTGGCAATAACAGGAAGGGAGAAAAAGTACTTTCTACCCATTTTTAGGTACAGCGGTAAAACGGCAAGTTTCTATGGAACTGCAGCTCGGCTTGTGACTGTGGTTTTCGCGGTCACACAAAAATGCTGAAATTCGACTTATACAGTGTTTGTGCTTATTAAACTTGATGAATTCTCTCCTCTTGACTGTAGAATAGTGTGTAAAGCAAAGCACAATACATTGCTATGTGTAGAAGCAAAGATATACGCGATTTCACAATGTGTTCCTAGAACAGCTGTGAGCAACTTTTTTACACAACGTTAACAACACATTTGAAGCTCAATATTTCATGGGCTGAAGCGGGGAAGATAGATAAAGTGTGCCCTGTAAAGGCGAAGTCTGTGGCATGAACAGGAAGGGAGAAAAAGTACTTTCTACCCATTTTTAGGTACAGCGGTAAAACGGCAAGTTTCTATGGAACTGCAGCTCGGCTTGTGACTGTGGTTTTCCCGGTCACACAAAAATGCTGACATTCGACTTATACAGTGTTTGTGCTTATTAAACTTGATGAATTCTCTCCTCTTGACTGTAGAATAGTGTGTAAAGCAAAGCACAATACATTGCTATGTGTAGAAGCAAAGATATACGCGATTTCACAATGTGTTCCTAGAACAGCTGTGAGCAACTTTTTTACACAACCTTAACAACACATTTGAAGCTCAATATTTCATGGGCTGAAGCGGGGAAGTTAGATAAAGTGTGCCCTGTAAAGGCGAAGTCTGTGGCATTAACAGGAAGGGAGAAAAAGTACTTTCTACCCATTTTTAGGTACAGCGGTAAAACGGCAAGTTTCTATGGAACTGCAGCTCGGCTTGTGACTGTGGTTTTCCCGGTCACACAAAAATGCTGAAATTCGACTTATACAGTGTTTGTGCTTATTAAACTTGATGAATTCTCTCCTCTTGACTGTAGAATAAATAGTGTGTAAAGCAAAGCACAATACATTGCTATGTGTAGAAGCAAAGATATACGCGATTTCACAATGTGTTCCTAGAACAGCTGTGAGCAACTTTTTTACACAACCTTAACAACACATTTGAAGCTCAATATTTCATGGGCTGAAGCGGGGAAGTTAGATAAAGTGTGCCCTGTAAAGGCGAAGTCTGTGGCATGAACAGGAAGGGAGAAAAAGTACTTTCTACCCATTTTTAGGTACAGCGGTAAAACGGCAAGTTTCTATGGAACTGCAGCTCGGCTTGTGACTGTGGTTTTCCCGGTCACACAAAAATGCTGAAATTCGACTTATACAGTGTTTGTGCTTATTAAACTTGATGAATTCTCTCCTCTTGACTGTAGAATAGTGTGTAAAGCAAAGTACAATACATTGCTATGTGTAGAAGCAAAGATATACGCGATTTCACAATGTGTTCCTAGAACAGCTGTGAGCAACTTTTTTACACAACGTTAACAACACATTTGAAGCTCAATATTTCATGGGCTGAAGCGGGGAAGATAGATAAAGTGTGCCCTGTAAAGGCGAAGTCTGTGGCATTAACAGGAAGGGAGAAAAAGTACTTTCTACCCATTTTTAGGTACAGCGGTAAAACGGCAAGTTTCTATGGAACTGCAGCTCGGCTTGTGACTGTGGTTTTCGCGGTCACACAAAAATGCTGAAATTCGACTTATACAGTGTTTGTGCTTATTAAACTTGATGAATTCTCTCCTCTTGACTGTAGAATAGTGTGTAAAGCAAAGCACAATACATTGCTATGTGTAGAAGCAAAGATATACTGTACGCGATTTCACAATGTGTTCCTAGAACAGCTGTGAGCAACTTTTTTACACAACGTTAACAACACATTTGAAGCTCAATATTTCATGGGCTGAAGCGGGGAAGATAGATAAAGTGTGCCCTGTAAAGGCGAAGTCTGTGGCATGAACAGGAAGGGAGAAAAAGTACTTTCTACCCATTTTTAGGTACAGCAGTAAAACGGCAAGTTTCTATGGAACTGCAGCTCGGCTTGTGACTGTGGTTTTCCCGGTCACACAAAAATGCTGAAATTCGACTTATACAGTGTTTGTGTTTATTAAACTTGATGAATTATCTCCTCTTGACTGTAGAATAATGTGTAAAGCAAAGCACAATACATTGCTATGTGTAGAAGCAAAGATATACGCGATTTCACAATGTGTTCCTAGAACAGCTGTGAGCAACTTTTTTACACAACGTTAACAACACATTTGAAGCTCAATATTTCAAGGGCTGAAGCGGGGAAGATATATAAAGTGTGCCCTGTAAAGGCGAAGTCTGTGGCATTAACAGGAAGGGAGAAAAAGTACTTTCTACCCATTTGTAGGTACAGCGGTAAAACGGCAAGTTTCTATGGAACTGCAGCTCGGCTTGTGACTGTGGTTTTCCAGGTCACACAAAAATGCTGAAATTCGACTTATACAGTGTTTGTGCTTATTAAACTTGATGAATTCTCTCCTCTTGACTGTAGAATAGTGTGTAAAGCAAAGCACAATACATTGCTATGTGTAGAAGCAAAGATATACGCGATTTCACAATGTGTTCCTAGAACAGCTGTGAGCAACTTTTTTACACAACGTTTACAACACATTTGAAGCTCAATATTTCATGGGCTGAAGCGGGGAAGATAGATAAAGTGTGCCCTGTAAAGGCGAAGTCTGTGGCATTAACAGGAAGGGAGAAAAAGTACTTTCTACCCATTTTTAGGTACAGCGGTAAAACGGCAAGTTTCTATGGAACTGCAGCTCGGCTTGTGACTATGGTTTTCCCGGTCACACAAAAATGCTGAAATTCGACTTATACAGTGTTTGTGCTTATTAAACTTGATGAATTCTCTCCTCTTGACTGTAGAATAGTGTGTAAAGCAAAGCACAATACATTGCTATGTGTAGAAGCAAAGATATACGCGATTTCACAATGTGTTCCTAGAACAGCTGTGAGCAACTTTTTTACACAACGTTAACAACACATTTGAAGCTCAATATTTCATGGGCTGAAGCGGGGAAGATAGATAAAGTGTGCCCTGTAAAGGCGAAGTCTGTGGCATTAACAGGAAGGGAGAAAAAGTACTTTCTTCCCATTTTTAGGTACAGCGGTAAAACGGCAAGTTTCTATGGAACTGCAGCTCGGCTTGTGACTGTGGTTTTCCCGGTCACACAAAAATGCTGAAATTCGACTTATACAGTGTTTGTGCTTATTAAACTTGATGAATTCTCTCCTCTTGACTGTAGAATAGTGTGTAAAGCAAAGCACAATACATTGCTATGTGTAGAAGCAAAGATATACGCGATTTCACAATGTGTTCCTAGAACAGCCGTGAGCAACTTTTTCACACAACGTTAACAACACATTTGAAGCTCAATATTTCATGGGCTGAAGCGGGGAAGATAGATAAAGTGTGCCCTGTAAAGGCGAAGTCTGTGGCATTAACAGGAAGGGAGAAAAAGTACTTTCTACCCATTTTTAGGTACAGCGGTAAAACGGCAAGTTTCTATGGAACTGCAGCTCGGCTTGTGACTGTGGTTTTCGCGGTCACACAAAAATGCTGAAATTCGACTTATACAGTGTTTGTGCTTATTAAACTTGATGAATTCTCTCCTCTTGACTGTAGAATAGTGTGTAAAGCAAAGCACAATACATTGCTATGTGTAGAAGCAAAGATATACGCGATTTCACAATGTGTTCCTAGAACAGCTGTGAGCAACTTTTTTACACAACGTTAACAACACATTTGAAGCTCAATATTTCATGGGCTGAAGCGGGGAAGATAGATAAAGTGTGCCCTGTAAAGGCGAAGTCTGTGGCATGAACAGGAAGGGAGAAAAAGTACTTTCTACCCATTTTTAGGTACAGCGGTAAAACGGCAAGTTTCTATGGAACTGCAGCTCGGCTTGTGACTGTGGTTTTCCCGGTCACACAAAAATGCTGACATTCGACTTATACAGTGTTTGTGCTTATTAAACTTGATGAATTCTCTCCTCTTGACTGTAGAATAGTGTGTAAAGCAAAGCACAATACATTGCTATGTGTAGAAGCAAAGATATACGCGATTTCACAATGTGTTCCTAGAACAGCTGTGAGCAACTTTTTTACACAACCTTAACAACACATTTGAAGCTCAATATTTCATGGGCTGAAGCGGGGAAGTTAGATAAAGTGTGCCCTGTAAAGGCGAAGTCTGTGGCATGAACAGGAAGGGAGAAAAAGTACTTTCTACCCATTTTTAGGTACAGCGGTAAAACGGCAAGTTTCTATGGAACTGCAGCTCGGCTTGTGACTATGGTTTTCCCGGTCACACAAAAATGCTGAAATTCGACTTATACAGTGTTTGTGCTTATTAAACTTGATGAATTCTCTCCTCTTGACTGTAGAATAATGTGTAAAGCAAAGCACAATACATTGCTATGTGTAGAAGCAAAGATATACGCGATTTCACAATGTGTTCCTAGAACAGCTGTGAGCAACTTTTTTACACAACGTTAACAACACATTTGAAGCTCAATATTTCATGGGCTGAAGCGGGGAAGATAGATAAAGTGTGCCCTGTAAAGGCGAAGTCTGTGGCATTAACAGGAAGGGAGAAAAAGTACTTTCTACCCATTTTTAGGTACAGCGGTAAAACGGCGAGTTTCTATGGAACTGCAGCTCGGCTTGTGACTATGGTTTTCCCGGTCACACAAAAATGCTGAAATTCGACTTATACAGTGTTTGTGCTTATTAAACTTGATGAATTCTCTCCTCTTGACTGTAGAATAGTGTGTAAAGCAAAGCACAATACATTGCTATGTGTAGAAGCAAAGATATACGCGATTTCACAATGTGTTCCTAGAACAGCTGTGAGCAACTTTTTTACACAACGTTAACAACACATTTGAAGCTCAATATTTCATGGGCTGAAGCGGGGAAGATAGATAAAGTGTGCCCTGTAAAGGCGAAGTCTGTGGCATTAACAGGAAGGGAGAAAAAGTACTTTCTACCCATTTTTAGGTACAGCGGTAAAACGGCAAGTTTCTATGGAACTGCAGCTCGGCTTGTGACTGTGGTTTTCCCGGTCACACAAAAATGCTGAAATTCGACTTATACAGTGTTTGTGCTTATTAAACTTGATGAATTCTCTCCTCTTGACTGTAGAATAAATAGTGTGTAAAGCAAAGCACAATACATTGCTATGTGTAGAAGCAAAGATATACGCGATTTCACAATGTGTTCCTAGAACAGCTGTGAGCAACTTTTTTACACAACCTTAACAACACATTTGAAGCTCAATATTTCATGGGCTGAAGCGGGGAAGTTAGATAAAGTGTGCCCTGTAAAGGCGAAGTCTGTGGCATGAACAGGAAGGGAGAAAAAGTACTTTCTACCCATTTTTAGGTACAGCGGTAAAACGGCAAGTTTCTATGGAACTGCAGCTCGGCTTGTGACTGTGGTTTTCCCGGTCACACAAAAATGCTGAAATTCGACTTATACAGTGTTTGTGCTTATTAAACTTGATGAATTCTCTCCTCTTGACTGTAGAATAGTGTGTAAAGCAAAGTACAATACATTGCTATGTGTAGAAGCAAAGATATACGCGATTTCACAATGTGTTCCTAGAACAGCTGTGAGCAACTTTTTTACACAACGTTAACAACACATTTGAAGCTCAATATTTCATGAGCTGAAGCGGGGAAGATAGATAAAGTGTGCCCTGTAAAGGCGAAGTCTGTGGCATTAACAGGAAGGGAGAAAAAGTACTTTCTACCCATTTTTAGGTACAGCGGTAAAACGGCAAGTTTCTATGGAACTGCAGCTCGGCTTGTGACTATGGTTTTCCCGGTCACACAAAAATGCTGAAATTCGACTTATACAGTGTTTGTGCTTATTAAACTTGATGAATTCTCTCCTCTTGACTGTAGAATAGTGTGTAAAGCAAAGCACAATACATTGCTATGTGTAGAAGCAAAGATATACGCGATTTCACAATGTGTTCCTAGAACAGCTGTGAGCAACTTTTTTACACAACGTTAACAACACATTTGAAGCTCGATATTTCATGGGCTGAAGCGGGGAAGATAGATAAAGTGTGCCCTGTAAAGGCGAAGTCTGTGGCATTAACAGGAAGGGAGAAAAAGTACTTTCTTCCCATTTTTAGGTACAGCGGTAAAACGGCAAGTTTCTATGGAACTGCAGCTCGGCTTGTGACTGTGGTTTTCCCGGTCACACAAAAATGCTGAAATTCCACTTATACAGTGTTTGTGCTTATTAAACTTGATGAATTCTCTCCTCTTGACTGTAGAATAGTGTGTAAAGCAAAGCACAATACATTGCTATGTGTAGAAGCAAAGATATACGCGATTTCACAATGTGTTCCTAGAACAGCTGTGAGCAACTTTTTTACACAACGTTAACAACACATTTGAAGCTCAATATTTCATGGGCTGAAGCGGGGAAGATAGATAAAGTGTGCCCTGTAAAGGCGAAGTCTGTGGCATTAACAGGAAGGGAGAAAAAGTACTTTCTACCCATTTTTAGGTACAGCGGTAAAACGGCAAGTTTCTATGGAACTGCAGCTCGGCTTGTGACTATGGTTTTCCCGGTCACACAAAAATGCTGAAATTCGACTTATACAGTGTTTGTGCTTATTAAACTTGATGAATTCTCTCCTCTTGACTGTAGAATAGTGTGTAAAGCAAAGCACAATACATTGCTATGTGTAGAAGCAAAGATATACGCGATTTCACAATGTGTTCCTAGAACAGCTGTGAGCAACTTTTTTACACAACGTTAACAACACATTTGAAGCTCAATATTTCATGGGCTGAAGCGGGGAAGATAGATAAAGTGTGCCCTGTAAAGGCGAAGTCTGTGGCATTAACAGGAAGGGAGAAAAAGTACTTTCTACCCATTTTTAGGTACAGCGGTAAAACGGCAAGTTTCTATGGAACTGCAGCTCGGCTTGTGACTGTGGTTTTCCCGGTCACACAAAAATGCTGAAATTCGACTTATACAGTGTTTGTGCTTATTAAACTTGATGAATTCTCTCCTCTTGACTGTAGAATAAATAGTGTGTAAAGCAAAGCACAATACATTGCTATGTGTAGAAGCAAAGATATACGCGATTTCACAATGTGTTCCTAGAACAGCTGTGAGCAACTTTTTTACACAACCTTAACAACACATTTGAAGCTCAATATTTCATGGGCTGAAGCGGGGAAGTTAGATAAAGTGTGCCCTGTAAAGGCGAAGTCTGTGGCATGAACAGGAAGGGAGAAAAAGTACTTTCTACCCATTTTTAGGTACAGCGGTAAAACGGCAAGTTTCTATGGAACTGCAGCTCGGCTTGTGACTGTGGTTTTCCCGGTCACACAAAAATGCTGAAATTCGACTTATACAGTGTTTGTGCTTATTAAACTTGATGAATTCTCTCCTCTTGACTGTAGAATAGTGTGTAAAGCAAAGTACAATACATTGCTATGTGTAGAAGCAAAGATATACGCGATTTCACAATGTGTTCCTAGAACAGCTGTGAGCAACTTTTTTACACAACGTTAACAACACATTTGAAGCTCAATATTTCATGGGCTGAAGCGGGGAAGATAGATAAAGTGTGCCCTGTAAAGGCGAAGTCTGTGGCATTAACAGGAAGGGAGAAAAAGTACTTTCTACCCATTTTTAGGTACAGCGGTAAAACGGCAAGTTTCTATGGAACTGCAGCTCGGCTTGTGACTATGGTTTTCCCGGTCACACAAAAATGCTGAAATTCGACTTATACAGTGTTTGTGCTTATTAAACTTGATGAATTCTCTCCTCTTGACTGTAGAATAGTGTGTAAAGCAAAGCACAATACATTGCTATGTGTAGAAGCAAAGATATACGCGATTTCACAATGTGTTCCTAGAACAGCTGTGAGCAACTTTTTTACACAACGTTAACAACACATTTGAAGCTCGATATTTCATGGGCTGAAGCGGGGAAGATAGATAAAGTGTGCCCTGTAAAGGCGAAGTCTGTGGCATTAACAGGAAGGGAGAAAAAGTACTTTCTTCCCATTTTTAGGTACAGCGGTAAAACGGCAAGTTTCTATGGAACTGCAGCTCGGCTTGTGACTGTGGTTTTCCCGGTCACACAAAAATGCTGAAATTCCACTTATACAGTGTTTGTGCTTATTAAACTTGATGAATTCTCTCCTCTTGACTGTAGAATAGTGTGTAAAGCAAAGCACAATACATTGCTATGTGTAGAAGCAAAGATATACGCGATTTCACAATGTGTTCCTAGAACAGCTGTGAGCAACTTTTTTACACAACGTTAACAACACATTTGAAGCTCAATATTTCATGGGCTGAAGCGGGGAAGATAGATAAAGTGTGCCCTGTAAAGGCGAAGTCTGTGGCATTAACAGGAAGGGAGAAAAAGTACTTTCTACCCATTTTTAGGTACAGCGGTAAAACGGCAAGTTTCTATGGAACTGCAGCTCGGCTTGTGACTGTGGTTTTCCCGGTCACACAAAAATGCTGAAATTCGACTTATACAGTGTTTGTGCTTATTAAACTTGATGAATTCTCTCCTCTTGACTGTAGAATAGTGTGTAAAGCAAAGCACAATACATTGCTATGTGTAGAAGCAAAGATATACGCGATTTCACAATGTGTTCCTAGAACAGCTGTGAGCAACTTTTTTACACAATGTTAACAACACATTTGAAGCTCAATATTTCATGGGCTGAAGCGGGGAAGATATATAAAGTGTGCCCTGTAAAGGCGAAGTCTGTGGCATTAACAGGAAGGGAGAAAAAGTACTTTCTACCCATTTTTAGGTACAGCGGTAAAACGGCAAGTTTCTATGGAACTGCAGCTCGGCTTGTGACTGTGGTTTTCCCGGTCACACAAAAATGCTGAAATTCCACTTATACAGTGTTTGTGCTTATTAAACTTGATGAATTCTCTCCTCTTGACTGTAGAATAGTGTGTAAAGCAAAGCACAATACATTGCTATGTGTAGAAGCAAAGATATACGCGATTTCACAATGTGTTCCTAGAACAGCTGTGAGCAACTTTTTTACACAACGTTAACAACACATTTGAAGCTCAATATTTCATGGGCTGAAGCGGGGAAGTTAGATAAAGTGTGCCCTGTAAAGGCGAAGTCTGTGGCATGAACAGGAAGGGAGAAAAAGTACTTTCTACCCATTTTTAGGTACAGCGGTAAAACGGCAAGTTTCTATGGAACTGCAGCTCGGCTTGTGACTGTGGTTTTCCCGGTCACACAAAAATGCTGAAATTCGACTTATACAGTGTTTGTGCTTATTAAACTTGATGAATTCTCTCCTCTTGACTGTAGAATAGTGTGTAAAGCAAAGCACAATACATTGCTATGTGTAGAAGCAAAGATATACGCGATTTCACAATGTGTTCCTAGAACAGCTGTGAGCAACTTTTTTACACAACGTTAACAACACATTTGAAGCTCAATATTTCATGGGCTGAAGCGGGGAAGATAGATAAAGTGTGCCCTGTAAAGGCGAAGTCTGTGGCATTAACAGGAAGGGAGAAAAAGTGCTTTCTACCCATTTTTAGGTACAGCGGTAAAACGGCAAGTTTCTATGGAACTGCAGCTCGGCTTGTGACTGTGGTTTTCCCGGTCACACAAAAATGCTGAAATTCCACTTATACAGTGTTTGTGCTTATTAAACTTGATGAATTCTCTCCTCTTGACTGTAGAATAGTGTGTAAAGCAAAGTACAATACATTGCTATGTGTAGAAGCAAAGATATACGCGATTTCACAATGTGTTCCTAGAACAGCTGTGAGCAACTTTTTTACACAACGTTAACAACACATTTGAAGCTCAATATTTCATGGGCTGAAGCGGGGAAGATAGATAAAGTGTGCCCTGTAAAGGCGAAGTCTGTGGCATTAACAGGAAGGGAGAAAAAGTACTTTCTACCCATTTTTAGGTACAGCGGTAAAACGGCAAGTTTCTATGGAACTGCAGCTCGGCTTGTGACTGTGGTTTTCCCGGTCACACAAAAATGCTGAAATTCCACTTATACAGTGTTTGTGCTTATTAAACTTGATGAATTCTCTCCTCTTGACGGTAGAATATTGTGTAAAGCAAAGCACAATACATTGCTATGTGTAGAAGCAAAGATATACGCGATTTCACAATGTGTTCCTAGAACAGCTGTGAGCAACTTTTTTACACAACGTTAACAACACATTTGAAGCTCAATATTTCATGGGCTGAAGCGGGGAAGTTAGATAAAGTGTGCCCTGTAAAGGCGAAGTCTGTGGCATGAACAGGAAGGGAGAAAAAGTACTTTCTACCCATTTTTAGGTACAGCGGTAAAACGGCAAGTTTCTATGGAACTGCAGCTCGGCTTGTGACTGTGGTTTTCCCGGTCACACAAAAATGCTGAAATTCGACTTATACAGTGTTTGTGCTTATTAAACTTGATGAATTCTCTCCTCTTGACTGTAGAATAGTGTGTAAAGCAAAGTACAATACATTGCTATGTGTAGAAGCAAAGATATACGCGATTTCACAATGTGTTCCTAGAACAGCTGTGAGCAACTTTTTTACACAACGTTAACAACACATTTGAAGCTCAATATTTCATGGGCTGAAGCGGGGAAGATAGATAAAGTGTGCCCTGTAAAGGCGAAGTCTGTGGCATTAACAGGAAGGGAGAAAAAGTACTTTCTACCCATTTTTAGGTACAGCGGTAAAACGGCAAGTTTCTATGGAACTGCAGCTCGGCTTGTGACTGTGGTTTTCCCGGTCACACAAAAATGCTGAAATTCCACTTATACAGTGTTTGTGCTTATTAAACTTGATGAATTCTCTCCTCTTGACTGTAGAATAGTGTGTAAAGCAAAGCACAATACATTGCTATGTGTAGAAGCAAAGATATACGCGATTTCACAATGTGTTCCTAGAACAGCTGTGAGCAACTTTTTTACACAACGTTAACAACACATTTGAAGCTCAATATTTCATGGGCTGAAGCGGGGAAGATAGATAAAGTGTGCCCTGTAAAGGCGAAGTCTGTGGCATTAACAGGAAGGGAGAAAAAGTACTTTCTACCCATTTTTAGGTACAGCGGTAAAACGGCAAGTTTCTATGGAACTGCAGCTCGGCTTGTGACTGTGGTTTTCCCGGTCACACAAAAATGCTGAAATTCGACTTATACAGTGTTTGTGTTTATTAAACTTGATGAATTCTCTCCTCTTGACTGTAGAATAGTGTGTAAAGCAAAGCACAATACATTGCTATGTGTAGAAGCAAAGATATACGCGATTTCACAATGTGTTCCTAGAACAGCTGTGAGCAACTTTTTTACACAATGTTAACAACACATTTGAAGCTCAATATTTCATGGGCTGAAGCGGGGAAGATATATAAAGTGTGCCCTGTAAAGGCGAAGTCTGTGGCATTAACAGGAAGGGAGAAAAAGTACTTTCTACCCATTTTTAGGTACAGCGGTAAAACGGCAAGTTTCTATGGAACTGCAGCTCGGCTTGTGACTGTGGTTTTCCCGGTCACACAAAAATGCTGAAATTCCACTTATACAGTGTTTGTGCTTATTAAACTTGATGAATTCTCTCCTCTTGACTGTAGAATAGTGTGTAAAGCAAAGCACAATACATTGCTTTGTGTAGAAGCAAAGATATACGCGATTTCACAATGTGTTCCTAGAACAGCTGTGAGCAACTTTTTTACACAACGTTAACAACACATTTGAAGCTCAATATTTCATGGGCTGAAGCGGGGAAGATAGATAAAGTGTGCCCTGTAAAGGCGAAGTCTGTGGCATTAACAGGAAGGGAGAAAAAGTACTTTCTACCCATTTTTAGGTACAGCGGTAAAACGGCAAGTTTCTATGGAACTGCAGCTCGGCTTGTGACTGTGGTTTTCCCGGTCACACAAAAATGCTGAAATTCGACTTATACAGTGTTTGTGCTTATTAAACTTGATGAATTCTCTCCTCTTGACTGTAGAATAGTGTGTAAAGCAAAGCACAATACATTGCTATGTGTAGAAGCAAAGATATACGCGATTTCACAATGTGTTTCTAGAACAGCCGTGAGCAACTTTTTTACACAACGTTAACAACACATTTGAAGCTCAATATTTCATGGGCTGAAGCGGGGAAGATAGATAAAGTGTGCCCTGTAAAGGCGAAGTCTGTGGCATTAACAGGAAGGGAGAAAAAGTACTTTCTACCCATTTTTAGGTACAGCGGTAAAACGGCAAGTTTCTATGGAACTGCAGCTCGGCTTGTGACTGTGGTTTTCGCGGTCACACAAAAATGCTGAAATTCGACTTATACAGTGTTTGTGCTTATTAAACTTGATGAATTCTCTCCTCTTGACTGTAGAATAGTGTGTAAAGCAAAGCACAATACATTGCTATGTGTAGAAGCAAAGATATACGCGATTTCACAATGTGTTCCTAGAACAGCTGTGAGCAACTTTTTTACACAACGTTAACAACACATTTGAAGCTCAATATTTCATGGGCTGAAGCGGGGAAGATAGATAAGTGTGCCCTGTAAAGGCGAAGTCTGTGGCATTAACAGGAAGGGAGAAAAAGTACTTTCTACCCATTTTTAGGTACAGCGGTAAAACGGCAAGTTTCTATGGAACTGCAGCTCGGCTTGTGACTGTGGTTTTCCCGGTCACACAAAAATGCTGAAATTCGACTTATACAGTGTTTGTGCTTATTAAACGTGATGAATTCTCTCCTCTTGACTGTAGAATAGTGTGTAAAGCAAAGCACAATACATTGCTATGTGTAGAAGCAAAGATATACGCGATTTCACAATGTGTTCCTAGAACAGCTGTGAGCAACTTTTTTACACAACCTTAACAACACATTTGAAGCTCAATATTTCATGGGCTGAAGCGGGGATGTTAGATAAAGTGTGCCCTGTAAAGGCGAAGTCTGTGGCATGAACAGGAAGGGAGAAAAAGTACTTTCTACCCATTTTTAGGTACAGCGGTAAAACGGCAAGTTTCTATGGAACTGCAGCTCGGCTTGTGACTGTGGTTTTCCCGGTCACACAAAAATGCTGAAATTCGACTTATACAGTGTTTGTGCTTATTAAACTTGATGAATTCTCTCCTCTTGACTGTAGAATAGTGTGTAAAGCAAAGTACAATACATTGCTATGTGTAGAAGCAAAGATATACGCGATTTCACAATGTGTTCCTAGAACAGCTGTGAGCAACTTTTTTACACAACGTTAACAACACATTTGAAGCTCAATATTTCATGGGCTGAAGCGGGGAAGATAGATAAAGTGTGCCCTGTAAAGGCGAAGTCTGTGGCATTAACAGGAAGGGAGAAAAAGTACTTTCTACCCATTTTTAGGTACAGCGGTAAAACGGCAAGTTTCTATGGAACTGCATCTCGTCTTGTGACTGTGGTTTTCCCGGTCACACAAAAATGCTGAAATTCGACTTATACAGTGTTTGTGCTTATTAAACTTGATGAATTCTCTCCTCTTGACTGTAGAATAGTGTGTAAAGCAAAGCACAATACATTGCTATGTGTAGAAGCAAAGATATACGCGATTTCACAATGTGTTCCTAGAACAGCTGTGAGCAACTTTTTTACACAACGTTAACAACACATTTGAAGCTCAATATTTCATGGGCTGAAGCGGGGAAGATAGATAAAGTGTGCCCTGTAAAGGCGAAGTCTGTGGCATTAACAGGAAGGGAGAAAAAGTACTTTCTACCCATTTTTAGGTACAGCGGTAAAACGGCAAGTTTCTATGGAACTGCAGCTCGGCTTGTGACTGTGGTTTTCCCGGTCACACAAAAATGCTGAAATTCCACTTATACAGTGTTTGTGCTTATTAAACTTGATGAATTCTCTCCTCTTGACGGTAGAATATTGTGTAAAGCAAAGCACAATACATTGCTATGTGTAGAAGCAAAGATATACGCGATTTCACAATGTGTTCCTAGAACAGCTGTGAGCAACTTTTTTACACAACGTTAACAACACATTTGAAGCTCAATATTTCATGGGCTGAAGCGGGGAAGTTAGATAAAGTGTGCCCTGTAAAGGCGAAGTCTGTGGCATGAACAGGAAGGGAGAAAAAGTACTTTCTACCCATTTTTAGGTACAGCGGTAAAACGGCAAGTTTCTATGGAACTGCAGCTCGGCTTGTGACTGTGGTTTTCCCGGTCACACAAAAATGCTGAAATTCGACTTATACAGTGTTTGTGCTTATTAAACTTGATGAATTCTCTCCTCTTGACTGTAGAATAGTGTGTAAAGCAAAGTACAATACATTGCTATGTGTAGAAGCAAAGATATACGCGATTTCACAATGTGTTCCTAGAACAGCTGTGAGCAACTTTTTTACACAACGTTAACAACACATTTGAAGCTCAATATTTCATGGGCTGAAGCGGGGAAGATAGATAAAGTGTGCCCTGTAAAGGCGAAGTCTGTGGCATTAACAGGAAGGGAGAAAAAGTACTTTCTACCCATTTTTAGGTACAGCGGTAAAACGGCAAGTTTCTATGGAACTGCAGCTCGGCTTGTGACTGTGGTTTTCCCGGTCACACAAAAATGCTGAAATTCCACTTATACAGTGTTTGTGCTTATTAAACTTGATGAATTCTCTCCTCTTGACAGTAGAATAGTGTGTAAAGCAAAGCACAATACATTGCTATGTGTAGAAGCAAAGATATACGCGATTTCACAATGTGTTCCTAGAACAGCTGTGAGCAACTTTTTTACACAACGTTAACAACACATTTGAAGCTCAATATTTCATGGGCTGAAGCGGGGAAGATAGATAAAGTGTGCCCTGTAAAGGCGAAGTCTGTGGCATTAACAGGAAGGGAGAAAAAGTACTTTCTACCCATTTTTAGGTACAGCGGTAAAACGGCAAGTTTCTATGGAACTGCATCTCGTCTTTTGACTGTGGTTTTCCCGGTCACACAAAAATGCTGAAATTCGACTTATACAGTGTTTGTGCTTATTAAACTTGATGAATTCTCTCCTCTTGACTGTAGAATAGTGTGTAAAGCAAAGCACAATACATTGCTATGTGTAGAAGCAAAGATATACGCGATTTCACAATGTGTTCCTAGAACAGCTGTGAGCAACTTTTTTACACAACGTTAACAACACATTTGAAGCTCAATATTTCATGGGCTGAAGCGGGGAAGATAGATAAAGTGTGCCCTGTAAAGGCGAAGTCTGTGGCATTAACAGGAAGGGAGAAAAAGTACTTTCTACCCATTTTTAGGTACAGCGGTAAAACGGCAAGTTTCTATGGAACTGCAGCTCGGCTTGTGACTATGGTTTTCCCGGTCACACAAAAATGCTGAAATTCGACTTATACAGTGTTTGTGCTTATTAAACTTGATGAATTCTCTCCTCTTGACTGTAGAATAGTGTGTAAAGCAAAGCACAATACATTGCTATGTGTAGAAGCAAAGATATACGCGATTTCACAATGTGTTCCTAGAACAGCTGTGAGCAACTTTTTTACACAACGTTAACAACACATTTGAAGCTCAATATTTCATGGGCTGAAGCGGGGAAGATAGATAAAGTGTGCCCTGTAAAGGCGAAGTCTGTGGCATTAACAGGAAGGGAGAAAAAGTACTTTCTACCCATTTTTAGGTACAGCGGTAAAACGGCAAGTTTCTATGGAACTGCAGCTCGGCTTGTGACTGTGGTTTTCCCGGTCACACAAAAATGCTGAAATTCGACTTATACAGTGTTTGTGCTTATTAAACTTGATGAATTCTCTCCTCTTGACTGTAGAATAAATAGTGTGTAAAGCAAAGCACAATACATTGCTATGTGTAGAAGCAAAGATATACGCGATTTCACAATGTGTTCCTAGAACAGCTGTGAGCAACTTTTTTACACAACCTTAACAACACATTTGAAGCTCAATATTTCATGGGCTGAAGCGGGGAAGTTAGATAAAGTGTGCCCTGTAAAGGCGAAGTCTGTGGCATGAACAGGAAGGGAGAAAAAGTACTTTCTACCCATTTTTAGGTACAGCGGTAAAACGGCAAGTTTCTATGGAACTGCAGCTCGGCTTGTGACTGTGGTTTTCCCGGTCACACAAAAATGCTGAAATTCGACTTATACAGTGTTTGTGCTTATTAAACGTGATGAATTCTCTCCTCTTGACTGTAGAATAGTGTGTAAAGCAAAGCACAATACATTGCTATGTGTAGAAGCAAAGATATACGCGATTTCACAATGTGTTCCTAGAACAGCTGTGAGCAACTTTTTTACACAACCTTAACAACACATTTGAAGCTCAATATTTCATGGGCTGAAGCGGGGATGTTAGATAAAGTGTGCCCTGTAAAGGCGAAGTCTGTGGCATGAACAGGAAGGGAGAAAAAGTACTTTCTACCCATTTTTAGGTACAGCGGTAAAACGGCAAGTTTCTATGGAACTGCAGCTCGGCTTGTGACTGTGGTTTTCCCGGTCACACAAAAATGCTGAAATTCGACTTATACAGTGTTTGTGCTTATTAAACTTGATGAATTCTCTCCTCTTGACTGTAGAATAGTGTGTAAAGCAAAGTACAATACATTGCTATGTGTAGAAGCAAAGATATACGCGATTTCACAATGTGTTCCTAGAACAGCTGTGAGCAACTTTTTTACACAACGTTAACAACACATTTGAAGCTCAATATTTCATGGGCTGAAGCGGGGAAGATAGATAAAGTGTGCCCTGTAAAGGCGAAGTCTGTGGCATTAACAGGAAGGGAGAAAAAGTACTTTCTACCCATTTTTAGGTACAGCGGTAAAACGGCAAGTTTCTATGGAACTGCATCTCGTCTTGTGACTGTGGTTTTCCCGGTCACACAAAAATGCTGAAATTCGACTTATACAGTGTTTGTGCTTATTAAACTTGATGAATTCTCTCCTCTTGACTGTAGAATAGTGTGTAAAGCAAAGCACAATACATTGCTATGTGTAGAAGCAAAGATATACGCGATTTCACAATGTGTTCCTAGAACAGCTGTGAGCAACTTTTTTACACAACGTTAACAACACATTTGAAGCTCAATATTTCATGGGCTGAAGCGGGGAAGATAGATAAAGTGTGCCCTGTAAAGGCGAAGTCTGTGGCATTAACAGGAAGGGAGAAAAAGTACTTTCTACCCATTTTTAGGTACAGCGGTAAAACGGCAAGTTTCTATGGAACTGCAGCTCGGCTTGTGACTGTGGTTTTCCCGGTCACACAAAAATGCTGAAATTCCACTTATACAGTGTTTGTGCTTATTAAACTTGATGAATTCTCTCCTCTTGACGGTAGAATATTGTGTAAAGCAAAGCACAATACATTGCTATGTGTAGAAGCAAAGATATACGCGATTTCACAATGTGTTCCTAGAACAGCTGTGAGCAACTTTTTTACACAACGTTAACAACACATTTGAAGCTCAATATTTCATGGGCTGAAGCGGGGAAGTTAGATAAAGTGTGCCCTGTAAAGGCGAAGTCTGTGGCATGAACAGGAAGGGAGAAAAAGTACTTTCTACCCATTTTTAGGTACAGCGGTAAAACGGCAAGTTTCTATGGAACTGCAGCTCGGCTTGTGACTGTGGTTTTCCCGGTCACACAAAAATGCTGAAATTCGACTTATACAGTGTTTGTGCTTATTAAACTTGATGAATTCTCTCCTCTTGACTGTAGAATAGTGTGTAAAGCAAAGTACAATACATTGCTATGTGTAGAAGCAAAGATATACGCGATTTCACAATGTGTTCCTAGAACAGCTGTGAGCAACTTTTTTACACAACGTTAACAACACATTTGAAGCTCAATATTTCATGGGCTGAAGCGGGGAAGATAGATAAAGTGTGCCCTGTAAAGGCGAAGTCTGTGGCATTAACAGGAAGGGAGAAAAAGTACTTTCTACCCATTTTTAGGTACAGCGGTAAAACGGCAAGTTTCTATGGAACTGCAGCTCGGCTTGTGACTGTGGTTTTCCCGGTCACACAAAAATGCTGAAATTCCACTTATACAGTGTTTGTGCTTATTAAACTTGATGAATTCTCTCCTCTTGACAGTAGAATAGTGTGTAAAGCAAAGCACAATACATTGCTATGTGTAGAAGCAAAGATATACGCGATTTCACAATGTGTTCCTAGAACAGCTGTGAGCAACTTTTTTACACAACGTTAACAACACATTTGAAGCTCAATATTTCATGGGCTGAAGCGGGGAAGATAGATAAAGTGTGCCCTGTAAAGGCGAAGTCTGTGGCATTAACAGGAAGGGAGAAAAAGTACTTTCTACCCATTTTTAGGTACAGCGGTAAAACGGCAAGTTTCTATGGAACTGCATCTCGTCTTTTGACTGTGGTTTTCCCGGTCACACAAAAATGCTGAAATTCGACTTATACAGTGTTTGTGCTTATTAAACTTGATGAATTCTCTCCTCTTGACTGTAGAATAGTGTGTAAAGCAAAGCACAATACATTGCTATGTGTAGAAGCAAAGATATACGCGATTTCACAATGTGTTCCTAGAACAGCTGTGAGCAACTTTTTTACACAACGTTAACAACACATTTGAAGCTCAATATTTCATGGGCTGAAGCGGGGAAGATAGATAAAGTGTGCCCTGTAAAGGCGAAGTCTGTGGCATTAACAGGAAGGGAGAAAAAGTACTTTCTACCCATTTTTAGGTACAGCGGTAAAACGGCAAGTTTCTATGGAACTGCAGCTCGGCTTGTGACTGTGGTTTTCCCGGTCACACAAAAATGCTGAAATTCCACTTATACAGTGTTTGTGCTTATTAAACTTGATGAATTCTCTCCTCTTGACGGTAGAATATTGTGTAAAGCAAAGCACAATACATTGCTATGTGTAGAAGCAAAGATATACGCGATTTCACAATGTGTTCCTAGAACAGCTGTGAGCAACTTTTTTACACAACGTTAACAACACATTTGAAGCTCAATATTTCATGGGCTGAAGCGGGGAAGTTAGATAAAGTGTGCCCTGTAAAGGCGAAGTCTGTGGCATGAACAGGAAGGGAGAAAAAGTACTTTCTACCCATTTTTAGGTACAGCGGTAAAACGGCAAGTTTCTATGGAACTGCAGCTCGGCTTGTGACTGTGGTTTTCCCGGTCACACAAAAATGCTGAAATTCGACTTATACAGTGTTTGTGCTTATTAAACTTGATGAATTCTCTCCTCTTGACTGTAGAATAGTGTGTAAAGCAAAGTACAATACATTGCTATGTGTAGAAGCAAAGATATACGCGATTTCACAATGTGTTCCTAGAACAGCTGTGAGCAACTTTTTTACACAACGTTAACAACACATTTGAAGCTCAATATTTCATGGGCTGAAGCGGGGAAGATAGATAAAGTGTGCCCTGTAAAGGCGAAGTCTGTGGCATTAACAGGAAGGGAGAAAAAGTACTTTCTACCCATTTTTAGGTACAGCGGTAAAACGGCAAGTTTCTATGGAACTGCAGCTCGGCTTGTGACTGTGGTTTTCCCGGTCACACAAAAATGCTGAAATTCCACTTATACAGTGTTTGTGCTTATTAAACTTGATGAATTCTCTCCTCTTGACAGTAGAATAGTGTGTAAAGCAAAGCACAATACATTGCTATGTGTAGAAGCAAAGATATACGCGATTTCACAATGTGTTCCTAGAACAGCTGTGAGCAACTTTTTTACACAACGTTAACAACACATTTGAAGCTCAATATTTCATGGGCTGAAGCGGGGAAGATAGATAAAGTGTGCCCTGTAAAGGCGAAGTCTGTGGCATTAACAGGAAGGGAGAAAAAGTACTTTCTACCCATTTTTAGGTACAGCGGTAAAACGGCAAGTTTCTATGGAACTGCAGCTCGGCTTGTGACTGTGGTTTTCCCGGTCACACAAAAATGCTGAAATTCGACTTATACAGTGTTTGTGTTTATTAAACTTGATGAATTCTCTCCTCTTGACTGTAGAATAGTGTGTAAAGCAAAGCACAATACATTGCTATGTGTAGAAGCAAAGATATACGCGATTTCACAATGTGTTCCTAGAACAGCTGTGAGCAACTTTTTTACACAATGTTAACAACACATTTGAAGCTCAATATTTCATGGGCTGAAGCGGGGAAGATATATAAAGTGTGCCCTGTAAAGGCGAAGTCTGTGGCATTAACAGGAAGGGAGAAAAAGTACTTTCTACCCATTTTTAGGTACAGCGGTAAAACGGCAAGTTTCTATGGAACTGCAGCTCGGCTTGTGACTGTGGTTTTCCCGGTCACACAAAAATGCTGAAATTCCACTTATACAGTGTTTGTGCTTATTAAACTTGATGAATTCTCTCCTCTTGACTGTAGAATAGTGTGTAAAGCAAAGCACAATACATTGCTTTGTGTAGAAGCAAAGATATACGCGATTTCACAATGTGTTCCTAGAACAGCTGTGAGCAACTTTTTTACACAACGTTAACAACACATTTGAAGCTCAATATTTCATGGGCTGAAGCGGGGAAGATAGATAAAGTGTGCCCTGTAAAGGCGAAGTCTGTGGCATTAACAGGAAGGGAGAAAAAGTACTTTCTACCCATTTTTAGGTACAGCGGTAAAACGGCAAGTTTCTATGGAACTGCAGCTCGGCTTGTGACTGTGGTTTTCCCGGTCACACAAAAATGCTGAAATTCGACTTATACAGTGTTTGTGCTTATTAAACTTGATGAATTCTCTCCTCTTGACTGTAGAATAGTGTGTAAAGCAAAGCACAATACATTGCTATGTGTAGAAGCAAAGATATACGCGATTTCACAATGTGTTTCTAGAACAGCCGTGAGCAACTTTTTTACACAACGTTAACAACACATTTGAAGCTCAATATTTCATGGGCTGAAGCGGGGAAGATAGATAAAGTGTGCCCTGTAAAGGCGAAGTCTGTGGCATTAACAGGAAGGGAGAAAAAGTACTTTCTACCCATTTTTAGGTACAGCGGTAAAACGGCAAGTTTCTATGGAACTGCAGCTCGGCTTGTGACTGTGGTTTTCGCGGTCACACAAAAATGCTGAAATTCGACTTATACAGTGTTTGTGCTTATTAAACTTGATGAATTCTCTCCTCTTGACTGTAGAATAGTGTGTAAAGCAAAGCACAATACATTGCTATGTGTAGAAGCAAAGATATACGCGATTTCACAATGTGTTCCTAGAACAGCTGTGAGCAACTTTTTTACACAACGTTAACAACACATTTGAAGCTCAATATTTCATGGGCTGAAGCGGGGAAGATAGATAAGTGTGCCCTGTAAAGGCGAAGTCTGTGGCATTAACAGGAAGGGAGAAAAAGTACTTTCTACCCATTTTTAGGTACAGCGGTAAAACGGCAAGTTTCTATGGAACTGCAGCTCGGCTTGTGACTGTGGTTTTCCCGGTCACACAAAAATGCTGAAATTCGACTTATACAGTGTTTGTGCTTATTAAACGTGATGAATTCTCTCCTCTTGACTGTAGAATAGTGTGTAAAGCAAAGCACAATACATTGCTATGTGTAGAAGCAAAGATATACGCGATTTCACAATGTGTTCCTAGAACAGCTGTGAGCAACTTTTTTACACAACCTTAACAACACATTTGAAGCTCAATATTTCATGGGCTGAAGCGGGGATGTTAGATAAAGTGTGCCCTGTAAAGGCGAAGTCTGTGGCATGAACAGGAAGGGAGAAAAAGTACTTTCTACCCATTTTTAGGTACAGCGGTAAAACGGCAAGTTTCTATGGAACTGCAGCTCGGCTTGTGACTGTGGTTTTCCCGGTCACACAAAAATGCTGAAATTCGACTTATACAGTGTTTGTGCTTATTAAACTTGATGAATTCTCTCCTCTTGACTGTAGAATAGTGTGTAAAGCAAAGCACAATACATTGCTATGTGTAGAAGCAAAGATATACGCGATTTCACAATGTGTTCCTAGAACAGCTGTGAGCAACTTTTTTACACAACGTTAACAACACATTTGAAGCTCAATATTTCATGGGCTGAAGCGGGGAAGATAGATAAAGTGTGCCCTGTAAAGGCGAAGTCTGTGGCATGAACAGGAAGGGAGAAAAAGTACTTTCTACCCTTTTTTAGGTACAGCGGTAAAACGGCAAGTTTCTATGGAACTGCAGCTCGGCTTGTGACTGTGGTTTTCCCGGTCACACAAAAATGCTGAAATTCGACTTATACAGTGTTTGTGCTTATTAAACTTGATGAATTCTCTCCTCTTGACTGTAGAATAATGTGTAAAGCAAAGCACAATACATTGCTATGTGTAGAAGCAAAGATATACGCGATTTCACAATGTGTTCCTAGAACAGCTGTGAGCAACTTTTTTACACAACCTTAACAACACATTTGAAGCTCAATATTTCATGGGCTGAAGCGGGGAAGTTAGATAAAGTGTGCCCTGTAAAGGCGAAGTCTGTGGCATGAACAGGAAGGGAGAAAAAGTACTTTCTACCCATTTTTAGGTAGAGCAGCGGTAAAACGGCAAGTTTCTATGGAACTGCAGCTCGGCTTGTGACTGTGGTTTTCCCGGTCACACAAAAATGCTGAAATTCGACTTATACAGTGTTTGTGCTTATTAAACTTGATGAATTCTCTCCTCTTGACTGTAGAATAGTGTGTAAAGCAAAGTACAATACATTGCTATGTGTAGAAGCAAAGATATACGCGATTTCACAATGTGTTCCTAGAACAGCTGTGAGCAACTTTTTTACACAACGTTAACAACACATTTGAAGCTCAATATTTCATGGGCTGAAGCGGGGAAGATAGATAAAGTGTGCCCTGTAAAGGCGAAGTCTGTGGCATTAACAGGAAGGGAGAAAAAGTACTTTCTACCCATTTTTAGGTACAGCGGTAAAACGGCAAGTTTCTATGGAACTGCATCTCGTCTTGTGACTGTGGTTTTCCCGGTCACACAAAAATGCTGAAATTCGACTTATACAGTGTTTGTGCTTATTAAACTTGATGAATTCTCTCCTCTTGACTGTAGAATAGTGTGTAAAGCAAAGCACAATACATTGCTATGTGTAGAAGCAAAGATATACGCGATTTCACAATGTGTTCCTAGAACAGCTGTGAGCAACTTTTTTACACAACGTTAACAACACATTTGAAGCTCAATATTTCATGGGCTGAAGCGGGGATGTTAGATAAAGTGTGCCCTGTAAAGGCGAAGTCTGTGGCATGAACAGGAAGGGAGAAAAAGTACTTTCTACCCATTTTTAGGTACAGCGGTAAAACGGCAAGTTTCTATGGAACTGCAGCTCGGCTTGTGACTGTGGTTTTCCCGGTCACACAAAAATGCTGAAATTCGACTTATACAGTGTTTGTGCTTATTAAACTTGATGAATTCTCTCCTCTTGACTGTAGAATAGTGTGTAAAGCAAAGCACAATACATTGCTATGTGTAGAAGCAAAGATATACGCGATTTCACAATGTGTTCCTAGAACAGCTGTGAGCAACTTTTTTACACAACGTTAACAACACATTTGAAGCTCAATATTTCATGGGCTGAAGCGGGGAAGATAGATAAAGTGTGCCCTGTAAAGGCGAAGTCTGTGGCATGAACAGGAAGGGAGAAAAAGTACTTTCTACCCTTTTTTAGGTACAGCGGTAAAACGGCAAGTTTCTATGGAACTGCAGCTCGGCTTGTGACTGTGGTTTTCCCGGTCACACAAAAATGCTGAAATTCGACTTATACAGTGTTTGTGCTTATTAAACTTGATGAATTCTCTCCTCTTGACTGTAGAATAATGTGTAAAGCAAAGCACAATACATTGCTATGTGTAGAAGCAAAGATATACGCGATTTCACAATGTGTTCCTAGAACAGCTGTGAGCAACTTTTTTACACAACCTTAACAACACATTTGAAGCTCAATATTTCATGGGCTGAAGCGGGGAAGTTAGATAAAGTGTGCCCTGTAAAGGCGAAGTCTGTGGCATGAACAGGAAGGGAGAAAAAGTACTTTCTACCCATTTTTAGGTAGAGCAGCGGTAAAACGGCAAGTTTCTATGGAACTGCAGCTCGGCTTGTGACTGTGGTTTTCCCGGTCACACAAAAATGCTGAAATTCGACTTATACAGTGTTTGTGCTTATTAAACTTGATGAATTCTCTCCTCTTGACTGTAGAATAGTGTGTAAAGCAAAGTACAATACATTGCTATGTGTAGAAGCAAAGATATACGCGATTTCACAATGTGTTCCTAGAACAGCTGTGAGCAACTTTTTTACACAACGTTAACAACACATTTGAAGCTCAATATTTCATGGGCTGAAGCGGGGAAGATAGATAAAGTGTGCCCTGTAAAGGCGAAGTCTGTGGCATTAACAGGAAGGGAGAAAAAGTACTTTCTACCCATTTTTAGGTACAGCGGTAAAACGGCAAGTTTCTATGGAACTGCATCTCGTCTTGTGACTGTGGTTTTCCCGGTCACACAAAAATGCTGAAATTCGACTTATACAGTGTTTGTGCTTATTAAACTTGATGAATTCTCTCCTCTTGACTGTAGAATAGTGTGTAAAGCAAAGCACAATACATTGCTATGTGTAGAAGCAAAGATATACGCGATTTCACAATGTGTTCCTAGAACAGCTGTGAGCAACTTTTTTACACAACGTTAACAACACATTTGAAGCTCAATATTTCATGGGCTGAAGCGGGGAAGATAGATAAAGTGTGCCCTGTAAAGGCGAAGTCTGTGGCATGAACAGGAAGGGAGAAAAAGTACTTTCTACCCATTTTTAGGTACAGCGGTAAAACGGCAAGTTTCTATGGAACTGCAGCTCGGCTTGTGACTGTGGTTTTCCCGGTCACACAAAAATGCTGAAATTCGACTTATACAGTGTTTGTGCTTATTAAACTTGATGAATTCTCTCCTCTTGACTGTAGAATAGTGTGTAAAGCAAAGCACAATACATTGCTATGTGTAGAAGCAAAGATATACGCGATTTCACAATGTGTTCCTAGAACAGCTGTGAGCAACTTTTTTACACAATGTTAACAACACATTTGAAGCTCAATATTTCATGGGCTGAAGCGGGGAAGATATATAAAGTGTGCCCTGTAAAGGCGAAGTCTGTGGCATTAACAGGAAGGGAGAAAAAGTACTTTCTACCCATTTTTAGGTACAGCGGTAAAACGGCAAGTTTCTATGGAACTGCAGCTCGGCTTGTGACTGTGGTTTTCCCGGTCACACAAAAATGCTGAAATTCGACTTATACAGTGTTTGTGCTTATTAAACTTGATGAATTCTCTCCTCTTGACTGTAGAATAGTGTGTAAAGCAAAGCACAATACATTGCTTTGTGTAGAAGCAAAGATATACGCGATTTCACAATGTGTTCCTAGAACAGCTGTGAGCAACTTTTTTACACAACGTTAACAACACATTTGAAGCTCAATATTTCATGGGCTGAAGCGGGGAAGATAGATAAAGTGTGCCCTGTAAAGGCGAAGTCTGTGGCATTAACAGGAAGGGAGAAAAAGTACTTTCTACCCATTTTTAGGTACAGCGGTAAAACGGCAAGTTTCTATGGAACTGCAGCTCGGCTTGTGACTGTGGTTTTCCCGGTCACACAAAAATGCTGAAATTCGACTTATACAGTGTTTGTGCTTATTAAACTTGATGAATTCTCTCCTCTTGACTGTAGAATAGTGTGTAAAGCAAAGCACAATACATTGCTATGTGTAGAAGCAAAGATATACGCGATTTCACAATGTGTTTCTAGAACAGCCGTGAGCAACTTTTTTACACAACGTTAACAACACATTTGAAGCTCAATATTTCATGGGCTGAAGCGGGGAAGATAGATAAAGTGTGCCCTGTAAAGGCGAAGTCTGTGGCATTAACAGGAAGGGAGAAAAAGTACTTTCTACCCATTTTTAGGTACAGCGGTAAAACGGCAAGTTTCTATGGAACTGCAGCTCGGCTTGTGACTGTGGTTTTCGCGGTCACACAAAAATGCTGAAATTCGACTTATACAGTGTTTGTGCTTATTAAACTTGATGAATTCTCTCCTCTTGACTGTAGAATAGTGTGTAAAGCAAAGCACAATACATTGCTATGTGTAGAAGCAAAGATATACGCGATTTCACAATGTGTTCCTAGAACAGCTGTGAGCAACTTTTTTACACAACGTTAACAACACATTTGAAGCTCAATATTTCATGGGCTGAAGCGGGGAAGATAGATAAGTGTGCCCTGTAAAGGCGAAGTCTGTGGCATTAACAGGAAGGGAGAAAAAGTACTTTCTACCCATTTTTAGGTACAGCGGTAAAACGGCAAGTTTCTATGGAACTGCAGCTCGGCTTGTGACTGTGGTTTTCCCGGTCACACAAAAATGCTGAAATTCGACTTATACAGTGTTTGTGCTTATTAAACGTGATGAATTCTCTCCTCTTGACTGTAGAATAGTGTGTAAAGCAAAGCACAATACATTGCTATGTGTAGAAGCAAAGATATACGCGATTTCACAATGTGTTCCTAGAACAGCTGTGAGCAACTTTTTTACACAACCTTAACAACACATTTGAAGCTCAATATTTCATGGGCTGAAGCGGGGATGTTAGATAAAGTGTGCCCTGTAAAGGCGAAGTCTGTGGCATGAACAGGAAGGGAGAAAAAGTACTTTCTACCCATTTTTAGGTACAGCGGTAAAACGGCAAGTTTCTATGGAACTGCAGCTCGGCTTGTGACTGTGGTTTTCCCGGTCACACAAAAATGCTGAAATTCGACTTATACAGTGTTTGTGCTTATTAAACTTGATGAATTCTCTCCTCTTGACTGTAGAATAGTGTGTAAAGCAAAGTACAATACATTGCTATGTGTAGACGCAAAGATATACGCGATTTCACAATGTGTTCCTAGAACAGCTGTGAGCAACTTTTTTACACAACGTTAACAACACATTTGAAGCTCAATATTTCATGGGCTGAAGCGGGGAAGATAGATAAAGTGTGCCCTGTAAAGGCGAAGTCTGTGGCATTAACAGGAAGGGAGAAAAAGTACTTTCTACCCATTTTTAGGTACAGCGGTAAAACGGCAAGTTTCTATGGAACTGCATCTCGTCTTGTGACTGTGGTTTTCCCGGTCACACAAAAATGCTGAAATTCGACTTATACAGTGTTTGTGCTTATTAAACTTGATGAATTCTCTCCTCTTGACTGTAGAATAGTGTGTAAAGCAAAGCACAATACATTGCTATGTGTAGAAGCAAAGATATACGCGATTTCACAATGTGTTCCTAGAACAGCTGTGAGCAACTTTTTTACACAACGTTAACAACACATTTGAAGCTCAATATTTCATGGGCTGAAGCGGGGAAGATAGATAAAGTGTGCCCTGTAAAGGCGAAGTCTGTGGCATGAACAGGAAGGGAGAAAAAGTACTTTCTACCCTTTTTTAGGTACAGCGGTAAAACGGCAAGTTTCTATGGAACTGCAGCTCGGCTTGTGACTGTGGTTTTCCCGGTCACACAAAAATGCTGAAATTCGACTTATACAGTGTTTGTGCTTATTAAACTTGATGAATTCTCTCCTCTTGACTGTAGAATAATGTGTAAAGCAAAGCACAATACATTGCTATGTGTAGAAGCAAAGATATACGCGATTTCACAATGTGTTCCTAGAACAGCTGTGAGCAACTTTTTTACACAACCTTAACAACACATTTGAAGCTCAATATTTCATGGGCTGAAGCGGGGAAGTTAGATAAAGTGTGCCCTGTAAAGGCGAAGTCTGTGGCATGAACAGGAAGGGAGAAAAAGTACTTTCTACCCATTTTTAGGTAGAGCAGCGGTAAAACGGCAAGTTTCTATGGAACTGCAGCTCGGCTTGTGACTGTGGTTTTCCCGGTCACACAAAAATGCTGAAATTCGACTTATACAGTGTTTGTGCTTATTAAACTTGATGAATTCTCTCCTCTTGACTGTAGAATAGTGTGTAAAGCAAAGCACAATACATTGCTATGTGTAGAAGCAAAGATATACGCGATTTCACAATGTGTTCCTAGAACAGCTGTGAGCAACTTTTTTACACAACGTTAACAACACATTTGAAGCTCAATATTTCATGGGCTGAAGCGGGGAAGATAGATAAAGTGTGCCCTGTAAAGGCGAAGTCTGTGGCATTAACAGGAAGGGAGAAAAAGTACTTTCTACCCATTTTTAGGTACAGCGGTAAAACGGCAAGTTTCTATGGAACTGCATCTCGTCTTGTGACTGTGGTTTTCCCGGTCACACAAAAATGCTGAAATTCGACTTATACAGTGTTTGTGCTTATTAAACTTGATGAATTCTCTCCTCTTGACTGTAGAATAGTGTGTAAAGCAAAGCACAATACATTGCTATGTGTAGAAGCAAAGATATACGCGATTTCACAATGTGTTCCTAGAACAGCTGTGAGCAACTTTTTTACACAACGTTAACAACACATTTGAAGCTCAATATTTCATGGGCTGAAGCGGGGAAGATAGATAAAGTGTGCCCTGTAAAGGCGAAGTCTGTGGCATGAACAGGAAGGGAGAAAAAGTACTTTCTACCCATTTTTAGGTACAGCGGTAAAACGGCAAGTTTCTATGGAACTGCAGCTCGGCTTGTGACTGTGGTTTTCCCGGTCACACAAAAATGCTGAAATTCGACTTATACAGTGTTTGTGCTTATTAAACTTGATGAATTCTCTCCTCTTGACTGTAGAATAATGTGTAAAGCAAAGCACAATACATTGCTATGTGTAGAAGCAAAGATATACGCGATTTCACAATGTGTTCCTAGAACAGCTGTGAGCAACTTTTTTACACAACGTTAACAACACATTTGAAGCTCAATATTTCATGGGCTGAAGCGGGGAAGATAGATAAAGTGTGCCCTGTAAAGGCGAAGTCTGTGGCATTAACAGGAAGGGAGAAAAAGTACTTTCTACCCATTTTTAGGTACAGCGGTAAAACGGCAAGTTTCTATGGAACTGCAGCTCGGCTTGTGACTGTGGTTTTCCCGGTCACACAAAAATGCTGAAATTCGACTTATACAGTGTTTGTGCTTATTAAACTTGATGAATTCTCTCCTCTTGACTGTAGAATAGTGTGTAAAGCAAAGCACAATACATTGCTATGTGTAGAAGCAAAGATATACGCGATTTCACAATGTGTTCCTAGAACAGCTGTGAGCAACTTTTTTACACAACGTTAACAACACATTTGAAGCTCAATATTTCATGGGCTGAAGCGGGGAAGATATATAAAGTGTGCCCTGTAAAGGCGAAGTCTGTGGCATTAACAGGAAGGGAGAAAAAGTACTTTCTACCCATTTTTAGGTACAGCGGTAAAACGGCAAGTTTCTATGGAACTGCAGCTCGGCTTGTGACTGTGGTTTTCCCGGTCACACAAAAATGCTGAAATTCGACTTATACAGTGTTTGTGCTTATTAAACTTGATGAATTCTCTCCTCTTGACTGTAGAATAGTGTGTAAAGCAAAGCACAATACATTGCTATGTGTAGAAGCAAAGATATACGCGATTTCACAATGTGTTCCTAGAACAGCTGTGAGCAACTTTTTTACACAACGTTAACAACACATTTGAAGCTCAATATTTCATGGGCTGAAGCGGGGAAGATAGATAAAGTGTGCCCTGTAAAGGCGAAGTCTGTGGCATTAACAGGAAGGGAGAAAAAGTACTTTCTACCTATTTTTAGGTACAGCGGTAAAACGGCAAGTTTCTATGGAACTGCAGCTCGGCTTGTGACTGTGGTTTTCCCGGTCACACAAAAATGCTGAAATTCGACTTATACAGTGTTTGTGCTTATTAAACTTGATGAATTCTCTCCTCTTGACTGTAGAATAGTGTGTAAAGCAAAGCACAATACATTGCTATGTGTAGAAGCAAAGATATACGCGATTTCACAATGTGTTCCCAGAACAGCTGTGAGCAACTTTTTTACACAACGTTAACAACACATTTGAAGCTCAATATTTCATGGGCTGAAGCGGGGAAGATATATAAAGTGTGCCCTGTAAAGGCGAAGTCTGTGGCATTAACAGGAAGGGAGAAAAAGTACTTTCTACCCATTTTTAGGTACAGCGGTAAAACGGCAAGTTTCTATGGAACTGCAGCTCGGCTTGTGACTGTGGTTTTCCCGGTCACACAAAAATGCTGAAATTCGACTTATACAGTGTTTGTGCTTATTAAACTTGATGAATTCTCTCCTCTTGACTGTAGAATAGTGTGTAAAGCAAAGCACAATACATTGCTATGTGTAGAAGCAAAGATATACGCGATTTCACAATGTGTTCCTAGAACAGCTGTGAGCAACTTTTTTACACAACGTTAACAACACATTTGAAGCTCAATATTTCATGGGCTGAAGCGGGGAAGATAGATAAAGTGTGCCCTGTAAAGGCGAAGTCTGTGGCATTAACAGGAAGGGAGAAAAAGTACTTTCTACCCATTTTTAGGTACAGCGGTAAAACGGCAAGTTTCTATGGAACTGCAGCTCGGCTTGTGACTGTGGTTTTCCCGGTCACACAAAAATGCTGAAATTCCACTTATACAGTGTTTGTGCTTATTAAACTTGATGAATTCTCTCCTCTTGACTGTAGAATAGTGTGTAAAGCAAAGTACAATACATTGCTATGTGTAGAAGCAAAGATATACGCGATTTCACAATGTGTTCCTAGAACAGCTGTGAGCAACTTTTTTACACAACGTTAACAACACATTTGCTTAGACATAATGACTTATGACTTAGACATAATTTCACTCTCACAACATTATGGCTGGTTGGAGAGAGTCCGAACCACAAGTACCGGGTCCATGGTTCTGGCCGTATACTGGGGGGACGGGGACGACTCCCATTAACCCCTGACTATACCGGGGATACGCTTATCACAATGCCTTTCTGGTCTGTGCTGAAGCAGGGCATTCTGGCAGCCAAGTGGCTTGACCTTTATTAGTGAGCCTGGTTACCCCCTCTCGGAACCACAGACTTAGAAATCGCCAGCTCATATACAGTGCATAAAATATATTTATATATATACCCTTATACACCATTTTAATAAAAAATATCACAAAATTCTTCTAAGTCCCTCGGGAAGAGTGAAAGACGCGCACGTTCATTTTCAGAGCTCCTAGACCTTCCTATAAGAAGTTAGCCAAAAAGTAGCTTCGAAAAATGCTTAGGTTAAGTTTCAGAGTTGCTTCTAATGTACCAAAGCTGGACATAGACATAATTTCACTCTCACAACATTATGGCTGGTTGGAGAGAGTCCGAACCACAAGTACAGGGTCCATGGTTCTGGCCGTATACTGGGGGGACGGGGACGACTCCCATTAACCCCTGACTATACCGGGGATACGCTTATCACAATGCCTTTCTGGTCTGTGCTGAAGGAGGGCAATCTGGTAGCCAAGTGGCTTGACCTTTATTAGTGAGCCTGGTTACCCCCTCTCGGAACCACAGACTTAGAAATCGCCAGCTCATATACAGTGCATAAAATATATTTATATATATACCCTTATACACCATTTTAATAAAAAATATCACAAAATTCTTCTAAGTCCCTCGGGAAGAGTGAAAGACGCGCACGTTCATTTTCAGAGCTCCTAGACCTTCCTATAAGAAGTTAGCCAAAAAGTAGCTTCGAAAAATGCTTAGGTTAAGTTTGAGAGTTGCTTCTAATGTACCAAAGCTGGACTTAGACATAATTTCACTCTCACAACATTATGGCTGGTTGGAGACAGTCCGAACCACAAGTACCGGGTCCATGGTTCTGGCCGTATACTGGGGGGACGGGGACGACTCCCATTAACCCCTGACTATACCGGGGATACGCTTATCACAATGCCTTTCTGGTCTGTGCTGAAGGAGGGCAATCTGGCAGCCAAGTGGCTTGACCTTTATTAGTGAGCCTGGTTACCCCCTCTCGGAACCACAGACTTAGAAATCGCCAGCTCATATACAGTGCATAAAATATATTTATATATATACCCTTATACACCATTTTAATAAAAAATATCACAAAATTCTTCTAAGTCCCTCGGGAAGAGTGAAAGACGCGCACGTTCATTTTCAGAGCTCCTAGACCTTCCTATAAGAAGTTAGCCAAAAAGTAGCTTCGAAAAACGCTTAGGTTAAGTTTCAGAGTTGCTTCTAATGTACCAAAGCTGGACTTAGACATAATTTCACTCTCACAACATTATGGCTGGTTGGAGACAGTCCGAACCACAAGTACCGGGTCCATGGTTCTGGCCGTATACTGGGGGGACGGGGACGACTCCCATTAACCCCTGACTATACCGGGGATACGCTTATCACAATGCCTTTCTGGTCTGTGCTGAAGCAGGGCATTCTTATCAGCCAAGTGGCTTGACCTTTATTAGTGAGCCTGGTTACCCCCTCTCGGAACCACAGACTTAGAAATCGCCAGCTCATATACAGTGCATAAAATATATTTATATATATACCCTTATACACCATTTTAATAAAAAATATCACAAAATTCTTCTAAGTCCCTCGGGAAGAGTGAAAGACGCGCACGTTCATTTTCAGAGCTCCTAGACCTTCCTATAAGAAGTTAGCCAAAAAGTAGCTTCGAAAAACGCTTAGGTTAAGTTTCAGAGTTGCTTCTAATGTACCAAAGCTGGACATAGACATAATTTCACTCTCACAACATTATGGCTGGTTGGAGACAGTCCGAACCACAAGTACCGGGTCCATGGTTCTGGCCGTTTCTGGGGGGACGGGGACGACTCCCATTAACCCCTGACTATACCGGGGATACGCTTATCACAATGCCTTTCTGGTCTGTGCTGAAGGAGGGCAATCTGGTAGCCAAGTGGCTTGACCTTTATTAGTGAGCCTGGTTACCCCCTCTCGGAACCACAGACTTAGAAATCGCCAGCTCATATACAGTGCATAAAATATATTTATATATATACCCTTATACACCATTTTAATAAAAAATATCACAAAATTCTTCTAAGTCCCTCGGGAAGAGTGAAAGACGCGCACGTTCATTTTCAGAGCTCCTAGACCTTCCTATAAGAAGTTAGCCAAAAAGTAGCTTCGAAAAACGCTTAGGTTAAGTTTCAGAGTTGCTTCTAATGTACCAAAGCTGGACTTAGACATAATTTCACTCTCACAACATTATGGCTGGTTGGAGACAGTCCGAACCACAAGTACCGGGTCCATGGTTCTGGCCGTATACTGGGGGGACGGGGACGACTCCCATTAACCCCTGACTATACCGGGGATACGCTTATCACAATGCCTTTCTGGTCTGTGCTGAAGCAGGGCATTCTGGCAGCCAAGTGGCTTGACCTTTATTAGTGAGCCTGGTTACCCCCTCTCGGAACCACAGACTTAGAAATCGCCAGCTCATATACAGTGCATAAAATATATTTATATATATACCCTTATACACCATTTTAATAAAAAATATCACAAAATTCTTCTAAGTCCCTCGGGAAGAGTGAAAGACGCGCACGTTCATTTTCAGAGCTCCTAGACCTTCCTATAAGAAGTTAGCCAAAAAGTAGCTTCGAAAAACGCTTAGGTTAAGTTTCAGAGTTGCTTCTAATGTACAGTACCAAAGCTGGACTTAGACATAATTTCACTCTCACAACATTATGGCTGGTTGGAGACAGTCCGAACCACAAGTACCGGGTCCATGGTTCTGGCCGTATACTGGGGGGACGGGGACGACTCCCATTAACCCCTGACTATACCGGGGATACGCTTATCACAATGCCTTTCTGGTCTGTGCTGAAGGAGGGCAATCTGGCAGCCAAGTGGCTTGACCTTTATTAGTGAGCCTGGTTACCCCCTCTCGGAACCACAGACTTAGAAATCGCCAGCTCATATACAGTGCATAAAATATATTTATATATATACCCTTATACACCATTTTAATAAAAAATATCACAAAATTCTTCTAAGTCCCTCGGGAAGAGTGAAAGACGCGCACGTTCATTTTCAGAGCTCCTAGACCTTCCTATAAGAAGTTAGCCAAAAAGTAGCTTCGAAAAACGCTTAGGTTAAGTTTCAGAGTTGCTTCTAATGTACCAAAGCTGGACTTAGACATAATTTCACTCTCACAACATTATGGCTGGTTGGAGACAGTCCGAACCACAAGTACCGGGTCCATGGTTCTGGCCGTATACTGGGGGGACGGGGACGACTCCCATTAACCCCTGACTATACCGGGGATACGCTTATCACAATGCCTTTCTGGTCTGTGCTGAAGGAGGGCAATCTGGCAGCCAAGTGGCTTGACCTTTATTAGTGAGCCTGGTTACCCCCTCTCGGAACCACAGACTTAGAAATCGCCAGCTCATATACAGTGCATAAAATATATTTATATATATACCCTTATACACCATTTTAATAAAAAATATCACAAAATTCTTCTAAGTCTCTCGGGAAGAGTGATAGACACGCACGTTCATTTTCAGAGCTCCTAGACCTTCCTATAAAAAGTTAGCCAAAAAGTAGCTTCGAAAAACGCTTAGGTTAAGTTTCAGAGTTGCTTCTAATGTACAGTACCAAAGCTGGACTTAGACATAATTTCACTCTCACAACATTATGGCTGGTTGGAGAGAGTCCGAACCACAAGTACCGGGTCCATGGTTCTGGCCGTATACTGGGGGGACGGGGACGACTCCCATTAACCCCTGACTATACCGGGGATACGCTTATCACAATGCCTTTCTGGTCTGTGCTGAAGCAGGGCATTCTGGCAGCCAAGTGGCTTGACCTTTATTAGTGAGCCTGGTTACCCCCTCTCGGAACCACAGACTTAGAAATCGCCAGCTCATATACAGTGCATAAAATATATTTATATATATACCCTTATACACCATTTTAATAAAAAATATCACAAAATTCTTCTAAGTCCCTCGGGAAGAGTGAAAGACGCGCACGTTCATTTTCAGAGCTCCTAGACCTTCCTATAAGAAGTTAGCCAAAAAGTAGCTTCGAAAAACGCTTAGGTTAAGTTTCAGAGTTGCTTCTAATGTACCAAAGCTGGACTTAGACATAATTTCACTCTCACAACATTATGGCTGGTTGGAGACAGTCCGAACCACAAGTACCGGGTCCATGGTTCTGGCCGTATACTGGGGGGACGGGGACGACTCCCATTAACCCCTGACTATACCGGGGATACGCTTATCACAATGCCTTTCTGGTCTGTGCTGAAGGAGGGCAATCTGGCAGCCAAGTGGCTTGACCTTTATTAGTGAGCCTGGTTACCCCCTCTCGGAACCACAGACTTAGAAATCGCCAGCTCATATACAGTGCATAAAATATATTTATATATATACCCTTATACACCATTTTAATAAAAAATATCACAAAATTCTTCTAAGTCCCTCGGGAAGAGTGAAAGACGCGCACGTTCATTTTCAGAGCTCCTAGACCTTCCTATAAGAAGTTAGCCAAAAAGTAGCTTCGAAAAACGCTTAGGTTAAGTTTCAGAGTTGCTTCTAATGTACAGTACCAAAGCTGGACTTAGACATAATTTCACTCTCACAACATTATGGCTGGTTGGAGAGAGTCCGAACCACAAGTACCGGGTCCATGGTTCTGGCCGTATACTGGGGGGACGGGGACGACTCCCATTAACCCCTGACTATACCGGGGATACGCTTATCACAATGCCTTTCTGGTCTGTGCTGAAGCAGGGCATTCTGGCAGCCAAGTGGCTTGACCTTTATTAGTGAGCCTGGTTACCCCCTCTCGGAACCACAGACTTAGAAATCGCCAGCTCATATACAGTGCATAAAATATATTTATATATATACCCTTATACACCATTTTAATAAAAAATATCACAAAATTCTTCTAAGTCCCTCGGGAAGAGTGAAAGACGCGCACGTTCATTTTCAGAGCTCCTAGACCTTCCTATAAGAAGTTAGCCAAAAAGTAGCTTCGAAAAACGCTTAGGTTAAGTTTCAGAGTTGCTTCTAATGTACCAAAGCTGGACTTAGACATAATTTCACTCTCACAACATTATGGCTGGTTGGAGACAGTCCGAACCACAAGTACCGGGTCCATGGTTCTGGCCGTATACTGGGGGGACGGGGACGACTCCCATTAACCCCTGACTATACCGGGGATACGCTTATCACAATGCCTTTCTGGTCTGTGCTGAAGCAGGGCATTCTGGCAGCCTAGTGGCTTGACCTTTATTAGTGAGCCTGGTTACCCCCTCTCGGAACCACAGACTTAGAAATCGCCAGCTCATATACAGTGCATAAAATATATTTATATATATACCCTTATACACCATTTTAATAACAAATATCACAAAATTCTTCTAAGTCCCTCGGGAAGAGTGAAAGACGCGCACGTTCATTTTCAGAGCTCCTAGACCTTCCTATAAGAAGTTAGCCAAAAAGTAGCTTCGAAAAACGCTTAGGTTAAGTTTCAGAGTTGCTTCTAATGTACCAAAGCTGGACTTAGACATAATTTCACTCTCACAACATTATGGCTGGTTGGAGACAGTCCGAACCACAAGTACCGGGTCCATGGTTCTGGCCGTATACTGGGGGGACGGGGACGACTCCCATTAACCCCTGACTATACCGGGGATACGCTTATCACAATGCCTTTCTGGTCTGTGCTGAAGCAGGGCATTCTTATCAGCCAAGTGGCTTGACCTTTATTAGTGAGCCTGGTTACCCCCTCTCGGAACCACAGACTTAGAAATCGCCAGCTCATATACAGTGCATAAAATATATTTATATATATACCCTTATACACCATTTTAATAAAAAATATCACAAAATTCTTCTAAGTCCCTCGGGAAGAGTGAAAGACGCGCACGTTCATTTTCAGAGCTCCTAGACCTTCCTATAAGAAGTTAGCCAAAAAGTAGCTTCGAAAAACGCTTAGGTTAAGTTTCAGAGTTGCTTCTAATGTACCAAAGCTGGACTTAGACATAATTTCACTCTCACAACATTATGGCTGGTTGGAGACAGTCCGAACCACAAGTACCGGGTCCATGGTTCTGGCCGTATACTGGGGGGACGGGGACGACTCCCATTAACCCCTGACTATACCGGGGATACGCTTATCACAATGCCTTTCTGGTCTGTGCTGAAGGAGGGCAATCTGGCAGCCAAGTGGCTTGACCTTTATTAGTGAGCCTGGTTACCCCCTCTCGGAACCACAGACTTAGAAATCGCCAGCTCATATACAGTGCATAAAATATATTTATATATATACCCTTATACACCATTTTAATAAAAAATATCACAAAATTCTTCTAAGTCCCTCGGGAAGAGTGAAAGACGCGCACGTTCATTTTCAGAGCTCCTAGACCTTCCTATAAGAAGTTAGCCAAAAAGTAGCTTCGAAAAACGCTTAGGTTAAGTTTCAGAGTTGCTTCTAATGTACCAAAGCTGGACTTAGACATAATTTCACTCTCACAACATTATGGTTGGTTGGAGACAGTCCGAACCACAAGTACCGGGTCCATGGTTCTGGCCGTATACTGGGGGGACGGGGACGACTCCCATTAACCCCTGACTATACCGGGGATACGCTTATCACAATGCCTTTCTGGTCTGTGCTGAAGCAGGGCATTCTTATCAGCCAAGTGGCTTGACCTTTATTAGTGAGCCTGGTTACCCCCTCTCGGAACCACAGACTTAGAAATCGCCAGCTCATATACAGTGCATAAAATATATTTATATATATATACCCTTATACACCATTTTAATAAAAAATATCACAAAATTCTTCTAAGTCCCTCGGGAAGAGTGAAAAACGCGCACGTTCATTTTCAGAGCTCCTAGACCTTCCTATAAGAAGTTAGCCAAATAGTAGCTTCGAAAAACGCTTAGGTTAAGTTTCAGAGTTGCTTCTAATGTACCAAAGCTGGACTTAGACATAATTTCACTCTCACAACATTATGGCTGGTTGGAGACAGTCCGAACCACAAGTACCGGGTCCATGGTTCTGGCCGTATACTGGGGGGACGGGGACGACTCCCATTAACCCCTGACTATACCGGGGATACGCTTATCACAATGCCTTTCTGGTCTGTGCTGAAGGAGGGCAATCTGGCAGCCAAGTGGCTTGACCTTTATTAGTGAGCCTGGTTACCCCCTCTCGGAACCACAGACTTAGAAATCGCCAGCTCATATACAGTGCATAAAATATATTTATATATATACCCTTATACACCATTTTAATAAAAAATATCACAAAATTCTTCTAAGTCCCTCGGGAAGAGTGAAAGACGCGCACGTTCATTTTCAGAGCTCCTAGACCTTCCTATAAGAAGTTAGCCAAAAAGTAGCTTCGAAAAACGATTAGGTTAAGTTTCAGAGTTGCTTCTAATGTACCAAAGCTGGACTTAGACATAATTTCACTCTCACAACATTATGGCTGGTTGGAGACAGTCCGAACCACAAGTACCGGGTCCATGGTTCTGGCCGTATACTGGGGGGACGGGGACGACTCCCATTAACCCCTGACTATACCGGGGATACGCTTATCACAATGCCTTTCTGGTCTGTGCTGAAGCAGGGCATTCTGGCAGCCAAGTGGCTTGACCTTTATTAGTGAGCCTGGTTACCCCCTCTCGGAACCACAGACTTAGAAATCGCCAGCTCATATACAGTGCATAAAATATATTTATATATATACCCTTATACACCATTTTAATAAAAAATATCACAAAATTCTTCTAAGTCCCTCGGGAAGAGTGAAAGACGCGCACGTTCATTTTCAGAGCTCCTAGACCTTCCTATAAGAAGTTAGCCAAAAAGTAGCTTCGAAAAACGCTTAGGTTAAGTTTCAGAGTTGCTTCTAATGTACCAAAGCTGGACTTAGACATAATTTCACTCTCACAACATTATGGCTGGTTGGAGACAGTCCGAACCACAAGTACCGGGTCCATGGTTCTGGCCGTATACTGGGGGGACGGGGATGACTCCCATTAACCCCTGACTATACCGGGGATACGCTTATCACAATGCCTTTCTGGTCTGTGCTGAAGCAGGGCATTCTGTCAGCCAAGTGGCTTGACCTTTATTAGTGAGCCTGGTTACCCCCTCTCGGAACCACAGACTTAGAAATCGCCAGCTCATATACAGTGCATAAAATATATTTATATATATACCCTTATACACCATTTTAATAAAAAATATCACAAAATTCTTCTAAGTCCATCGGGAAGAGTGAAAGACGCGCACGTTCATTTTCAGAGCTCCTAGACCTTCCTATAAGAAGTTAGCCAAAAAGTAGCTTCGAAAAACGCTTAGGTTAAGTTTCAGAGTTGCTTCTAATGTACCAAAGCTGGACTTAGACATAATTTCACTCTCACAACATTATGGCTGGTTGGAGACAGTCCGAACCACAAGTACCGGGTCCATGGTTCTGGCCGTATACTGGGGGGACGGGGACGACTCCCATTAACCCCTGACTATACCGGGGATACGCTTATCACAATGCCTTTCTGGTCTGTGCTGAAGGAGGGCAATCTGGCAGCCAAGTGGCTTGACCTTTATTAGTGAGCCTGGTTACCCCCTCTCGGAACCACAGACTTAGAAATCGCCAGCTCATATACAGTGCATAAAATATATTTATATATATACCCTTATACACCATTTTAATAAAAAATATCACAAAATTCTTCTAAGTCCCTCGGGAAGAGTGAAAGACGCGCACGTTCATTTTCAGAGCTCCTAGACCTTCCTATAAGAAGTTAGCCAAAAAGTAGCTTCGAAAAACGCTTAGGTTAAGTTTCAGAGTTGCTTCTAATGTACCAAAGCTGGACTTAGACATAATTTCACTCTCACAACATTATGGCTGGTTGGAGACATTCCGAACCACAAGTACCGGGTCCATGGTTCTGGCCGTATACTGGGGGGACGGGGACGACTCCCATTAACCCCTGACTATACCGGGGATACGCTTATCACAATGCCTTTCTGGTCTGTGCTGAAGCAGGGCATTCTGGCAGCCAAGTGGCTTGACCTTTATTAGTGAGCCTGGTTACCCCCTCTCGGAACCACAGACTTAGAAATCGCCAGCTCATATACAGTGCATAAAATATATTTATATATATATACCCTTATACACCATTTTAATAAAAAATATCACAAAATTCTTCTAAGTCCCTCGGGAAGAGTGAAAAACGCGCACGTTCATTTTCAGAGCTCCTAGACCTTCCTATAAGAAGTTAGCCAAATAGTAGCTTCGAAAAACGCTTAGGTTAAGTTTCAGAGTTGCTTCTAATGTACCAAAGCTGGACTTAGACATAATTTCACTCTCACAACATTATGGCTGGTTGGAGACAGTCCGAACCACAAGTACCGGGTCCATGGTTCTGGCCGTATACTGGGGGGACGGGGACGACTCCCATTAACCCCTGACTATACCGGGGATACGCTTATCACAATGCCTTTCTGGTCTGTGCTGAAGGAGGGCAATCTGGCAGCCAAGTGGCTTGACCTTTATTAGTGAGCCTGGTTACCCCCTCTCGGAACCACAGACTTAGAAATCGCCAGCTCATATACAGTGCATAAAATATATTTATATATATACCCTTATACACCATTTTAATAAAAAATATCACAAAATTCTTCTAAGTCCCTCGGGAAGAGTGAAAGACGCGCACGTTCATTTTCAGAGCTCCTAGACCTTCCTATAAGAAGTTAGCCAAAAAGTAGCTTCGAAAAACGATTAGGTTAAGTTTCAGAGTTGCTTCTAATGTACCAAAGCTGGACTTAGACATAATTTCACTCTCACAACATTATGGCTGGTTGGAGACAGTCCGAACCACAAGTACCGGGTCCATGGTTCTGGCCGTATACTGGGGGGACGGGGACGACTCCCATTAACCCCTGACTATACCGGGGATACGCTTATCACAATGCCTTTCTGGTCTGTGCTGAAGCAGGGCATTCTGGCAGCCAAGTGGCTTGACCTTTATTAGTGAGCCTGGTTACCCCCTCTCGGAACCACAGACTTAGAAATCGCCAGCTCATATACAGTGCATAAAATATATTTATATATATACCCTTATACACCATTTTAATAAAAAATATCACAAAATTCTTCTAAGTCCCTCGGGAAGAGTGAAAGACGCGCACGTTCATTTTCAGAGCTCCTAGACCTTCCTATAAGAAGTTAGCCAAAAAGTAGCTTCGAAAAACGCTTAGGTTAAGTTTCAGAGTTGCTTCTAATGTACCAAAGCTGGACTTAGACATAATTTCACTCTCACAACATTATGGCTGGTTGGAGACAGTCCGAACCACAAGTACCGGGTCCATGGTTCTGGCCGTATACTGGGGGGACGGGGATGACTCCCATTAACCCCTGACTATACCGGGGATACGCTTATCACAATGCCTTTCTGGTCTGTGCTGAAGCAGGGCATTCTGGCAGCCAAGTGGCTTGACCTTTATTAGTGAGCCTGGTTACCCCCTCTCGGAACCACAGACTTAGAAATCGCCAGCTCATATACAGTGCATAAAATATATTTATATATATACCCTTATACACCATTTTAATAAAAAATATCACAAAATTCTTCTAAGTCCCTCGGGAAGAGTGAAAGACGCGCACGTTCATTTTCAGAGCTCCTAGACCTTCCTATAAGAAGTTAGCCAAAAAGTAGCTTCGAAAAACGCTTAGGTTAAGTTTCAGAGTTGCTTCTAATGTACCAAAGCTGGACTTAGACATAATTTCACTCTCACAACATTATGGCTGGTTGGAGACAGTCCGAACCACAAGTACCGGGTCCATGGTTCTGGCCGTATACTGGGGGGACGGGGACGACTCCCATTAACCCCTGACTATACCGGGGATACGCTTATCACAATGCCTTTCTGGTCTGTGCTGAAGCAGGGCATTCTTATCAGCCAAGTGGCTTGACCTTTATTAGTGAGCCTGGTTACCCCCTCTCGGAACCACAGACTTAGAAATCGCCAGCTCATATACAGTGCATAAAATATATTTATATATATACCCTTATACACCATTTTAATAAAAAATATCACAAAATTCTTCTAAGTCCCTCGGGAAGAGTGAAAGACGCGCACGTTCATTTTCAGAGCTCCTAGACCTTCCTATAAGAAGTTAGCCAAAAAGTAGCTTCGAAAAACGCTTAGGTTAAGTTTCAGAGTTGCTTCTAATGTACCAAAGCTGGACTTAGACATAATTTCACTCTCACAACATTATGGCTGGTTGGAGACAGTCCGAACCACAAGTACCGGGTCCATGGTTCTGGCCGTATACTGGGGGGACGGGGACGACTCCCATTAACCCCTGACTATACCGGGGATACGCTTATCACAATGCCTTTCTGGTCTGTGCTGAAGCAGGGCAATCTGGCAGCCAAGTGGCTTGACCTTTATTAGTGAGCCTGGTTACCCCCTCTCGGAACCACAGACTTAGAAATCGCCAGCTCATATACAGTGCATAAAATATATTTATATATATACCCTTATACACCATTTTAATAAAAAATATCACAAAATTCTTCTAAGTCCCTCGGGAAGAGTGAAAGACGCGCACGTTCATTTTCAGAGCTCCTAGACCTTCCTATAAGAAGTTAGCCAAAAAGTAGCTTCGAAAAACGCTTAGGTTAAGTTTCAGAGTTGCTTCTAATGTACCAAAGCTGGACTTAGACATAATTTCACTCTCACAACATTATGGCTGGTTGGAGACAGTCCGAACCACAAGTACCGGGTCCATGGTTCTGGCCGTATACTGGGGGGACGGGGACGACTCCCATTAACCCCTGACTATACCGGGGATACGCTTATCACAATGCCTTTCTGGTCTGTGCTGAAGGAGGGCAATCTGGCAGCCAAGTGGCTTGACCTTTATTAGTGAGCCTGGTTACCCCCTCTCGGAACCACAGACTTAGAAATCGCCAGCTCATATACAGTGCATAAAATATATTTATATATATACCCTTATACACCATTTTAATAAAAAATATCACAAAATTCTTCTAAGTCCCTCGGGAAGAGTGAAAGACGCGCACGTTCATTTTCAGAGCTCCTAGACCTTCCTATAAGAAGTTAGCCAAAAAGTAGCTTCGAAAAACGCTTAGGTTAAGTTTCAGAGTTGCTTCTAATGTACAGTACCAAAGCTGGACTTAGACATAATTTCACTCTCACAACATTATGGCTGGTTGGAGAGAGTCCGAACCACAAGTACCGGGTCCATGGTTCTGGCCGTATACTGGGGGGACGGGGACGACTCCCATTAACCCCTGACTATACCGGGGATACGCTTATCACAATGCCTTTCTGGTCTGTGCTGAAGCAGGGCATTCTGGCAGCCAAGTGGCTTGACCTTTATTAGTGAGCCTGGTTACCCCCTCTCGGAACCACAGACTTAGAAATCGCCAGCTCATATACAGTGCATAAAATATATTTATATATATACCCTTATACACCATTTTAATAAAAAATATCACAAAATTCTTCTAAGTCCCTCGGGAAGAGTGAAAGACGCGCACGTTCATTTTCAGAGCTCCTAGACCTTCCTATAAGAAGTTAGCCAAAAAGTAGCTTCGAAAAATGCTTAGGTTAAGTTTCAGAGTTGCTTCTAATGTACCAAAGCTGGACTTAGACATAATTTCACTCTCACAACATTATGGCTGGTTGGAGACAGTCCGAACCACAAGTACCGGGTCCATGGTTCTGGCCGTATACTGGGGGGACGGGGACGACTCCCATTAACCCCTGACTATACCGGGGATACGCTTATCACAATGCCTTTCTGGTCTGTGCTGAAGCAGGGCATTCTTATCAGCCAAGTGGCTTGACCTTTATTAGTGAGCCTGGTTACCCCCTCTCGGAACCACAGACTTAGAAATCGCCAGCTCATATACAGTGCATAAAATATATTTATATATATACCCTTATACACCATTTTAATAAAAAATATCACAAAATTCTTCTAAGTCCCTCGGGAAGAGTGAAAGACGCGCACGTTCATTTTCAGAGCTCCTAGACCTTCCTATAAGAAGTTAGCCAAAAAGTAGCTTCGAAAAACGCTTAGGTTAAGTTTCAGAGTTGCTTCTAATGTACCAAAGCTGGACTTAGACATAATTTCACTCTCACAACATTATGGCTGGTTGGAGACAGTCCGAACCACAAGTACCGGGTCCATGGTTCTGGCCGTATACTGGGGGGACGGGGACGACTCCCATTAACCCCTGACTATACCGGGGATACGCTTATCACAATGCCTTTCTGGTCTGTGCTGAAGCAGGGCATTCTTATCAGCCAAGTGGCTTGACCTTTATTAGTGAGCCTGGTTACCCCCTCTCGGAACCACAGACTTAGAAATCGCCAGCTCATATACAGTGCATAAAATATATTTATATATATACCCTTATACACCATTTTAATAAAAAATATCACAAAATTCTTCTAAGTCCCTCGGGAAGAGTGAAAGACGCGCACGTTCATTTTCAGAGCTCCTAGACCTTCCTATAAGAAGTTAGCCAAAAAGTAGCTTCGAAAAACGCTTAGGTTAAGTTTCAGAGTTGCTTCTAATGTACCAAAGCTGGACTTAGACATAATTTCACTCTCACAACATTATGGCTGGTTGGAGACATTCCGAACCACAAGTACCGGGTCCATGGTTCTGGCCGGATACTGGGGGGACGGGGACGACTCCCATTAACCCCTGACTATACCGGGGATACGCTTATCACAATGCCTTTCTGGTCTGTGCTGAAGCAGGGCATTCTGGCAGCCAAGTGGCTTGACCTTTATTAGTGAGCCTGGTTACCCCCTCTCGGAACCACAGACTTAGAAATCGCCAGCTCATATACAGTGCATAAAATATATTTATATATATACCCTTATACACCATTTTAATAAAAAATATCACAAAATTCTTCTAAGTCCCTCGGGAAGAGTGAAAAACGCGCACGTTCATTTTCAGAGCTCCTAGACCTTCCTATAAGAAGTTAGCCAAATAGTAGCTTCGAAAAACGCTTAGGTTAAGTTTCAGAGTTGCTTCTAATGTACCAAAGCTGGACTTAGACATAATTTCACTCTCACAACATTATGGCTGGTTGGAGACAGTCCGAACCACAAGTACCGGGTCCATGGTTCTGGCCGTATACTGGGGGGACGGGGACGACTCCCATTAACCCCTGACTATACCGGGGATACGCTTATCACAATGCCTTTCTGGTCTGTGCTGAAGCAGGGCATTCTGGCAGCCAAGTGGCTTGACCTTTATTAGTGAGCCTGGTTACCCCCTCTCGGAACCACAGACTTAGAAATCGCCAGCTCATATACAGTGCATAAAATATATTTATATATATACCCTTATACACCATTTTAATAAAAAATATCACAAAATTCTTCTAAGTCCCTCGGGAAGAGTGAAAGACGCGCACGTTCATTTTCAGAGCTCCTAGACCTTCCTATAAGAAGTTAGCCAAAAAGTAGCTTCGAAAAACGCTTAGGTTAAGTTTCAGAGTTGCTTCTAATGTACCAAAGCTGGACTTAGACATAATTTCACTCTCACAACATTATGGCTGGTTGGAGACAGTCCGAACCACAAGTACCGGGTCCATGGTTCTGGCCGTATACTGGGGGGACGGGGATGACTCCCATTAACCCCTGACTATACCGGGGATACGCTTATCACAATGCCTTTCTGGTCTGTGCTGAAGCAGGGCATTCTGGCAACCAAGTGGCTTGACCTTTACTAGTGAGCCTGGTTACCCCCTCTCGGAACCACAGACTTAATAATCGCAAGCTCATATACAGTGCATAAAATATATTTATATATATACCCTTATACACCATTTTAATAAAAAATATCACAAAATTCTTCTAAGTCCCTCGGGAAGAGTGAAAGACGCGCACGTTCATTTTCAGAGCTCCTAGACCTTCCTATAAGAAGTTAGCCAAAAAGTAGCTTCGAAAAACGCTTAGGTTAAGTTTCAGAGTTGCTTCTAATGTACCAAAGCTGGACTTAGACATAATTTCACTCTCACAACATTATGGCTGGTTGGAGACATTCCGAACCACAAGTACCGGGTCCATGGTTCTGGCCGTATACTGGGGGGACGGGGACGACTCCCATTAACCCCTGACTATACCGGGGATACGCTTATCACAATGCCTTTCTGGTCTGTGCTGAAGCAGGGCATTCTGGCAGCCAAGTGGCTTGACCTTTATTAGTGAGCCTGGTTACCCCCTCTCGGAACCACAGACTTAGAAATCGCCAGCTCATATACAGTGCATAAAATATATTTATATATATATACCCTTATACACCATTTTAATAAAAAATATCACAAAATTCTTCTAAGTCCCTCGGGAAGAGTGAAAAACGCGCACGTTCATTTTCAGAGCTCCTAGACCTTCCTATAAGAAGTTAGCCAAATAGTAGCGTCGAAAAACGCTTAGGTTAAGTTTCAGAGTTGCTTCTAATGTACCAAAGCTGGACTTAGACATAATTTCACTCTCACAACATTATGGCTGGTTGGAGACAGTCCGAACCACAAGTACCGGGTCCATGGTTCTGGCCGTATACTGGGGGGACGGGGATGACTCCCATTAACCCCTGACTATACCGGGGATACGCTTATCACAATGCCTTTCTGGTCTGTGCTGAAGCAGGGCATTCTGGCAGCCAAGTGGCTTGACCTTTACTAGTGAGCCTGGTTACCCCCTCTCGGAACCACAGACTTAGAAATCGCCAGCTCATATACAGTGCATAAAATATATTTATATATATACCCTTATACACCATTTTAATAAAAAATATCACAAAATTCTTCTAAGTCTCTCGGGAAGAGTGAAAGACGCGCACGTTCATTTTCAGAGCTCCTAGACCTTCCTATAAGAAGTTAGCCAAAAAGTAGCTTCGAAAAACGCTTAGGTTAAGTTTCAGAGTTGCTTCTAATGTACCAAAGCTGGACTTAGACATAATTTCACTCTCACAACATTATGGCTGGTTGGAGACAGTCCGAACCACAAGTACCGGGTCCATGGTTCTGGCCGTATACTGGGGGGACGGGGACGACTCCCATTAACCCCTGACTATACCGGGGATACGCTTATCACAATGCCTTTCTGGTCTGTGCTGAAGCAGGGCATTCTGGCAGCCAAGTGGCTTGACCTTTATTAGTGAGCCTGGTTACCCCCTCTCGGAACCACAGACTTAGAAATCGCCAGCTCATATACAGTGCATAAAATATATTTATATATATACCCTTATACACCATTTTAATAAAAAATATCACAAAATTCTTCTAAGTCCCTCGGGAAGAGTGAAAGACGCGCACGTTCATTTTCAGAGCTCCTAGACCTTCCTATAAGAAGTTAGCCAAAAAGTAGCTTCGAAAAACGCTTAGGTTAAGTTTCAGAGTTGCTTCTAATGTACCAAAGCTGGACTTAGACATAATTTCACTCTCACAACATTATGGCTGGTTGGAGACATTCCGAACCACAAGTACCGGGTCCATGGTTCTGGCCGTATACTGGGGGGACGGGGACGACTCCCATTAACCCCTGACTATACCGGGGATACGCTTATCACAATGCCTTTCTGGTCTGTGCTGAAGCAGGGCATTCTGGCAGCCAAGTGGCTTGACCTTTATTAGTGAGCCTGGTTACCCCCTCTCGGAACCACAGACTTAGAAATCGCCAGCTCATATACAGTGCATAAAATATATTTATATATATATACCCTTATACACCATTTTAATAAAAAATATCACAAAATTCTTCTAAGTCCCTCGGGAAGAGTGAAAAACGCGCACGTTCATTTTCAGAGCTCCTAGACCTTCCTATAAGAAGTTAGCCAAATAGTAGCGTCGAAAAACGCTTAGGTTAAGTTTCAGAGTTGCTTCTAATGTACCAAAGCTGGACTTAGACATAATTTCACTCTCACAACATTATGGCTGGTTGGAGACAGTCCGAACCACAAGTACCGGGTCCATGGTTCTGGCCGTATACTGGGGGGACGGGGATGACTCCCATTAACCCCTGACTATACCGGGGATACGCTTATCACAATGCCTTTCTGGTCTGTGCTGAAGCAGGGCATTCTGGCAGCCAAGTGGCTTGACCTTTACTAGTGAGCCTGGTTACCCCCTCTCGGAACCACAGACTTAGAAATCGCCAGCTCATATACAGTGCATAAAATATATTTATATATATACCCTTATACACCATTTTAATAAAAAATATCACAAAATTCTTCTAAGTCCCTCGGGAAGAGTGAAAGACGCGCACGTTCATTTTCAGAGCTCCTAGACCTTCCTATAAGAAGTTAGCCAAAAAGTAGCTTCGAAAAACGCTTAGGTTAAGTTTCAGAGTTGCTTCTAATGTACCAAAGCTGGACTTAGACATAATTTCACTCTCACAACATTATGGCTGGTTGGAGACAGTCCGAACCACAAGTACCGGGTCCATGGTTCTGGCCGTATACTGGGGGGACGGGGACGACTCCCATTAACCCCTGACTATACCGGGGATACGCTTATCACAATGCCTTTCTGGTCTGTGCTGAAGCAGGGCATTCTGGCAGCCAAGTGGCTTGACCTTTATTAGTGAGCCTGGTTACCCCCTCTCGGAACCACAGACTTAGAAATCGCCAGCTCATATACAGTGCATAAAATATATTTATATATATACCCTTATACACCATTTTAATAAAAAATATCACAAAATTCTTCTAAGTCCCTCGGGAAGAGTGAAAAACGCGCAAGTTCATTTTCAGAGCTCCTAGACCTTCCTATAAGAAGTTAGCCAAATAGTAGCTTCGAAAAACGCTTAGGTTAAGTTTCAGAGTTGCTTCTAATGTACCAAAGCTGGACTTAGACATAATTTCACTCTCACAACATTATGGCTGGTTGGAGACAGTCCGAACCACAAGTACCGGGTCCATGGTTCTGGCCGTATACTGGGGGGACGGGGACGACTCCCATTAACCCCTGACTATACCGGGGATACGCTTATCACAATGCCTTTCTGGTCTGTGCTGAAGGAGGGCAATCTGGCAGCCAAGTGGCTTGACCTTTATTAGTGAGCCTGGTTACCCCCTCTCGGAACCACAGACTTAGAAATCGCCAGCTCATATACAGTGCATAAAATATATTTATATATATACCCTTATACACCATTTTAATAAAAAATATCACAAAATTCTTCTAAGTCCCTCGGGAAGAGTGAAAAACGCGCACGTTCATTTTCAGAGCTCCTAGACCTTCCTATAAGAAGTTAGCCAAATAGTAGCTTCGAAAAACGCTTAGGTTAAGTTTCAGAGTTGCTTCTAATGTACCAAAGCTGGACTTAGACATAATTTCACTCTCACAACATTATGGCTGGTTGGAGACAGTCCGAACCACAAGTACCGGGTCCATGGTTCTGGCCGTATACTGGGGGGACGGGGACGACTCCCATTAACCCCTGACTATACCGGGGATACGCTTATCACAATGCCTTTCTGGTCTGTGCTGAAGCAGGGCATTCTGGCAGCCAAGTGGCTTGACCTTTATTAGTGAGCCTGGTTACCCCCTCTCGGAACCACAGACTTAGAAATCGCCAGCTCATATACAGTGCATAAAATATATTTATATATATACCCTTATACACCATTTTAATAAAAAATATCACAAAATTCTTCTAAGTCCCTCGGGAAGAGTGAAAGACGCGCACGTTCATTTTCAGAGCTCCTAGACCTTCCTATAAGAAGTTAGCCAAAAAGTAGCTTCGAAAAACGCTTAGGTTAAGTTTCAGAGTTGCTTCTAATGTACCAAAGCTGGACTTAGACATAATTTCACTCTCACAACATTATGGCTGGTTGGAGACAGTCCGAACCACAAGTACCGGGTCCATGGTTCTGGCCGTATACTGGGGGGACGGGGATGACTCCCATTAACCCCTGACTATACCGGGGATACGCTTATCACAATGCCTTTCTGGTCTGTGCTGAAGCAGGGCATTCTGGCAACCAAGTGGCTTGACCTTTACTAGTGAGCCTGGTTACCCCCTCTCGGAACCACAGACTTAATAATCGCAAGCTCATATACAGTGCATAAAATATATTTATATATATACCCTTATACACCATTTTAATAAAAAATATCACAAAATTCTTCTAAGTCCCTCGGGAAGAGTGAAAGACGCGCACGTTCATTTTCAGAGCTCCTAGACCTTCCTATAAGAAGTTAGCCAAAAAGTAGCTTCGAAAAACGCTTAGGTTAAGTTTCAGAGTTGCTTCTAATGTACCAAAGCTGGACTTAGACATAATTTCACTCTCACAACATTATGGCTGGTTGGAGACATTCCGAACCACAAGTACCGGGTCCATGGTTCTGGCCGTATACTGGGGGGACGGGGACGACTCCCATTAACCCCTGACTATACCGGGGATACGCTTATCACAATGCCTTTCTGGTCTGTGCTGAAGCAGGGCATTCTGGCAGCCAAGTGGCTTGACCTTTATTAGTGAGCCTGGTTACCCCCTCTCGGAACCACAGACTTAGAAATCGCCAGCTCATATACAGTGCATAAAATATATTTATATATATATACCCTTATACACCATTTTAATAAAAAATATCACAAAATTCTTCTAAGTCCCTCGGGAAGAGTGAAAAACGCGCACGTTCATTTTCAGAGCTCCTAGACCTTCCTATAAGAAGTTAGCCAAATAGTAGCGTCGAAAAACGCTTAGGTTAAGTTTCAGAGTTGCTTCTAATGTACCAAAGCTGGACTTAGACATAATTTCACTCTCACAACATTATGGCTGGTTGGAGACAGTCCGAACCACAAGTACCGGGTCCATGGTTCTGGCCGTATACTGGGGGGACGGGGATGACTCCCATTAACCCCTGACTATACCGGGGATACGCTTATCACAATGCCTTTCTGGTCTGTGCTGAAGCAGGGCATTCTGGCAGCCAAGTGGCTTGACCTTTACTAGTGAGCCTGGTTACCCCCTCTCGGAACCACAGACTTAGAAATCGCCAGCTCATATACAGTGCATAAAATATATTTATATATATACCCTTATACACCATTTTAATAAAAAATATCACAAAATTCTTCTAAGTCTCTCGGGAAGAGTGAAAGACGCGCACGTTCATTTTCAGAGCTCCTAGACCTTCCTATAAGAAGTTAGCCAAAAAGTAGCTTCGAAAAACGCTTAGGTTAAGTTTCAGAGTTGCTTCTAATGTACCAAAGCTGGACTTAGACATAATTTCACTCTCACAACATTATGGCTGGTTGGAGACAGTCCGAACCACAAGTACCGGGTCCATGGTTCTGGCCGTATACTGGGGGGACGGGGACGACTCCCATTAACCCCTGACTATACCGGGGATACGCTTATCACAATGCCTTTCTGGTCTGTGCTGAAGCAGGGCATTCTGGCAGCCAAGTGGCTTGACCTTTATTAGTGAGCCTGGTTACCCCCTCTCGGAACCACAGACTTAGAAATCGCCAGCTCATATACAGTGCATAAAATATATTTATATATATACCCTTATACACCATTTTAATAAAAAATATCACAAAATTCTTCTAAGTCCCTCGGGAAGAGTGAAAGACGCGCACGTTCATTTTCAGAGCTCCTAGACCTTCCTATAAGAAGTTAGCCAAAAAGTAGCTTCGAAAAACGCTTAGGTTAAGTTTCAGAGTTGCTTCTAATGTACCAAAGCTGGACTTAGACATAATTTCACTCTCACAACATTATGGCTGGTTGGAGACATTCCGAACCACAAGTACCGGGTCCATGGTTCTGGCCGTATACTGGGGGGACGGGGACGACTCCCATTAACCCCTGACTATACCGGGGATACGCTTATCACAATGCCTTTCTGGTCTGTGCTGAAGCAGGGCATTCTGGCAGCCAAGTGGCTTGACCTTTATTAGTGAGCCTGGTTACCCCCTCTCGGAACCACAGACTTAGAAATCGCCAGCTCATATACAGTGCATAAAATATATTTATATATATATACCCTTATACACCATTTTAATAAAAAATATCACAAAATTCTTCTAAGTCCCTCGGGAAGAGTGAAAAACGCGCACGTTCATTTTCAGAGCTCCTAGACCTTCCTATAAGAAGTTAGCCAAATAGTAGCGTCGAAAAACGCTTAGGTTAAGTTTCAGAGTTGCTTCTAATGTACCAAAGCTGGACTTAGACATAATTTCACTCTCACAACATTATGGCTGGTTGGAGACAGTCCGAACCACAAGTACCGGGTCCATGGTTCTGGCCGTATACTGGGGGGACGGGGATGACTCCCATTAACCCCTGACTATACCGGGGATACGCTTATCACAATGCCTTTCTGGTCTGTGCTGAAGCAGGGCATTCTGGCAGCCAAGTGGCTTGACCTTTACTAGTGAGCCTGGTTACCCCCTCTCGGAACCACAGACTTAGAAATCGCCAGCTCATATACAGTGCATAAAATATATTTATATATATACCCTTATACACCATTTTAATAAAAAATATCACAAAATTCTTCTAAGTCCCTCGGGAAGAGTGAAAGACGCGCACGTTCATTTTCAGAGCTCCTAGACCTTCCTATAAGAAGTTAGCCAAAAAGTAGCTTCGAAAAACGCTTAGGTTAAGTTTCAGAGTTGCTTCTAATGTACCAAAGCTGGACTTAGACATAATTTCACTCTCACAACATTATGGCTGGTTGGAGACAGTCCGAACCACAAGTACCGGGTCCATGGTTCTGGCCGTATACTGGGGGGACGGGGACGACTCCCATTAACCCCTGACTATACCGGGGATACGCTTATCACAATGCCTTTCTGGTCTGTGCTGAAGCAGGGCATTCTGGCAGCCAAGTGGCTTGACCTTTATTAGTGAGCCTGGTTACCCCCTCTCGGAACCACAGACTTAGAAATCGCCAGCTCATATACAGTGCATAAAATATATTTATATATATACCCTTATACACCATTTTAATAAAAAATATCACAAAATTCTTCTAAGTCCCTCGGGAAGAGTGAAAAACGCGCAAGTTCATTTTCAGAGCTCCTAGACCTTCCTATAAGAAGTTAGCCAAATAGTAGCTTCGAAAAACGCTTAGGTTAAGTTTCAGAGTTGCTTCTAATGTACCAAAGCTGGACTTAGACATAATTTCACTCTCACAACATTATGGCTGGTTGGAGACAGTCCGAACCACAAGTACCGGGTCCATGGTTCTGGCCGTATACTGGGGGGACGGGGACGACTCCCATTAACCCCTGACTATACCGGGGATACGCTTATCACAATGCCTTTCTGGTCTGTGCTGAAGGAGGGCAATCTGGCAGCCAAGTGGCTTGACCTTTATTAGTGAGCCTGGTTACCCCCTCTCGGAACCACAGACTTAGAAATCGCCAGCTCATATACAGTGCATAAAATATATTTATATATATACCCTTATACACCATTTTAATAAAAAATATCACAAAATTCTTCTAAGTCCCTCGGGAAGAGTGAAAGACGCGCACGTTCATTTTCAGAGCTCCTAGACCTTCCTATAAGAAGTTAGCCAAAAAGTAGCTTCGAAAAACGATTAGGTTAAGTTTCAGAGTTGCTTCTAATGTACCAAAGCTGGACTTAGACATAATTTCACTCTCACAACATTATGGCTGGTTGGAGACAGTCCGAACCACAAGTACCGGGTCCATGGTTCTGGCCGTATACTGGGGGGACGGGGACGACTCCCATTAACCCCTGACTATACCGGGGATACGCTTATCACAATGCCTTTCTGGTCTGTGCTGAAGCAGGGCATTCTGGCAGCCAAGTGGCTTGACCTTTATTAGTGAGCCTGGTTACCCCCTCTCGGAACCACAGACTTAGAAATCGCCAGCTCATATACAGTGCATAAAATATATTTATATATATACCCTTATACACCATTTTAATAAAAAATATCACAAAATTCTTCTAAGTCCCTCGGGAAGAGTGAAAGACGCGCACGTTCATTTTCAGAGCTCCTAGACCTTCCTATAAGAAGTTAGCCAAAAAGTAGCTTCGAAAAACGCTTAGGTTAAGTTTCAGAGTTGCTTCTAATGTACCAAAGCTGGACTTAGACATAATTTCACTCTCACAACATTATGGCTGGTTGGAGACAGTCCGAACCACAAGTACCGGGTCCATGGTTCTGGCCGTATACTGGGGGGACGGGGATGACTCCCATTAACCCCTGACTATACCGGGGATACGCTTATCACAATGCCTTTCTGGTCTGTGCTGAAGCAGGGCATTCTGGCAGCCAAGTGGCTTGACCTTTACTAGTGAGCCTGGTTACCCCCTCTCGGAACCACAGACTTAGAAATCGCCAGCTCATATACAGTGCATAAAATATATTTATATATATACCCTTATACACCATTTTAATAAAAAATATCACAAAATTCTTCTAAGTCCCTCGGGAAGAGTGAAAGACGCGCACGTTCATTTTCAGAGCTCCTAGACCTTCCTATAAGAAGTTAGCCAAAAAGTAGCTTCGAAAAACGCTTAGGTTAAGTTTCAGAGTTGCTTCTAATGTACCAAAGCTGGACTTAGACATAATTTCACTCTCACAACATTATGGCTGGTTGGAGACAGTCCGAACCACAAGTACCGGGTCCATGGTTCTGGCCGTATACTGGGGGGACGGGGACGACTCCCATTAACCCCTGACTATACCGGGGATACGCTTATCACAATGCCTTTCTGGTCTGTGCTGAAGCAGGGCATTCTGGCAGCCAAGTGGCTTGACCTTTACTAGTGAGCCTGGTTACCCCCTCTCGGAACCACAGACTTAGAAATCGCAAGCTCATATACAGTGCATAAAATATATTTATATATATACCCTTATACACCATTTTAATAAAAAATATCACAAAATTCTTCTAAGTCCCTCGGGAAGAGTGAAAGACGCGCACGTTCATTTTCAGAGCTCCTAGACCTTCCTATAAGAAGTTAGCCAAAAAGTAGCTTCGAAAAACGATTAGGTTAAGTTTCAGAGTTGCTTCTAATGTACCAAAGCTGGACTTAGACATAATTTCACTCTCACAACATTATGGCTGGTTGGAGACAGTCCGAACCACAAGTACCGGGTCCATGGTTCTGGCCGTATACTGGGGGGACGGGGACGACTCCCATTAACCCCTGACTATACCGGGGATACGCTTATCACAATGCCTTTCTGGTCTGTGCTGAAGCAGGGCATTCTGGCAGCCAAGTGGCTTGACCTTTATTAGTGAGCCTGGTTACCCCCTCTCGGAACCACAGACTTAGAAATCGCCAGCTCATATACAGTGCATAAAATATATTTATATATATACCCTTATACACCATTTTAATAAAAAATATCACAAAATTCTTCTAAGTCCCTCGGGAAGAGTGAAAGACGCGCACGTTCATTTTCAGAGCTCCTAGACCTTCCTATAAGAAGTTAGCCAAAAAGTAGCTTCGAAAAACGCTTAGGTTAAGTTTCAGAGTTGCTTCTAATGTACCAAAGCTGGACTTAGACATAATTTCACTCTCACAACATTATGGCTGGTTGGAGACAGTCCGAACCACAAGTACCGGGTCCATGGTTCTGGCCGTATACTGGGGGGACGGGGATGACTCCCATTAACCCCTGACTATACCGGGGATACGCTTATCACAATGCCTTTCTGGTCTGTGCTGAAGCAGGGCATTCTGGCAGCCAAGTGGCTTGACCTTTACTAGTGAGCCTGGTTACCCCCTCTCGGAACCACAGACTTAGAAATCGCCAGCTCATATACAGTGCATAAAATATATTTATATATATACCCTTATACACCATTTTAATAAAAAATATCACAAAATTCTTCTAAGTCCCTCGGGAAGAGTGAAAGACGCGCACGTTCATTTTCAGAGCTCCTAGACCTTCCTATAAGAAGTTAGCCAAAAAGTAGCTTCGAAAAACGCTTAGGTTAAGTTTCAGAGTTGCTTCTAATGTACCAAAGCTGGACTTAGACATAATTTCACTCTCACAACATTATGGCTGGTTGGAGACAGTCCGAACCACAAGTACCGGGTCCATGGTTCTGGCCGTATACTGGGGGGACGGGGACGACTCCCATTAACCCCTGACTATACCGGGGATACGCTTATCACAATGCCTTTCTGGTCTGTGCTGAAGCAGGGCATTCTGGCAGCCAAGTGGCTTGACCTTTACTAGTGAGCCTGGTTACCCCCTCTCGGAACCACAGACTTAGAAATCGCAAGCTCATATACAGTGCATAAAATATATTTATATATATACCCTTATACACCATTTTAATAAAAAATATCACAAAATTCTTCTAAGTCCCTCGTGAAGAGTGAAAGACGCGCACGTTCATTTTCAGAGCTCCTAGACCTTCCTATAAGAAGTTAGCCAAAAAGTAGCTTCGAAAAACGCTTAGGTTAAGTTTCAGAGTTGCTTCTAATGTACCAAAGCTGGACTTAGACATAATTTCACTCTCACAACATTATGGCTGGTTGGAGACAGTCCGAACCACAAGTACCGGGTCCATGGTTCTGGCCGTATACTGGGGGGACGGGGACGACTCCCATTAACCCCTGACTATACCGGGGATACGCTTATCACAATGCCTTTCTGGTCTGTGCTGAAGCAGGGCATTCTGGCAGCCAAGTGGCTTGACCTTTATTAGTGAGCCTGGTTACCCCCTCTCGGAACCACAGACTTAGAAATCGCCAGCTCATATACAGTGCATAAAATATATTTATATATATACCCTTATATTCCATTTTAATAAAAAATATCACAAAATTCTTCTAAGTCCCTCGGGAAGAGTGAAAGACGCGCACGTTCATTTTCAGAGCTCCTAGACCTTCCTATAAGAAGTTATCCAAAAAGTAGCTTCGAAAAACGCTTAGGTTAAGTTTCAGAGTTGCTTCTAATGTACCAAAGCTGGACTTAGACATAATTTCACTCTCACAACATTATGGCTGGTTGGAGACAGTCCGAACCACAAGTACCGGGTCCATGGTTCTGGCCGTATACTGGGGGGACGGGGACGACTCCCATTAACCCCTGACTATACCGGGGATGCGCTTATCACAATGCCTTTCTGGTCTGTGCTGAAGCAGGGCATTCTGGCAGCCAAGTGGCTTGACCTTTATTAGTGAGCCTGGTTACCCCCTCTCGGAACCACAGACTTAGAAATCGCCAGCTCATATACAGTGCATAAAATATATTTATATATATACCCTTATACACCATTTTAATAAAAAATATCACAAAATTCTTCTAAGTCCCTCGGGAAGAGTGAAAGACGCGCACGTTCATTTTCAGAGCTCCTAGACCTTCCTATAAGAAGTTAGCCAAAAAGTAGCTTCGAAAAACGCTTAGGTTAAGTTTCAGAGTTGCTTCTAATGTACCAAAGCTGGACATAGACATAATTTCACTCTCACAACATTATGGCTGGTTGGAGACAGTCCGAACCACAAGTACCGGGTCCATGGTTCTGGCCGTATACTGGGGGGACGGGGACGACTCCCATTAACCCCTGACTATACCGGGGATACGCTTATCACAATGCCTTTCTGGTCTGTGCTGAAGGAGGGCAATCTGGTAGCCAAGTGGCTTGACCTTTATTAGTGAGCCTGGTTACCCCCTCTCGGAACCACAGACTTAGAAATCGCCAGCTCATATACAGTGCATAAAATATATTTATATATATACCCTTATACACCATTTTAATAAAAAATATCACAAAATTCTTCTAAGTCCCTCGGGAAGAGTGAAAGACGCGCACGTTCATTTTCAGAGCTCCTAGACCTTCCTATAAGAAGTTAGCCAAAAAGTAGCTTCGAAAAACGCTTAGGTTAAGTTTCAGAGTTGCTTCTAATGTACCAAAGCTGGACTTAGACATAATTTCACTCTCACAACATTATGGCTGGTTGGAGACAGTCCGAACCACAAGTACCGGGTCCATGGTTCTGGCCGTATACTGGGGGGACGGGGACGACTCCCATTAACCCCTGACTATACCGGGGATACGCTTATCACAATGCCTTTCTGGTCTGTGCTGAAGCAGGGCATTCTGGCAGCCAAGTGGCTTGACCTTTATTAGTGAGCCTGGTTACCCCCTCTCGGAACCACAGACTTAGAAATCGCCAGCTCATATACAGTGCATAAAATATATTTATATATATACCCTTATATTCCATTTTAATAAAAAATATCACAAAATTCTTCTAAGTCCCTCGGGAAGAGTGAAAGACGCGCACGTTCATTTTCAGAGCTCCTAGACCTTCCTATAAGAAGTTATCCAAAAAGTAGCTTCGAAAAACGCTTAGGTTAAGTTTCAGAGTTGCTTCTAATGTACCAAAGCTGGACTTAGACATAATTTCACTCTCACAACATTATGGCTGGTTGGAGACAGTCCGAACCACAAGTACCGGGTCCATGGTTCTGGCCGTATACTGGGGGGACGGGGACGACTCCCATTAACCCCTGACTATACCGGGGATGCGCTTATCACAATGCCTTTCTGGTCTGTGCTGAAGCAGGGCATTCTGGCAGCCAAGTGGCTTGACCTTTATTAGTGAGCCTGGTTACCCCCTCTCGGAACCACAGACTTAGAAATCGCCAGCTCATATACAGTGCATAAAATATATTTATATATATACCCTTATACACCATTTTAATAAAAAATATCACAAAATTCTTCTAAGTCCCTCGGGAAGAGTGAAAGACGCGCACGTTCATTTTCAGAGCTCCTAGACCTTCCTATAAGAAGTTAGCCAAAAAGTAGCTTCGAAAAACGCTTAGGTTAAGTTTCAGAGTTGCTTCTAATGTACCAAAGCTGGACATAGACATAATTTCACTCTCACAACATTATGGCTGGTTGGAGACAGTCCGAACCACAAGTACCGGGTCCATGGTTCTGGCCGTATACTGGGGGGACGGGGACGACTCCCATTAACCCCTGACTATACCGGGGATACGCTTATCACAATGCCTTTCTGGTCTGTGCTGAAGGAGGGCAATCTGGTAGCCAAGTGGCTTGACCTTTATTAGTGAGCCTGGTTACCCCCTCTCGGAACCACAGACTTAGAAATCGCCAGCTCATATACAGTGCATAAAATATATTTATATATATACCCTTATACACCATTTTAATAAAAAATATCACAAAATTCTTCTAAGTCCCTCGGGAAGAGTGAAAGACGCGCACGTTCATTTTCAGAGCTCCTAGACCTTCCTATAAGAAGTTACCCAAAAAGTAGCTTCGAAAAACGCTTAGGTTAAGTTTCAGAGTTGCTTCTAATGTACCAAAGCTGGACTTAGACATAATTTCACTCTCACAACATTATGGCTGGTTGGAGACAGTCCGAACCACAAGTACCGGGTCCATGGTTCTGGCCGTATACTGGGGGGACGGGGACGACTCCCATTAACCCCTGACTATACCGGGGATACGCTTATCACAATGCCTTTCTGGTCTGTGCTGAAGCAGGGCATTCTGGCAGCCAAGTGGCTTGACCTTTATTAGTGAGCCTGGTTACCCCCTCTCGGAACCACAGACTTAGAAATCGCCAGCTCATATACAGTGCATAAAATATATTTATATATATACTCTTATACAGCATTTTAATAAAAAATATCACAAAATTCTTCTAAGTCCCTCGGGAAGAGTGAAAGACGCGCACGTTCATTTTCAGAGCTCCTAGACCTTCCTATAAGAAGTTAGCCAAAAAGTAGCTTCGAAAAACGCTTAGGTTAAGTTTCAGAGTTGCTTCTAATGTACCAAAGCTGGACTTAGACATAATTTCACTCTCACAACATTATGGCTGGTTGGAGACAGTCCGAACCACAAGTACCGGGTCCATGGTTCTGGCCGTATACTGGGGGGGCGGGGACGACTCCCATTAACCCCTGACTATACCGGGGATACGCTTATCACAATGCCTTTCTGGTCTGTGCTGAAGCACGGCATTCTGGCAGCCAAGTGGCTTGACCTTTATTAGTGAGCCTGGTTACCCCCTCTCGGAACCACAGACTTAGAAATCGCCAGCTCATATACAGTGCATAAAATATATTTATATATATATACCCTTATACACCATTTAATAAAAAATATCACAAAATTCTTCTAAGTCCCTCGGGAAGAGTGAAAGACGCGCACGTTCATTTTCAGAGCTCCTAGACCTTCCTATAAGAAGTTAGCCAAAAAGTAGCTTCGAAAAACGCTTAGGTTAAGTTTCAGAGTTGCTTCTAATGTACCAAAGCTGGACTTAGACATAATTTCACTCTCACAACATTATGGCTGGTTGGAGACAGTCCGAACCACAAGTACCGGGTCCATGGTTCTGGCCGTATACTGGGGGGGCGGGGACGACTCCCATTAACCCCTGACTATACCGGGGATACGCTTATCACAATGCCTTTCTGGTCTATGCTGAAGCACGGCATTCTGGCAGCCAAGTGGCTTGACCTTTATTAGTGAGCCTGGTTACCCCCTCTCGGAACCACAGACTTAGAAATCGCCAGCTCATATACAGTGCATAAAATATATTTATATATATACCCTTATACACCATTTAATAAAAAATATCACAAAATTCTTCTAAGTCCCTCGGGAAGAGTGAAAGACGCGCACGTTCATTTTCAGAGCTCCTAGACCTTCCTATAAGAAGTTAGCCAAAAAGTAGCTTCGAAAAACGCTTAGGTTAAGTTTCAGAGTTGCTTCTAATGTACCAAAGCTGGACTTAGACATAATTTCACTCTCACAACATTATGGCTGGTTGGAGAGTCCGAACCACAAGTACCGGGTCCATGGTTCTGGCCGTATACTGGGGGGACGGGGACGACTCCCATTAACCCCTGACTATACCGGGGATACGCTTATCACAATGCCTTTCTGGTCTGTGCTGAAGCAGGGCATTCTGGCAGCCAAGTGGCTTGACCTTTATTAGTGAGCCTGGTTACCCCCTCTCGGAACCACAGACTTAGAAATCGCCAGCTCATATACAGTGCATAAAATATATTTATATATATACCCTTATACACCATTTTAATAAAAAATATCACAAAATTCTTCTAAGTCCCTCGGGAAGAGTGAAAGACGCGCACGTTCATTTTCAGAGCTCCTAGACCTTCCTATAAGAAGTTAGCCAAAAAGTAGCTTCGAAAAACGCGTAGGTTAAGTTTCAGAGTTGCTTCTAATGTACCAAAGCTGGACTTAGACATAATTTCACTCTCACAACATTATGGCTGGTTGGAGACAGTCCGAACCACAAGTACCGGGTCCATGGTTCTGGCCGTATACTGGGGGGGCGGGGACGACTCCCATTAACCCCTGACTATACCGGGGATACGCTTATCACAATGCCTTTCTGGTCTGTGCTGAAGCACGGCATTCTGGCAGCCAAGTGGCTTGACCTTTATTAGTGAGCCTGGTTACCCCCTCTCGGAACCACAGACTTAGAAATCGCCAGCTCATATACAGTGCATAAAATATATTTATATATATACCCTTATACACCATTTAATAAAAAATATCACAAAATTCTTCTAAGTCCCTCGGGAAGAGTGAAAGACGCGCACGTTCATTTTCAGAGCTCCTAGACCTTCCTATAAGAAGTTAGCCAAAAAGTAGCTTCGAAAAACGCTTAGGTTAAGTTTCAGAGTTGCTTCTAATGTACCAAAGCTGGACTTAGACATAATTTCACTCTCACAACATTATGGCTGGTTGGAGAGAGTCCGAACCACAAGTACCGGGTCCATGGTTCTGGCCGTATACTGGGGGGACGGGGACGACTCCCGTTAACCCCTGACTATACCGGGGATACGCTTATCACAATGCCTTTCTGGTCTGTGCAGAAGCAGGGCATTCTGGCAGCCAAGTGGCTTGACCTTTATTAGTGAGCCTGGTTACCCCCTCTCGGAACCACAGACTTAGAAATCGCCAGCTCATATACAGTGCATAAAATATATTTATATATATACCCTTATACACCATTTAATAAAACATATCACAAAATTCTTCTAAGTCCCTCGGGAAGAGTGAAAGACGCGCACGTTCATTTTCAGAGCTCCTAGACCTTCCTATAAGAAGTTAGCCAAAAAGTAGCTTCGAAAAACGCTTAGGTTAAGTTTCAGAGTTGCTTCTAATGTACCAAAGCTGGACTTAGACATAATTTCACTCTCACAACATTATGGCTGGTTGGAGAGAGTCCGAACCACAAGTACCGGGTCCATGGTTCTGGCCGTATACTGGGGGGACGGGGACGACTCCCATTAACCCCTGACTATACCGGGGATACGCTTATCACAATGCCTTTCTGGTCTGTGCTGAAGCAGGGCATTCTGGCAGCCAAGTGGCTTGACCTTTATTAGTGAGCCTGGTTACCCCCTCTCGGAACCACAGACTTAGAAATCGCCAGCTCATATACAGTGCATAAAATATATTTATATATATACCCTTATACACCATTTAATAAAACATATCACAAAATTCTTCTAAGTCCCTCGGGAAGAGTGAAAGACGCGCACGTTCATTTTCAGAGCTCCTAGACCTTCCTATAAGAAGTTAGCCAAAAAGTAGCTTCGAAAAACGCTTAGGTTAAGTTTCAGAGTTGCTTCTAATGTACCAAAGCTGGACTTAGACATAATTTCACTCTCACAACATTATGGCTGGTTGGAGACAGTCCGAACCACAAGTACCGGGTCCATGGTTCTGGCCTTATACTGGGGGGACGGGGACGACTCCCATTAACCCCTGACTATACCGGGGATACGCTTATCACAATGCCTTTCTGGTCTGTGCTGAAGCAGGGCATTCTGGCAGCCAAGTGGCTTGACCTTTATTAGTGAGCCTGGTTACCCCCTCTCGGAACCACAGACTTAGAAATCGCCAGCTCATATACAGTGCATAAAATATATTTATATATATACCCTTATACACCATTTTAATAAAAAATATCACAAAATTCTTCTAAGTCCCTCGGGAAGAGTGAAAGACGCGCACGTTCATTTTCAGAGCTCCTAGACCTTCCTATAAGAAGTTAGCCAAAAAGTAGCTTCGAAAAACGCTTAGGTTAAGTTTCAGAGTTGCTTCTAATGTACCAAAGCTGGACTTAGACATAATTTCACTCTCACAACATTATGGCTGGTTGGAGAGAGTCCGAACCACAAGTACAGGGTCCATGGTTCTGGCCGTATACTGGGGGGACGGGGACGACTCCCATTAACCCCTGACTATACCGGGGATACGCTTATCACAATGCCTTTCTGGTCTGTGCTGAAGCAGGGCATTCTGGCAGCCAAGTGGCTTGACCTTTATTAGTGAGCCTGGTTACCCCCTCTCGGAGCCACAGACTTAGAAATCGCCAGCTCATATACAGTGCATAAAATATATTTATATATATACACTTATACACCATTTAATAAAAAATATCACAAAATTCTTCTAAGTCCCTCGGGAAGAGTGAAAGACGCGCACGTTCATTTTCAGAGCTCCTAGACCTTCCTATAAGAAGTTAGCCAAAAAGTAGCTTCGAAAAACGCTTAGGTTAAGTTTCAGAGTTGCTTCTAATGTACCAAAGCTGGACTTAGACATAATTTCACTCTCACAACATTATGGCTGGTTGGAGACAGTCCGAACCACAAGTACCGGGTCCATGGTTCTGGCCGTATACTGGGGGGACGGGGACGACTCCCATTAACCCCTGACTATACCGGGGATACGCTTATCACAATGCCTTTCTGGTCTGTGCTGAAGCAGGGCATTCTGGCAGCCAAGTGGCTTGACCTTTATTAGTGAGCCTGGTTACCCCCTCTCGGAACCACAGACTTAGAAATCGCCAGCTCATATACAGTGCATAAAATATATTTATATATATACCCTTATACACCATTTTAATAAAAAATATCACAAAATTCTTCTAAGTCCCTCGGGAAGAGTGAAAGACGCGCACGTTCATTTTCAGAGCTCCTAGACCTTCCTATAAGAAGTTAGCCAAAAAGTAGTTTTGAAAATCGCTTAGGTTAAGTTTCAGAGTTGCTTCTAATGTACCAAAGCTGGACTTAGACATAATTTCACTCTCACACCATTATGGCTGGTTGGAGATAGTCCGAACCACAAGTACCGGGTCCATGGTTCTGGCCGTATACTGGGGGGACGGGGACGACTCCCATTAACCCCTGACTATACCGGGGATACGCTTATCACAATGCCTTTCTGGTCTGTGCTGAAGCAGGGCATTCTGGCAGCCAAGTGGCTTGACCTTTATTAGTGAGCCTGGTTACCCCCTCTCGGAACCACAGACTTAGAAATCGCCAGCTCATATACAGTGCATAAAATATATTTATATATATACCCTTATACTCCATTTTAATAAAAAATATCACAAAATTCTTCTAAGTCCCTCGGGAAGAGTGAAAGACGCGCACGTTCATTTTCAGAGCTCCTAGACCTTCCTATAAGAAGTTATCCAAAAAGTAGCTTCGAAAAACGCTTAGGTTAAGTTTCAGAGTTGCTTCTAATGTACCAAAGCTGGACTTAGACATAATTTCACTCTCACAACATTATGGCTGGTTGGAGAGAGTCCGAACCACAAGTACCGGGTCCATGGTTCTGGCCGTATACTGGGGGGACGGGGACGACTCCCATTAACCCCTGACTATACCGGGGATGCGCTTATCACAATGCCTTTCTGGTCTGTGCTGAAGCAGGGCATTCTGGCAGCCAAGTGGCTTGACCTTTATTAGTGAGCCTGGTTACCCCCTCTCGGAACCACAGACTTAGAAATCGCCAGCTCATATACAGTGCATAAAATATATTTATATATATACCCTTATACACCATTTTAATAAAAAATATCACAAAATTCTTCTAAGTCCCTCGGGAAGAGTGAAAGACGCGCACGTACATTTTCAGAGCTCCTAGACCTTCCTATAAGAAGTTAGCCAAAAAGTAGCTTCGAAAAACGCTTAGGTTAAGTTTCAGAGTTGCTTCTAATGTACCAAAGCTGGACATAGACATAATTTCACTCTCACAACATTATGGCTGGTTGGAGACAGTCCGAACCACAAGTACCGGGTCCATGGTTCTGGCCGTATACTGGGGGGACGGGGACGACTCCCATTAACCCCTGACTATACCGGGGATACGCTTATCACAATGCCTTTCTGGTCTGTGCTGAAGGAGGGCAATCTGGTAGCCAAGTGGCTTGACCTTTATTAGTGAGCCTGGTTACCCCCTCTCGGAACCACAGACTTAGAAATCGCCAGCTCATATACAGTGCATAAAATATATTTATATATATACCCTTATACACCATTTTAATAAAAAATATCACAAAATTCTTCTAAGTCCCTCGGGAAGAGTGAAAGACGCGCACGTTCATTTTCAGAGCTCCTAGACCTTCCTATAAGAAGTTACCCAAAAAGTAGCTTCGAAAAACGCTTAGGTTAAGTTTCAGAGTTGCTTCTAATGTACCAAAGCTGGACTTAGACATAATTTCACTCTCACAACATTATGGCTGGTTGGAGACAGTCCGAACCACAAGTACCGGGTCCATGGTTCTGGCCGTATACTGGGGGGACGGGGACGACTCCCATTAACCCCTGACTATACCGGGGATACGCTTATCACAATGCCTTTCTGGTCTGTGCTGAAGCAGGGCATTCTGGCAGCCAAGTGGCTTGACCTTTATTAGTGAGCCTGGTTACCCCCTCTCGGAACCACAGACTTAGAAATCGCCAGCTCATATACAGTGCATAAAATATATTTATATATATACCCTTATACACCATTTTAATAAAAAATATCACAAAATTCTTCTAAGTCCCTCGGGAAGAGTGAAAGACGCGCACGTTCATTTTCAGAGCTCCTAGACCTTCCTATAAGAAGTTACCCAAAAAGTAGCTTCGAAAAACGCTTAGGTTAAGTTTCAGAGTTGCTTCTAATGTACCAAAGCTGGACTTAGACATAATTTCACTCTCACAACATTATGGCTGGTTGGAGACAGTCCGAACCACAAGTACCGGGTCCATGGTTCTGGCCGTATACTGGGGGGACGGGGACGACTCCCATTAACCCCTGACTATACCGGGGATACGCTTATCACAATGCCTTTCTGGTCTGTGCTGAAGCAGGGCATTCTGGCAGCCAAGTGGCTTGACCTTTATTAGTGAGCCTGGTTACCCCCTCTCGGAACCACAGACTTAGAAATCGCCAGCTCATATACAGTGCATAAAATATATTTATATATATACCCTTATACACCATTTTAATAAAAAATATCACAAAATTCTTCTAAGTCCCTCGGGAAGAGTGAAAGACGCGCACGTTCATTTTCAGAGCTCCTAGACCTTCCTATAAGAAGTTAGCCAAAAAGTAGCTTCGAAAAACGCTTAGGTTAAGTTTCAGAGTTGCTTCTAATGTACCAAAGCTGGACTTAGACATAATTTCACTCTCACAACATTATGGCTGGTTGGAGACAGTCCGAACCACAAGTACCGGGTCCATGGTTCTGGCCGTATACTGGGGGGGCGGGGACGACTCCCATTAACCCCTGACTATACCGGGGATACGCTTATCACAATGCCTTTCTGGTCTGTGCTGAAGCACGGCATTCTGGCAGCCAAGTGGCTTGACCTTTATTAGTGAGCCTGGTTACCCCCTCTCGGAACCACAGACTTAGAAATCGCCAGCTCATATACAGTGCATAAAATATATTTATATATATATACCCTTATACACCATTTAATAAAAAATATCACAAAATTCTTCTAAGTCCCTCGGGAAGAGTGAAAGACGCGCACGTTCATTTTCAGAGCTCCTAGACCTTCCTATAAGAAGTTAGCCAAAAAGTAGCTTCGAAAAACGCTTAGGTTAAGTTTCAGAGTTGCTTCTAATGTACCAAAGCTGGACTTAGACATAATTTCACTCTCACAACATTATGGCTGGTTGGAGAGTCCGAACCACAAGTACCGGGTCCATGGTTCTGGCCGTATACTGGGGGGACGGGGACGACTCCCATTAACCCCTGACTATACCGGGGATACGCTTATCACAATGCCTTTCTGGTCTGTGCTGAAGCAGGGCATTCTGGCAGCCAAGTGGCTTGACCTTTATTAGTGAGCCTGGTTACCCCCTCTCGGAACCACAGACTTAGAAATCGCCAGCTCATATACAGTGCATAAAATATATTTATATATATACCCTTATACACCATTTTAATAAAAAATATCACAAAATTCTTCTAAGTCCCTCGGGAAGAGTGAAAGACGCGCACGTTCATTTTCAGAGCTCCTAGACCTTCCTATAAGAAGTTAGCCAAAAAGTAGCTTCGAAAAACGCTTAGGTTAAGTTTCAGAGTTGCTTCTAATGTACCAAAGCTGGACTTAGACATAATTTCACTCTCACAACATTATGGCTGGTTGGAGACAGTCCGAACCACAAGTACCGGGTCCATGGTTCTGGCCGTATACTGGGGGGGCGGGGACGACTCCCATTAACCCCTGACTATACCGGGGATACGCTTATCACAATGCCTTTCTGGTCTGTGCTGAAGCACGGCATTCTGGCAGCCAAGTGGCTTGACCTTTATTAGTGAGCCTGGTTACCCCCTCTCGGAACCACAGACTTAGAAATCGCCAGCTCATATACAGTGCATAAAATATATTTATATATATACCCTTATACACCATTTAATAAAAAATATCACAAAATTCTTCTAAGTCCCTCGGGAAGAGTGAAAGACGCGCACGTTCATTTTCAGAGCTCCTAGACCTTCCTATAAGAAGTTAGCCAAAAAGTAGCTTCGAAAAACGCTTAGGTTAAGTTTCAGAGTTGCTTCTAATGTACCAAAGCTGGACTTAGACATAATTTCACTCTCACAACATTATGGCTGGTTGGAGAGAGTCCGAACCACAAGTACCGGGTCCATGGTTCTGGCCGTATACTGGGGGGACGGGGACGACTCCCGTTAACCCCTGACTATACCGGGGATACGCTTATCACAATGCCTTTCTGGTCTGTGCTGAAGCAGGGCATTCTGGCAGCCAAGTGGCTTGACCTTTATTAGTGAGCCTGGTTACCCCCTCTCGGAACCACAGACTTAGAAATCGCCAGCTCATATACAGTGCATAAAATATATTTATATATATACCCTTATACACCATTTAATAAAACATATCACAAAATTCTTCTAAGTCCCTCGGGAAGAGTGAAAGACGCGCACGTTCATTTTCAGAGCTCCTAGACCTTCCTATAAGAAGTTAGCCAAAAAGTAGCTTCGAAAAACGCTTAGGTTAAGTTTCAGAGTTGCTTCTAATGTACCAAAGCTGGACTTAGACATAATTTCACTCTCACAACATTATGGCTGGTTGGAGAGAGTCCGAACCACAAGTACCGGGTCCATGGTTCTGGCCGTATACTGGGGGGACGGGGACGACTCCCATTAACCCCTGACTATACCGGGGATACGCTTATCACAATGCCTTTCTGGTCTGTGCTGAAGCAGGGCATTCTGGCAGCCAAGTGGCTTGACCTTTATTAGTGAGCCTGGTTACCCCCTCTCGGAACCACAGACTTAGAAATCGCCAGCTCATATACAGTGCATAAAATATATTTATATATATACCCTTATACACCATTTAATAAAACATATCACAAAATTCTTCTAAGTCCCTCGGGAAGAGTGAAAGACGCGCACGTTCATTTTCAGAGCTCCTAGACCTTCCTATAAGAAGTTAGCCAAAAAGTAGCTTCGAAAAACGCTTAGGTTAAGTTTCAGAGTTGCTTCTAATGTACCAAAGCTGGACTTAGACATAATTTCACTCTCACAACATTATGGCTGGTTGGAGACAGTCCGAACCACAAGTACCGGGTCCATGGTTCTGGCCGTATACTGGGGGGACGGGGACGACTCCCATTAACCCCTGACTATACCGGGGATACGCTTATCACAATGCCTTTCTGGTCTGTGCTGAAGCAGGGCATTCTGGCAGCCAAGTGGCTTGACCTTTATTAGTGAGCCTGGTTACCCCCTCTCGGAACCACAGACTTAGAAATCGCCAGCTCATATACAGTGCATAAAATATATTTATATATATACCCTTATACACCATTTTAATAAAAAATATCACAAAATTCTTCTAAGTCCCTCGGGAAGAGTGAAAGACGCGCACGTTCATTTTCAGAGCTCCTAGACCTTCCTATAAGAAGTTAGCCAAAAAGTAGCTTCGAAAAACGCTTAGGTTAAGTTTCAGAGTTGCTTCTAATGTACCAAAGCTGGACTTAGACATAATTTCACTCTCACAACATTATGGCTGGTTGGAGAGAGTCCGAACCACAAGTACAGGGTCCATGGTTCTGGCCGTATACTGGGGGGACGGGGACGACTCCCATTAACCCCTGACTATACCGGGGATACGCTTATCACAATGCCTTTCTGGTCTGTGCTGAAGCAGGGCATTCTGGCAGCCAAGTGGCTTGACCTTTATTAGTGAGCCTGGTTACCCCCTCTCGGAGCCACAGACTTAGAAATCGCCAGCTCATATACAGTGCATAAAATATATTTATATATATACACTTATACACCATTTAATAAAAAATATCACAAAATTCTTCTAAGTCCCTCGGGAAGAGTGAAAGACGCGCACGTTCATTTTCAGAGCTCCTAGACCTTCCTATAAGAAGTTAGCCAAAAAGTAGCTTCGAAAAACGCTTAGGTTAAGTTTCAGAGTTGCTTCTAATGTACCAAAGCTGGACTTAGACATAATTTCACTCTCACAACATTATGGCTGGTTGGAGACAGTCCGAACCACAAGTACCGGGTCCATGGTTCTGGCCGTATACTGGGGGGACGGGGACGACTCCCATTAACCCCTGACTATACCGGGGATACGCTTATCACAATGCCTTTCTGGTCTGTGCTGAAGCAGGGCATTCTGGCAGCCAAGTGGCTTGACCTTTATTAGTGAGCCTGGTTACCCCCTCTCGGAACCACAGACTTAGAAATCGCCAGCTCATATACAGTGCATAAAATATATTTATATATATACCCTTATACACCATTTTAATAAAAAATATCACAAAATTCTTCTAAGTCCCTCGGGAAGAGTGAAAGACGCGCACGTTCATTTTCAGAGCTCCTAGACCTTCCTATAAGAAGTTAGCCAAAAAGTAGTTTTGAAAATCGCTTAGGTTAAGTTTCAGAGTTGCTTCTAATGTACCAAAGCTGGACTTAGACATAATTTCACTCTCACACCATTATGGCTGGTTGGAGATAGTCCGAACCACAAGTACCGGGTCCATGGTTCTGGCCGTATACTGGGGGGACGGGGACGACTCCCATTAACCCCTGACTATACCGGGGATACGCTTATCACAATGCCTTTCTGGTCTGTGCTGAAGCAGGGCATTCTGGCAGCCAAGTGGCTTGACCTTTATTAGTGAGCCTGGTTACCCCCTCTCGGAACCACAGACTTAGAAATCGCCAGCTCATATACAGTGCATAAAATATATTTATATATATACCCTTATACTCCATTTTAATAAAAAATATCACAAAATTCTTCTTAGTCCCTCGGGAAGAGTGAAAGACGCGCACGTTCAGTTTCAGAGCTTCTAGACCTTCCTATAAGAAGTTAGCCAAAAAGTAGCTTCGAAAAACGCTTAGGTTAAGTTTCAGAGTTGCTTCTAATGTACCAAAGCTGGACTTAGACATAATTTCACTCTCACAACATTATGGCTGGTTGGAGACAGTCCGAACCACAAGTACCGGGTCCATGGTTCTGGCCGTATACTGGGGGGACGGGGACGACTCCCATTAACCCCTGACTATACCGGGGATACGCTTATCACAATGCCTTTCTGGTCTGTGCTGAAGCAGGGCATTCTGGCAGCCAAGTGGCTTGACCTTTATTAGTGAGCCTGGTTACCCCCTCTCGGAACCACAGACTTAGAAATCGCCAGCTCATATACAGTGCATAAAATATATTTATATATATACCCTTATACACCATTTTAATAAAAAATATCACAAAATTCTTCTAAGTCCCTCGGGAAGAGTGAAAGACGCGCACGTTCATTTTCAGAGCTCCTAGACCTTCCTATAAGAAGTTAGCCAAAAAGTAGCTTCGAAAAACGCTTAGGTTAAGTTTCAGAGTTGCTTCTAATGTACCAAAGCTGGACTTAGACATAATTTCACTCTCACAACATTATGGCTGGTTGGAGACAGTCCGAACCACAAGTACCGGGTCCATGGTTCTGGCCGTATACTGGGGGGACGGGGACGACTCCCATTAACCCCTGACTATACCGGGGATACGCTTATCACAATGCCTTTCTGGTCTGTGCTGAAGCAGGGCATTCTGGCAGCCAAGTGGCTTGACCTTTATTAGTGAGCCTGGTTACCCCCTCTCGGAACCACAGACTTAGAAATCGCCAGCTCATATACAGTGCATAAAATATATTTATATATATACCCTTATACACCATTTAATAAAACATATCACAAAATTCTTCTAAGTCCCTCGGGAAGAGTGAAAGACGCGCACGTTCATTTTCAGAGCTCCTAGACCTTCCTATAAGAAGTTAGCCAAAAAGTAGCTTCGAAAAACGCTTAGGTTAAGTTTCAGAGTTGCTTCTAATGTACCAAAGCTGGACTTAGACATAATTTCACTCTCACAACATTATGGCTGGTTGGAGAGAGTCCGAACCACAAGTACAGGGTCCATGGTTCTGGCCGTATACTGGGGGGACGGGGACGACTCCCATTAACCCCTGACTATACCGGGGATACGCTTATCACAATGCCTTTCTGGTCTGTGCTGAAGCAGGGCATTCTGGCAGCCAAGTGGCTTGACCTTTATTAGTGAGCCTGGTTACCCCCTCTCGGAGCCACAGACTTAGAAATCGCCAGCTCATATACAGTGCATAAAATATATTTATATATATACACTTATACACCATTTAATAAAAAATATCACAAAATTCTTCTAAGTCCCTCGGGAAGAGTGAAAGACGCGCACGTTCATTTTCAGAGCTCCTAGACCTTCCTATAAGAAGTTAGCCAAAAAGTAGCTTCGAAAAACGCTTAGGTTAAGTTTCAGAGTTGCTTCTAATGTACCAAAGCTGGACTTAGACATAATTTCACTCTCACAACATTATGGCTGGTTGGAGACAGTCCGAACCACAAGTACCGGGTCCATGGTTCTGGCCGTATACTGGGGGGACGGGGACGACTCCCATTAACCCCTGACTATACCGGGGATACGCTTATCACAATGCCTTTCTGGTCTGTGCTGAAGCAGGGCATTCTGGCAGCCAAGTGGCTTGACCTTTATTAGTGAGCCTGTTAACCCCCTCTCGGAACCACAGACTTAGAAATCGCCAGCTCATATACAGTGCATAAAATATATTTATATATATACCCTTATACACCATTTTAATAAAAAATATCACAAAATTCTTCTAAGTCCCTCGGGAAGAGTGAAAGACGCGCACGTTCATTTTCAGAGCTCCTAGACCTTCCTATAAGAAGTTAGCCAAAAAGTAGTTTTGAAAATCGCTTAGGTTAAGTTTCAGAGTTGCTTCTAATGTACCAAAGCTGGACTTAGACATAATTTCACTCTCACACCATTATGGCTGGTTGGAGATAGTCCGAACCACAAGTACCGGGTCCATGGTTCTGGCCGTATACTGGGGGGACGGGGACGACTCCCATTAACCCCTGACTATACCGGGGATACGCTTATCACAATGCCTTTCTGGTCTGTGCTGAAGCAGGGCATTCTGGCAGCCAAGTGGCTTGACCTTTATTAGTGAGCCTGGTTACCCCCTCTCGGAACCACAGACTTAGAAATCGCCAGCTCATATACAGTGCATAAAATATATTTATATATATACCCTTATACTCCATTTTAATAAAAAATATCACAAAATTCTTCTAAGTCCCTCGGGAAGAGTGAAAGACGCGCACGTTCAGTTTCAGAGCTTCTAGACCTTCCTATAAGAAGTTAGCCAAAAAGTAGCTTCGAAAAACGCTTAGGTTAAGTTTCAGAGTTGCTTCTAATGTACCAAAGCTGGACTTAGACATAATTTCACTCTCACAACATTATGGCTGGTTGGAGACAGTCCGAACCACAAGTACCGGGTCCATGGTTCTGGCCGTATACTGGGGGGACGGGGACGACTCCCATTAACCCCTGACTATACCGGGGATACGCTTATCACAATGCCTTTCTGGTCTGTGCTGAAGCAGGGCATTCTGGCAGCCAAGTGGCTTGACCTTTATTAGTGAGCCTGGTTACCCCCTCTCGGAACCACAGACTTAGAAATCGCCAGCTCATATACAGTGCATAAAATATATTTATATATATACCCTTATACACCATTTTAATAAAAAATATCACAAAATTCTTCTAAGTCCCTCGGGAAGAGTGAAAGACGCGCACGTTCATTTTCAGAGCTCCTAGACCTTCCTATAAGAAGTTAGCCAAAAAGTAGCTTCGAAAAACGCTTAGGTTAAGTTTCAGAGTTGCTTCTAATGTACCAAAGCTGGACTTAGACATAATTTCACTCTCACAACATTATGGCTGGTTGGAGAGAGTCCGAACCACAAGTACAGGGTCCATGGTTCTGGCCGTATACTGGGGGGACGGGGACGACTCCCATTAACCCCTGACTATACCGGGGATACGCTTATCACAATGCCTTTCTGGTCTGTGCTGAAGCAGGGCATTCTGGCAGCCAAGTGGCTTGACCTTTATTAGTGAGCCTGGTTACCCCCTCTCGGAACCACAGACTTAGAAATCGCCAGCTCATATACAGTGCATAAAATATATTTATATATATACCCTTATACACCATTTAATAAAAAATATCACAAAATTCTTCTAAGTCCCTCGGGAAGAGTGAAAGACGCGCACGTTCATTTTCAGAGCTCCTAGACCTTCCTATAAGAAGTTAGCCAAAAAGTAGCTTCGAAAAACGCTTAGGTTAAGTTTCAGAGTTGCTTCTAATGTACCAAAGCTGGACTTAGACATAATTTCACTCTCACAACATTATGGCTGGTTGGAGACAGTCCGAACCACAAGTACCGGGTCCATGGTTCTGGCCGTATACTGGGGGGACGGGGACGACTCCCATTAACCCCTGACTATACCGGGGATACGCTTATCACAATGCCTTTCTGGTCTGTGCTGAAGCAGGGCATTCTGGCAGCCAAGTGGCTTGACCTTTATTAGTGAGCCTGGTTACCCCCTCTCGGAACCACAGACTTAGAAATCGCCAGCTCATATACAGTGCATAAAATATATTTATATATATACCCTTATACACCATTTTAATAAAAAATATCACAAAATTCTTCTAAGTCCCTCGGGAAGAGTGAAAGACGCGCACGTTCATTTTCAGAGCTCCTAGACCTTCCTATAAGAAGTTAGCCAAAAAGTAGCTTCGAAAAACGCTTAGGTTAAGTTTCAGAGTTGCTTCTAATGTACCAAAGCTGGACTTAGACATAATTTCACTCTCACAACATTATGGCTGGTTGGAGACAGTCCGAACCACAAGTACCGGGTCCATGGTTCTGGCCGTATACTGGGGGGACGGGGACGACTCCCATTAACCCCTGACTATACCGGGGATACGCTTATCACAATGCCTTTCTGGTCTGTGCTGAAGCAGGGCATTCTGGCAGCCAAGTGGCTTGACCTTTATTAGTGAGCCTGTTAACCCCCTCTCGGAACCACAGACTTAGAAATCGCCAGCTCATATACAGTGCATAAAATATATTTATATATATACCCTTATACACCATTTTAATAAAAAATATCACAAAATTCTTCTAAGTCCCTCGGGAAGAGTGAAAGACGCGCACGTTCATTTTCAGAGCTCCTAGACCTTCCTATAAGAAGTTAGCCAAAAAGTAGTTTTGAAAATCGCTTAGGTTAAGTTTCAGAGTTGCTTCTAATGTACCAAAGCTGGACTTAGACATAATTTCACTCTCACACCATTATGGCTGGTTGGAGATAGTCCGAACCACAAGTACCGGGTCCATGGTTCTGGCCGTATACTGGGGGGACGGGGACGACTCCCATTAACCCCTGACTATACCGGGGATACGCTTATCACAATGCCTTTCTGGTCTGTGCTGAAGCAGGGCATTCTGGCAGCCAAGTGGCTTGACCTTTATTAGTGAGCCTGGTTACCCCCTCTCGGAACCACAGACTTAGAAATCGCCAGCTCATATACAGTGCATAAAATATATTTATATATATATACCCTTATACTCCATTTTAATAAAAAATATCACAAAATTCTTCTAAGTCCCTCGGGAAGAGTGAAAGACGCGCACGTTCAGTTTCAGAGCTTCTAGACCTTCCTATAAGAAGTTAGCCAAAAAGTAGCTTCGAAAAACGCTTAGGTTAAGTTTCAGAGTTGCTTCTAATGTACCAAAGCTGGACTTAGACATAATTTCACTCTCACAACATTATGGCTGGTTGGAGACAGTCCGAACCACAAGTACCGGGTCCATGGTTCTGGCCGTATACTGGGGGGACGGGGACGACTCCCATTAACCCCTGACTATACCGGGGATACGCTTATCACAATGCCTTTCTGGTCTGTGCTGAAGCAGGGCATTCTGGCAGCCAAGTGGCTTGACCTTTATTAGTGAGCCTGGTTACCCCCTCTCGGAACCACAGACTTAGAAATCGCCAGCTCATATACAGTGCATAAAATATATTTATATATATACCCTTATACACCATTTAATAAAAAATATCACAAAATTCTTCTAAGTCCCTCGGGAAGAGTGAAAGACGCGCACGTTCATTTTCAGAGCTCCTAGACCTTCCTATAAGAAGTTAGCCAAAAAGTAGCTTCGAAAAACGCTTAGGTTAAGTTTCAGAGTTGCTTCTAATGTACCAAAGCTGGACTTAGACATAATTTCACTCTCACAACATTATGGCTGGTTGGAGACAGTCCGAACCACAAGTACCGGGTCCATGGTTCTGGCCGTATACTGGGGGGACGGGGACGACTCCCATTAACCCCTGACTATACCGGGGATACGCTTATCACAATGCCTTTCTGGTCTGTGCTGAAGCAGGGCATTCTGGCAGCCAAGTGGCTTGACCTTTATTAGTGAGCCTGGTTACCCCCTCTCGGAACCACAGACTTAGAAATCGCCAGCTCATATACAGTGCATAAAATATATTTATATATATACCCTTATACACCATTTTAATAAAAAATATCACAAAATTCTTCTAAGTCCCTCGGGAAGAGTGAAAGACGCGCACGTTCATTTTCAGAGCTCCTAGACCTTCCTATAAGAAGTTAGCCAAAAAGTAGCTTCGAAAAACGCTTAGGTTAAGTTTCAGAGTTGCTTCTAATGTACCAAAGCTGGACTTAGACATAATTTCACTCTCACAACATTATGGCTGGTTGGAGAGAGTCCGAACCACAAGTACAGGGTCCATGGTTCTGGCCGTATACTGGGGGGACGGGGACGACTCCCATTAACCCCTGACTATACCGGGGATACGCTTATCACAATGCCTTTCTGGTCTGTGCTGAAGCAGGGCATTCTGGCAGCCAAGTGGCTTGACCTTTATTAGTGAGCCTGGTTACCCCCTCTCGGAACCACAGACTTAGAAATCGCCAGCTCATATACAGTGCATAAAATATATTTATATATATACCCTTATACACCATTTAATAAAAAATATCACAAAATTCTTCTAAGTCCCTCGGGAAGAGTGAAAGACGCGCACGTTCATTTTCAGAGCTCCTAGACCTTCCTATAAGAAGTTAGCCAAAAAGTAGCTTCGAAAAACGCTTAGGTTAAGTTTCAGAGTTGCTTCTAATGTACCAAAGCTGGACTTAGACATAATTTCACTCTCACAACATTATGGCTGGTTGGAGACAGTCCGAACCACAAGTACCGGGTCCATGGTTCTGGCCGTATACTGGGGGGACGGGGACGACTCCCATTAACCCCTGACTATACCGGGGATACGCTTATCACAATGCCTTTCTGGTCTGTGCTGTAGCAGGGCATTCTGGCAGCCAAGTGGCTTGACCTTTATTAGTGAGCCTGGTTACCCCCTCTCGGAACCACAGACTTAGAAATCGCCAGCTCATATACAGTGCATAAAATATATTTATATATATATACCCTTATACACCATTTTAATAAAAAATATCACAAAATTCTTCTAAGTCCCTCGGGAAGAGTGAAAGACGCGCACGTTCATTTTCAGAGCTCCTAGACCTTCCTATAAGAAGTTAGCCAAAAAGTAGCTTCGAAAAACGCTTAGGTTAAGTTTCAGAGTTGCTTCTAATGTACCAAAGCTGGACTTAGACATAATTTCACTCTCACAACATTATGGCTGGTTGGAGACAGTCCGAACCACAAGTACCGGGTCCATGGTTCTGGCCGTATACTGGGGGGACGGGGACGACTCCCATTAACCCCTGACTATACCGGGGATACGCTTATCACAATGCCTTTCTGGTCTGTGCTGAAGCAGGGCATTCTGGCAGCCAAGTGGCTTGACCTTTATTAGTGAGCCTGGTTACCCCCTCTCGGAACCACAGACTTAGAAATCGCCAGCTCATATACAGTGCATAAAATATATTTATATATATACCCTTATACACCATTTTAATAAAAAATATCACAAAATTCTTCTAAGTCCCTCGGGAAGAGTGAAAGACGCGCACGTTCATTTTCAGAGCTCCTAGACCTTCCTATAAGAAGTTAGCCAAAAAGTAGCTTCGAAAAACGCTTAGGTTAAGTTTCAGAGTTGCTTCTAATGTACCAAAGCTGGACTTAGACATAATTTCACTCTCACAACATTATGGCTGGTTGGAGAGAGTCCGAACCACAAGTACAGGGTCCATGGTTCTGGCCGTATACTGGGGGGACGGGGACGACTCCCATTAACCCCTGACTATACCGGGGATACGCTTATCACAATGCCTTTCTGGTCTGTGCTGAAGCAGGGCATTCTGGCAGCCAAGTGGCTTGACCTTTATTAGTGAGCCTGGTTACCCCCTCTCGGAACCACAGACTTAGAAATCGCCAGCTCATATACAGTGCATAAAATATATTTATATATATACCCTTATACACCATTTTAATAAAAAATATCACAAAATTCTTCTAAGTCCCTCGGGAAGAGTGAAAGACGCGCACGTTCATTTTCAGAGCTCCTAGACCTTCCTATAAGAAGTTAGCCAAAAAGTAGCTTCGAAAAACGCTTAGGTTAAGTTTCAGAGTTGCTTCTAATGTACCAAAGCTGGACTTAGACATAATTTCACTCTCACAACATTATGGCTGGTTGGAGAGAGTCCGAACCACAAGTACAGGGTCCATGGTTCTGGCCGTATACTGGGGGGACGGGGACGACTCCCATTAACCCCTGACTATACCGGGGATACGCTTATCACAATGCCTTTCTGGTCTGTGCTGAAGCAGGGCATTCTGGCAGCCAAGTGGCTTGACCTTTATTAGTGAGCCTGGTTACCCCCTCTCGGAACCACAGACTTAGAAATCGCCAGCTCATATACAGTGCATAAAATATATTTATATATATACCCTTATACACCATTTAATAAAAAATATCACAAAATTCTTCTAAGTCCCTCGGGAAGAGTGAAAGACGCGCACGTTCATTTTCAGAGCTCCTAGACCTTCCTATAAGAAGTTAGCCAAAAAGTAGCTTCGAAAAACGCTTAGGTTAAGTTTCAGAGTTGCTTCTAATGTACCAAAGCTGGACTTAGACATAATTTCACTCTCACAACATTATGGCTGGTTGGAGACAGTCCGAACCACAAGTACCGGGTCCATGGTTCTGGCCGTATACTGGGGGGACGGGGACGACTCCCATTAACCCCTGACTATACCGGGGATACGCTTATCACAATGCCTTTCTGGTCTGTGCTGTAGCAGGGCATTCTGGCAGCCAAGTGGCTTGACCTTTATTAGTGAGCCTGGTTACCCCCTCTCGGAACCACAGACTTAGAAATCGCCAGCTCATATACAGTGCATAAAATATATTTATATATATATACCCTTATACACCATTTTAATAAAAAATATCACAAAATTCTTCTAAGTCCCTCGGGAAGAGTGAAAGACGCGCACGTTCATTTTCAGAGCTCCTAGACCTTCCTATAAGAAGTTAGCCAAAAAGTAGCTTCGAAAAACGCTTAGGTTAAGTTTCAGAGTTGCTTCTAATGTACCAAAGCTGGACTTAGACATAATTTCACTCTCACAACATTATGGCTGGTTGGAGACAGTCCGAACCACAAGTACCGGGTCCATGGTTCTGGCCGTATACTGGGGGGACGGGGACGACTCCCATTAACCCCTGACTATACCGGGGATACGCTTATCACAATGCCTTTCTGGTCTGTGCTGAAGCAGGGCATTCTGGCAGCCAAGTGGCTTGACCTTTATTAGTGAGCCTGGTTACCCCCTCTCGGAACCACAGACTTAGAAATCGCCAGCTCATATACAGTGCATAAAATATATTTATATATATACCCTTATACACCATTTTAATAAAAAATATCACAAAATTCTTCTAAGTCCCTCGGGAAGAGTGAAAGACGCGCACGTTCATTTTCAGAGCTCCTAGACCTTCCTATAAGAAGTTAGCCAAAAAGTAGCTTCGAAAAACGCTTAGGTTAAGTTTCAGAGTTGCTTCTAATGTACCAAAGCTGGACTTAGACATAATTTCACTCTCACAACATTATGGCTGGTTGGAGAGAGTCCGAACCACAAGTACAGGGTCCATGGTTCTGGCCGTATACTGGGGGGACGGGGACGACTCCCATTAACCCCTGACTATACCGGGGATACGCTTATCACAATGCCTTTCTGGTCTGTGCTGAAGCAGGGCATTCTGGCAGCCAAGTGGCTTGACCTTTATTAGTGAGCCTGGTTACCCCCTCTCGGAACCACAGACTTAGAAATCGCCAGCTCATATACAGTGCATAAAATATATTTATATATATACCCTTATACACCATTTAATAAAAAATATCACAAAATTCTTCTAAGTCCCTCGGGAAGAGTGAAAGACGCGCACGTTCATTTTCAGAGCTCCTAGACCTTCCTATAAGAAGTTAGCCAAAAAGTAGCTTCGAAAAACGCTTAGGTTAAGTTTCAGAGTTGCTTCTAATGTACCAAAGCTGGACTTAGACATAATTTCACTCTCACAACATTATGGCTGGTTGGAGACAGTCCGAACCACAAGTACCGGGTCCATGGTTCTGGCCGTATACTGGGGGGACGGGGACGACTCCCATTAACCCCTGACTATACCGGGGATACGCTTATCACAATGCCTTTCTGGTCTGTGCTGAAGCAGGGCATTCTGGCAGCCAAGTGGCTTGACCTTTATTAGTGAGCCTGGTTACCCCCTCTCGGAACCACAGACTTAGAAATCGCCAGCTCATATACAGTGCATAAAATATATTTATATATATACCCTTATACACCATTTTAATAAAAAATATCACAAAATTCTTCTAAGTCCCTCGGGAAGAGTGAAAGACGCGCACGTTCATTTTCAGAGCTCCTAGACCTTCCTATAAGAAGTTAGCCAAAAAGTAGTTTTGAAAATCGCTTAGGTTAAGTTTCAGAGTTGCTTCTAATGTACCAAAGCTGGACTTAGACATAATTTCACTCTCACAACATTATGGCTGGTTGGAGACAGTCCGAACCACAAGTACCGGGTCCATGGTTCTGGCCGTATACTGGGGGGACGGGGACGACTCCCATTAACCCCTGACTATACCGGGGATACGCTTATCACAATGCCTTTCTGGTCTGTGCTGAAGCAGGGCATTCTGGCAGCCAAGTGGCTTGACCTTTATTAGTGAGCCTGGTTACCCCCTCTCGGAACCACAGACTTAGAAATCGCCAGCTCATATACAGTGCATAAAATATATTTATATATATACCCTTATACACCATTTAATAAAAAATATCACAAAATTCTTCTAAGTCCCTCGGGAAGAGTGAAAGACGCGCACGTTCATTTTCAGAGCTCCTAGACCTTCCTATAAGAAGTTAGCCAAAAAGTAGCTTCGAAAAACGCTTAGGTTAAGTTTCAGAGTTGCTTCTAATGTACCAAAGCTGGACTTAGACATAATTTCACTCTCACAACATTATGGCTGGTTGGAGACAGTCCGAACCACAAGTACCGGGTCCATGGTTCTGGCCGTATACTGGGGGGACGGGGACGACTCCCATTAACCCCTGACTATACCGGGGATACGCTTATCACAATGCCTTTCTGGTCTGTGCTGAAGCAGGGCATTCTGGCAGCCAAGTGGCTTGACCTTTATTAGTGAGCCTGGTTACCCCCTCTCGGAACCACAGACTTAGAAATCGCCAGCTCATATACAGTGCATAAAATATATTTATATATATACCCTTATACACCATTTTAATAAAAAATATCACAAAATTCTTCTAAGTCCCTCGGGAAGAGTGAAAGACGCGCACGTTCATTTTCAGAGCTCCTAGACCTTCCTATAAGAAGTTAGCCAAAAAGTAGTTTTGAAAATCGCTTAGGTTAAGTTTCAGAGTTGCTTCTAATGTACCAAAGCTGGACTTAGACATAATTTCACTCTCACAACATTATGGCTGGTTGGAGACAGTCCGAACCACAAGTACCGGGTCCATGGTTCTGGCCGTATACTGGGGGGACGGGGACGACTCCCATTAACCCCTGACTATACCGGGGATACGCTTATCACAATGCCTTTCTGGTCTGTGCTGAAGCAGGGCATTCTGGCAGCCAAGTGGCTTGACCTTTATTAGTGAGCCTGGTTACCCCCTCTCGGAACCACAGACTTAGAAATCGCCAGCTCATATACAGTGCATAAAATATATTTATATATATACCCTTATACACCATTTAATAAAAAATATCACAAAATTCTTCTAAGTCCCTCGGGAAGAGTGAAAGACGCGCACGTTCATTTTCAGAGCTCCTAGACCTTCCTATAAGAAGTTAGCCAAAAAGTAGCTTCGAAAAACGCTTAGGTTAAGTTTCAGAGTTGCTTCTAATGTACCAAAGCTGGACTTAGACATAATTTCACTCTCACAACATTATGGCTGGTTGGAGACAGTCCGAACCACAAGTACCGGGTCCATGGTTCTGGCCGTATACTGGGGGGACGGGGACGACTCCCATTAACCCCTGACTATACCGGGGATACGCTTATCACAATGCCTTTCTGGTCTGTGCTGAAGCAGGGCATTCTGGCAGCCAAGTGGCTTGACCTTTATTAGTGAGCCTGGTTACCCCCTCTCGGAACCACAGACTTAGAAATCGCCAGCTCATATACAGTGCATAAAATATATTTATATATATACCCTTATACACCATTTTAATAAAAAATATCACAAAATTCTTCTAAGTCCCTCGGGAAGAGTGAAAGACGCGCACGTTCATTTTCAGAGCTCCTAGACCTTCCTATAAGAAGTTAGCCAAAAAGTAGTTTTGAAAATCGCTTAGGTTAAGTTTCAGAGTTGCTTCTAATGTACCAAAGCTGGACTTAGACATAATTTCACTCTCACACCATTATGGCTGGTTGGAGATAGTCCGAACCACAAGTACCGGGTCCATGGTTCTGGCCGTATACTGGGGGGACGGGGACGACTCCCATTAACCCCTGACTATACCGGGGATACGCTTATCACAATGCCTTTCTGGTCTGTGCTGAAGCAGGGCATTCTGGCAGCCAAGTGGCTTGACCTTTATTAGTGAGCCTGGTTACCCCCTCTCGGAACCACAGACTTAGAAATCGCCAGCTCATATACAGTGCATAAAATATATTTATATATATACCCTTATACACCATTTTAATAAAAAATATCACAAAATTCTTCTAAGTCCCTCGGGAAGAGTGAAAGACGCGCACGTTCATTTTCAGAGCTCCTAGACCTTCCTATAAGAAGTTAGCCAAAAAGTAGTTTTGAAAATCGCTTAGGTTAAGTTTCAGAGTTGCTTCTAATGTACCAAAGCTGGACTTAGACATAATTTCACTCTCACACCATTATGGCTGGTTGGAGATAGTCCGAACCACAAGTACCGGGTCCATGGTTCTGGCCGTATACTGGGGGGACGGGGACGACTCCCATTAACCCCTGACTATACCGGGGATACGCTTATCACAATGCCTTTCTGGTCTGTGCTGAAGCAGGGCATTCTGGCAGCCAAGTGGCTTGACCTTTATTAGTGAGCCTGGTTACCCCCTCTCGGAACCACAGACTTAGAAATCGCCAGCTCATATACAGTGCATAAAATATATTTATATATATACCCTTATACACCATTTTAATAAAAAATATCACAAAATTCTTCTAAGTCCCTCGGGAAGAGTGAAAGACGCGCACGTTCATTTTCAGAGCTCCTAGACCTTCCTATAAGAAGTTAGCCAAAAAGTAGCTTCGAAAAACGCTTAGGTTAAGTTTCAGAGTTGCTTCTAATGTACCAAAGCTGGACTTAGACATAATTTCACTCTCACAACATTATGGCTGGTTGGAGACAGTCCGAACCACAAGTACCGGGTCCATGGTTCTGGCCGTATACTGGGGGGACGGGGACGACTCCCATTAACCCCTGACTATACCGGGGATACGCTTATCACAATGCCTTTCTGGTCTGTGCTGAAGCAGGGCATTCTGGCAGCCAAGTGGCTTGACCTTTATTAGTGAGCCTGGTTACCCCCTCTCGGAACCACAGACTTAGAAATCGCCAGCTCATATACAGTGCATAAAATATATTTATATATATACCCTTATACACCATTTTAATAAAAAATATCACAAAATTCTTCTAAGTCCCTCGGGAAGAGTGAAAGACGCGCACGTTCATTTTCAGAGCTCCTAGACCTTCCTATAAGAAGTTAGCCAAAAAGTAGTTTTGAAAATCGCTTAGGTTAAGTTTCAGAGTTGCTTCTAATGTACCAAAGCTGGACTTAGACATAATTTCACTCTCACACCATTATGGCTGGTTGGAGATAGTCCGAACCACAAGTACCGGGTCCATGGTTCTGGCCGTATACTGGGGGGACGGGGACGACTCCCATTAACCCCTGACTATACCGGGGATACGCTTATCACAATGCCTTTCTGGTCTGTGCTGAAGCAGGGCATTCTGGCAGCCAAGTGGCTTGACCTTTATTAGTGAGCCTGGTTACCCCCTCTCGGAACCACAGACTTAGAAATCGCCAGCTCATATACAGTGCATAAAATATATTTATATATATCCCCTTATACACCATTTTAATAAAAAATATCACAAAATTCTTCTAAGTCCCTCGGGAAGAGTGAAAGACGCGCACGTTCATTTTCAGAGCTCCTAGACCTTCCTATAAGAAGTTAGCCAAAAAGTAGCTTCGAAAAACGCTTAGGTTAAGTTTCAGAGTTGCTTCTAATGTACCAAAGCTGGACTTAGACATAATTTCACTCTCACAACATTATGGCTGGTTGGAGACAGTCCGAACCACAAGTACCGGGTCCATGGTTCTGGCCGTATACTGGGGGGACGGGGACGACTCCCATTAACCCCTGACTATACCGGGGATACGCTTATCACAATGCCTTTCTGGTCTGTGCTGAAGCAGGGCATTCTGGCAGCCAAGTGGCTTGACCTTTATTAGTGAGCCTGGTTACCCCCTCTCGGAACCACAGACTTAGAAATCGCCAGCTCATATACAGTGCATAAAATATATTTATATATATACCCTTATACACCATTTAATAAAAAATATCACAAAATTCTTCTAAGTCCCTCGAGAAGAGTGAAAGACGCGCACGTTCATTTTCAGAGCTCCTAGACCTTCCTATAAGAAGTTAGCCAAAAAGTAGCTTCGAAAAACGCTTAGGTTAAGTTTCAGAGTTGCTTCTAATGTACCAAAGCTGGACTTAGACATAATTTCACTCTCACAACATTATGGCTGGTTGGAGACAGTCCGAACCACAAGTACCGGGTCCATGGTTCTGGCCGTATACTGGGGGGACGGGGACGACTCCCATTAACCCCTGACTATACCGGGGATACGCTTATCACAATGCCTTTCTGGTCTGTGCTGAAGCAGGGCATTCTGGCAGCCAAGTGGCTTGGCCTTTATTAGTGAGCCTGGTTACCCCCTCTCGGAACCACAGACTTAGAAATCGCCAGCTCATATACAGTGCATAAAATATATTTATATATATACCCTTATACACCATTTTAATAAAAAATATCACAAAATTCTTCTAAGTCCCTCGAGAAGAGTGAAAGACGCGCACGTTCATTTTCAGAGCTCCTAGACCTTCCTATAAGAAGTTAGCCAAAAAGTAGCTTTGAAAAACGCTTAGGTTAAGTTTCAGAGTTGCTTCTAATGTACCAAAGCTGGACTTAGACATAATTTCACTCTCACAACATTATGGCTGGTTGGAGAGAGTCCGAACCACAAGTACCGGGTCCATGGTTCTGGCCGTATACTGGGGGGACGGGGACGACTCCCATTAACCCCTGACTATACCGGGGATACGCTTATCACAATGCCTTTCTGGTCTGTGCTGAAGCAGGGCATTCTGGCAGCCAAGTGGCTTGACCTTTATTAGTGAGCCTGGTTACCCCCTCTCGGAACCACAGACTTAGAAATCGCCAGCTCATATACAGTGCATAAAATATATTTATATATATACCCTTATACACCATTTAATAAAAAATATCACAAAATTCTTCTAAGTCCCTCGGGAAGAGTGAAAGACGCGCACGTTCATTTTCAGAGCTCCTAGACCTTCCTATAAGAAGTTAGCCAAAAAGTAGCTTCGAAAAACGCTTAGGTTAAGTTTCAGAGTTGCTTCTAATGTACCAAAGCTGGACTTAGACATAATTTCACTCTCACAACATTATGGCTGGTTGGAGACAGTCCGAACCACAAGTACCGGGTCCATGGTTCTGGCCGTATACTGGGGGGACGGGGACGACTCCCATTAACCCCTGACTATACCGGGGATACGCTTATCACAATGCCTTTCTGGTCTGTGCTGAAGCAGGGCATTCTGGCAGCCAAGTGGCTTGACCTTTATTAGTGAGCCTGGTTACCCCCTCTCGGAACCACAGACTTAGAAATCGCCAGCTCATATACAGTGCATAAAATATATTTATATATATACCCTTATACACCATTTAATAAAAAATATCACAAAATTCTTCTAAGTCCCTCGGGAAGAGTGAAAGACGCGCACGTTCATTTTCAGAGCTCCTAGACCTTCCTATAAGAAGTTAGCCAAAAAGTAGCTTCGAAAAACGCTTAGGTTAAGTTTCAGAGTTGCTTCTAATGTACCAAAGCTGGACTTAGACATAATTTCACTCTCACAACATTATGGCTGGTTGGAGACAGTCCGAACCACAAGTACCGGGTCCATGGTTCTGGCCGTATACTGGGGGGACGGGGACGACTCCCATTAACCCCTGACTATACCGGGGATACGCTTATCACAATGTCTTTCTGGTCTGTGCTGAAGCAGGGCATTCTGGAAGCCAAGTGGCTTGACCTTTATTAGTGAGCCTGGTTACCCCCTCTCGGAACCACAGACTTAGAAATCGCCAGCTCATATACAGTGCATAAAATATATTTATATATATATACCCTTATACACCATTTTAATAAAAAATATCACAAAATTCTTCTAAGTCCCTCGGGAAGAGTGAAAGACGCGCACGTTCATTTTCAGAGCTCCTAGACCTTCCTATAAGAAGTTAGCCAAAAAGTAGCTTCGAAAAACGCTTAGGTTAAGTTTCAGAGTTGCTTCTAATGTACCAAAGCTGGACTTAGACATAATTTCACTCTCACAACATTATGGCTGGTTGGAGACAGTCCGAACCACAAGTACCGGGTCCATGGTTCTGGCCGTATACTGGGGGGACGGGGACGACTCCCATTAACCCCTGACTATACCGGGGATACGCTTATCACAATGCCTTTCTGGTCTGTGCTGAAGCAGGGCATTCTGGCAGCCAAGTGGCTTGACCTTTATTAGTGAGCCTGGTTACCCCCTCTCGGAACCACAGACTTAGAAATCGCCAGCTCATATACAGTGCATAAAATATATTTATATATATACCCTTATACACCATTTTAATAAAAAATATCACAAAATTCTTCTAAGTCCCTCGGGAAGAGTGAAAGACGCGCACGTTCATTTTCAGAGCTCCTAGACCTTCCTATAAGAAGTTAGCCAAAAAGTAGCTTCGAAAAACGCTTAGGTTAAGTTTCAGAGTTGCTTCTAATGTACCAAAGCTGGACTTAGACATAATTTCACTCTCACAACATTATGGCTGGTTGGAGAGAGTCCGAACCACAAGTACAGGGTCCATGGTTCTGGCCGTATACTGGGGGGACGGGGACGACTCCCATTAACCCCTGACTATACCGGGGATACGCTTATCACAATGCCTTTCTGGTCTGTGCTGAAGCAGGGCATTCTGGCAGCCAAGTGGCTTGACCTTTATTAGTGAGCCTGGTTACCCCCTCTCGGAACCACAGACTTAGAAATCGCCAGCTCATATACAGTGCATAAAATATATTTATATATATACCCTTATACACCATTTTAATAAAAAATATCACAAAATTCTTCTAAGTCCCTCGGGAAGAGTGAAAGACGCGCACGTTCATTTTCAGAGCTCCTAGACCTTCCTATAAGAAGTTAGCCAAAAAGTAGTTTTGAAAATCGCTTAGGTTAAGTTTCAGAGTTGCTTCTAATGTACCAAAGCTGGACTTAGACATAATTTCACTCTCACACCATTATGGCTGGTTGGAGATAGTCCGAACCACAAGTACCGGGTCCATGGTTCTGGCCGTATACTGGGGGGACGGGGACGACTCCCATTAACCCCTGACTATACCGGGGATACGCTTATCACAATGCCTTTCTGGTCTGTGCTGAAGCAGGGCATTCTGGCAGCCAAGTGGCTTGACCTTTATTAGTGAGCCTGGTTACCCCCTCTCGGAACCACAGACTTAGAAATCGCCAGCTCATATACAGTGCATAAAATATATTTATATATATACCCTTATACACCATTTTAATAAAAAATATCACAAAATTCTTCTAAGTCCCTCGGGAAGAGTGAAAGACGCGCACGTTCATTTTCAGAGCTCCTAGACCTTCCTATAAGAAGTTAGCCAAAAAGTAGCTTCGAAAAACGCTTAGGTTAAGTTTCAGAGTTGCTTCTAATGTACCAAAGCTGGACTTAGACATAATTTCACTCTCACAACATTATGGCTGGTTGGAGACAGTCCGAACCACAAGTACCGGGTCCATGGTTCTGGCCGTATACTGGGGGGACGGGGACGACTCCCATTAACCCCTGACTATACCGGGGATACGCTTATCACAATGCCTTTCTGGTCTGTGCTGAAGCAGGGCATTCTGGCAGCCAAGTGGCTTGACCTTTATTAGTGAGCCTGGTTACCCCCTCTCGGAACCACAGACTTAGAAATCGCCAGCTCATATACAGTGCATAAAATATATTTATATATATACCCTTATACACCATTTTAATAAAAAATATCACAAAATTCTTCTAAGTCCCTCGGGAAGAGTGAAAGACGCGCACGTTCATTTTCAGAGCTCCTAGACCTTCCTATAAGAAGTTAGCCAAAAAGTAGTTTTGAAAATCGCTTAGGTTAAGTTTCAGAGTTGCTTCTAATGTACCAAAGCTGGACTTAGACATAATTTCACTCTCACACCATTATGGCTGGTTGGAGATAGTCCGAACCACAAGTACCGGGTCCATGGTTCTGGCCGTATACTGGGGGGACGGGGACGACTCCCATTAACCCCTGACTATACCGGGGATACGCTTATCACAATGCCTTTCTGGTCTGTGCTGAAGCAGGGCATTCTGGCAGCCAAGTGGCTTGACCTTTATTAGTGAGCCTGGTTACCCCCTCTCGGAACCACAGACTTAGAAATCGCCAGCTCATATACAGTGCATAAAATATATTTATATATATATACCCTTATACACCATTTTAATAAAAAATATCACAAAATTCTTCTAAGTCCCTCGGGAAGAGTGAAAGACGCGCACGTTCATTTTCAGAGCTCCTAGACCTTCCTATAAGAAGTTAGCCAAAAAGTAGCTTCGAAAAACGCTTAGGTTAAGTTTCAGAGTTGCTTCTAATGTACCAAAGCTGGACTTAGACATAATTTCACTCTCACAACATTATGGCTGGTTGGAGACAGTCCGAACCACAAGTACCGGGTCCATGGTTCTGGCCGTATACTGGGGGGACGGGGACGACTCCCATTAACCCCTGACTATACCGGGGATACGCTTATCACAATGCCTTTCTGGTCTGTGCTGAAGCAGGGCATTCTGGCAGCCAAGTGGCTTGACCTTTATTAGTGAGCCTGGTTACCCCCTCTCGGAACCACAGACTTAGAAATCGCCAGCTCATATACAGTGCATAAAATATATTTATATATATACCCTTATACACCATTTAATAAAAAATATCACAAAATTCTTCTAAGTCCCTCGAGAAGATTGAAAGACGCGCACGTTCATTTTCAGAGCTCCTAGACCTTCCTATAAGAAGTTAGCCAAAAAGTAGCTTCGAAAAACGCTTAGGTTAAGTTTCAGAGTTGCTTCTAATGTACCAAAGCTGGACTTAGACATAATTTCACTCTCACAACATTATGGCTGGTTGGAGACAGTCCGAACCACAAGTACCGGGTCCATGGTTCTGGCCGTATACTGGGGGGACGGGGACGACTCCCATTAACCCCTGACTATACCGGGGATACGCTTATCACAATGCCTTTCTGGTCTGTGCTGAAGCAGGGCATTCTGGCAGCCAAGTGGCTTGGCCTTTATTAGTGAGCCTGGTTACCCCCTCTCGGAACCACAGACTTAGAAATCGCCAGCTCATATACAGTGCATAAAATATATTTATATATATACCCTTATACACCATTTTAATAAAAAATATCACAAAATTCTTCTAAGTCCCTCGGGAAGAGTGAAAGACGCGCACGTTCATTTTCAGAGCTCCTAGACCTTCCTATAAGAAGTTAGCCAAAAAGTAGCTTTGAAAAACGCTTAGGTTAAGTTTCAGAGTTGCTTCTAATGTACCAAAGCTGGACTTAGACATAATTTCACTCTCACAACATTATGGCTGGTTGGAGAGAGTCCGAACCACAAGTACCGGGTCCATGGTTCTGGCCGTATACTGGGGGGACGGGGACGACTCCCATTAACCCCTGACTATACCGGGGATACGCTTATCACAATGCCTTTCTGGTCTGTGCTGAAGCAGGGCATTCTGGCAGCCAAGTGGCTTGACCTTTATTAGTGAGCCTGGTTACCCCCTCTCGGAACCACAGACTTAGAAATCGCCAGCTCATATACAGTGCATAAAATATATTTATATATATACCCTTATACACCATTTAATAAAAAATATCACAAAATTCTTCTAAGTCCCTCGGGAAGAGTGAAAGACGCGCACGTTCATTTTCAGAGCTCCTAGACCTTCCTATAAGAAGTTAGCCAAAAAGTAGCTTCGAAAAACGCTTAGGTTAAGTTTCAGAGTTGCTTCTAATGTACCAAAGCTGGACTTAGACATAATTTCACTCTCACAACATTATGGCTGGTTGGAGACAGTCCGAACCACAAGTACCGGGTCCATGGTTCTGGCCGTATACTGGGGGGACGGGGACGACTCCCATTAACCCCTGACTATACCGGGGATACGCTTATCACAATGCCTTTCTGGTCTGTGCTGAAGCAGGGCATTCTGGCAGCCAAGTGGCTTGACCTTTATTAGTGAGCCTGGTTACCCCCTCTCGGAACCACAGACTTAGAAATCGCCAGCTCATATACAGTGCATAAAATATATTTATATATATACCCTTATACACCATTTTAATAAAAAATATCACAAAATTCTTCTAAGTCCCTCGGGAAGAGTGAAAGACGCGCACGTTCATTTTCAGAGCTCCTAGACCTTCCTATAAGAAGTTAGCCAAAAAGTAGCTTCGAAAAACGCTTAGGTTAAGTTTCAGAGTTGCTTCTAATGTACCAAAGCTGGACTTAGACATAATTTCACTCTCACAACATTATGGCTGGTTGGAGAGAGTCCGAACCACAAGTACCGGGTCCATGGTTCTGGCCGTATACTGGGGGGACGGGGACGACTCCCATTAACCCCTGACTATACCGGGGATACGCTTATCACAATGCCTTTCTGGTCTGTGCTGAAGCAGGGCATTCTGGCAGCCAAGTGGCTTGACCTTTATTAGTGAGCCTGGTTACCCCCTCTCGGAACCACAGACTTAGAAATCGCCAGCTCATATACAGTGCATAAAATATATTTATATATATACCCTTATACACCATTTAATAAAAAATATCACAAAATTCTTCTAAGTCCCTCGGGAAGAGTGAAAGACGCGCACGTTCATTTTCAGAGCTCCTAGACCTTCCTATAAGAAGTTAGCCAAAAAGTAGCTTCGAAAAACGCTTAGGTTAAGTTTCAGAGTTGCTTCTAATGTACCAAAGCTGGACTTAGACATAATTTCACTCTCACAACATTATGGCTGGTTGGAGACAGTCCGAACCACAAGTACCGGGTCCATGGTTCTGGCCGTATACTGGGGGGACGGGGACGACTCCCATTAACCCCTGACTATACCGGGGATACGCTTATCACAATGCCTTTCTGGTCTGTGCTGAAGCAGGGCATTCTGGAAGCCAAGTGGCTTGACCTTTATTAGTGAGCCTGGTTACCCCCTCTCGGAACCACAGACTTAGAAATCGCCAGCTCATATACAGTGCATAAAATATATTTATATATATACCCTTATACACCATTTTAATAAAAAATATCACAAAATTCTTCTAAGTCCTTCGGGAAGAGTGAAAGACGCGCACGTTCATTTTCAGAGCTCCTAGACCTTCCTATAAGAAGTTAGCCAAAAAGTAGCTTCGAAAAACGCTTAGGTTAAGTTTCAGAGTTGCTTCTAATGTACCAAAGCTGGACTTAGACATAATTTCACTCTCACAACATTATGGCTGGTTGGAGAGAGTCCGAACCACAAGTACCGGGTCCATGGTTCTGGCCGTATACTGGGGGGACGGGGACGACTCCCATTAACCCCTGACTATACCGGGGATACGCTTATCACAATGCCTTTCTGGTCTGTGCTGAAGCACGGCATTCTGGCAGCCAAGTGGCTTGACCTTTATTAGTGAGCCTGGTTACCCCCTCTCGGAACCACAGACTTAGAAATCGCCAGCTCATATACAGTGCATAAAATATATTTATATATATACCCTTATACACCATTTAATAAAAAATATCACAAAATTCTTCTAAGTCCCTCGGGAAGAGTGAAAGACGCGCACGTTCATTTTCAGAGCTCCTAGACCTTCCTATAAGAAGTTAGCCAAAAAGTAGTTTCGAAAAACGCTTAGGTTAAGTTTCAGAGTTGCTTCTAATGTACCAAAGCTGGACTTAGACATAATTTCACTCTCACAACATTATGGCTGGTTGGAGAGAGTCCGAACCACAAGTACCGGGTCCATGGTTCTGGCCGTATACTGGGGGGACGGGGACGACTCCCATTAACCCCTGACTATACCGGGGATACGCTTATCACAATGCCTTTCTGGTCTGTGCTGAAGCACGGCATTCTGGCAGCCAAGTGGCTTGACCTTTATTAGTGAGCCTGGTTACCCCCTCTCGGAACCACAGACTTAGAAATCGCCAGCTCATATACAGTGCATAAAATATATTTATATATATACCCTTATACACCATTTAATAAAAAATATCACAAAATTCTTCTAAGTCCCTCGGGAAGAGTGAAAGACGCGCACGTTCATTTTCAGAGCTCCTAGACCTTCCTATAAGAAGTTAGCCAAAAAGTAGTTTCGAAAAACGCTTAGGTTAAGTTTCAGAGTTGCTTCTAATGTACCAAAGCTGGACTTAGACATAATTTCACTCTCACAACATTATGGCTGGTTGGAGAGAGTCCGAACCACAAGTACCGGGTCCATGGTTCTGGCCGTATACTGGGGGGACGGGGACGACTCCCATTAACCCCTGACTATACCGGGGATACGCTTATCACAATGCCTTTCTGGTCTGTGCTGAAGCACGGCATTCTGGCAGCCAAGTGGCTTGACCTTTATTAGTGAGCCTGGTTACCCCCTCTCGGAACCACAGACTTAGAAATCGCCAGCTCATATACAGTGCATAAAATATATTTATATATACCCTTATACACCATTTAATAAAAAATATCACAAAATTCTTCTAAGTCCCTCGGGAAGAGTGAAAGACGCGCACGTTCATTTTCAGAGCTCCTAGACCTTCCTATAAGAAGTTAGCCAAAAAGTAGTTTCGAAAAACGCTTAGGTTAAGTTTCAGAGTTGCTTCTAATGTACCAAAGCTGGACTTAGACATAATTTCACTCTCACAACATTATGGCTGGTTGGAGAGAGTCCGAACCACAAGTACCGGGTCCATGGTTCTGGCCGTATACTGGGGGGACGGGGACGACTCCCATTAACCCCTGACTATACCGGGGATACGCTTATCACAATGCCTTTCTGGTCTGTGCTGAAGCACGGCATTCTGGCAGCCAAGTGGCTTGACCTTTATTAGTGAGCCTGGTTACCCCCTCTCGGAACCACAGACTTAGAAATCGCCAGCTCATATACAGTGCATAAAATATATTTATATATATACCCTTATACACCATTTAATAAAAAATATCACAAAATTCTTCTAAGTCCCTCGGGAAGAGTGAAAGACGCGCACGTTCATTTTCAGAGCTCCTAGACCTTCCTATAAGAAGTTAGCCAAAAAGTAGTTTCGAAAAACGCTTAGGTTAAGTTTCAGAGTTGCTTCTAATGTACCAAAGCTGGACTTAGACATAATTTCACTCTCACAACATTATGGCTGGTTGGAGAGAGTCCGAACCACAAGTACCGGGTCCATGGTTCTGGCCGTATACTGGGGGGACGGGGACGACTCCCATTAACCCCTGACTATACCGGGGATACGCTTATCACAATGCCTTTCTGGTCTGTGCTGAAGCACGGCATTCTGGCAGCCAAGTGGCTTGACCTTTATTAGTGAGCCTGGTTACCCCCTCTCGGAACCACAGACTTAGAAATCGCCAGCTCATATACAGTGCATAAAATATATTTATATATATACCCTTATACACCATTTAATAAAAAATATCACAAAATTCTTCTAAGTCCCTCGGGAAGAGTGAAAGACGCGCACGTTCATTTTCAGAGCTCCTAGACCTTCCTATAAGAAGTTAGCCAAAAAGTAGTTTCGAAAAACGCTTAGGTTAAGTTTCAGAGTTGCTTCTAATGTACCAAAGCTGGACTTAGACATAATTTCACTCTCACAACATTATGGCTGGTTGGAGAGAGTCCGAACCACAAGTACCGGGTCCATGGTTCTGGCCGTATACTGGGGGGACGGGGACGACTCCCATTAACCCCTGACTATACCGGGGATACGCTTATCACAATGCCTTTCTGGTCTGTGCTGAAGCAGGGCATTCTGGCAGCCAAGTGGCTTGACCTTTATTAGTGAGCCTGGTTACCCCCTCTCGGAACCACATTCTTAGAGTCTCCCTTTCAGGCGATAAGTTCAAGACTTCTACCGCCGCTTTCATTGACTCAGGAGCTGGAGGAAACTTTGTGGATCTTGAATTCGCCAGGTTAAACCGCATACCACTCGTGAGAAAGAAGGTTCCCATCGCACTCGTCTGTATCGATGGACGTCCTTTTACCCCGGCCCACATCTCCTTAGAGACGGCTCCCTTGCTTCTGTCCTCACATCTGCACAAGGAGATCTTAGTTCTCGATGCCACTCACGCTCCTGGGATACCCATCACCCTTGGTCTTCCTTGGCTACAGCTTAACAATCCTCTCATTGACTGGACTTCCTCTGCTCCCATTTCCTGGAGGCCGAGGTCAGACGAGACTCATCAACTGCTGGCCAATACCTCTGTTCCCGAAGTTATTCTACCTTCCATTTACCATCAATTCCGGGACGTTTTCAATAAACATTGCTATGTGTAGAAGCAAAGATATACGCGATTTCACAATGTGTTCCTAGAAAAGCTGTGAGCAACTTTTTTACATAACGTTAACAACACATTTGAAGCTCAATATTTCATGGGCTGAAGCGGGGAAGATAGATAAAGTGTGACCTGTAAAGGAGAAGTCTGTGGCATTAACAGGAAGGGAGAAAAAGTACTTTCTACCCATTTTTAGGTACAGCGGTAAAACGGCAAGTTTGTATGGAACTGCATCTCGGCTTGTGACTGTGGATTTCCCGGTCACACAAAAATGCTGAAATTCGACTTATACAGTGTTTTTGCTTATTAAACTTGATGAATTCTCTCCTCTTGACTGTAGAATAGTGTGTAAAGCAAAGCACAATACATTGCTATGTGTAGAAGCAAAGATATACGCGATTTCACAATGTGTTCCTAGAACAGCTGTGAGCAACTTTTTTACACAACGTTAACAACACATTTGAAGCTCAATATTTAATGGGCTGAAGCGGGGAAGATAGATATAGTGTGCCCTGTAAAGGCGAAGTCTGTGGCATTAACAGGAAGGGAGAAAAAGTACTTTCTACCCATTTTTAGGTTCAGCGGTAAAATGGCAAGTTTCTATGGAACTGCATCTCGGCTTGTGACTGTGGTTTTCCCGGTCACACAAAAATGCTGAAATTCGACTTATACAGTGTTTTTGCTTATTAAACTTGATGAATTCTCTCCTCTTGACTGTAGAATAGTGTGTAAAGCAAAGCACAATACATTGCTATGTGTAGAAGCAAAGATATACGCGATTTCACAATGTGTTCCTAGAACAGCTGTGAGCAACTTTTTTACACAACGTTAACAACACATTTGAAGCTCAATATTTCATGGGCTAAAGCGGGGAAGATAGATAAAGTGTGCCCTGTAATGGCGAAGTCAGTGCTATGTAATAATATTATCCTTATCCCTGTATGTACAGTGACGCCGTCACTGTCAGTGCTATGTAATAATACTATCCTTATCCCTGTATGTACAGCGCCGCCGTCACTGTCACTGCTATGTAATAATACTATCCTTATCTCTGTATGTACAGCGCCGCCGTCACTGTCAGTGCTATGTAATAATACTATCCTTATCCCTGTATGTACAGCGCCGCCGTCACTGTCACTGCTATGTAATAATACTATCCTTATCTCTGTATGTACAGTGACGCCGTCACTGTCAGTGCTATGTAATAATACTATCCTTATCCCTGTATGTACAGCGCCGCCGTCACTGTCACTGCTATGTAATAATACTATCCTTATCTCTGTATGTACAGCGCCGCCGTCACTGTCACTGCTATGTAATAATACTATCCTTATCCCTGTATGTACAGCGCCGCCTTTACATAGCACTGACAGTGACGGCGGCGCTGTACATACATCTCTCTGCGCTCTTTTTCTCTCTCTGCGCTCTTTCTCTCTCTCTGCGCTCTTTCTTTCTCTCTCTGTGCTCTTTCTTTCTCTCTCTCTCTGCGCTCTTTCTCTCTCTCTGTGCTCTTTCTTTCTCTCTCTCTCTGCGCTCTTTCTTCCTCTCTCTCTCTGCGCTCTTTCTTTCTCTGCGCTCTTTCTCTCTCTCTGCGCTCTTTCTTTCTCTCTCTCTGCGCGCTCTCTCTCTCTCTCTGCGCTCTCTCTCTCTCTGGGCTCTCTCTCTGTCTGCACTCTCTCTCTCTCTCTCTCTCTGCGCTCTTTCTCTTTCTCTCTGCGCTCTTTCTCTCTCTCTCTATGCTCTTTCTCTCTCTCTCTGCGTTTTTTCATCCTCTCTCTCTGCGCTCTCTCTCTCTCTGCGCTCTTTCTTTCTCTCTCTGCGCTCTTTCTTTCTCTCTCTCTCTGCGCTCTTTCTTTCTTCTCTCTGCGCTCTTTCTCTCTCTCTCTGCGCTCTTTCTCTCTCTCTCTGTGCTCTCTCTCTCTCTCTGCGCTCTTTCTTTCTCTCTCTGCGCTCTGTCTTTCTCTCTCTGCGCTCTTTCTTTCTCTCTCTCTGCGCTCTTTCTCTCTGCGCTCTTTCTTTCTCTCTCTGCGCTCTTTCTCTCTCTCTGCGCTCTTTCTTTCTCTCTCTCTCTGCACTCTCTCTCTCTCTGCGCTCTCTCTGCACTCTTTCTCTCTCTCTGCGCTCTTTCTTTCTCTCTCTCTGCGCTCTTTCTCTCTCTCTCTGCGCTCTTTCTCTCTCTCTGCACTCTTTCTTTCTCTCTCTGCGTTCTTTCTTCCTCTCTCTCTCTGCGCTCTTTCTTTCTCTGCGCTTTTTCTCTCTCTCTGCGCTCTTTCTTTCTTTCTCTCTCTGCGTTCTTTCTTTCTCTCTCTCTCTCTGCACTCTTTCTTCCTCTCTCTCTCTGCGTTCTTTCTTTCTCTGCGCTTTTTCTCTCTCTCTGCGCTCTTTCTTTCTTTCTCTCTGCGCTCTTTCTTTCTCTCTGCGCTCTTTCTCTCTCTCTCTCTGCGCTCTTTTTCTCTCTCTCTATGCACTCTTTCTTTCTCAATCTGCGCTCTTTCTTTCTCTCTCTCTCTGCGCTCTTTGTCTCTCTCTGCGCTCTTTCTTTCTCTCTCTGCACGCTCTCTCTCTCTGCGCTCCTTCTTTCTCTATCTCTGCGCTCATTCTTTCTCTATCTCTGCGCTCTTTCTCTCTCTCGGTGCTCTTTCTCTCTCTCTGCGCTCTTTCTCTCTCTCTCTGCGCTCTTTCTTTCTCTCTCACACATGAGGCACAGCTATCTCTCACTCCCTGTCACACACAAGGCACAGCTATCTCTCACTCCCTGTCACACATGAGGCACAGCTATCTCTCACTCCCTGTCACACACGAGGCACAGCTATCTCTCACTCTCTGTCATACATGAGGCACAGTTATCTCTCACTCCCTGTCACACACGAGGCACAGCTATCTCTCACTCCCTGTCACACATGAGGCACAGTTATCTCTCCCTCCCTGTCACACACGAGGCACAGTGATCTGTGCTGATTATTGAGTGACAGCTGCTCCGCCTGCAACAAAACTCTCTAATTAAACAGAAGCATCTGGCTCAGCGGAGAGATCCTCGGCCCCTCACTCATTGCCCCGGGGGGCGGCCCGGGGTACGTCAGGCACTGCCACCTGCCAATATGTAACACCAGAATCTAATATAGAGCAGGGCCGAGTATCATTCCTGCAGGGATTCCTCTTCTCGAGACTTAACCCCTTTTGGGGTTACATGTGACATGACTGTGTCATGACTGTTGACTGTGACATGGAGAGATAGCTGTGCATCGTGTGTGTGATAGTGAGAGATTACTGTTCATCGTGTGTGTGTGACAGTGAGAGATAGTTGTGCATCGTGTGTGTGTGACAGGGAGAGATAGCTGTGATTATAGGAAGGTCTAGGAGCTCTGAAAATGAACGTGCGCATCTTTCACTCTTCCCGAGGGACTTAGAAGAATTTTGTGATATTTTTTATTAAAATGGTGTATAAGGGTATATATATAAATATATTTTATGCACTGTATATGAGCTGGCGATTTCTAAGTCTGTGGTTCCGAGAGGGGGTAACCAGGCTCACTAATAAAGGTCAAGCCACTTGGCTGCCAGAATGCCCTGCTTCAGCACAGACCAGAAAGGCATTGTGATAAGCGTATCCCCGGTATAGTCAGGGGTTAATGGGAGTCGTCCCCGTCCCCCCAGTATACGGCCAGAACCATGGACCCGGTACTTGTGGTTCGGACTCTCTCCAACCAGCCATAATGTTGTGAGAGTGAAATTATGTCTAAGTCCAGCTTTGGTACATTAGAAGCAACTCTGAAACTTAACCTAAGCGTTTTTCGTAGCTACTTTTTGGCTAACTTCTTATAGGAAGGTCTAGGAGCTCTGAAAATGAACGTGCGCGTCTTTCACTCTTCCCGAGGGACTTAGAAGAATTTTGTGATATTTTTTTATAAAAATGGTGTATAAGGGTATATATATAAAAATATTTTATGCACTGTATATGAGCTGGCGATTTCTAAGTCTGTGGTTCCGAGAGGGGGTAACCAGGCTCACTAATAAAAGTCAAGCCACTTGGCTGCCAGAATGCCCTGCTTAAGCACAGACCAGAAAGGCATTGTGATAAGCGTATCCCCGGTATAGTCAGGGGTTAATGGGAGTCGTCCCCGTCCCCCCAGTATACGGCCAGAACCATGGACCCGGTACTTGTGGTTCGGACTCTCTCCAACCAGCCATAATGTTGTGAGAGTGAAATTATGTCTAAGTCCAGCTTTGGTACATTAGAAGCAACTCTGAAACTTAACCTAAGCGTTTTTCGAAGCTACTTTTTGGCTAACTTCTTATAGGAAGGTCTAGGAGCTCTGAAAATGAACGTGCGTGTCTTTCACTCTTCCCGAGGGACTTAGAAGAATTTTGTGATATTTTTTATTAAAATGGTGTATAAGGGTATATATATAAATATATTTTATGCACTGTATATGAGCTGGCGATTTCTAAGTCTGTGGTTCCGAGAGGGGGTAACCAGGCTCACTAATAAAGGTCAAGCCACTTGGCTGCCAGAATGCCCTGCTTCAGCACAGACCAGAAAGGCATTGTGATAAGCGTATCCCCGGTATAGTCAGGGGTTAATGGGAGTCGTCCCCGTCCCCCCAGTATACGGCCAGAACCATGGACCCGGTACTTGTGGTTCGGACTGTCTCCAACCAGCCATAATGTTGTGAGAGTGAAATTATGTCTAAGTCCAGCTTTGGTACATTAGAAGCAACTCTGAAACTTAACCTAAGCGTTTTTCGAAGCTACTTTTTGGCTAACTTCTTATAGGAAGGTCTAGGAGCTCTGAAAATGAACGTGCGCGTCTTTCACTCTTCCCGAGGGACTTAGAAGAATTTTGTGATATTTTTTATTAAAATGGTGTATAAGGGTATATATATACTGTAAATATATTTTATGCACTGTATATGAGCTGGCGATTTCTAAGTCTGTGGTTCCGAGAGGGGGTAACCAGGCTCACTAATAAAGGTCAAGCCACTTGGCTGCCAGAATGCCCTGCTTAAGCACAGACCAGAAAGGCATTGTGATAAGCGTATCCCCGATATAGTCAGGGGTTAATGGGAGTCGTCCCCGTCCCCCCAGTATACGGCCAGAACCATGGACCCGGTACTTGTGGTTCGGACTGTCTCCAACCAGCCATAATGTTGTGAGAGTGAAATTATGTCTAAGTCCAGCTTTGGTACATTAGAAGCAACTCTGAAACTTAACCTAAGCGTTTTTCGAAGCTACTTTTTGGCTAACTTCTTATAGGAAGGTCTAGGAGCTCTGAAAATGAACGTGCGCGTCTTTCACTCTTCCCGAAGGACTTAGAAGAATTTTGTGATATTTTTTATTAAAATGGTGTATAAGGGTATATATATAAATATATTTTATGCACTGTATATGAGCTGGCGATTTCTAAGTCTGTGGTTCCGAGAGGGGGTAACCAGGCTCACTAATAAAGGTCAAGCCACTTTTCTGCCAGAATGCCCTGCTTCAGCACAGACCAGAAAGGCATTGTGATAAGCGTATCCCCGGTATAGTCAGGGGTTAATGGGAGTCGTCCCCCCAGTATACGGCCAGAACCATGGACCCGGTACTTGTGGTTCGGACTGTCTCCAACCAGCATAATGTTGTGAGAGTGAAATTATGTCTAAGTCCAGCTTTGGTACATTAGAAGCAACTCTGAAACTTAACCTAAGCGTTTTTCGAAGCTACTTTTTGGCTAACTTCTTATAGGAAGGTCTAGGAGCTCTGAAAATGAACGTGCGCGTCTTTCACTCTTCCCGAGGGACTTAGAAGAATTTTGTGATATTTTTTATTAAAATGTTGTATAAGGGTATATATATAAATATATTTTATGCACTGTATATGAGCTGGCGATTTCTAAGTCTGTGGTTCCGAGAGGGGGTAACCAGGCTCACTAATAAAGGTCAAGCCACTTGGCTGCCAGAATGCCCTGCTTCAGCACAGACCAGAAAGGCATTGTGATAAGCGTATCCCCGGTATAGTCAGGGGTTAATGGGAGTCGTCCCCGTCCCCCCAGTATACGGCCAGAACCATGGACCCGGTACTTGTGGTTCGGACTCTCTCCAACCAGCCATAATGTTGTGAGAGTGAAATTATGTCTAAGTCCAGCTTTGGTACATTAGAAGCAACTCTGAAACTTAACCTAAGCGTTTTTCGTAGCTACTTTTTGGCTAACTTCTTATAGGAAGGTCTAGGAGCTCTGAAAATGAACGTGCGCGTCTTTCACTCTTCCCGAGGGACTTAGAAGAATTTTGTGATATTTTTTTATAAAAATGGTGTATAAGGGTATATATATAAAAATATTTTATGCACTGTATATGAGCTGGCGATTTCTAAGTCTGTGGTTCCGAGAGGGGGTAACCAGGCTCACTAATAAAAGTCAAGCCACTTGGCTGCCAGAATGCCCTGCTTAAGCACAGACCAGAAAGGCATTGTGATAAGCGTATCCCCGGTATAGTCAGGGGTTAATGGGAGTCGTCCCCGTCCCCCCAGTATACGGCCAGAACCATGGACCCGGTACTTGTGGTTCGGACTCTCTCCAACCAGCCATAATGTTGTGAGAGTGAAATTATGTCTAAGTCCAGCTTTGGTACATTAGAAGCAACTCTGAAACTTAACCTAAGCGTTTTTCGAAGCTACTTTTTGGCTAACTTCTTATAGGAAGGTCTAGGAGCTCTGAAAATGAACGTGCGCGTCTTTCACTCTTCCCGAGGGACTTAGAAGAATTTTGTGATATTTTTTATTAAAATGGTGTATAAGGGTATATATATAAATATATTTTATGCACTGTATATGAGCTGGCGATTTCTAAGTCTGTGGTTCCGAGAGGGGGTAACCAGGCTCACTAATAAAGGTCAAGCCACTTGGCTGCCAGAATGCCCTGCTTCAGCACAGACCAGAAAGGCATTGTGATAAGCGTATCCCCGGTATAGTCAGGGGTTAATGGGAGTCGTCCCCGTCCCCCCAGTATACGGCCAGAACCATGGACCCGGTACTTGTGGTTCGGACTGTCTCCAACCAGCCATAATGTTGTGAGAGTGAAATTATGTCTAAGTCCAGCTTTGGTACATTAGAAGCAACTCTGAAACTTAACCTAAGCGTTTTTCGAAGCTACTTTTTGGCTAACTTCTTATAGGAAGGTCTAGGAGCTCTGAAAATGAACGTGCGCGTCTTTCACTCTTCCCGAGGGACTTAGAAGAATTTTGTGATATTTTTTATTAAAATGGTGTATAAGGGTATATATATACTGTAAATATATTTTATGCACTGTATATGAGCTGGCGATTTCTAAGTCTGTGGTTCCGAGAGGGGGTAACCAGGCTCACTAATAAAGGTCAAGCCACTTGGCTGCCAGAATGCCCTGCTTAAGCACAGACCAGAAAGGCATTGTGATAAGCGTATCCCCGATATAGTCAGGGGTTAATGGGAGTCGTCCCCGTCCCCCCAGTATACGGCCAGAACCATGGACCCGGTACTTGTGGTTCGGACTGTCTCCAACCAGCCATAATGTTGTGAGAGTGAAATTATGTCTAAGTCCAGCTTTGGTACATTAGAAGCAACTCTGAAACTTAACCTAAGCGTTTTTCGAAGCTACTTTTTGGCTAACTTCTTATAGGAAGGTCTAGGAGCTCTGAAAATGAACGTGCGCGTCTTTCACTCTTCCCGAAGGACTTAGAAGAATTTTGTGATATTTTTTATTAAAATGGTGTATAAGGGTATATATATAAATATATTTTATGCACTGTATATGAGCTGGCGATTTCTAAGTCTGTGGTTCCGAGAGGGGGTAACCAGGCTCACTAATAAAGGTCAAGCCACTTTTCTGCCAGAATGCCCTGCTTCAGCACAGACCAGAAAGGCATTGTGATAAGCGTATCCCCGGTATAGTCAGGGGTTAATGGGAGTCGTCCCCCCAGTATACGGCCAGAACCATGGACCCGGTACTTGTGGTTCGGACTGTCTCCAACCAGCATAATGTTGTGAGAGTGAAATTATGTCTAAGTCCAGCTTTGGTACATTAGAAGCAACTCTGAAACTTAACCTAAGCGTTTTTCGAAGCTACTTTTTGGCTAACTTCTTATAGGAAGGTCTAGGAGCTCTGAAAATGAACGTGCGCGTCTTTCACTCTTCCCGAGGGACTTAGAAGAATTTTGTGATATTTTTTATTAAAATGGTGTATAAGGGTATATATATAAATATATTTTATGCACTGTATATGAGCTGGCGATTTCTAAGTCTGTGGTTCCGAGAGGGGGTAACCAGGCTCACTAATAAAGGTCAAGCCACTTGGCTGCCAGAATGCCCTGCTTCTGCACAGACCAGAAAGGCATTGTGATAAGCGTATCCCCGGTATAGTCAGGGGTTAATGGGAGTCGTCCCCGTCCCCCCAGTATACGGCCAGAACCATGGACCCGGTACTTGTGGTTCGGACTCTCTCCAACCAGCCATAATGTTGTGAGAGTGAAATTATGTCTAAGTCCAGCTTTGGTACATTAGAAGCAACTCTGAAACTTAACCTAAGCGTTTTTCGTAGCTACTTTTATTGCTAACTTCTTATAGGAAGGTCTAGGAGCTCTGAAAATGAACGTGCGCGTCTTTCACTCTTCCCGAGGGACTTAGAAGAATTTTGTGATATTTTTTTATAAAAATGGTGTATAAGGGTATATATATAAAAATATTTTATGCACTGTATATGAGCTGGCGATTTCTAAGTCTGTGGTTCCGAGAGGGGGTAACCAGGCTCACTAATAAAAGTCAAGCCACTTGGCTGCCAGAATGCCCTGCTTAAGCACAGACCAGAAAGGCATTGTGATAAGCGTATCCCCGGTATAGTCAGGGGTTAATGGGAGTCGTCCCCGTCCCCCCAGTATACGGCCAGAACCATGGACCCGGTACTTGTGGTTCGGACTCTCTCCAACCAGCCATAATGTTGTGAGAGTGAAATTATGTCTAAGTCCAGCTTTGGTACATTAGAAGCAACTCTGAAACTTAACCTAAGCGTTTTTCGAAGCTACTTTTTGGCTAACTTCTTATAGGAAGGTCTAGGAGCTCTGAAAATGAACGTGCGCGTCTTTCACTCTTCCCGAGGGACTTAGAAGAATTTTGTGATATTTTTTATTAAAATGGTGTATAAGGGTATATATATAAATATATTTTATGCACTGTATATGAGCTGGCGATTTCTAAGTCTGTGGTTCCGAGAGGGGGTAACCAGGCTCACTAATAAAGGTCAAGCCACTTGGCTGCCAGAATGCCCTGCTTCAGCACAGACCAGAAAGGCATTGTGATAAGCGTATCCCCGATATAGTCAGGGGTTAATGGGAGTCGTCCCCGTCCCCCCAGTATACGGCCAGAACCATGGACCCGGTACTTGTGGTTCGGACTGTCTCCAACCAGCCATAATGTTGTGAGAGTGAAATTATGTCTAAGTCCAGCTTTGGTACATTAGAAGCAACTCTGAAACTTAACCTAAGCGTTTTTCGAAGCTACTTTTTGGCTAACTTCTTATAGGAAGGTCTAGGAGCTCTGAAAATGAACGTGCGCGTCTTTCACTCTTCCCGAAGGACTTAGAAGAATTTTGTGATATTTTTTATTAAAATGGTGTATAAGGGTATATATATAAATATATTTTATGCACTGTATATGAGCTGGCGATTTCTAAGTCTGTGGTTCCGAGAGGGGGTAACCAGGCTCACTAATAAAGGTCAAGCCACTTTTCTGCCAGAATGCCCTGCTTCAGCACAGACCAGAAAGGCATTGTGATAAGCGTATCCCCGGTATAGTCAGGGGTTAATGGGAGTCGTCCCCCCAGTATACGGCCAGAACCATGGACCCGGTACTTGTGGTTCGGACTGTCTCCAACCAGCATAATGTTGTGAGAGTGAAATTATGTCTAAGTCCAGCTTTGGTACATTAGAAGCAACTCTGAAACTTAACCTAAGCGTTTTTCGAAGCTACTTTTTGGCTAACTTCTTATAGGAAGGTCTAGGAGCTCTGAAAATGAACGTGCGCGTCTTTCACTCTTCCCGAGGGACTTAGAAGAATTTTGTGATATTTTTTATTAAAATGGTGTATAAGGGTATATATATAAATATATTTTATGCACTGTATATGAGCTGGCGATTTCTAAGTCTGTGGTTCCGAGAGGGGGTAACCAGGCTCACTAATAAAGGTCAAGCCACTTGGCTGCCAGAATGCCCTGCTTCAGCACAGACCAGAAAGGCATTGTGATAAGCGTATCCCCGGTATAGTCAGGGGTTAATGGGAGTCGTCCCCGTCCCCCCAGTATACGGCCAGAACCATGGACCCGGTACTTGTGGTTCGGACTCTCTCCAACCAGCCATAATGTTGTGAGAGTGAAATTATGTCTAAGTCCAGCTTTGGTACATTAGAAGCAACTCTGAAACTTAACCTAAGCGTTTTTCGAAGCTACTTTTTGGCTAACTTCTTATAGGAAGGTCTAGGAGCTCTGAAAATGAACGTGCGCGTCTTTCACTCTTCCCGAGGGACTTAGAAGAATTTTGTGATATTTTTTATTAAAATGGTGTATAAGGGTATATATATACTGTAAATATATTTTATGCACTGTATATGAGCTGGCGATTTCTAAGTCTGTGGTTCCGAGAGGGGGTAACCAGGCTCACTAATAAAGGTCAAGCCACTTGGCTGCCAGAATGCCCTGCTTAAGCACAGACCAGAAAGGCATTGTGATAAGCGTATCCCCGATATAGTCAGGGGTTAATGGGAGTCGTCCCCGTCCCCCCAGTATACGGCCAGAACCATGGACCCGGTACTTGTGGTTCGGACTGTCTCCAACCAGCCATAATGTTGTGAGAGTGAAATTATGTCTAAGTCCAGCTTTGGTACATTAGAAGCAACTCTGAAACTTAACCTAAGCGTTTTTCGAAGCTACTTTTTGGCTAACTTCTTATAGGAAGGTCTAGGAGCTCTGAAAATGAACGTGCGCGTCTTTCACTCTTCCCGAAGGACTTAGAAGAATTTTGTGATATTTTTTATTAAAATGGTGTATAAGGGTATATATATAAATATATTTTATGCACTGTATATGAGCTGGCGATTTCTAAGTCTGTGGTTCCGAGAGGGGGTAACCAGGCTCACTAATAAAGGTCAAGCCACTTTTCTGCCAGAATGCCCTGCTTCAGCACAGACCAGAAAGGCATTGTGATAAGCGTATCCCCGGTATAGTCAGGGGTTAATGGGAGTCGTCCCCCCAGTATACGGCCAGAACCATGGACCCGGTACTTGTGGTTCGGACTGTCTCCAACCAGCATAATGTTGTGAGAGTGAAATTATGTCTAAGTCCAGCTTTGGTACATTAGAAGCAACTCTGAAACTTAACCTAAGCGTTTTTCGAAGCTACTTTTTGGCTAACTTCTTATAGGAAGGTCTAGGAGCTCTGAAAATGAACGTGCGCGTCTTTCACTCTTCCCGAGGGACTTAGAAGAATTTTGTGATATTTTTTATTAAAATGGTGTATAAGGGTATATATATAAATATATTTTATGCACTGTATATGAGCTGGCGATTTCTAAGTCTGTGGTTCCGAGAGGGGGTAACCAGGCTCACTAATAAAGGTCAAGCCACTTGGCTGCCAGAATGCCCTGCTTCTGCACAGACCAGAAAGGCATTGTGATAAGCGTATCCCCGGTATAGTCAGGGGTTAATGGGAGTCGTCCCCGTCCCCCCAGTATACGGCCAGAACCATGGACCCGGTACTTGTGGTTCGGACTCTCTCCAACCAGCCATAATGTTGTGAGAGTGAAATTATGTCTAAGTCCAGCTTTGGTACATTAGAAGCAACTCTGAAACTTAACCTAAGCGTTTTTCGTAGCTACTTTTTGGCTAACTTCTTATAGGAAGGTCTAGGAGCTCTGAAAATGAACGTGCGCGTCTTTCACTCTTCCCGAGGGACTTAGAAGAATTTTGTGATATTTTTTTATAAAAATGGTGTATAAGGGTATATATATAAAAATATTTTATGCACTGTATATGAGCTGGCGATTTCTAAGTCTGTGGTTCCGAGAGGGGGTAACCAGGCTCACTAATAAAAGTCAAGCCACTTGGCTGCCAGAATGCCCTGCTTAAGCACAGACCAGAAAGGCATTGTGATAAGCGTATCCCCGGTATAGTCAGGGGTTAATGGGAGTCGTCCCCGTCCCCCCAGTATACGGCCAGAACCATGGACCCGGTACTTGTGGTTCGGACTCTCTCCAACCAGCCATAATGTTGTGAGAGTGAAATTATGTCTAAGTCCAGCTTTGGTACATTAGAAGCAACTCTGAAACTTAACCTAAGCGTTTTTCGAAGCTACTTTTTGGCTAACTTCTTATAGGAAGGTCTAGGAGCTCTGAAAATGAACGTGCGCGTCTTTCACTCTTCCCGAGGGACTTAGAAGAATTTTGTGATATTTTTTATTAAAATGGTGTATAAGGGTATATATATAAATATATTTTATGCACTGTATATGAGCTGGCGATTTCTAAGTCTGTGGTTCCGAGAGGGGGTAACCAGGCTCACTAATAAAGGTCAAGCCACTTGGCTGCCAGAATGCCCTGCTTCAGCACAGACCAGAAAGGCATTGTGATAAGCGTATCCCCGATATAGTCAGGGGTTAATGGGAGTCGTCCCCGTCCCCCCAGTATACGGCCAGAACCATGGACCCGGTACTTGTGGTTCGGACTGTCTCAACCAGCCATAATGTTGTGAGAGTGAAATTATGTCTAAGTCCAGCTTTGGTACATTAGAAGCAACTCTGAAACTTAACCTAAGCGTTTTTCGAAGCTACTTTTTGGCTAACTTCTTATAGGAAGGTCTAGGAGCTCTGAAAATGAACGTGCGCGTCTTTCACTCTTCCCGAAGGACTTAGAAGAATTTTGTGATATTTTTTATTAAAATGGTGTATAAGGGTATATATATAAATATATTTTATGCACTGTATATGAGCTGGCGATTTCTAAGTCTGTGGTTCCGAGAGGGGGTAACCAGGCTCACTAATAAAGGTCAAGCCACTTTTCTGCCAGAATGCCCTGCTTCAGCACAGACCAGAAAGGCATTGTGATAAGCGTATCCCCGGTATAGTCAGGGGTTAATGGGAGTCGTCCCCCCAGTATACGGCCAGAACCATGGACCCGGTACTTGTGGTTCGGACTGTCTCCAACCAGCATAATGTTGTGAGAGTGAAATTATGTCTAAGTCCAGCTTTGGTACATTAGAAGCAACTCTGAAACTTAACCTAAGCGTTTTTCGAAGCTACTTTTTGGCTAACTTCTTATAGGAAGGTCTAGGAGCTCTGAAAATGAACGTGCGCGTCTTTCACTCTTCCCGAGGGACTTAGAAGAATTTTGTGATATTTTTTATTAAAATGGTGTATAAGGGTATATATATAAATATATTTTATGCACTGTATATGAGCTGGCGATTTCTAAGTCTGTGGTTCCGAGAGGGGGTAACCAGGCTCACTAATAAAGGTCAAGCCACTTGGCTGCCAGAATGCCCTGCTTCTGCACAGACCAGAAAGGCATTGTGATAAGCGTATCCCCGGTATAGTCAGGGGTTAATGGGAGTCGTCCCCGTCCCCCCAGTATACGGCCAGAACCATGGACCCGGTACTTGTGGTTCGGACTCTCTCCAACCAGCCATAATGTTGTGAGAGTGAAATTATGTCTAAGTCCAGCTTTGGTACATTAGAAGCAACTCTGAAACTTAACCTAAGCGTTTTTCGTAGCTACTTTTTGGCTAACTTCTTATAGGAAGGTCTAGGAGCTCTGAAAATGAACGTGCGCGTCTTTCACTCTTCCCGAGGGACTTAGAAGAATTTTGTGATATTTTTTTATAAAAATGGTGTATAAGGGTATATATATAAAAATATTTTATGCACTGTATATGAGCTGGCGATTTCTAAGTCTGTGGTTCCGAGAGGGGGTAACCAGGCTCACTAATAAAAGTCAAGCCACTTGGCTGCCAGAATGCCCTGCTTAAGCACAGACCAGAAAGGCATTGTGATAAGCGTATCCCCGGTATAGTCAGGGGTTAATGGGAGTCGTCCCCGTCCCCCCAGTATACGGCCAGAACCATGGACCCGGTACTTGTGGTTCGGACTCTCTCCAACCAGCCATAATGTTGTGAGAGTGAAATTATGTCTAAGTCCAGCTTTGGTACATTAGAAGCAACTCTGAAACTTAACCTAAGCGTTTTTCGAAGCTACTTTTTGGCTAACTTCTTATAGGAAGGTCTAGGAGCTCTGAAAATGAACGTGCGCGTCTTTCACTCTTCCCGAGGGACTTAGAAGAATTTTGTGATATTTTTTATTAAAATGGTGTATAAGGGTATATATATAAATATATTTTATGCACTGTATATGAGCTGGCGATTTCTAAGTCTGTGGTTCCGAGAGGGGGTAACCAGGCTCACTAATAAAGGTCAAGCCACTTGGCTGCCAGAATGCCCTGCTTCAGCACAGACCAGAAAGGCATTGTGATAAGCGTATCCCCGATATAGTCAGGGGTTAATGGGAGTCGTCCCCGTCCCCCCAGTATACGGCCAGAACCATGGACCCGGTACTTGTGGTTCGGACTGTCTCAACCAGCCATAATGTTGTGAGAGTGAAATTATGTCTAAGTCCAGCTTTGGTACATTAGAAGCAACTCTGAAACTTAACCTAAGCGTTTTTCGAAGCTACTTTTTGGCTAACTTCTTATAGGAAGGTCTAGGAGCTCTGAAAATGAACGTGCGCGTCTTTCACTCTTCCCGAAGGACTTAGAAGAATTTTGTGATATTTTTTATTAAAATGGTGTATAAGGGTATATATATAAATATATTTTATGCACTGTATATGAGCTGGCGATTTCTAAGTCTGTGGTTCCGAGAGGGGGTAACCAGGCTCACTAATAAAGGTCAAGCCACTTTTCTGCCAGAATGCCCTGCTTCAGCACAGACCAGAAAGGCATTGTGATAAGCGTATCCCCGGTATAGTCAGGGGTTAATGGGAGTCGTCCCCCCAGTATACGGCCAGAACCATGGACCCGGTACTTGTGGTTCGGACTGTCTCCAACCAGCATAATGTTGTGAGAGTGAAATTATGTCTAAGTCCAGCTTTGGTACATTAGAAGCAACTCTGAAACTTAACCTAAGCGTTTTTCGAAGCTACTTTTTGGCTAACTTCTTATAGGAAGGTCTAGGAGCTCTGAAAATGAACGTGCGCGTCTTTCACTCTTCCCGAGGGACTTAGAAGAATTTTGTGATATTTTTTATTAAAATGGTGTATAAGGGTATATATATAAATATATTTTATGCACTGTATATGAGCTGGCGATTTCTAAGTCTGTGGTTCCGAGAGGGGGTAACCAGGCTCACTAATAAAGGTCAAGCCACTTGGCTGCCAGAATGCCCTGCTTCAGCACAGACCAGAAAGGCATTGTGATAAGCGTATCCCCGGTATAGTCAGGGGTTAATGGGAGTCGTCCCCGTCCCCCCAGTATACGGCCAGAACCATGGACCCGGTACTTGTGGTTCGGACTCTCTCCAACCAGCCATAATGTTGTGAGAGTGAAATTATGTCTAAGTCCAGCTTTGGTACATTAGAAGCAACTCTGAAACTTAACCTAAGCGTTTTTCGAAACTACTTTTTGGCTAACTTCTTATAGGAAGGTCTAGGAGCTCTGAAAATGAACGTGCGAGTCTTTCACTCTTCCCGAGGGACTTAGAAGAATTTTGTGATATTTTTTATTAAAATGGTGTATAAGGGTATATATATATATATATATATATATTTTATGCACTGTATATGAGCTGGCGATTTCTAAGTCTGTGGTTCCGAGAGGGGGTAACCAGGCTCACTAATAAAGGTCAAGCCACTTGGCTGCCAGAATGCCCTGCTTAAGCACAGACCAGAAAGGCATTGTGATAAGCGTATCCCCGATATAGTCAGGGGTTAATGGGAGTCGTCCCCGTCCCCCCAGTATACGGCCAGAACCATGGACCCGGTACTTGTGGTTCGGACTGTCTCCAACCAGCCATAATGTTGTGAGAGTGAAATTATGTCTAAGTCCAGCTTTGGTACATTAGAAGCAACTCTGAAACTTAACCTAAGCGTTTTTCGAAGCTACTTTTTGGCTAACTTCTTATAGGAAGGTCTAGGAGATCTGAAAATGAAGGTGCGCGTCTTTCACTCTTCCCGAGGGACTTAGAAGAATTTTGTGATATTTTTTATTAAAATGGTGTATAAGGGTATATATATAAATATATTTTATGCACTGTATATGAGCTGGCGATTTCTAAGTCTGTGGTTCCGAGAGGGGGTAACCAGGCTCACTAATAAAGGTCAAGCCACTTTTCTGCCAGAATGCCCTGCTTCAGCACAGACCAGAAAGGCATTGTGATAAGCGTATCCCCGGTATAGTCAGGGGTTAATGGGAGTCGTCCCCCCAGTATACGGCCAGAACCATGGACCCGGTACTTGTGGTTCGGACTGTCTCCAACCAGCCATAATGTTGTGAGAGTGAAATTATGTCTAAGTCCAGCTTTGGTACATTAGAAGCAACTCTGAAACTTAACCTAAGCGTTTTTCGAAGCTACTTTTTGGCTAACTTCTTATAGGAAGGTCTAGGAGCTCTGAAAATGAACGTGCGCGTCTTTCACTCTTCCCGAGGGACTTAGAAGAATTTTGTGATATTTTTTATTAAAATGGTGTATAAGGGTATATATATAAATATATTTTATGCACTGTATATGAGCTGGCGATTTCTAAGTCTGTGGTTCCGAGAGGGGGTAACCAGGCTCACTAATAAAGGTCAAGCCACTTGGCTGCCAGAATGCCCTGCTTCAGCACAGACCAGAAAGGCATTGTGATAAGCGTATCCCCGGTATAGTCAGGGGTTAATGGGAGTCGTCCCCGTCCCCCCAGTATACGGCCAGAACCATGGACCCGGTACTTGTGGTTCGGACTCTCTCCAACCAGCCATAATGTTGTGAGAGTAAAATTATGTCTAAGTCCAGCTTTGGTACATTAGAAGCAACTCTGAAACTTAACCTAAGCGTTTTTCGAAGCTACTTTTTGGCTAACTTCTTATAGGAAGGTCTAGGAGCTCTGAAAATGAACGTGCGCGTCTTTCACACTTCCCGAGGGACTTAGAAGAATTTTGTGATATTTTTTATTAAAATGGTGTATAAGGGTATATATATAAATATATTTTATGCACTGTATATGAGCTGGCGATTTCTAAGTCTGTGGTTCCGAGAGGGGGTAACCAGGCTCACTAATAAAGGTCAAGCCACTTGGCTGCCAGAATGCCCTGCTTCAGCACAGACCAGAAAGGCATTGTGATAAGCGTATCCCCGGTATAGTCAGGGGTTAATGGGAGTCGTCCCCGTCCCCCCAGTATACGGCCAGAACCATGGACCCGGTAATTGTGGTTCGGACTGTCTCCAACCAGCCATAATGTTGTGAGAGTGAAATTTTGTCTAAGTCCAGCTATGGTACATTAGAAGCAACTCTGAAACTTAACCTAAGCGTTTTTCGAAGCTACTTTTTTGCTAACTTCTTATAGGAAGGTCTAGGAGCTCTGAAAATGAACGTGCGCGTCTTTCACTCTTCCCGAGGGACTTAGAAGAATTTTGTGATATTTTTTATTAAATGGTGTATAAGGGTATATATATAAATATATTTTATGCACTGTATATGAGCTGGCGATTTCTAAGTCTGTGGTTCCGAGAGGGGGTAACCAGGCTCACTAATAAAGGTCAAGCCACTTGGCTGCCAGAATGCCCTGCTTCAGCACAGACCAGAAAGGCATTGTGATAAGCGTATTCCCGGTATAGTCAGGGGTTAATGGGAGTCGTCCCCGTCCCCCCAGTATACGGCCAGAACCATGGACCCGGTACTTGTAGTTCGGACTGTCTCCAACCAGCCATAATGTTGTGAGAGTGAAATTATGTCTAAGTCCAGCTTTGGTACATTAGAAGCAACTCTGAAACTTAACCTAAGCGTTTTTCGAAGCTACTTTTTGGCTAACTTCTTATAGGAAGGTCTAGGAGCTCTGAAAATGAACGTACGCGTCTTTCACTCTTCCCGAGGGACTTAGAAGAATTTTGTGATATTTTTTATTAAATGGTGTATAAGGGAATATATATAAATATATTTTATGCACTGTATATGAGCTGGCGATTTCTAAGTCTGTGGTTCCGAGAGGGGGTAACCAGGCTCACTAATAAAGGTCAAGCCACTTGGCTGCCAGAATGCCCTGCTTCAGCACAGACCAGAAAGGCATTGTGATAAGCGTATCCCCGGTATAGTCAGGGGTTAATGGGAGTCGTCCCCGTCCCCCCAGTATACGGCCAGAACCATGGACCCGGTACTTGTGGTTCGGACTCTCTCCAACCAGCCATAATGTTGTGAGAGTGAAATTATGTCTAAGTCCAGCTTTGGTACATTAGAAGCAACTCTGAAACTTAACCTAAGCGTTTTTCGAAGCTACTTTTTGGCTAACTTCTTATAGGAAGGTCTAGGAGCTCTGAAAATGAACGTGCGCGTCTTTCACTCTTCCCGAGGGACTTAGAAGAAATTTGTGATATTTTTTATTAAAATGGTGTATAAGGGTATATATATAAATATATTTTATGCACTGTATATGAGCTGGCGATTTCTAAGTCTGTGGTTCCGAGAGGGGGTAACCAGGCTCACTAATAAAGGCCAAGCCACTTGGCTGCCAGAATGCCCTGCTTCAGCACAGACCAGAAAGGCATTGTGATAAGCGTATCCCCGGTATAGTCAGGGGTTAATGGGAGTCGTCCCCGTCCCCCCAGTATACGGCCAGAACCATGGACCCGGTACTTGTGGTTCGGACTGTCTCCAACCAGCCATAATGTTGTGAGAGTGAAATTATGTCTAAGTCCAGCTTTGGTACATTAGAAGCAACTCTGAAACTTAACCTAAGCGTTTTTCGAAGCTACTTTTTGGCTAACTTCTTATAGGAAGGTCTAGGAGCTCTGAAAATGAACGTGCGCGTCTTTCACTCTTCCCGAGGGACTTAGAAGAAATTTGTGATATTTTTTATTAAAATGGTGTATAAGGGTATATATATAAATATATTTTATGCACTGTATATGAGCTGGCGATTTCTAAGTCTGTGGTTCCGAGAGGGGGTAACCAGGCTCACTAATAAAGGCCAAGCCACTTGGCTGCCAGAATGCCCTGCTTCAGCACAGACCAGAAAGGCATTGTGATAAGCGTATCCCCGGTATAGTCAGGGGTTAATGGGAGTCGTCCCCGTCCCCCCAGTATACGGCCAGAACCATGGACCCGGTACTTGTGGTTCGGACTGTCTCCAACCAGCCATAATGTTGTGAGAGTGAAATTATGTTTAATTCCAGTTTTGGTACATTAGAAGCAACTCTGAAACTTAACCTAAGCGTTTTTCGAAGCTACTTTTTGGCTAACTTCTTATAGGAAGGTCTAGGAGCTCTGAAAATGAACGTGCGCGTCTTTCACTCTTCCCGAGGGACTTAGAAGAATTTTGTGATATTTTTTATTAAATGGTGTATAAGGGTATATATATAAATATATTTTATGCACTGTATATGAGCTGGCGATTTCTAAGTCTGTGGTTCCGAGAGGGGGTAACCAGGCTCACTAATAAAGGTCAAGCCACTTGGCTGCCAGAATTCCCTGCTTCAGCACAGACCAGAAAGGCATTGTGATAAGCGTATCCCCGGTATAGTCAGGGGTTAATGGGAGTCGTCCCCGTCCCCCCAGTATACGGCCAGAACCATGGACCCGGTACTTGTGGTTCGGACTGTCTCCAACCAGCCATAATGTTGTGAGAGTGAAATTATGTCTAAGTCCAGCTTTGGTACATTAGAAGCAACTCTGAAACTTAACCTAAGCGTTTTTCGAAGCTACTTTGTGGCTAACTTCTTATAGGAAGGTCTAGGAGCTCTGAAAATGAACGTGCGCGTCTTTCACTCTTCCCGAGGGACTTAGAAGAATTTTGTGATATTTTTTATTAAATGGTGTATAAGGGTATATATATAAATATATTTTATGCACTGTATATGAGCTTGCGATTTCTAAGTCTGTGGTTCCGAGAGGGGGTAACCAGGCTCACTAATAAAGGTCAAGCCACTTGGCTGCCAGTATGCCCTGCTTCAGCACAGACCAGAAAGTCATTGTGATAAGCGTATCCCCGGTATAGTCAGGGGTTAATGGGAGTCGTCCCCGTCCCCCCAGTATACGGCCAGAACCATGGACCCGGTACTTGTGGTTCGGACTCTCTCCAAACAGCCATAATGTTGTGAGAGTGAAATTATGTCTAAGTCCAGCTTTGGTACATTAGAAGCAACTCTGAAACTTAACCTAAGCGTTTTTCGAAGCTACTTTTTGGCTAACTTCTTATAGGAAGGTCTAGGAGCTCTGAAAATGAACGTGCGCGTCTTTCACTCTTCCCGAGGGACTTAGAAGAAATTTGTGATATTTTTTATTAAAATGGTGTATAAGGGTATATATATAAATATATTTTATGCACTGTATATGAGCTGGCGATTTCTAAGTCTGTGGTTCCGAGAGGGGGTAACCAGGCTCACTAATAAAGGCCAAGCCACTTGGCTGCCAGAATGCCCTGCTTCAGCACAGACCAGAAAGGCATTGTGATAAGCATATCCCCGGTATAGTCAGGGGTTAATGGGAGTCGTCCCCGTCCCCCCAGTATACGGCCAGAACCATGGACCCGGTACTTGTGGTTCGGACTGTCTCCAACCAGCCATAATGTTGTGAGAGTGAAATTATGTCTAATTCCAGTTTTGGTACATTAGAAGCAACTCTGAAACTTAACCTAAGCGTTTTTCGAAGCTACTTTTTGGCTAACTTCTTATAGGAAGGTCTAGGAGCTCTGAAAATGAACGTGCGCGTCTTTCACTCTTCCCGAGGGACTTAGAAGAATTTTGTGATATTTTTTATTAAAATGGTGTATAAGGGTATATATATAAATATATTTTATGCACTGTATATGAGCTGGCGATTTCTAAGTCTGTGGATCCGAGAGGGGGTAACCAGGCTCACTAATAAAGGTCAAGCCACTTGGCTGCCAGAATGCCCTGCTTCAGCACAGACCAGAAAGGCATTGTGATAAGCGTATCCCCGGTATAGTCAGGGGTTAATGGGAGTCGTCCCCGTCCCCCCAGTATACGGCCAGAACCATGGACCCGGTACTTGTGGTTCGGACTGTCTCCAACCAGCCATAATGTTGTGAGAGTGAAATTATGTTTAATTCCAGTTTTGGTACATTAGAAGCAACTCTGAAACTTAACCTAAGCGTTTTTCGAAGCTACTTTTTGGCTAACTTCTTATAGGAAGGTCTAGGAGCTCTGAAAATGAACGTGCGCGTCTGTCACTCTTCCCGAGGGACTTAGAAGAATTTTGTGATATTTTTTATTAAAATGGTGTATAAGGGTATATATATAAATATATTTTATGCACTGTATATGAGCTGGCGATTTCTAAGTCTGTGGATCCGAGAGGGGGTAACCAGGCTCACTAATAAAGGTCAAGCCACTTGGCTGCCAGAATGCCCTGCTTCAGCACAGACCAGAAAGGCATTGTGATAAGCGTATCCCCGGTATAGTCAGGGGTTAATGGGAGTCGTCCCCGTCCCCCCAGTATACGGCCAGAACCATGGACCCGGTACTTGTGGTTCGGACTGTCTCCAACCAGCCATAATGTTGTGAGAGTGAAATTATGTCTAAGTCCAGCTTTGGTACATTAGAAGCAACTCTGAAACTTAACCTAAGCGTTTTTCGAAGCTACTTTTTGGCTAACTTCTTATAGGAAGGTCTAGGAGATCTGAAAATGAACGTGCGCGTCTTTTACTCTTCCCGAGGGACTTAGAAGAATTTTGTGATATTTTTTATTAAATGGTGTATAAGGGTATATATATAAATATATTTTATGCACTGTATATGAGCTGGCGATTTCTAAGTCTGTGGTTCCGAGAGGGGGTAACCAGGCTCACTAATAAAGGTCAAGCCACTTGGCTGCCAGAATGCCCTGCTTCAGCACAGACCAGAAAGGCATTGTGATAAGCGTATCCCCGGTATAGTCAGGGGTTAATGGGAGTCGTCCCCGTCCCCCCAGTATACGGCCAGAACCATGGACCCGGTACTTGTGGTTCGGACTGTCTCCAACCAGCCATAATGTTGTGAGAGTGAAATTATGTCTAAGTCCAGCTTTGGTACATTAGAAGCAACTCTGAAACTTAACCTAAGCGTTTTTCGAAGCTACTTTTTGGCTAACTTCTTATAGGAAGGTCTAGGAGCTCTGAAAATGAACGTGCGCGTCTTTCACTCTTCCCGAGGGACTTAGAAGAAATTTGTGATATTTTTTATTAAAATGGTGTATAAGGGTATATATATAAATATATTTTATGCACTGTATATGAGCTGGCGATTTCTAAGTCTGTGGTTCCGAGAGGGGGTAACCAGGCTCACTAATAAAGGCCAAGCCACTTGGCTGCCAGAATGCCCTGCTTCAGCACAGACCAGAAAGGCATTGTGATAAGCGTATCCCCGGTATAGTCAGGGGTTAATGGGAGTCGTCCCCGTCCCCCCAGTATACGGCCAGAACCATGGACCCGGTACTTGTGGTTCGGACTGTCTCCAACCAGCCATAATGTTGTGAGAGTGAAATTATGTTTAATTCCAGTTTTGGTACATTAGAAGCAACTCTGAAACTTAACCTAAGCGTTTTTCGAAGCTACTTTTTGGCTAACTTCTTATAGGAAGGTCTAGGAGCTCTGAAAATGAACGTGCGCGTCTTTCACTCTTCCCGAGGGACTTAGAAGAATTTTGTGATATTTTTTATTAAATGGTGTATAAGGGTATATATATAAATATATTTTATGCACTGTATATGAGCTGGCGATTTCTAAGTCTGTGGTTCCGAGAGGGGGTAACCAGGCTCACTAATAAAGGTCAAGCCACTTGGCTGCCAGAATTCCCTGCTTCAGCACAGACCAGAAAGGCATTGTGATAAGCGTATCCCCGGTATAGTCAGGGGTTAATGGGAGTCGTCCCCGTCCCCCCAGTATACGGCCAGAACCATGGACCCGGTACTTGTGGTTCGGACTGTCTCCAACCAGCCATAATGTTGTGAGAGTGAAATTATGTCTAAGTCCAGCTTTGGTACATTAGAAGCAACTCTGAAACTTAACCTAAGCGTTTTTCGAAGCTACTTTGTGGCTAACTTCTTATAGGAAGGTCTAGGAGCTCTGAAAATGAACGTGCGCGTCTTTCACTCTTCCCGAGGGACTTAGAAGAATTTTGTGATATTTTTTATTAAATGGTGTATAAGGGTATATATATAAATATATTTTATGCACTGTATATGAGCTTGCGATTTCTAAGTCTGTGGTTCCGAGAGGGGGTAACCAGGCTCACTAATAAAGGTCAAGCCACTTGGCTGCCAGTATGCCCTGCTTCAGCACAGACCAGAAAGTCATTGTGATAAGCGTATCCCCGGTATAGTCAGGGGTTAATGGGAGTCGTCCCCGTCCCCCCAGTATACGGCCAGAACCATGGACCCGGTACTTGTGGTTCGGACTCTCTCCAACCAGCCATAATGTTGTGAGAGTGAAATTATGTCTAAGTCCAGCTTTGGTACATTAGAAGCAACTCTGAAACTTAACCTAAGCGTTTTTCGAAGCTACTTTTTGGCTAACTTCTTATAGGAAGGTCTAGGAGCTCTGAAAATGAACGTGCGCGTCTTTCACTCTTCCCGAGGGACTTAGAAGAAATTTGTGATATTTTTTATTAAAATGGTGTATAAGGGTATATATATAAATATATTTTATGCACTGTATATGAGCTGGCGATTTCTAAGTCTGTGGTTCCGAGAGGGGGTAACCAGGCTCACTAATAAAGGCCAAGCCACTTGGCTGCCAGAATGCCCTGCTTCAGCACAGACCAGAAAGGCATTGTGATAAGCATATCCCCGGTATAGTCAGGGGTTAATGGGAGTCGTCCCCGTCCCCCCAGTATACGGCCAGAACCATGGACCCGGTACTTGTGGTTCGGACTGTCTCCAACCAGCCATAATGTTGTGAGAGTGAAATTATGTCTAATTCCAGTTTTGGTACATTAGAAGCAACTCTGAAACTTAACCTAAGCGTTTTTCGAAGCTACTTTTTGGCTAACTTCTTATAGGAAGGTCTAGGAGCTCTGAAAATGAACGTGCGCGTCTTTCACTCTTCCCGAGGGACTTAGAAGAATTTTGTGATATTTTTTATTAAAATGGTGTATAAGGGTATATATATAAATATATTTTATGCACTGTATATGAGCTGGCGATTTCTAAGTCTGTGGATCCGAGAGGGGGTAACCAGGCTCACTAATAAAGGTCAAGCCACTTGGCTGCCAGAATGCCCTGCTTCAGCACAGACCAGAAAGGCATTGTGATAAGCGTATCCCCGGTATAGTCAGGGGTTAATGGGAGTCGTCCCCGTCCCCCCAGTATACGGCCAGAACCATGGACCCGGTACTTGTGGTTCGGACTGTCTCCAACCAGCCATAATGTTGTGAGAGTGAAATTATGTCTAAGTCCAGCTTTGGTACATTAGAAGCAACTCTGTAACTTAACCTAAGCGTTTTTCGAAGCTACTTTTTGGCTAACTTCTTATAGGAAGGTCTAGGATCTCTGAAAATGAACGTGCGCGTCTTTCACTCTTCCCGAGGGACTTAGAAGAATTTTGTGATATTTTTTATTAAATGGTGTATAAGGGTATATATATAAATATATTTTATGCACTGTATATGAGCTGGCGATTTCTAAGTCTGTGGTTCCGAGAGGGGGTAACCAGGCTCACTAATAAAGGTCAAGCCACTTGGCTGCCAGAATGCCCTGCTTCAGCACAGACCAGAAAGGCATTGTTATAAGCGTATCCCGGTATAGTCAGGGGTTAATGGGAGTCGTCCCCGTCCCCCCAGTATACGGCCAGAACCATGGACCCGGTACTTGTGGTTCGGACTGTCTCCAACCAGCCATAATGTTGTGAGAGTGAAATTATGTCTAAGTCCAGCTTTGGTACATTAGAAGCAACTCTGAAACTTAACCTAAGCGTTTTTCGAAGCTACTTTTTGGCTAACTTCTTATAGGAAGGTCTAGGAGCTCTGAAAATGAACGTGCGCGTCTTTCACACTTTCCGAGGGACTTAGAAGAATTTTGTGATATTTTTTATTAAATGGTGTATAAGGGTATATATATAAATATATTTTATGCACTGTATATGAGCTGGCGATTTCTAAGTCTGTGGTTCCGAGAGGGGGTAACCAGGCTCACTAATAAAGGTCAAGCCACTTGGCTGCCAGAATGCCGTGCTTCAGCACAGACCAGAAAGGCATTGTGATAAGCGTATCCCCGGTATAGTCAGGGGTTAATGGGAGTCATCCCCGTCCCCCCAGTATACGGCCAGAACCATGGACCCGGTACTTGTGGTTCGGACTCTCTCCAACCAGCCATAATGTTGTGAGAGTGAAATTATGTCTAAGTCCAGCTTTGGTACATTAGAAGCAACTCTGAAACTTAACCTAAGCGTTTTTCGAAGCTACTTTTTGGCTAACTTCTTATAGGAAGGTCTAGGAGCTCTGAAAATGAACGTGCGCGTCTTTCACTCTTCCCGAGGGACTTAGAAGAATTTTGTGATATTTTTTATAAAATGGTGTATAAGGGTATATATATAAATATATTTTATGCACTGTATATGAGCTGGCGATTTCTAAGTCTGTGGTTCCGAGAGGGGGTAACCAGGCTCACTAATAAAGGTCAAGCCACTTGGCTGCCAGAATGCCCTGCTTCAGCACAGACCAGAAAGTCATTGTGATAAGCGTATCCCCGGTATAGTCAGGGGTTAATGGGAGTCGTCCCCGTCCCCCCAGTATACGGCCAGAACCATGGACCCGGTACTTGTGGTTCGGACTGTCTCCAACCAGCCATAATGTTGTGAGAGTGAAATTATGTCTAAGTCCAGCTTTGGTACATTAGAAGCAACTCTGAAACTTAACCTAAGCGTTTTTCGAAGCTACTTTGTGGCTAACTTCTTATAGGAAGGGCTAGGAGCTCTGAAAATGAACGTGCGCGTCTTTCACTCTTCCCGAGGGACTTAGAAGAATTTTGTGATATTTTTTATTAAATGGTGTATAAGGGTATATATATAAATATATTTTATGCACTGTATATGAGCTTGCGATTTCTAAGTCTGTGGTTCCGAGAGGGGGTAACCAGGCTCACTAATAAAGGTCAAGCCACTTGGCTGCCAGTATGCCCTGCTTCAGCACAGACCAGAAAGTCATTGTGATAAGCGTATCCCCGGTATAGTCAGGGGTTAATGGGAGTCGTCCCCGTCCCCCCAGTATACGGCCAGAACCATGGACCCGGTACTTGTGGTTCGGACTCTCTCCAACCAGCCATAATGTTGTGAGAGTGAAATTATGTCTAAGTCCAGCTTTGGTACATTAGAAGCAACTCTGAAACTTAACCTAAGCGTTTTTCGAAGCTACTTTTTGGCTAACTTCTTATAGGAAGGTCTAGGAGCTCTGAAAATGAACGTGCGCGTCTTTCACTCTTCCCGAGGGACTTAGAAGAATTTTGTGATATTTTTTATTAAAATGGTGTATAAGGGTATATATATAAATATATTTTATGCACTGTATATGAGCTGGCGATTTCTAAGTCTGTGGTTCCGAGAGGGGGTAACCAGGCTCACTAATAAAGGTCAAGCCACTTGGCTGCCAGAATGCCCTGCTTCAGCACAGACCAGAAAGGCATTGTGATAAGCGTATCCCCGGTATAGTCAGGGGTTAATGGGAGTCGTCCCCGTCCCCCCAGTATACGGCCAGAACCATGGACCCGGTACTTGTGGTTCGGACTCTCTCCAACCAGCCATAATGTTGTGAGAGTGAAATTATGTCTAAGTCCAGCTTTGGTACATTAGAAGCAACTCTGAAACTTAACCTAAGCGTTTTTCGTAGCTACTTTTTGGCTAACTTCTTATAGGAAGGTCTAGGAGCTCTGAAAATGAACGTGCGCGTCTTTCACTCTTCCCGAGGGACTTAGAAGAATTTTGTGATATTTTTTTATAAAAATGGTGTATAAGGGTATATATATAAAAATATTTTATGCACTGTATATGAGCTGGCGATTTCTAAGTCTGTGGTTCCGAGAGGGGGTAACCAGGCTCACTAATAAAAGTCAAGCCACTTGGCTGCCAGAATGCCCTGCTTAAGCACAGACCAGAAAGGCATTGTGATAAGCGTATCCCCGGTATAGTCAGGGGTTAATGGGAGTCGTCCCCGTCCCCCCAGTATACGGCCAGAACCATGGACCCGGTACTTGTGGTTCGGACTCTCTCCAACCAGCCATAATGTTGTGAGAGTGAAATTATGTCTAAGTCCAGCTTTGGTACATTAGAAGCAACTCTGAAACTTAACCTAAGCGTTTTTCGAAGCTACTTTTTGGCTAACTTCTTATAGGAAGGTCTAGGAGCTCTGAAAATGAACGTGCGCGTCTTTCACTCTTCCCGAGGGACTTAGAAGAATTTTGTGATATTTTTTATTAAAATGGTGTATAAGGGTATATATATAAATATATTTTATGCACTGTATATGAGCTGGCGATTTCTAAGTCTGTGGTTCCGAGAGGGGGTAACCAGGCTCACTAATAAAGGTCAAGCCACTTGGCTGCCAGAATGCCCTGCTTCAGCACAGACCAGAAAGGCATTGTGATAAGCGTATCCCCGATATAGTCAGGGGTTAATGGGAGTCGTCCCCGTCCCCCCAGTATACGGCCAGAACCATGGACCCGGTACTTGTGGTTCGGACTGTCTCCAACCAGCCATAATGTTGTGAGAGTGAAATTATGTCTAAGTCCAGCTTTGGTACATTAGAAGCAACTCTGAAACTTAACCTAAGCGTTTTTCGAAGCTACTTTTTGGCTAACTTCTTATAGGAAGGTCTAGGAGCTCTGAAAATGAACGTGCGCGTCTTTCACTCTTCCCGAAGGACTTAGAAGAATTTTGTGATATTTTTTATTAAAATGGTGTATAAGGGTATATATATAAATATATTTTATGCACTGTATATGAGCTGGCGATTTCTAAGTCTGTGGTTCCGAGAGGGGGTAACCAGGCTCACTAATAAAGGTCAAGCCACTTTTCTGCCAGAATGCCCTGCTTCAGCACAGACCAGAAAGGCATTGTGATAAGCGTATCCCCGGTATAGTCAGGGGTTAATGGGAGTCGTCCCCCCAGTATACGGCCAGAACCATGGACCCGGTACTTGTGGTTCGGACTGTCTCCAACCAGCATAATGTTGTGAGAGTGAAATTATGTCTAAGTCCAGCTTTGGTACATTAGAAGCAACTCTGAAACTTAACCTAAGCGTTTTTCGAGCTACTTTTTGGCTAACTTCTTATAGGAAGGTCTAGGAGCTCTGAAAATGAACGTGCGCGTCTTTCACTCTTCCCGAGGGACTTAGAAGAATTTTGTGATATTTTTTATTAAAATGGTGTATAAGGGTATATATATAAATATATTTTATGCACTGTATATGAGCTGGCGATTTCTAAGTCTGTGGTTCCGAGAGGGGGTAACCAGGCTCACTAATAAAGGTCAAGCCACTTGGCTGCCAGAATGCCCTGCTTCAGCACAGACCAGAAAGGCATTGTGATAAGCGTATCCCCGGTATAGTCAGGGGTTAATGGGAGTCGTCCCCGTCCCCCCAGTATACGGCCAGAACCATGGACCCGGTACTTGTGGTTCGGACTCTCTCCAACCAGCCATAATGTTGTGAGAGTGAAATTATGTCTAAGTCCAGCTTTGGTACATTAGAAGCAACTCTGAAACTTAACCTAAGCGTTTTTCGAAACTACTTTTTGGCTAACTTCTTATAGGAAGGTCTAGGAGCTCTGAAAATGAACGTGCGAGTCTTTCACTCTTCCCGAGGGACTTAGAAGAATTTTGTGATATTTTTTATTAAAATGGTGTATAAGGGTATATATATATATATATATATATTTTATGCACTGTATATGAGCTGGCGATTTCTAAGTCTGTGGTTCCGAGAGGGGGTAACCAGGCTCACTAATAAAGGTCAAGCCACTTGGCTGCCAGAATGCCCTGCTTAAGCACAGACCAGAAAGGCATTGTGATAAGCGTATCCCCGATATAGTCAGGGGTTAATGGGAGTCGTCCCCGTCCCCCCAGTATACGGCCAGAACCATGGACCCGGTACTTGTGGTTCGGACTGTCTCCAACCAGCCATAATGTTGTGAGAGTGAAATTATGTCTAAGTCCAGCTTTGGTACATTAGAAGCAACTCTGAAACTTAACCTAAGCGTTTTTCGAAGCTACTTTTTGGCTAACTTCTTATAGGAAGGTCTAGGAGCTCTGAAAATGAACGTGCGCGTCTTTCACACTTCCCGAGGGACTTAGAAGAATTTTGTGATATTTTTTATTAAAATGGTGTATAAGGGTATATATATAAATATATTTTATGCACTGTATATGAGCTGGCGATTTCTAAGTCTGTGGTTCCGAGAGGGGGTAACCAGGCTCACTAATAAAGGTCAAGCCACTTGGCTGCCAGAATGCCCTGCTTCAGCACAGACCAGAAAGGCATTGTGATAAGCGTATCCCCGGTATAGTCAGGGGTTAATGGGAGTCGTCCCCGTCCCCCCAGTATACGGCCAGAACCATGGACCCGGTAATTGTGGTTCGGACTGTCTCCAACCAGCCATAATGTTGTGAGAGTGAAATTTTGTCTAAGTCCAGCTATGGTACATTAGAAGCAACTCTGAAACTTAACCTAAGCGTTTTTCGAAGCTACTTTTTTGCTAACTTCTTATAGGAAGGTCTAGGAGCTCTGAAAATGAACGTGCGCGTCTTTCACTCTTCCCGAGGGACTTAGAAGAATTTTGTGATATTTTTTATTAAATGGTGTATAAGGGTATATATATAAATATATTTTATGCACTGTATATGAGCTGGCGATTTCTAAGTCTGTGGTTCCGAGAGGGGGTAACCAGGCTCACTAATAAAGGTCAAGCCACTTGGCTGCCAGAATGCCCTGCTTCAGCACAGACCAGAAAGGCATTGTGATAAGCGTATTCCCGGTATAGTCAGGGGTTAATGGGAGTCGTCCCCGTCCCCCCAGTATACGGCCAGAACCATGGACCCGGTACTTGTAGTTCGGACTGTCTCCAACCAGCCATAATGTTGTGAGAGTGAAATTATGTCTAAGTCCAGCTTTGGTACATTAGAAGCAACTCTGAAACTTAACCTAAGCGTTTTTCGAAGCTACTTTTTGGCTAACTTCTTATAGGAAGGTCTAGGAGCTCTGAAAATGAACGTACGCGTCTTTCACTCTTCCCGAGGGACTTAGAAGAATTTTGTGATATTTTTTATTAAATGGTGTATAAGGGAATATATATAAATATATTTTATGCACTGTATATGAGCTGGCGATTTCTAAGTCTGTGGTTCCGAGAGGGGGTAACCAGGCTCACTAATAAAGGTCAAGCCACTTGGCTGCCAGAATGCCCTGCTTCAGCACAGACCAGAAAGGCATTGTGATAAGCGTATCCCCGGTATAGTCAGGGGTTAATGGGAGTCGTCCCCGTCCCCCCAGTATACGGCCAGAACCATGGACCCGGTACTTGTGGTTCGGACTCTCTCCAACCAGCCATAATGTTGTGAGAGTGAAATTATGTCTAAGTCCAGCTTTGGTACATTAGAAGCAACTCTGAAACTTAACCTAAGCGTTTTTCGAAGCTACTTTTTGGCTAACTTCTTATAGGAAGGTCTAGGAGCTCTGAAAATGAACGTGCGCGTCTTTCACTCTTCCCGAGGGACTTAGAAGAAATTTGTGATATTTTTTATTAAAATGGTGTATAAGGGTATATATATAAATATATTTTATGCACTGTATATGAGCTGGCGATTTCTAAGTCTGTGGTTCCGAGAGGGGGTAACCAGGCTCACTAATAAAGGCCAAGCCACTTGGCTGCCAGAATGCCCTGCTTCAGCACAGACCAGAAAGGCATTGTGATAAGCGTATCCCCGGTATAGTCAGGGGTTAATGGGAGTCGTCCCCGTCCCCCCAGTATACGGCCAGAACCATGGACCCGGTACTTGTGGTTCGGACTGTCTCCAACCAGCCATAATGTTGTGAGAGTGAAATTATGTCTAAGTCCAGCTTTGGTACATTAGAAGCAACTCTGAAACTTAACCTAAGCGTTTTTCGAAGCTACTTTTTGGCTAACTTCTTATAGGAAGGTCTAGGAGATCTGAAAATGAACGTGCGCGTCTTTTACTCTTCCCGAGGGACTTAGAAGAATTTTGTGATATTTTTTATTAAATGGTGTATAAGGGTATATATATAAATATATTTTATGCACTGTATATGAGCTGGCGATTTCTAAGTCTGTGGTTCCGAGAGGGGGTAACCAGGCTCACTAATAAAGGTCAAGCCACTTGGCTGCCAGAATGCCCTGCTTCAGCACAGACCAGAAAGGCATTGTGATAAGCGTATCCCCGGTATAGTCAGGGGTTAATGGGAGTCGTCCCCGTCCCCCCAGTATACGGCCAGAACCATGGACCCGGTACTTGTGGTTCGGACTGTCTCCAACCAGCCATAATGTTGTGAGAGTGAAATTATGTCTAAGTCCAGCTTTGGTACATTAGAAGCAACTCTGAAACTTAACCTAAGCGTTTTTCGAAGCTACTTTTTGGCTAACTTCTTATAGGAAGGTCTAGGAGCTCTGAAAATGAACGTGCGCGTCTTTCACTCTTCCCGAGGGACTTAGAAGAAATTTGTGATATTTTTTATTAAAATGGTGTATAAGGGTATATATATAAATATATTTTATGCACTGTATATGAGCTGGCGATTTCTAAGTCTGTGGTTCCGAGAGGGGGTAACCAGGCTCACTAATAAAGGCCAAGCCACTTGGCTGCCAGAATGCCCTGCTTCAGCACAGACCAGAAAGGCATTGTGATAAGCGTATCCCCGGTATAGTCAGGGGTTAATGGGAGTCGTCCCCGTCCCCCCAGTATACGGCCAGAACCATGGACCCGGTACTTGTGGTTCGGACTCTCTCCAACCAGCCATAATGTTGTGAGAGTGAAATTATGTCTAAGTCCAGCTTTGGTACATTAGAAGCAACTCTGAAACTTAACCTAAGCGTTTTTCGAAGCTACTTTTTGGCTAACTTCTTATAGGAAGGTCTAGGAGCTCTGAAAATGAACGTGCGCGTCTTTCACTCTTCCCGAGGGACTTAGAAGAAATTTGTGATATTTTTTATTAAAATGGTGTATAAGGGTATATATATAAATATATTTTATGCACTGTATATGAGCTGGCGATTTCTAAGTCTGTGGTTCCGAGAGGGGGTAACCAGGCTCACTAATAAAGGCCAAGCCACTTGGCTGCCAGAATGCCCTGCTTCAGCACAGACCAGAAAGGCATTGTGATAAGCGTATCCCCGGTATAGTCAGGGGTTAATGGGAGTCGTCCCCGTCCCCCCAGTATACGGCCAGAACCATGGACCCGGTACTTGTGGTTCGGACTGTCTCCAACCAGCCATAATGTTGTGAGAGTGAAATTATGTCTAAGTCCAGCTTTGGTACATTAGAAGCAACTCTGAAACTTAACCTAAGCGTTTTTCGAAGCTACTTTTTGGCTAACTTCTTATAGGAAGGTCTAGGAGATCTGAAAATGAACGTGCGCGTCTTTTACTCTTCCCGAGGGACTTAGAAGAATTTTGTGATATTTTTTATTAAATGGTGTATAAGGGTATATATATAAATATATTTTATGCACTGTATATGAGCTGGCGATTTCTAAGTCTGTGGTTCCGAGAGGGGGTAACCAGGCTCACTAATAAAGGTCAAGCCACTTGGCTGCCAGAATGCCCTGCTTCAGCACAGACCAGAAAGGCATTGTGATAAGCGTATCCCCGGTATAGTCAGGGGTTAATGGGAGTCGTCCCCGTCCCCCCAGTATACGGCCAGAACCATGGACCCGGTACTTGTGGTTCGGACTGTCTCCAACCAGCCATAATGTTGTGAGAGTGAAATTATGTCTAAGTCCAGCTTTGGTACATTAGAAGCAACTCTGAAACTTAACCTAAGCGTTTTTCGAAGCTACTTTTTGGCTAACTTCTTATAGGAAGGTCTAGGAGCTCTGAAAATGAACGTGCGCGTCTTTCACTCTTCCCGAGGGACTTAGAAGAAATTTGTGATATTTTTTATTAAAATGGTGTATAAGGGTATATATATAAATATATTTTATGCACTGTATATGAGCTGGCGATTTCTAAGTCTGTGGTTCCGAGAGGGGGTAACCAGGCTCACTAATAAAGGCCAAGCCACTTGGCTGCCAGAATGCCCTGCTTCAGCACAGACCAGAAAGGCATTGTGATAAGCGTATCCCCGGTATAGTCAGGGGTTAATGGGAGTCGTCCCCGTCCCCCCAGTATACGGCCAGAACCATGGACCCGGTACTTGTGGTTCGGACTGTCTCCAACCAGCCATAATGTTGTGAGAGTGAAATTATGTTTAATTCCAGTTTTGGTACATTAGAAGCAACTCTGAAACTTAACCTAAGCGTTTTTCGAAGCTACTTTTTGGCTAACTTCTTATAGGAAGGTCTAGGAGCTCTGAAAATGAACGTGCGCGTCTTTCACTCTTCCCGAGGGACTTAGAAGAATTTTGTGATATTTTTTATTAAATGGTGTATAAGGGTATATATATAAATATATTTTATGCACTGTATATGAGCTGGCGATTTCTAAGTCTGTGGTTCCGAGAGGGGGTAACCAGGCTCACTAATAAAGGTCAAGCCACTTGGCTGCCAGAATTCCCTGCTTCAGCACAGACCAGAAAGGCATTGTGATAAGCGTATCCCCGGTATAGTCAGGGGTTAATGGGAGTCGTCCCCGTCCCCCCAGTATACGGCCAGAACCATGGACCCGGTACTTGTGGTTCGGACTGTCTCCAACCAGCCATAATGTTGTGAGAGTGAAATTATGTCTAAGTCCAGCTTTGGTACATTAGAAGCAACTCTGAAACTTAACCTAAGCGTTTTTCGAAGCTACTTTGTGGCTAACTTCTTATAGGAAGGTCTAGGAGCTCTGAAAATGAACGTGCGCGTCTTTCACTCTTCCCGAGGGACTTAGAAGAATTTTGTGATATTTTTTATTAAATGGTGTATAAGGGTATATATATAAATATATTTTATGCACTGTATATGAGCTTGCGATTTCTAAGTCTGTGGTTCCGAGAGGGGGTAACCAGGCTCACTAATAAAGGTCAAGCCACTTGGCTGCCAGTATGCCCTGCTTCAGCACAGACCAGAAAGTCATTGTGATAAGCGTATCCCCGGTATAGTCAGGGGTTAATGGGAGTCGTCCCCGTCCCCCCAGTATACGGCCAGAACCATGGACCCGGTACTTGTGGTTCGGACTCTCTCCAACCAGCCATAATGTTGTGAGAGTGAAATTATGTCTAAGTCCAGCTTTGGTACATTAGAAGCAACTCTGAAACTTAACCTAAGCGTTTTTCGAAGCTACTTTTTGGCTAACTTCTTATAGGAAGGTCTAGGAGCTCTGAAAATGAACGTGCGCGTCTTTCACTCTTCCCGAGGGACTTAGAAGAAATTTGTGATATTTTTTATTAAAATGGTGTATAAGGGTATATATATAAATATATTTTATGCACTGTATATGAGCTGGCGATTTCTAAGTCTGTGGTTCCGAGAGGGGGTAACCAGGCTCACTAATAAAGGCCAAGCCACTTGGCTGCCAGAATGCCCTGCTTCAGCACAGACCAGAAAGGCATTGTGATAAGCATATCCCCGGTATAGTCAGGGGTTAATGGGAGTCGTCCCCGTCCCCCCAGTATACGGCCAGAACCATGGACCCGGTACTTGTGGTTCGGACTGTCTCCAACCAGCCATAATGTTGTGAGAGTGAAATTATGTCTAATTCCAGTTTTGGTACATTAGAAGCAACTCTGAAACTTAACCTAAGCGTTTTTCGAAGCTACTTTTTGGCTAACTTCTTATAGGAAGGTCTAGGAGCTCTGAAAATGAACGTGCGCGTCTTTCACTCTTCCCGAGGGACTTAGAAGAATTTTGTGATATTTTTTATTAAAATGGTGTATAAGGGTATATATATAAATATATTTTATGCACTGTATATGAGCTGGCGATTTCTAAGTCTGTGGATCCGAGAGGGGGTAACCAGGCTCACTAATAAAGGTCAAGCCACTTGGCTGCCAGAATGCCCTGCTTCAGCACAGACCAGAAAGGCATTGTGATAAGCGTATCCCCGGTATAGTCAGGGGTTAATGGGAGTCGTCCCCGTCCCCCCAGTATACGGCCAGAACCATGGACCCGGTACTTGTGGTTCGGACTGTCTCCAACCAGCCATAATGTTGTGAGAGTGAAATTATGTCTAAGTCCAGCTTTGGTACATTAGAAGCAACTCTGTAACTTAACCTAAGCGTTTTTCGAAGCTACTTTTTGGCTAACTTCTTATAGGAAGGTCTAGGAGCTCTGAAAATGAACGTGCGCGTCTTTCACACTTTCCGAGGGACTTAGAAGAATTTTGTGATATTTTTTATTAAAATGGTGTATAAGGGTATATATATAAATATATTTTATGCACTGTATATGAGCTGGCGATTTCTAAGTCTGTGGTTCCGAGAGGGGGTAACCAGGCTCACTAATAAAGGTCAAGCCACTTGGCTGCCAGAATGCCCTGCTTCAGCACAGACCAGAAAGGCATTGTTATAAGCGTATCCCGGTATAGTCAGGGGTTAATGGGAGTCGTCCCCGTCCCCCCAGTATACGGCCAGAACCATGGACCCGGTACTTGTGGTTCGGACTGTCTCCAACCAGCCATAATGTTGTGAGAGTGAAATTATGTCTAAGTCCAGCTTTGGTACATTAGAAGCAACTCTGAAACTTAACCTAAGCGTTTTTCGAAGCTACTTTTTGGCTAACTTCTTATAGGAAGGTCTAGGAGCTCTGAAAATGAACGTGCGCGTCTTTCACACTTTCCGAGGGACTTAGAAGAATTTTGTGATATTTTTTATTAAATGGTGTATAAGGGTATATATATAAATATATTTTATGCACTGTATATGAGCTGGCGATTTCTAAGTCTGTGGTTCCGAGAGGGGGTAACCAGGCTCACTAATAAAGGTCAAGCCACTTGGCTGCCAGAATGCCGTGCTTCAGCACAGACCAGAAAGGCATTGTGATAAGCGTATCCCCGGTATAGTCAGGGGTTAATGGGAGTCATCCCCGTCCCCCCAGTATACGGCCAGAACCATGGACCCGGTACTTGTGGTTCGGACTCTCTCCAACCAGCCATAATGTTGTGAGAGTGAAATTATGTCTAAGTCCAGCTTTGGTACATTAGAAGCAACTCTGAAACTTAACCTAAGCGTTTTTCGAAGCTACTTTTTGGCTAACTTCTTATAGGAAGGTCTAGGAGCTCTGAAAATGAACGTGCGCGTCTTTCACTCTTCCCGAGGGACTTAGAAGAATTTTGTGATATTTTTTATAAAATGGTGTATAAGGGTATATATATAAATATATTTTATGCACTGTATATGAGCTGGCGATTTCTAAGTCTGTGGTTCCGAGAGGGGGTAACCAGGCTCACTAATAAAGGTCAAGCCACTTGGCTGCCAGAATGCCCTGCTTCAGCACAGACCAGAAAGTCATTGTGATAAGCGTATCCCCGGTATAGTCAGGGGTTAATGGGAGTCGTCCCCGTCCCCCCAGTATACGGCCAGAACCATGGACCCGGTACTTGTGGTTCGGACTGTCTCCAACCAGCCATAATGTTGTGAGAGTGAAATTATGTCTAAGTCCAGCTTTGGTACATTAGAAGCAACTCTGAAACTTAACCTAAGCGTTTTTCGAAGCTACTTTGTGGCTAACTTCTTATAGGAAGGTCTAGGAGCTCTGAAAATGAACGTGCGCGTCTTTCACTCTTCCCGAGGGACTTAGAAGAATTTTGTGATATTTTTTATTAAATGGTGTATAAGGGTATATATATAAATATATTTTATGCACTGTATATGAGCTTGCGATTTCTAAGTCTGTGGTTCCGAGAGGGGGTAACCAGGCTCACTAATAAAGGTCAAGCCACTTGGCTGCCAGTATGCCCTGCTTCAGCACAGACCAGAAAGTCATTGTGATAAGCGTATCCCCGGTATAGTCAGGGGTTAATGGGAGTCGTCCCCGTCCCCCCAGTATACGGCCAGAACCATGGACCCGGTACTTGTGGTTCGGACTCTCTCCAACCAGCCATAATGTTGTGAGAGTGAAATTATGTCTAAGTCCAGCTTTGGTACATTAGAAGCAACTCTGAAACTTAACCTAAGCGTTTTTCGAAGCTACTTTTTGGCTAACTTCTTATAGGAAGGTCTAGGAGCTCTGAAAATGAACGTGCGCGTCTTTCACTCTTCCCGAGGGACTTAGAAGAAATTTGTGATATTTTTTATTAAAATGGTGTATAAGGGTATATATATAAATATATTTTATGCACTGTATATGAGCTGGCGATTTCTAAGTCTGTGGTTCCGAGAGGGGGTAACCAGGCTCACTAATAAAGGCCAAGCCACTTGGCTGCCAGAATGCCCTGCTTCAGCACAGACCAGAAAGGCATTGTGATAAGCATATCCCCGGTATAGTCAGGGGTTAATGGGAGTCGTCCCCGTCCCCCCAGTATACGGCCAGAACCATGGACCCGGTACTTGTGGTTCGGACTGTCTCCAACCAGCCATAATGTTGTGAGAGTGAAATTATGTCTAATTCCAGTTTTGGTACATTAGAAGCAACTCTGAAACTTAACCTAAGCGTTTTTCGAAGCTACTTTTTGGCTAACTTCTTATAGGAAGGTCTAGGAGCTCTGAAAATGAACGTGCGCGTCTTTCACTCTTCCCGAGGGACTTAGAAGAATTTTGTGATATTTTTTATTAAAATGGTGTATAAGGGTATATATATAAATATATTTTATGCACTGTATATGAGCTGGCGATTTCTAAGTCTGTGGATCCGAGAGGGGGTAACCAGGCTCACTAATAAAGGTCAAGCCACTTGGCTGCCAGAATGCCCTGCTTCAGCACAGACCAGAAAGGCATTGTGATAAGCGTATCCCCGGTATAGTCAGGGGTTAATGGGAGTCGTCCCCGTCCCCCCAGTATACGGCCAGAACCATGGACCCGGTACTTGTGGTTCGGACTGTCTCCAACCAGCCATAATGTTGTGAGAGTGAAATTATGTCTAAGTCCAGCTTTGGTACATTAGAAGCAACTCTGTAACTTAACCTAAGCGTTTTTCGAAGCTACTTTTTGGCTAACTTCTTATAGGAAGGTCTAGGATCTCTGAAAATGAACGTGCGCGTCTTTCACTCTTCCCGAGGGACTTAGAAGAATTTTGTGATATTTTTTATTAAAATGGTGTATAAGGGTATATATATAAATATATTTTAAGCACTGTATATGAGCTGGCGATTTCTAAGTCTGTGGTTCCGAGAGGGGGTAACCAGGCTCACTAATAAAGGTCAAGCCACTTGGCTGCCAGAATGCCCTGCTTCAGCACAGACCAGAAAGGCATTGTTATAAGCGTATCCCGGTATAGTCAGGGGTTAATGGGAGTCGTCCCCGTCCCCCCAGTATACGGCCAGAACCATGGACCCGGTACTTGTGGTTCGGACTGTCTCCAACCAGCCATAATGTTGTGAGAGTGAAATTATGTCTAAGTCCAGCTTTGGTACATTAGAAGCAACTCTGAAACTTAACCTAAGCGTTTTTCGAAGCTACTTTTTGGCTAACTTCTTATAGGAAGGTCTAGGAGCTCTGAAAATGAACGTGCGCGTCTTTCACACTTTCCGAGGGACTTAGAAGAATTTTGTGATATTTTTTATTAAATGGTGTATAAGGGTATATATATAAATATATTTTATGCACTGTATATGAGCTGGCGATTTCTAAGTCTGTGGTTCCGAGAGGGGGTAACCAGGCTCACTAATAAAGGTCAAGCCACTTGGCTGCCAGAATGCCGTGCTTCAGCACAGACCAGAAAGGCATTGTGATAAGCGTATCCCCGGTATAGTCAGGGGTTAATGGGAGTCATCCCCGTCCCCCCAGTATACGGCCAGAACCATGGACCCGGTACTTGTGGTTCGGACTCTCTCCAACCAGCCATAATGTTGTGAGAGTGAAATTATGTCTAAGTCCAGCTTTGGTACATTAGAAGCAACTCTGAAACTTAACCTAAGCGTTTTTCGAAGATACTTTTTGGCTAACTTCTTATAGGAAGGTCTAGGAGCTCTGAAAATGAACGTGCGCGTCTTTCACTCTTCCCGAGGGACTTAGAAGAATTTTGTGATATTTTTTATAAAATGGTGTATAAGGGTATATATATAAATATATTTTATGCACTGTATATGAGCTGGCGATTTCTAAGTCTGTGGTTCCGAGAGGGGGTAACCAGGCTCACTAATAAAGGTCAAGCCACTTGGCTGCCAGAATGCCCTGCTTCAGCACAGACCAGAAAGTCATTGTGATAAGCGTATCCCCGGTATAGTCAGGGGTTAATGGGAGTCGTCCCCGTCCCCCCAGTATACGGCCAGAACCATGGACCCGGTACTTGTGGTTCGGACTCTCTCCAACCAGCCATAATGTTGTGAGAGTGAAATTATGTCTAAGTCCAGCTTTGGTACATTAGAAGCAACTCTGAAACTTAACCTAAGCGTTTTTCGAAGCTACTTTTTGGCTAACTTCTTATAGGAAGGTCTAGGAGCTCTGAAAATGAACGTGCGCGTCTTTCACTCTTCCCGAGGGACTTAGAAGAATTTTGTGATATTTTGTATTAAATGGTGTATAAGGGTATATATATAAATATATTTTATGCACTGTATATGAGCTGGCGATTTCTAAGTCTGTGGTTCCGAGAGGGGGTAACCAGGCTCACTAATAAAGGTCAAGACACTTGGCTGCCAGAATGCCGTGCTTCAGCACAGACCAGAAAGGCATTGTGATAAGCGTATCCCCGGTATAGTCAGGGGTTAATGGGAGTCGTCCCCGTCCCTCCAGTATACGGCCAGAACCATGGACCCGGTACTTGTGGTTCGGACTGTCTCCAACCAGCCATAATGTTGTGAGAGTGAAATTATATCTAAGTCCAGCTTTGGTACATTAGAAGCAACTCTGAAACTTAACCTAAGCGTTTTTCGAAGCTACTTTTTGGCTAACTTCTTATAGGAAGGTCTAGGAGCTCTGAAAATGAACGTGCGCGTCTTTCACTCTTCCCAAGGGACTTAGAAGAATTTTGTGATATTTTTTATTAAAATGGTGTATAAGGGTATATATATAAATATATTTTATGCACTGTATATGAGCTGGCGATTTCTAAGTCTGTGGTTCCGAGAGGGGGTAACCAGGCTCACTAATAAAGGTCAAGACACTTGGCTGCCAGAATGCCGTGCTTCAGCACAGACCAGAAAGGCATTGTGATAAGCGTATCCCCGGTACAGTCAGGGGTTAATGGGAGTCGTCCCCGTCCCCCCAGTATACGGCCAGAACCATGGACCCGGTACTTGTGGTTCGGACTGTCTCCAACCAGCCATAATGTTGTGAGAGTGAAATTATGTCTAAATCCAGCTTTGGTACATTAGAAGCAACTCTGAAACTTAACCTAAGCGTTTTTCGAAGCTACTTTTTGGCTAACTTCTTATAGGAAGATCTAGGAGCTCTGAAAATGAACGTGCGCGTCTTTCACTCTTCCCGAGGGACTTAGAAGAATTTTGTGATATTTTTTTATTAAAATGGTGTATAAGGGTATATATATAAATATATTTTATGCACTGTATATGAGCTGGCGATTTCTAAGTCTGTGGTTCCGAGAGGGGGTAACCAGGCTCACTAATAAAGGTCAAGACACTTGGCTGCCAGAATGCCGTGCTTCAGCACAGACCAGAAAGGCATTGTGATAAGCGTATCCCCGGTACAGTCAGGGGTTAATGGGAGTCGTCCCCGTCCCCCCAGTATACGGCCAGAACCATGGACCCGGTACTTGTGGTTCGGACTGTCTCCAACCAGCCATAATGTTGTGAGAGTGAAATTATGTCTAAATCCAGCTTTGGTACATTAGAAGCAACTCTGAAACTTAACCTAAGCGTTTTTCGAAGCTACTTTTTGGCTAACTTCTTATAGGAAGATCTAGGAGCTCTGAAAATGAACGTGCGCGTCTTTCACTCTTCCCGAGGGACTTAGAAGAATTTTGTGATATTTTTTTATTAAAATGGTGTATAAGGGTATATATATAAATATATTTTATGCACTGTATATGAGCTGGCGATTTCTAAGTCTGTGGTTCCGAGAGGGGGTAACCAGGCTCACTAATAAAGGTCAAGCCACTTGGCTGCCAGAATGCCCTGCTTCAGCACAGACCAGAAAGGCATTGTGATAAGCGTATCCCCGGTATAGTCAGGGGTTAATGGGAGTCGTCCCCGTCCCCCCAGTATACGGCCAGAACCATGGACCCGGTACTTGTGGTTCGGACTGTCTCCAACCAGCCATAATGTTGTGAGAGTGAAATTATGTCTAAGTCCAGCTTTGGTACATTAGAAGCAACTCTGAAACTTAACCTAAGCGTTTTTCGAAGCTACTTTTTGGCTAACTTCTTATAGGAAGGTCTAGGAGCTCTGAAAATGAACGTGCGCGTCTTTCACTCTTCCCGAGGGACTTAGAAGAATTTTGTGATATTTTTTTATTAAAATGGTGTATAAGGGTATATATATAAATATATTTTATGCACTGTATATGAGCTGGCGATTTCTAAGTCTGTGGTTCCGAGAGGGGGTAACCAGGCTCACTAATAAAGGTCAAGCCACTTGGCTGCCAGAATGCCCTGCTTCAGCACAGACCAGAAAGGCATTGTGATAAGCGTATCCCCGGTATAGTCAGGGGTTAATGGGAGTCGTCCCCGTCCCCCCAGTATACGGCCAGAACCATGGACCCGGTACTTGTGGTTCGGACTGTCTCCAACCAGCCATAATGTTGTGAGAGTGAAATTATGTCTAAGTCCAGCTTTGGTACATTAGAAGCAACTCTGAAACTTAACCTAAGCGTTTTTCGAAGCTACTTTTTGGCTAACTTCTTATAGGAAGTTCTAGGAGCTCTGAAAATGAACGTGCGCGTCTTTCACTCTTCCCGAGGGACTTAGAAGAATTTTGTGATATTTTTTATTAAATGGTGTATAAGGGTATATATATAAATATATTTTATGCACTGTATATGAGCTGGCGATTTCTAAGTCTGTGGTTCCGAGAGGGGGTAACCAGGCTCACTAATAAAGGTCAAGCCACTTGGCTGCCAGAATGCCCTGCTTCAGCACAGACCAGAAAGGCATTGTGATAAGCGTATCCCCGGTATAGTCAGGGGTTAATGGGAGTCGTCCCCGTCCCCCCAGTATACGGCCAGAACCATGGACCCGGTACTTGTGGTTCGGACTATCTCCAACCAGCCATAATGTTGTGAGAGTGAAATTATGTCTAAGTCCAGCTTTGGTACATTAGAAGCAACTCTGAAACTTAACCTAAGCGTTTTTCGAAGCTACTTTTTGGCTAACTTCTTATAGGAAGGTCTAGGAGCTCTGAAAATGAACGTGCGCGTCTTTAACTCTTCCCTAGGGACTTAGAAGAAATTTGTGATATTTTTTATTAAAATGGTGTATAAGGGTATATATATAAATATATTTTATGCACTGTATATGAGCTGGCGATTTCTAAGTCTGTGGTTCCGAGAGGGGGTAACCAGGCTCACTAATAAAGGTCAAGACACTTGGCTGCCAGAATGCCGTGCTTCAGCACAGACCAGAAAGGCATTGTGATAAGCGTATCCCCGGTACAGTCAGGGGTTAATGGGAGTCGTCCCCGTCCCCCCAGTATACGGCCAGAACCATGGACCCGGTACTTGTGGTTCGGACTGTCTCCAACCAGCCATAATGTTGTGAGAGTGAAATTATGTCTAAATCCAGCTTTGGTACATTAGAAGCAACTCTGAAACTTAACCTAAGCGTTTTTCGAAGCTACTTTTTGGCTAACTTCTTATAGGAAGATCTAGGAGCTCTGAAAATGAACGTGCGCGTCTTTCACTCTTCCCGAGGGACTTAGAAGAATTTTGTGATATTTTTTTATTAAAATGGTGTATAAGGGTATATATATAAATATATTTTATGCACTGTATATGAGCTGGCGATTTCTAAGTCTGTGGTTCCGAGAGGGGGTAACCAGGCTCACTAATAAAGGTCAAGCCACTTGGCTGCCAGAATGCCCTGCTTCAGCACAGACCAGAAAGGCATTGTGATAAGCGTATCCCCGGTATAGTCAGGGGTTAATGGGAGTCGTCCCCGTCCCCCCCGTATACGGCCAGAACCATGGACCCGGTACTTGTGGTTCGGACTGTCTCCAACCAGCCATAATGTTGTGAGAGTGAAATTATGTCTAAGTCCAGCTTTGGTACATTAGAAGCAACTCTGAAACTTAACCTAAGCGTTTTTCGAAGCTACTTTTTGGCTAACTTCTTATAGGAAGGTCTAGGAGCTCTGAAAATGAACGTGCGCGTCTTTCACTCTTCCCTAGGGACTTAGAAGAAATTTGTGATATTTTTTATTAAAATGGTGTATAAGGGTATATATATAAATATATTTTATGCACTGTATATGAGCTGGCGATTTCTAAGTCTGTGGTTCCGAGAGGGGGTAACCAGGCTCACTAATAAAGGTCAAGCCACTTGGCAGACAGAATGCCCTGCTTCAGCACAGACCAGAAAGGCATTGTGATAAGCGTATCCCCGGTATAGTCAGGGGTTAATGGGAGTCGTCCCCGTCCCCCCAGTATACGGCCAGAACCATGGACCCGGTACTTGTGGTTCGGACTGTCTCCAACCAGCCATAATGTTGTGAGAGTGAAATTATGTCTAAGTCCAGCTTTGGTACATTAGAAGCAACTCTGAAACTTAACCTAAGCGTTTTTCGAAGCTACTTTTTGGCTAACTTCTTATAGGAAGTTCTAGGAGCTCTGAAAATGAACGTGCGCGTCTTTCACTCTTCCCGAGGGACTTAGAAGAATTTTGTGATATTTTTTATTAAATGGTGTATAAGGGTATATATATAAATATATTTTATGCACTGTATATGAGCTGGCGATTTCTAAGTCTGTGGTTCCGAGAGGGGGTAACCAGGCTCACTAATAAAGGTCAAGCCACTTGGCTGCCAGAATGCCCTGCTTCAGCACAGACCAGAAAGGCATTGTGATAAGCGTATCCCCGGTATAGTCAGGGGTTAATGGGAGTCGTCCCCGTCCCCCCAGTATACGGCCAGAACCATGGACCCGGTACTTGTGGTTCGGTCTATCTCCAACCAGCCATAATGTTGTGAGAGTGAAATTATGTCTAAGTCCAGCTTTGGTACATTAGAAGCAACTCTGAAACTTAACCTAAGCGTTTTTCGAAGCTACTTTTTGGCTAACTTCTTATAGGAAGGTCTAGGAGCTCTGAAAATGAACGTGCGCGTCTTTAACTCTTCCCTAGGGACTTAGAAGAAATTTGTGATATTTTTTATTAAAATGGTGTATAAGGGTATATATATAAATATATTTTATGCACTGTATATGAGCTGGCGATTTCTAAGTCTGTGGTTCCGAGAGGGGGTAACCAGGCTCACTAATAAAGGTCAAGCCACTTGGCTGCCAGAATGCCCTGCTTCAGCACAGACCAGAAAGGCATTGTGATAAGCGTATCCCCGGTATAGTCAGGGGTTAATGGGAGTCGTCCCCGTCCCCCCAGTATACGGCCAGAACCATGGACCCGGTACTTGTGGTTCGGACTGTCTCCAACCAGCCATAATGTTGTGAGAGTGAAATTATGTCTAAATCCAGCATTGGTACATTAGAAGCAACTCTGAAACTTAACCTAAGCGTTTTTCGAAGCTACTTTTTGGCTAACTTCTTATAGGAAGATCTAGGAGCTCTGAAAATGAACGTGCGCGTCTTTCACTCTTCCCGAGGGACTTAGAAGAATTTTGTGATATTTTTTTATTAAAATGGTGTATAAGGGTATATATATAAATATATTTTATGCACTGTATATGAGCTGGCGATTTCTAAGTCTGTGGTTCCGAGAGGGGGTAACCAGGCTCACTAATAAAGGTCAAGCCACTTGGCTGCCAGAATGCCCTGCTTCAGCACAGACCAGAAAGGCATTGTGATAAGCGTATCCCCGGTATAGTCAGGGGTTAATGGGAGTCGTCCCCGTCCCCCCAGTATACGGCCAGAACCATGGACCCGGTACTTGTGGTTCGGACTGTCTCCAACCAGCCATAATGTTGTGAGAGTGAAATTATGTCTAAGTCCAGCTTTGGTACATTAGAAGCAACTCTGAAACTTAACCTAAGCGTTTTTCGAAGCTACTTTTTGGCTAACTTCTTATAGGAAGGTCTAGGAGCTCTGAAAATGAACGTGCGCGTCTTTCACTCTTCCCTAGGGACTTAGAAGAAATTTGTGATATTTTTTATTAAAATGGTGTATAAGGGTATATATATAAATATATTTTATGCACTGTATATGAGCTGGCGATTTCTAAGTCTGTGGTTCCGAGAGGGGGTAACCAGGCTCACTAATAAAGGTCAAGCCACTTGGCAGACAGAATGCCCTGCTTCAGCACAGACCAGAAAGGCATTGTGATAAGCGTATCCCCGGTATAGTCAGGGGTTAATGGGAGTCGTCCCCGTCCCCCCAGTATACGGCCAGAACCATGGACCCGGTACTTGTGGTTCGGACTGTCTCCAACCAGCCATAATGTTGTGAGAGTGAAATTATGTCTAAGTCCAGCTTTGGTACATTAGAAGCAACTCTGAAACTTAACCTAAGCGTTTTTCGAAGCTACTTTTTGGCTAACTTCTTATAGGAAGTTCTAGGAGCTCTGAAAATGAACGTGCGCGTCTTTCACTCTTCCCGAGGGACTTAGAAGAATTTTGTGATATTTTTTATTAAATGGTGTATAAGGGTATATATATAAATATATTTTATGCACTGTATATGAGCTGGCGATTTCTAAGTCTGTGGTTCCGAGAGGGGGTAACCAGGCTCACTAATAAAGGTCAAGCCACTTGGCTGCCAGAATGCCCTGCTTCAGCACAGACCAGAAAGGCATTGTGATAAGCGTATCCCCGGTATAGTCAGGGGTTAATGGGAGTCGTCCCCGTCCCCCCAGTATACCGCCAGAACCATGGACCCGGTACTTGTGGTTCGGACTATCTCCAACCAGCCATAATGTTGTGAGAGTGAAATTATGTCTAAGTCCAGCTTTGGTACATTAGAAGCAACTCTGAAACTTAACCTAAGCGTTTTTCGAAGCTACTTTTTGGCTAACTTCTTATAGGAAGGTCTAGGAGCTCTGAAAATGAACGTGCGCGTCTTTAACTCTTCCCTAGGGACTTAGAAGAAATTTGTGATATTTTTTATTAAAATGGTGTATAAGGGTATATATATAAATATATTTTATGCACTGTATATGAGCTGGCGATTTCTAAGTCTGTGGTTCCGAGAGGGGGTAACCAGGCTCACTAATAAAGGTCAAGACACTTGGCTGCCAGAATGCCGTGCTTCAGCACAGACCAGAAAGGCATTGTGATAAGCGTATCCCCGGTACAGTCAGGGGTTAATGGGAGTCGTCCCCGTCCCCCCAGTATACGGCCAGAACCATGGACCCGGTACTTGTGGTTCGGACTGTCTCCAACCAGCCATAATGTTGTGAGAGTGAAATTATGTCTAAATCCAGCTTTGGTACATTAGAAGCAACTCTGAAACTTAACCTAAGCGTTTTTCGAAGCTACTTTTTGGCTAACTTCTTATAGGAAGATCTAGGAGCTCTGAAAATGAACGTGCGCGTCTTTCACTCTTCCCGAGGGACTTAGAAGAATTTTGTGATATTTTTTTATTAAAATGGTGTATAAGGGTATATATATATAAATATATTTTATGCACTGTATATGAGCTGGCGATTTCTAAGTCTGTGGTTCCGAGAGGGGGTAACCAGGCTCACTAATAAAGGTCAAGCCACTTGGCTGCCAGAATGCCCTGCTTCAGCACAGACCAGAAAGGCATTGTGATAAGCGTATCCCCGGTATAGTCAGGGGTTAATGGGAGTCGTCCCCGTCCCCCCCGTATACGGCCAGAACCATGGACCCGGTACTTGTGGTTCGGACTGTCTCCAACCAGCCATAATGTTGTGAGAGTGAAATTATGTCTAAGTCCAGCTTTGGTACATTAGAAGCAACTCTGAAACTTAACCTAAGCGTTTTTCGAAGCTACTTTTTGGCTAACTTCTTATAGGAAGGTCTAGGAGCTCTGAAAATGAACGTGCGCGTCTTTCACTCTTCCCTAGGGACTTAGAAGAAATTTGTGATATTTTTTATTAAAATGGTGTATAAGGGTATATATATAAATATATTTTATGCACTGTATATGAGCTGGCGATTTCTAAGTCTGTGGTTCCGAGAGGGGGTAACCAGGCTCACTAATAAAGGTCAAGCCACTTGGCAGACAGAATGCCCTGCTTCAGCACAGACCAGAAAGGCATTGTGATAAGCGTATCCCCGGTATAGTCAGGGGTTAATGGGAGTCGTCCCCGTCCCCCCAGTATACGGCCAGAACCATGGACCCGGTACTTGTGGTTCGGACTGTCTCCAACCAGCCATAATGTTGTGAGAGTGAAATTATGTCTAAGTCCAGCTTTGGTACATTAGAAGCAACTCTGAAACTTAACCTAAGCGTTTTTCGAAGCTACTTTTTGGCTAACTTCTTATAGGAAGTTCTAGGAGCTCTGAAAATGAACGTGCGCGTCTTTCACTCTTCCCGAGGGACTTAGAAGAATTTTGTGATATTTTTTATTAAATGGTGTATAAGGGTATATATATAAATATATTTTATGCACTGTATATGAGCTGGCGATTTCTAAGTCTGTGGTTCCGAGAGGGGGTAACCAGGCTCACTAATAAAGGTCAAGCCACTTGGCTGCCAGAATGCCCTGCTTCAGCACAGACCAGAAAGGCATTGTGATAAGCGTATCCCCGGTATAGTCAGGGGTTAATGGGAGTCGTCCCCGTCCCCCCAGTATACGGCCAGAACCATGGACCCGGTACTTGTGGTTCGGTCTATCTCCAACCAGCCATAATGTTGTGAGAGTGAAATTATGTCTAAGTCCAGCTTTGGTACATTAGAAGCAACTCTGAAACTTAACCTAAGCGTTTTTCGAAGCTACTTTTTGGCTAACTTCTTATAGGAAGGTCTAGGAGCTCTGAAAATGAACGTGCGCGTCTTTAACTCTTCCCTAGGGACTTAGAAGAAATTTGTGATATTTTTTATTAAAATGGTGTATAAGGGTATATATATAAATATATTTTATGCACTGTATATGAGCTGGCGATTTCTAAGTCTGTGGTTCCGAGAGGGGGTAACCAGGCTCACTAATAAAGGTCAAGCCACTTGGCTGCCAGAATGCCCTGCTTCAGCACAGACCAGAAAGGCATTGTGATAAGCGTATCCCCGGTATAGTCAGGGGTTAATGGGAGTCGTCCCCGTCCCCCCAGTATACGGCCAGAACCATGGACCCGGTACTTGTGGTTCGGACTGTCTCCAACCAGCCATAATGTTGTGAGAGTGAAATTATGTCTAAATCCAGCTTTGGTACATTAGAAGCAACTCTGAAACTTAACCTAAGCGTTTTTCGAAGCTACTTTTTGGCTAACTTCTTATAGGAAGATCTAGGAGCTCTGAAAATGAACGTGCGCGTCTTTCACTCTTCCCGAGGGACTTAGAAGAATTTTGTGATATTTTTTTATTAAAATGGTGTATAAGGGTATATATATAAATATATTTTATGCACTGTATATGAGCTGGCGATTTCTAAGTCTGTGGTTCCGAGAGGGGGTAACCAGGCTCACTAATAAAGGTCAAGCCACTTGGCTGCCAGAATGCCCTGCTTCAGCACAGACCAGAAAGGCATTGTGATAAGCGTATCCCCGGTATAGTCAGGGGTTAATGGGAGTCGTCCCCGTCCCCCCAGTATACGGCCAGAACCATGGACCCGGTACTTGTGGTTCGGACTGTCTCCAACCAGCCATAATGTTGTGAGAGTGAAATTATGTCTAAGTCCAGCTTTGGTACATTAGAAGCAACTCTGAAACTTAACCTAAGCGTTTTTCGAAGCTACTTTTTGGCTAACTTCTTATAGGAAGGTCTAGGAGCTCTGAAAATGAACGTGCGCGTCTTTCACTCTTCCCTAGGGACTTAGAAGAAATTTGTGATATTTTTTATTAAAATGGTGTATAAGGGTATATATATAAATATATTTTATGCACTGTATATGAGCTGGCGATTTCTAAGTCTGTGGTTCCGAGAGGGGGTAACCAGGCTCACTAATAAAGGTCAAGCCACTTGGCAGACAGAATGCCCTGCTTCAGCACAGACCAGAAAGGCATTGTGATAAGCGTATCCCCGGTATAGTCAGGGGTTAATGGGAGTCGTCCCCGTCCCCCCAGTATACGGCCAGAACCATGGACCCGGTACTTGTGGTTCGGACTGTCTCCAACCAGCCATAATGTTGTGAGAGTGAAATTATGTCTAAGTCCAGCTTTGGTACATTAGAAGCAACTCTGAAACTTAACCTAAGCGTTTTTCGAAGCTACTTTTTGGCTAACTTCTTATAGGAAGTTCTAGGAGCTCTGAAAATGAACGTGCGCGTCTTTCACTCTTCCCGAGGGACTTAGAAGAATTTTGTGATATTTTTTATTAAATGGTGTATAAGGGTATATATATAAATATATTTTATGCACTGTATATGAGCTGGCGATTTCTAAGTCTGTGGTTCCGAGAGGGGGTAACCAGGCTCACTAATAAAGGTCAAGCCACTTGGCTGCCAGAATGCCCTGCTTCAGCACAGACCAGAAAGGCATTGTGATAAGCGTATCCCCGGTATAGTCAGGGGTTAATGGGAGTCGTCCCCGTCCCCCCAGTATACGGCCAGAACCATGGACCCGGTACTTGTGGTTCGGTCTATCTCCAACCAGCCATAATGTTGTGAGAGTGAAATTATGTCTAAGTCCAGCTTTGGTACATTAGAAGCAACTCTGAAACTTAACCTAAGCGTTTTTCGAAGCTACTTTTTGGCTAACTTCTTATAGGAAGGTCTAGGAGCTCTGAAAATGAACGTGCGCGTCTTTAACTCTTCCCTAGGGACTTAGAAGAAATTTGTGATATTTTTTATTAAAATGGTGTATAAGGGTATATATATAAATATATTTTATGCACTGTATATGAGCTGGCGATTTCTAAGTCTGTGGTTCCGAGAGGGGGTAACCAGGCTCACTAATAAAGGTCAAGCCACTTGGCTGCCAGAATGCCCTGCTTCAGCACAGACCAGAAAGGCATTGTGATAAGCGTATCCCCGGTATAGTCAGGGGTTAATGGGAGTCGTCCCCGTCCCCCCAGTATACGGCCAGAACCATGGACCCGGTACTTGTGGTTCGGACTGTCTCCAACCAGCCATAATGTTGTGAGAGTGAAATTATGTCTAAATCCAGCTTTGGTACATTAGAAGCAACTCTGAAACTTAACCTAAGCGTTTTTCGAAGCTACTTTTTGGCTAACTTCTTATAGGAAGATCTAGGAGCTCTGAAAATGAACGTGCGCGTCTTTCACTCTTCCCGAGGGACTTAGAAGAATTTTGTGATATTTTTTTATTAAAATGGTGTATAAGGGTATATATATAAATATATTTTATGCACTGTATATGAGCTGGCGATTTCTAAGTCTGTGGTTCCGAGAGGGGGTAACCAGGCTCACTAATAAAGGTCAAGCCACTTGGCTGCCAGAATGCCCTGCTTCAGCACAGACCAGAAAGGCATTGTGATAAGCGTATCCCCGGTATAGTCAGGGGTTAATGGGAGTCGTCCCCGTCCCCCCAGTATACGGCCAGAACCATGGACCCGGTACTTGTGGTTCGGACTGTCTCCAACCAGCCATAATGTTGTGAGAGTGAAATTATGTCTAAGTCCAGCTTTGGTACATTAGAAGCAACTCTGAAACTTAACCTAAGCGTTTTTCGAAGCTACTTTTTGGCTAACTTCTTATAGGAAGGTCTAGGAGCTCTGAAAATGAACGTGCGCGTCTTTCACTCTTCCCTAGGGACTTAGAAGAAATTTGTGATATTTTTTATTAAAATGGTGTATAAGGGTATATATATAAATATATTTTATGCACTGTATATGAGCTGGCGATTTCTAAGTCTGTGGTTCCGAGAGGGGGTAACCAGGCTCACTAATAAAGGTCAAGCCACTTGGCAGACAGAATGCCCTGCTTCAGCACAGACCAGAAAGGCATTGTGATAAGCGTATCCCCGGTATAGTCAGGGGTTAATGGGAGTCGTCCCCGTCCCCCCAGTATACGGCCAGAACCATGGACCCGGTACTTGTGGTTCGGACTGTCTCCAACCAGCCATAATGTTGTGAGAGTGAAATTATGTCTAAGTCCAGCTTTGGTACATTAGAAGCAACTCTGAAACTTAACCTAAGCGTTTTTCGAAGCTACTTTTTGGCTAACTTCTTATAGGAAGTTCTAGGAGCTCTGAAAATGAACGTGCGCGTCTTTCACTCTTCCCGAGGGACTTAGAAGAATTTTGTGATATTTTTTATTAAATGGTGTATAAGGGTATATATATAAATATATTTTATGCACTGTATATGAGCTGGCGATTTCTAAGTCTGTGGTTCCGAGAGGGGGTAACCAGGCTCACTAATAAAGGTCAAGCCACTTGGCTGCCAGAATGCCCTGCTTCAGCACAGACCAGAAAGGCATTGTGATAAGCGTATCCCCGGTATAGTCAGGGGTTAATGGGAGTCGTCCCCGTCCCCCCAGTATACGGCCAGAACCATGGACCCGGTACTTGTGGTTCGGACTATCTCCAACCAGCCATAATGTTGTGAGAGTGAAATTATGTCTAAGTCCAGCTTTGGTACATTAGAAGCAACTCTGAAACTTAACCTAAGCGTTTTTCGAAGCTACTTTTTGGCTAACTTCTTATAGGAAGGTCTAGGAGCTCTGAAAATGAACGTGCGCGTCTTTAACTCTTCCCTAGGGACTTAGAAGAAATTTGTGATATTTTTTATTAAAATGGTGTATAAGGGTATATATATAAATATATTTTATGCACTGTATATGAGCTGGCGATTTCTAAGTCTGTGGTTCCGAGAGGGGGTAACCAGGCTCACTAATAAAGGTCAAGCCACTTGGCAGACAGAATGCCCTGCTTCAGCACAGACCAGAAAGGCATTGTGATAAGCGTATCCCCGGTATAGTCAGGGGTTAATGGGAGTCGTCCCCGTCCCCCCAGTATACGGCCAGAACCATGGACCCGGTACTTGTGGTTCGGACTGTCTCCAACCAGCCATAATGTTGTGAGAGTGAAATTATGTCTAAGTCCAGCTTTGGTACATTAGAAGCAACTCTGAAACTTAACCTAAGCGTTTTTCGAAGCTACTTTTTGGCTAACTTCTTATAGGAAGTTCTAGGAGCTCTGAAAATGAACGTGCGCGTCTTTCACTCTTCCCGAGGGACTTAGAAGAATTTTGTGATATTTTTTATTAAATGGTGTATAAGGGTATATATATAAATATATTTTATGCACTGTATATGAGCTGGCGATTTCTAAGTCTGTGGTTCCGAGAGGGGGTAACCAGGCTCACTAATAAAGGTCAAGCCACTTGGCTGCCAGAATGCCCTGCTTCAGCACAGACCAGAAAGGCATTGTGATAAGCGTATCCCCGGTATAGTCAGGGGTTAATGGGAGTCGTCCCCGTCCCCCCAGTATACGGCCAGAACCATGGACCCGGTACTTGTGGTTCGGTCTATCTCCAACCAGCCATAATGTTGTGAGAGTGAAATTATGTCTAAGTCCAGCTTTGGTACATTAGAAGCAACTCTGAAACTTAACCTAAGCGTTTTTCGAAGCTACTTTTTGGCTAACTTCTTATAGGAAGGTCTAGAAGCTCTGAAAATGAACGTGCGCGTCTTTAACTCTTCCCTAGGGACTTAGAAGAAATTTGTGATATTTTTTATTAAAATGGTGTATAAGGGTATATATATATAAATATATTTTATGCACTGTATATGAGCTGGCGATTTCTAAGTCTGTGGTTCCGAGAGGGGGTAACCAGGCTCACTAATAAAGGTCAAGCCACTTGGCTGCCAGAATGCCCTGCTTCAGCACAGACCAGAAAGGCATTGTGATAAGCGTATCCCCGGTATAGTCAGGGGTTAATGGGAGTCGTCCCCGTCCCCCCAGTATACGGCCAGAACCATGGACCCGGTACTTGTGGTTCGGACTGTCTCCAACCAGCCATAATGTTGTGAGAGTGAAATTATGTCTAAATCCAGCTTTGGTACATTAGAAGCAACTCTGAAACTTAACCTAAGCGTTTTTCGAAGCTACTTTTTGGCTAACTTCTTATAGGAAGATCTAGGAGCTCTGAAAATGAACGTGCGCGTCTTTCACTCTTCCCGAGGGACTTAGAAGAATTTTGTGATATTTTTTTATTAAAATGGTGTATAAGGGTATATATATAAATATATTTTATGCACTGTATATGAGCTGGCGATTTCTAAGTCTGTGGTTCCGAGAGGGGGTAACCAGGCTCACTAATAAAGGTCAAGCCACTTGGCTGCCAGAATGCCCTGCTTCAGCACAGACCAGAAAGGCATTGTGATAAGCGTATCCCCGGTATAGTCAGGGGTTAATGGGAGTCGTCCCCGTCCCCCCAGTATACGGCCAGAACCATGGACCCGGTACTTGTGGTTCGGACTGTCTCCAACCAGCCATAATGTTGTGAGAGTGAAATTATGTCTAAGTCCAGCTTTGGTACATTAGAAGCAACTCTGAAACTTAACCTAAGCGTTTTTCGAAGCTACTTTTTGGCTAACTTCTTATAGGAAGGTCTAGGAGCTCTGAAAATGAACGTGCGCGTCTTTCACTCTTCCCTAGGGACTTAGAAGAAATTTGTGATATTTTTTATTAAAATGGTGTATAAGGGTATATATATAAATATATTTTATGCACTGTATATGAGCTGGCGATTTCTAAGTCTGTGGTTCCGAGAGGGGGTAACCAGGCTCACTAATAAAGGTCAAGCCACTTGGCAGACAGAATGCCCTGCTTCAGCACAGACCAGAAAGGCATTGTGATAAGCGTATCCCCGGTATAGTCAGGGGTTAATGGGAGTCGTCCCCGTCCCCCCAGTATACGGCCAGAACCATGGACCCGGTACTTGTGGTTCGGACTGTCTCCAACCAGCCATAATGTTGTGAGAGTGAAATTATGTCTAAGTCCAGCTTTGGTACATTAGAAGCAACTCTGAAACTTAACCTAAGCGTTTTTCGAAGCTACTTTTTGGCTAACTTCTTATAGGAAGTTCTAGGAGCTCTGAAAATGAACGTGCGCGTCTTTCACTCTTCCCGAGGGACTTAGAAGAATTTTGTGATATTTTTTATTAAATGGTGTATAAGGGTATATATATAAATATATTTTATGCACTGTATATGAGCTGGCGATTTCTAAGTCTGTGGTTCCGAGAGGGGGTAACCAGGCTCACTAATAAAGGTCAAGCCACTTGGCAGACAGAATGCCCTGCTTCAGCACAGACCAGAAAGGCATTGTGATAAGCGTATCCCCGGTATAGTCAGGGGTTAATGGGAGTCGTCCCCGTCCCCCCAGTATACGGCCAGAACCATGGACCCGGTACTTGTGGTTCGGACTGTCTCCAACCAGCCATAATGTTGTGAGAGTGAAATTATGTCTAAGTCCAGCTTTGGTACATTAGAAGCAACTCTGAAACTTAACCTAAGCGTTTTTCGAAGCTACTTTTTGGCTAACTTCTTATAGGAAGTTCTAGGAGCTCTGAAAATGAACGTGCGCGTCTTTCACTCTTCCCGAGGGACTTAGAAGAATTTTGTGATATTTTTTATTAAATGGTGTATAAGGGTATATATATAAATATATTTTATGCACTGTATATGAGCTGGCGATTTCTAAGTCTGTGGTTCCGAGAGGGGGTAACCAGGCTCACTAATAAAGGTCAAGCCACTTGGCTGCCAGAATGCCCTGCTTCAGCACAGACCAGAAAGGCATTGTGATAAGCGTATCCCCGGTATAGTCAGGGGTTAATGGGAGTCGTCCCCGTCCCCCCAGTATACCGCCAGAACCATGGACCCGGTACTTGTGGTTCGGACTATCTCCAACCAGCCATAATGTTGTGAGAGTGAAATTATGTCTAAGTCCAGCTTTGGTACATTAGAAGCAACTCTGAAACTTAACCTAAGCGTTTTTCGAAGCTACTTTTTGGCTAACTTCTTATAGGAAGGTCTAGGAGCTCTGAAAATGAACGTGCGCGTCTTTAACTCTTCCCTAGGGACTTAGAAGAAATTTGTGATATTTTTTATTAAAATGGTGTATAAGGGTATATATATAAATATATTTTATGCACTGTATATGAGCTGGCGATTTCTAAGTCTGTGGTTCCGAGAGGGGGTAACCAGGCTCACTAATAAAGGTCAAGACACTTGGCTGCCAGAATGCCGTGCTTCAGCACAGACCAGAAAGGCATTGTGATAAGCGTATCCCCGGTACAGTCAGGGGTTAATGGGAGTCGTCCCCGTCCCCCCAGTATACGGCCAGAACCATGGACCCGGTACTTGTGGTTCGGACTGTCTCCAACCAGCCATAATGTTGTGAGAGTGAAATTATGTCTAAATCCAGCTTTGGTACATTAGAAGCAACTCTGAAACTTAACCTAAGCGTTTTTCGAAGCTACTTTTTGGCTAACTTCTTATAGGAAGATCTAGGAGCTCTGAAAATGAACGTGCGCGTCTTTCACTCTTCCCGAGGGACTTAGAAGAATTTTGTGATATTTTTTTATTAAAATGGTGTATAAGGGTATATATATATAAATATATTTTATGCACTGTATATGAGCTGGCGATTTCTAAGTCTGTGGTTCCGAGAGGGGGTAACCAGGCTCACTAATAAAGGTCAAGCCACTTGGCTGCCAGAATGCCCTGCTTCAGCACAGACCAGAAAGGCATTGTGATAAGCGTATCCCCGGTATAGTCAGGGGTTAATGGGAGTCGTCCCCGTCCCCCCCGTATACGGCCAGAACCATGGACCCGGTACTTGTGGTTCGGACTGTCTCCAACCAGCCATAATGTTGTGAGAGTGAAATTATGTCTAAGTCCAGCTTTGGTACATTAGAAGCAACTCTGAAACTTAACCTAAGCGTTTTTCGAAGCTACTTTTTGGCTAACTTCTTATAGGAAGGTCTAGGAGCTCTGAAAATGAACGTGCGCGTCTTTCACTCTTCCCTAGGGACTTAGAAGAAATTTGTGATATTTTTTATTAAAATGGTGTATAAGGGTATATATATAAATATATTTTATGCACTGTATATGAGCTGGCGATTTCTAAGTCTGTGGTTCCGAGAGGGGGTAACCAGGCTCACTAATAAAGGTCAAGCCACTTGGCAGACAGAATGCCCTGCTTCAGCACAGACCAGAAAGGCATTGTGATAAGCGTATCCCCGGTATAGTCAGGGGTTAATGGGAGTCGTCCCCGTCCCCCCAGTATACGGCCAGAACCATGGACCCGGTACTTGTGGTTCGGACTGTCTCCAACCAGCCATAATGTTGTGAGAGTGAAATTATGTCTAAGTCCAGCTTTGGTACATTAGAAGCAACTCTGAAACTTAACCTAAGCGTTTTTCGAAGCTACTTTTTGGCTAACTTCTTATAGGAAGGTCTAGGAGCTCTGAAAATGAACGTGCGCGTCTTTCACTCTTCCCGAGGGACTTAGAAGAATTTTGTGATATTTTTTATTAAATGGTGTATAAGGGTATATATATAAATATATTTTATGCACTGTATATGAGCTGGCGATTTCTAAGTCTGTGGTTCCGAGAGGGGGTAACCAGGCTCACTAATAAAGGTCAAGCCACTTGGCTGCCAGAATGCCCTGCTTCAGCACAGACCAGAAAGGCATTGTGATAAGCGTATCCCCGGTATAGTCAGGGGTTAATGGGAGTCGTCCCCGTCCCCCCAGTATACGGCCAGAACCATGGACCCGGTACTTGTGGTTCGGTCTATCTCCAACCAGCCATAATGTTGTGAGAGTGAAATTATGTCTAAGTCCAGCTTTGGTACATTAGAAGCAACTCTGAAACTTAACCTAAGCGTTTTTCGAAGCTACTTTTTGGCTAACTTCTTATAGGAAGGTCTAGGAGCTCTGAAAATGAACGTGCGCGTCTTTAACTCTTCCCTAGGGACTTAGAAGAAATTTGTGATATTTTTTATTAAAATGGTGTATAAGGGTATATATATAAATATATTTTATGCACTGTATATGAGCTGGCGATTTCTAAGTCTGTGGTTCCGAGAGGGGGTAACCAGGCTCACTAATAAAGGTCAAGCCACTTGGCTGCCAGAATGCCCTGCTTCAGCACAGACCAGAAAGGCATTGTGATAAGCGTATCCCCGGTATAGTCAGGGGTTAATGGGAGTCGTCCCCGTCCCCCCAGTATACGGCCAGAACCATGGACCCGGTACTTGTGGTTCGGACTGTCTCCAACCAGCCATAATGTTGTGAGAGTGAAATTATGTCTAAATCCAGCTTTGGTACATTAGAAGCAACTCTGAAACTTAACCTAAGCGTTTTTCGAAGCTACTTTTTGGCTAACTTCTTATAGGAAGATCTAGGAGCTCTGAAAATGAACGTGCGCGTCTTTCACTCTTCCCGAGGGACTTAGAAGAATTTTGTGATATTTTTTTATTAAAATGGTGTATAAGGGTATATATATAAATATATTTTATGCACTGTATATGAGCTGGCGATTTCTAAGTCTGTGGTTCCGAGAGGGGGTAACCAGGCTCACTAATAAAGGTCAAGCCACTTGGCTGCCAGAATGCCCTGCTTCAGCACAGACCAGAAAGGCATTGTGATAAGCGTATCCCCGGTATAGTCAGGGGTTAATGGGAGTCGTCCCCGTCCCCCCAGTATACGGCCAGAACCATGGACCCGGTACTTGTGGTTCGGACTGTCTCCAACCAGCCATAATGTTGTGAGAGTGAAATTATGTCTAAGTCCAGCTTTGGTACATTAGAAGCAACTCTGAAACTTAACCTAAGCGTTTTTCGAAGCTACTTTTTGGCTAACTTCTTATAGGAAGGTCTAGGAGCTCTGAAAATGAACGTGCGCGTCTTTCACTCTTCCCTAGGGACTTAGAAGAAATTTGTGATATTTTTTATTAAAATGGTGTATAAGGGTATATATATAAATATATTTTATGCACTGTATATGAGCTGGCGATTTCTAAGTCTGTGGTTCCGAGAGGGGGTAACCAGGCTCACTAATAAAGGTCAAGCCACTTGGCAGACAGAATGCCCTGCTTCAGCACAGACCAGAAAGGCATTGTGATAAGCGTATCCCCGGTATAGTCAGGGGTTAATGGGAGTCGTCCCCGTCCCCCCAGTATACGGCCAGAACCATGGACCCGGTACTTGTGGTTCGGACTGTCTCCAACCAGCCATAATGTTGTGAGAGTGAAATTATGTCTAAGTCCAGCTTTGGTACATTAGAAGCAACTCTGAAACTTAACCTAAGCGTTTTTCGAAGCTACTTTTTGGCTAACTTCTTATAGGAAGGTCTAGGAGCTCTGAAAATGAACGTGCGCGTCTTTCACTCTTCCCGAGGGACTTAGAAGAATTTTGTGATATTTTTTATTAAATGGTGTATAAGGGTATATATATAAATATATTTTATGCACTGTATATGAGCTGGCGATTTCTAAGTCTGTGGTTCCGAGAGGGGGTAACCAGGCTCACTAATAAAGGTCAAGCCACTTGGCTGCCAGAATGCCCTGCTTCAGCACAGACCAGAAAGGCATTGTGATAAGCGTATCCCCGGTATAGTCAGGGGTTAATGGGAGTCGTCCCCGTCCCCCCAGTATACGGCCAGAACCATGGACCCGGTACTTGTGGTTCGGTCTATCTCCAACCAGCCATAATGTTGTGAGAGTGAAATTATGTCTAAGTCCAGCTTTGGTACATTAGAAGCAACTCTGAAACTTAACCTAAGCGTTTTTCGAAGCTACTTTTTGGCTAACTTCTTATAGGAAGGTCTAGGAGCTCTGAAAATGAACGTGCGCGTCTTTAACTCTTCCCTAGGGACTTAGAAGAAATTTGTGATATTTTTTATTAAAATGGTGTATAAGGGTATATATATAAATATATTTTATGCACTGTATATGAGCTGGCGATTTCTAAGTCTGTGGTTCCGAGAGGGGGTAACCAGGCTCACTAATAAAGGTCAAGCCACTTGGCTGCCAGAATGCCCTGCTTCAGCACAGACCAGAAAGGCATTGTGATAAGCGTATCCCCGGTATAGTCAGGGGTTAATGGGAGTCGTCCCCGTCCCCCCAGTATACGGCCAGAACCATGGACCCGGTACTTGTGGTTCGGACTGTCTCCAACCAGCCATAATGTTGTGAGAGTGAAATTATGTCTAAGTCCAGCTTTGGTACATTAGAAGCAACTCTGAAACTTAACCTAAGCGTTTTTCGAAGCTACTTTTTGGCTAACTTCTTATAGGAAGGTCTAGGAGCTCTGAAAATGAACGTGCGCGTCTTTCACTCTTCCCTAGGGACTTAGAAGAAATTTGTGATATTTTTTATTAAAATGGTGTATAAGGGTATATATATAAATATATTTTATGCACTGTATATGAGCTGGCGATTTCTAAGTCTGTGGTTCCGAGAGGGGGTAACCAGGCTCACTAATAAAGGTCAAGCCACTTGGCAGACAGAATGCCCTGCTTCAGCACAGACCAGAAAGGCATTGTGATAAGCGTATCCCCGGTATAGTCAGGGGTTAATGGGAGTCGTCCCCGTCCCCCCAGTATACGGCCAGAACCATGGACCCGGTACTTGTGGTTCGGACTGTCTCCAACCAGCCATAATGTTGTGAGAGTGAAATTATGTCTAAGTCCAGCTTTGGTACATTAGAAGCAACTCTGAAACTTAACCTAAGCGTTTTTCGAAGCTACTTTTTGGCTAACTTCTTATAGGAAGTTCTAGGAGCTCTGAAAATGAACGTGCGCGTCTTTCACTCTTCCCGAGGGACTTAGAAGAATTTTGTGATATTTTTTATTAAATGGTGTATAAGGGTATATATATAAATATATTTTATGCACTGTATATGAGCTGGCGATTTCTAAGTCTGTGGTTCCGAGAGGGGGTAACCAGGCTCACTAATAAAGGTCAAGCCACTTGGCTGCCAGAATGCCCTGCTTCAGCACAGACCAGAAAGGCATTGTGATAAGCGTATCCCCGGTATAGTCAGGGGTTAATGGGAGTCGTCCCCGTCCCCCCAGTATACGGCCAGAACCATGGACCCGGTACTTGTGGTTCGGACTATCTCCAACCAGCCATAATGTTGTGAGAGTGAAATTATGTCTAAGTCCAGCTTTGGTACATTAGAAGCAACTCTGAAACTTAACCTAAGCGTTTTTCGAAGCTACTTTTTGGCTAACTTCTTATAGGAAGGTCTAGGAGCTCTGAAAATGAACGTGCGCGTCTTTAACTCTTCCCTAGGGACTTAGAAGAAATTTGTGATATTTTTTATTAAAATGGTGTATAAGGGTATATATATAAATATATTTTATGCACTGTATATGAGCTGGCGATTTCTAAGTCTGTGGTTCCGAGAGGGGGTAACCAGGCTCACTAATAAAGGTCAAGCCACTTGGCAGACAGAATGCCCTGCTTCAGCACAGACCAGAAAGGCATTGTGATAAGCGTATCCCCGGTATAGTCAGGGGTTAATGGGAGTCGTCCCCGTCCCCCCAGTATACGGCCAGAACCATGGACCCGGTACTTGTGGTTCGGACTGTCTCCAACCAGCCATAATGTTGTGAGAGTGAAATTATGTCTAAGTCCAGCTTTGGTACATTAGAAGCAACTCTGAAACTTAACCTAAGCGTTTTTCGAAGCTACTTTTTGGCTAACTTCTTATAGGAAGTTCTAGGAGCTCTGAAAATGAACGTGCGCGTCTTTCACTCTTCCCGAGGGACTTAGAAGAATTTTGTGATATTTTTTATTAAATGGTGTATAAGGGTATATATATAAATATATTTTATGCACTGTATATGAGCTGGCGATTTCTAAGTCTGTGGTTCCGAGAGGGGGTAACCAGGCTCACTAATAAAGGTCAAGCCACTTGGCTGCCAGAATGCCCTGCTTCAGCACAGACCAGAAAGGCATTGTGATAAGCGTATCCCCGGTATAGTCAGGGGTTAATGGGAGTCGTCCCCGTCCCCCCAGTATACGGCCAGAACCATGGACCCGGTACTTGTGGTTCGGTCTATCTCCAACCAGCCATAATGTTGTGAGAGTGAAATTATGTCTAAGTCCAGCTTTGGTACATTAGAAGCAACTCTGAAACTTAACCTAAGCGTTTTTCGAAGCTACTTTTTGGCTAACTTCTTATAGGAAGGTCTAGAAGCTCTGAAAATGAACGTGCGCGTCTTTAACTCTTCCCTAGGGACTTAGAAGAAATTTGTGATATTTTTTATTAAAATGGTGTATAAGGGTATATATATATAAATATATTTTATGCACTGTATATGAGCTGGCGATTTCTAAGTCTGTGGTTCCGAGAGGGGGTAACCAGGCTCACTAATAAAGGTCAAGCCACTTGGCTGCCAGAATGCCCTGCTTCAGCACAGACCAGAAAGGCATTGTGATAAGCGTATCCCCGGTATAGTCAGGGGTTAATGGGAGTCGTCCCCGTCCCCCCAGTATACGGCCAGAACCATGGACCCGGTACTTGTGGTTCGGACTGTCTCCAACCAGCCATAATGTTGTGAGAGTGAAATTATGTCTAAATCCAGCTTTGGTACATTAGAAGCAACTCTGAAACTTAACCTAAGCGTTTTTCGAAGCTACTTTTTGGCTAACTTCTTATAGGAAGATCTAGGAGCTCTGAAAATGAACGTGCGCGTCTTTCACTCTTCCCGAGGGACTTAGAAGAATTTTGTGATATTTTTTTATTAAAATGGTGTATAAGGGTATATATATAAATATATTTTATGCACTGTATATGAGCTGGCGATTTCTAAGTCTGTGGTTCCGAGAGGGGGTAACCAGGCTCACTAATAAAGGTCAAGCCACTTGGCTGCCAGAATGCCCTGCTTCAGCACAGACCAGAAAGGCATTGTGATAAGCGTATCCCCGGTATAGTCAGGGGTTAATGGGAGTCGTCCCCGTCCCCCCAGTATACGGCCAGAACCATGGACCCGGTACTTGTGGTTCGGACTGTCTCCAACCAGCCATAATGTTGTGAGAGTGAAATTATGTCTAAGTCCAGCTTTGGTACATTAGAAGCAACTCTGAAACTTAACCTAAGCGTTTTTCGAAGCTACTTTTTGGCTAACTTCTTATAGGAAGGTCTAGGAGCTCTGAAAATGAACGTGCGCGTCTTTCACTCTTCCCTAGGGACTTAGAAGAAATTTGTGATATTTTTTATTAAAATGGTGTATAAGGGTATATATATAAATATATTTTATGCACTGTATATGAGCTGGCGATTTCTAAGTCTGTGGTTCCGAGAGGGGGTAACCAGGCTCACTAATAAAGGTCAAGCCACTTGGCAGACAGAATGCCCTGCTTCAGCACAGACCAGAAAGGCATTGTGATAAGCGTATCCCCGGTATAGTCAGGGGTTAATGGGAGTCGTCCCCGTCCCCCCAGTATACGGCCAGAACCATGGACCCGGTACTTGTGGTTCGGACTGTCTCCAACCAGCCATAATGTTGTGAGAGTGAAATTATGTCTAAGTCCAGCTTTGGTACATTAGAAGCAACTCTGAAACTTAACCTAAGCGTTTTTCGAAGCTACTTTTTGGCTAACTTCTTATAGGAAGTTCTAGGAGCTCTGAAAATGAACGTGCGCGTCTTTCACTCTTCCCGAGGGACTTAGAAGAATTTTGTGATATTTTTTATTAAATGGTGTATAAGGGTATATATATAAATATATTTTATGCACTGTATATGAGCTGGCGATTTCTAAGTCTGTGGTTCCGAGAGGGGGTAACCAGGCTCACTAATAAAGGTCAAGACACTTGGCTGCCAGAATGCCGTGCTTCAGCACAGACCAGAAAGGCATTGTGATAAGCGTATCCCCGGTACAGTCAGGGGTTAATGGGAGTCGTCCCCGTCCCCCCAGTATACGGCCAGAACCATGGACCCGGTACTTGTGGTTCGGACTGTCTCCAACCAGCCATAATGTTGTGAGAGTGAAATTATGTCTAAATCCAGCTTTGGTACATTAGAAGCAACTCTGAAACTTAACCTAAGCGTTTTTCGAAGCTACTTTTTGGCTAACTTCTTATAGGAAGATCTAGGAGCTCTGAAAATGAACGTGCGCGTCTTTCACTCTTCCCGAGGGACTTTGAAGAATTTTGTGATATTTTTTTATTAAAATGGTGTATAAGGGTATATATATATAAATATATTTTATGCACTGTATATGAGCTGGCGATTTCTAAGTCTGTGGTTCCGAGAGGGGGTAACCAGGCTCACTAATAAAGGTCAAGCCACTTGGCTGCCAGAATGCCCTGCTTCAGCACAGACCAGAAAGGCATTGTGATAAGCGTATCCCCGGTATAGTCAGGGGTTAATGGGAGTCGTCCCCGTCCCCCCCGTATACGGCCAGAACCATGGACCCGGTACTTGTGGTTCGGACTGTCTCCAACCAGCCATAATGTTGTGAGAGTGAAATTATGTCTAAGTCCAGCTTTGGTACATTAGAAGCAACTCTGAAACTTAACCTAAGCGTTTTTCGAAGCTACTTTTTGGCTAACTTCTTATAGGAAGGTCTAGGAGCTCTGAAAATGAACGTGCGCGTCTTTCACTCTTCCCTAGGGACTTAGAAGAAATTTGTGATATTTTTTATTAAAATGGTGTATAAGGGTATATATATAAATATATTTTATGCACTGTATATGAGCTGGCGATTTCTAAGTCTGTGGTTCCGAGAGGGGGTAACCAGGCTCACTAATAAAGGTCAAGCCACTTGGCAGACAGAATGCCCTGCTTCAGCACAGACCAGAAAGGCATTGTGATAAGCGTATCCCCGGTATAGTCAGGGGTTAATGGGAGTCGTCCCCGTCCCCCCAGTATACGGCCAGAACCATGGACCCGGTACTTGTGGTTCGGACTGTCTCCAACCAGCCATAATGTTGTGAGAGTGAAATTATGTCTAAGTCCAGCTTTGGTACATTAGAAGCAACTCTGAAACTTAACCTAAGCGTTTTTCGAAGCTACTTTTTGGCTAACTTCTTATAGGAAGTTCTAGGAGCTCTGAAAATGAACGTGCGCGTCTTTCACTCTTCCCGAGGGACTTAGAAGAATTTTGTGATATTTTTTATTAAATGGTGTATAAGGGTATATATATAAATATATTTTATGCACTGTATATGAGCTGGCGATTTCTAAGTCTGTGGTTCCGAGAGGGGGTAACCAGGCTCACTAATAAAGGTCAAGCCACTTGGCTGCCAGAATGCCCTGCTTCAGCACAGACCAGAAAGGCATTGTGATAAGCGTATCCCCGGTATAGTCAGGGGTTAATGGGAGTCGTCCCCGTCCCCCCAGTATACGGCCAGAACCATGGACCCGGTACTTGTGGTTCGGTCTATCTCCAACCAGCCATAATGTTGTGAGAGTGAAATTATGTCTAAGTCCAGCTTTGGTACATTAGAAGCAACTCTGAAACTTAACCTAAGCGTTTTTCGAAGCTACTTTTTGGCTAACTTCTTATAGGAAGGTCTAGGAGCTCTGAAAATGAACGTGCGCGTCTTTAACTCTTCCCTAGGGACTTAGAAGAAATTTGTGATATTTTTTATTAAAATGGTGTATAAGGGTATATATATAAATATATTTTATGCACTGTATATGAGCTGGCGATTTCTAAGTCTGTGGTTCCGAGAGGGGGTAACCAGGCTCACTAATAAAGGTCAAGCCACTTGGCTGCCAGAATGCCCTGCTTCAGCACAGACCAGAAAGGCATTGTGATAAGCGTATCCCCGGTATAGTCAGGGGTTAATGGGAGTCGTCCCCGTCCCCCCAGTATACGGCCAGAACCATGGACCCGGTACTTGTGGTTCGGACTGTCTCCAACCAGCCATAATGTTGTGAGAGTGAAATTATGTCTAAGTCCAGCTTTGGTACATTAGAAGCAACTCTGAAACTTAACCTAAGCGTTTTTCGAAGCTACTTTTTGGCTAACTTCTTATAGGAAGGTCTAGGAGCTCTGAAAATGAACGTGCGCGTCTTTCACTCTTCCCGAGGGACTTAGAAGAATTTTGTGATATTTTTTATTAAAATGGTGTATAAGGGTATATATATAAATATATTTTATGCACTGTATATGAGCTGGCGATTTCTAAGTCTGTGGTTCCGAGAGGGGGTAACCAGGCTCACTAATAAAGGTCAAGCCACTTGGCTGCCAGAATGCCCTGCTTCAGCACAGACCAGAAAGGCATTGTGATAAGCGTATCCCCGGTATAGTCAGGGGTTAATGGGAGTCGTCCCCGTCCCCCCAGTATACGGCCAGAACCATGGACCCGGTACTTGTGGTTCGGACTGTCTCCAACCAGCCATAATGTTGTGAGAGTGAAATTATGTCTAAGTCCAGCTTTGGTACATTAGAAGCAACTCTGAAACTTAACCTAAGCGTTTTTCGAAGCTACTTTTTGGCTAACTTCTTATAGGAAGGTCTAGGAGCTCTGAAAATGAACGTGCGCGTCTTTCACTCTTCCCGAGGGACTTAGAAGAATTTTGTGATATTTTTTATTAAAATGGTGTATAAGGGTATATATATAAATATATTTTATGCACTGTATATGAGCTGGCGATTTCTAAGTCTGTGGTTCCGAGAGGGGGTAACCAGGCTCACTAATAAAGGTCAAGCCACTTGGCTGCCAGAATGCCCTGCTTCAGCACAGACCAGAAAGGCATTGTGATAAGCGTATCCCCGGTATAGTCAGGGGTTAATGGGAGTCGTCCCCGTCCCCCCAGTATACGGCCAGAACCATGGACCCGGTACTTGTGGTTCGGACTGTCTCCAACCAGCCATAATGTTGTGAGAGTGAAATTATGTCTAAGTCCAGCTTTGGTACATTAGAAGCAACTCTGAAACTTAACCTAAGCGTTTTTCGAAGCTACTTTTTGGCTAACTTCTTATAGGAAGGTCTAGGAGCTCTGAAAATGAACGTGCGCGTCTTTCACTCTTCCCGAGGGACTTAGAAGAATTTTGTGATATTTTTTATAAAATGGTGTATAAGGGTATATATATAAATATATTTTATGCACTGTATATGAGCTGGCGATTTCTAAGTCTGTGGTTCCGAGAGGGGGTAACCAGGCTCACTAATAAAGGTCAAGCCACTTGGCTGCCAGAATGCCCTGCTTCAGCACAGACCAGAAAGGCATTGTGATAAGCGTATCCCCGGTATAGTCAGGGGTTAATGGGAGTCGTCCCCGTCCCCCCAGTATACGGCCAGAACCATGGACCCGGTACTTGTGGTTCGGACTATCTCCAACCAGCCATAATGTTGTGAGAGTGAAATTATGTCTAAGTCCAGCTTTGGTACATTAGAAGCAACTCTGAAACTTAACCTAAGCGTTTTTCGAAGCTACTTTTTGGCTAACTTCTTATAGGAAGGTCTAGGAGCTCTGAAAATGAACGTGCGCGTCTTTAACTCTTCCCTAGGGACTTAGAAGAAATTTGTGATATTTTTTATTAAAATGGTGTATAAGGGTATATATATAAATATATTTTATGCACTGTATATGAGCTGGCGATTTCTAAGTCTGTGGTTCCGAGAGGGGGTAACCAGGCTCACTAATAAAGGTCAAGCCACTTGGCTGCCAGAATGCCCTGCTTCAGCACAGACCAGAAAGGCATTGTGATAAGCGTATCCCCGGTATAGTCAGGGGTTAATGGGAGTCGTCCCCGTCCCCCCAGTATACGGCCAGAACCATGGACCCGGTACTTGTGGTTCGGACTGTCTCCAACCAGCCATAATGTTGTGAGAGTGAAATTATGTCTAAGTCCAGCTTTGGTACATTAGAAGCAACTCTGAAACTTAACCTAAGCGTTTTTCGAAGCTACTTTTTGGCTAACTTCTTATAGGAAGGTCTAGGAGCTCTGAAAATGAACGTGCGCGTCTTTCACTCTTCCCGAGGGACTTAGAAGAATTTTGTGATATTTTTTATTAAAATGGTGTATAAGGGTATATATATAAATATATTTTATGCACTGTATATGAGCTGGCGATTTCTAAGTCTGTGGTTCCGAGAGGGGGTAACCAGGCTCACTAATAAAGGTCAAGCCACTTGGCTGCCAGAATGCCCTGCTTCAGCACAGACCAGAAAGGCATTGTGATAAGCGTATCCCCGGTATAGTCAGGGGTTAATGGGAGTCGTCCCCGTCCCCCCAGTATACGGCCAGAACCATGGACCCGGTACTTGTGGTTCGGACTGTCTCCAACCAGCCATAATGTTGTGAGAGTGAAATTATGTCTAAGTCCAGCTTTGGTACATTAGAAGCAACTCTGAAACTTAACCTAAGCGTTTTTCGAAGCTACTTTTTGGCTAACTTCTTATAGGAAGGTCTAGGAGCTCTGAAAATGAACGTGCGCGTCTTTCACTCTTCCCGAGGGACTTAGAATAATTTTGTGATATTTTTTATTAAATGGTGTATAAGGGTATATATAAATATATTTTATGCACTGTATATGAGCTGGCGATTTCTAAGTCTGTGGTTCCGAGAGGGGATAACCAGGCTCACTAATAAAGGTCAAGCCACTTGGCTGCCAGAATGCCCTGCTTCAGCACAGACCAGAAAGGCATTGTGATAAGCGTATCCCCGGTATAGTCAGGGGTTAATGGGAGTCGTCCCCGTCCCCCCAGTATACGGCCAGAACCATGGACCCGGTACTTGTGGTTCGGACTCTCTCCAACCAGCCATAATGTTGTGAGAGTGAAATTATGTCTAAGTCCAGCTTTGGTACATTAGAAGCAACTCTGAAACTTAACCTAAGCGTTTTTCGAAGCTACTTTTTGGCTAACTTCTTATAGGAAGGTCTAGGAGCTCTGAAAATGAACGTGCGCGTCTTTCACTCTTCCCGAGGGACTTAGAATAATTTTGTGATATTTTTTATTAAATGGTGTATAAGGGTATATATATAAATATATTTTATGCACTGTATATGAGCTGGCGATTTCTAAGTCTGTGGTTCCGAGAGGGGATAACCAGGCTCACTAATAAAGGTCAAGCCACTTGGCTGCCAGAATGCCCTGCTTCAGCACAGACCAGAAAGGCATTGTGATAAGCGTATCCCCGGTATAGTCAGGGGTTAATGGGAGTCGTCCCCGTCCCCCCAGTATACGGCCAGAACCATGGACCCGGTACTTGTGGTTCGGACTCTCTCCAACCAGCCATAATGTTGTGAGAGTGAAATTATGTCTAAGTCCAGCTTTGGTACATTAGAAGCAACTCTGAAACTTAACCTAAGCGTTTTTCGAAGCTACTTTTTGGCTAACTTCTTATAGGAAGGTCTAGGAGCTCTGAAAATGAACGTGCGCGTCTTTCACTCTTCCCGAGGGACTTAGAAGAATTTTGTGATATTTTTTATAAAATGGTGTATAAGGGTATATATATAAATATATTTTATGCACTGTATATGAGCTGGCGATTTCTAAGTCTGTGGTTCCGAGAGGGGGTAACCAGGCTCACTAATAAAGGTCAAGCCACTTGGCTGCCAGAATGCCCTGCTTCAGCACAGACCAGAAAGGCATTGTGATAAGCGTATCCCCGGTATAGTCAGGGGTTAATGGGAGTCGTCCCCGTCCCCCCAGTATACGGCCAGAACCATGGACCCGGTACTTGTGGTTCGGTCTATCTCCAACCAGCCATAATGTTGTGAGAGTGAAATTATGTCTAAGTCCAGCTTTGGTACATTAGAAGCAACTCTGAAACTTAACCTAAGCGTTTTTCGAAGCTACTTTTTGGCTAACTTCTTATAGGAAGGTCTAGGAGCTCTGAAAATGAACGTGCGCGTCTTTAACTCTTCCCTAGGGACTTAGAAGAAATTTGTGATATTTTTTATTAAAATGGTGTATAAGGGTATATATATAAATATATTTTATGCACTGTATATGAGCTGGCGATTTCTAAGTCTGTGGTTCCGAGAGGGGGTAACCAGGCTCACTAATAAAGGTCAAGCCACTTGGCTGCCAGAATGCCCTGCTTCAGCACAGACCAGAAAGGCATTGTGATAAGCGTATCCCCGGTATAGTCAGGGGTTAATGGGAGTCGTCCCCGTCCCCCCAGTATACGGCCAGAACCATGGACCCGGTACTTGTGGTTCGGACTGTCTCCAACCAGCCATAATGTTGTGAGAGTGAAATTATGTCTAAGTCCAGCTTTGGTACATTAGAAGCAACTCTGAAACTTAACCTAAGCGTTTTTCGAAGCTACTTTTTGGCTAACTTCTTATAGGAAGGTCTAGGAGCTCTGAAAATGAACGTGCGCGTCTTTCACTCTTCCCGAGGGACTTAGAAGAATTTTGTGATATTTTTTATTAAAATGGTGTATAAGGGTATATATATAAATATATTTTATGCACTGTATATGAGCTGGCGATTTCTAAGTCTGTGGTTCCGAGAGGGGGTAACCAGGCTCACTAATAAAGGTCAAGCCACTTGGCTGCCAGAATGCCCTGCTTCAGCACAGACCAGAAAGGCATTGTGATAAGCGTATCCCCGGTATAGTCAGGGGTTAATGGGAGTCGTCCCCGTCCCCCCAGTATACGGCCAGAACCATGGACCCGGTACTTGTGGTTCGGACTGTCTCCAACCAGCCATAATGTTGTGAGAGTGAAATTATGTCTAAGTCCAGCTTTGGTACATTAGAAGCAACTCTGAAACTTAACCTAAGCGTTTTTCGAAGCTACTTTTTGGCTAACTTCTTATAGGAAGGTCTAGGAGCTCTGAAAATGAACGTGCGCGTCTTTAACTCTTCCCTAGGGACTTAGAAGAAATTTGTGATATTTTTTATTAAAATGGTGTATAAGGGTATATATATAAATATATTTTATGCACTGTATATGAGCTGGCGATTTCTAAGTCTGTGGTTCCGAGAGGGGGTAACCAGGCTCACTAATAAAGGTCAAGCCACTTGGCTGCCAGAATGCCCTGCTTCAGCACAGACCAGAAAGGCATTGTGATAAGCGTATCCCCGGTATAGTCAGGGGTTAATGGGAGTCGTCCCCGTCCCCCCAGTATACGGCCAGAACCATGGACCCGGTACTTGTGGTTCGGACTGTCTCCAACCAGCCATAATGTTGTGAGAGTGAAATTATGTCTAAGTCCAGCTTTGGTACATTAGAAGCAACTCTGAAACTTAACCTAAGCGTTTTTCGAAGCTACTTTTTGGCTAACTTCTTATAGGAAGGTCTAGGAGCTCTGAAAATGAACGTGCGCGTCTTTCACTCTTCCCGAGGGACTTAGAAGAATTTTGTGATATTTTTTATTAAAATGGTGTATAAGGGTATATATATAAATATATTTTATGCACTGTATATGAGCTGGCGATTTCTAAGTCTGTGGTTCCGAGAGGGGGTAACCAGGCTCACTAATAAAGGTCAAGCCACTTGGCTGCCAGAATGCCCTGCTTCAGCACAGACCAGAAAGGCATTGTGATAAGCGTATCCCCGGTATAGTCAGGGGTTAATGGGAGTCGTCCCCGTCCCCCCAGTATACGGCCAGAACCATGGACCCGGTACTTGTGGTTCGGACTGTCTCCAACCAGCCATAATGTTGTGAGAGTGAAATTATGTCTAAGTCCAGCTTTGGTACATTAGAAGCAACTCTGAAACTTAACCTAAGCGTTTTTCGAAGCTACTTTTTGGCTAACTTCTTATAGGAAGGTCTAGGAGCTCTGAAAATGAACGTGCGCGTCTTTCACTCTTCCCGAGGGACTTAGAAGAATTTTGTGATATTTTTTATTAAAATGGTGTATAAGGGTATATATATAAATATATTTTATGCACTGTATATGAGCTGGCGATTTCTAAGTCTGTGGTTCCGAGAGGGGGTAACCAGGCTCACTAATAAAGGTCAAGCCACTTGGCTGCCAGAATGCCCTGCTTCAGCACAGACCAGAAAGGCATTGTGATAAGCGTATCCCCGGTATAGTCAGGGGTTAATGGGAGTCGTCCCCGTCCCCCCAGTATACGGCCAGAACCATGGACCCGGTACTTGTGGTTCGGACTGTCTCCAACCAGCCATAATGTTGTGAGAGTGAAATTATGTCTAAGTCCAGCTTTGGTACATTAGAAGCAACTCTGAAACTTAACCTAAGCGTTTTTCGAAGCTACTTTTTGGCTAACTTCTTATAGGAAGGTCTAGGAGCTCTGAAAATGAACGTGCGCGTCTTTCACTCTTCCCGAGGGACTTAGAAGAATTTTGTGATATTTTTTATAAAATGGTGTATAAGGGTATATATATAAATATATTTTATGCACTGTATATGAGCTGGCGATTTCTAAGTCTGTGGTTCCGAGAGGGGGTAACCAGGCTCACTAATAAAGGTCAAGCCACTTGGCTGCCAGAATGCCCTGCTTCAGCACAGACCAGAAAGGCATTGTGATAAGCGTATCCCCGGTATAGTCAGGGGTTAATGGGAGTCGTCCCCGTCCCCCCAGTATACGGCCAGAACCATGGACCCGGTACTTGTGGTTCGGACTCTCTCCAACCAGCCATAATGTTGTGAGAGTGAAATTATGTCTAAGTCCAGCTTTGGTACATTAGAAGCAACTCTGAAACTTAACCTAAGCGTTTTTCGAAGCTACTTTTTGGCTAACTTCTTATAGGAAGTTCTAGGAGCTCTGAAAATGAACGTGCGCGTCTTTCACTCTTCCCGAGGGACTTAGAAGAATTTTGTGATATTTTTTATTAAATGGTGTATAAGGGTATATATATAAATATATTTTATGCACTGTATATGAGCTGGCGATTTCTAAGTCTGTGGTTCCGAGAGGGGGTAACCAGGCTCACTAATAAAGGTCAAGCCACTTGGCTGCCAGAATGCCCTGCTTCAGCACAGACCAGAAAGGCATTGTGATAAGCGTATCCCCGGTATAGTCAGGGGTTAATGGGAGTCGTCCCCGTCCCCCCAGTATACGGCCAGAACCATGGACCCGGTACTTGTGGTTCGGACTATCTCCAACCAGCCATAATGTTGTGAGAGTGAAATTATGTCTAAGTCCAGCTTTGGTACATTAGAAGCAACTCTGAAACTTAACCTAAGCGTTTTTCGAAGCTACTTTTTGGCTAACTTCTTATAGGAAGGTCTAGGAGCTCTGAAAATGAACGTGCGCGTCTTTAACTCTTCCCTAGGGACTTAGAAGAAATTTGTGATATTTTTTATTAAAATGGTGTATAAGGGTATATATATAAATATATTTTATGCACTGTATATGAGCTGGCGATTTCTAAGTCTGTGGTTCCGAGAGGGGGTAACCAGGCTCACTAATAAAGGTCAAGCCACTTGGCTGCCAGAATGCCCTGCTTCAGCACAGACCAGAAAGGCATTGTGATAAGCGTATCCCCGGTATAGTCAGGGGTTAATGGGAGTCGTCCCCGTCCCCCCAGTATACGGCCAGAACCATGGACCCGGTACTTGTGGTTCGGACTGTCTCCAACCAGCCATAATGTTGTGAGAGTGAAATTATGTCTAAGTCCAGCTTTGGTACATTAGAAGCAACTCTGAAACTTAACCTAAGCGTTTTTCGAAGCTACTTTTTGGCTAACTTCTTATAGGAAGGTCTAGGAGCTCTGAAAATGAACGTGCGCGTCTTTCACTCTTCCCGAGGGACTTAGAAGAATTTTGTGATATTTTTTATTAAAATGGTGTATAAGGGTATATATATAAATATATTTTATGCACTGTATATGAGCTGGCGATTTCTAAGTCTGTGGTTCCGAGAGGGGGTAACCAGGCTCACTAATAAAGGTCAAGCCACTTGGCTGCCAGAATGCCCTGCTTCAGCACAGACCAGAAAGGCATTGTGATAAGCGTATCCCCGGTATAGTCAGGGGTTAATGGGAGTCGTCCCCGTCCCCCCAGTATACGGCCAGAACCATGGACCCGGTACTTGTGGTTCGGACTGTCTCCAACCAGCCATAATGTTGTGAGAGTGAAATTATGTCTAAGTCCAGCTTTGGTACATTAGAAGCAACTCTGAAACTTAACCTAAGCGTTTTTCGAAGCTACTTTTTGGCTAACTTCTTATAGGAAGGTCTAGGAGCTCTGAAAATGAACGTGCGCGTCTTTCACTCTTCCCGAGGGACTTAGAATAATTTTGTGATATTTTTTATTAAATGGTGTATAAGGGTATATATAAATATATTTTATGCACTGTATATGAGCTGGCGATTTCTAAGTCTGTGGTTCCGAGAGGGGATAACCAGGCTCACTAATAAAGGTCAAGCCACTTGGCTGCCAGAATGCCCTGCTTCAGCACAGACCAGAAAGGCATTGTGATAAGCGTATCCCCGGTATAGTCAGGGGTTAATGGGAGTCGTCCCCGTCCCCCCAGTATACGGCCAGAACCATGGACCCGGTACTTGTGGTTCGGACTCTCTCCAACCAGCCATAATGTTGTGAGAGTGAAATTATGTCTAAGTCCAGCTTTGGTACATTAGAAGCAACTCTGAAACTTAACCTAAGCGTTTTTCGAAGCTACTTTTTGGCTAACTTCTTATAGGAAGGTCTAGGAGCTCTGAAAATGAACGTGCGCGTCTTTCACTCTTCCCGAGGGACTTAGAATAATTTTGTGATATTTTTTATTAAATGGTGTATAAGGGTATATATATAAATATATTTTATGCACTGTATATGAGCTGGCGATTTCTAAGTCTGTGGTTCCGAGAGGGGATAACCAGGCTCACTAATAAAGGTCAAGCCACTTGGCTGCCAGAATGCCCTGCTTCAGCACAGACCAGAAAGGCATTGTGATAAGCGTATCCCCGGTATAGTCAGGGGTTAATGGGAGTCGTCCCCGTCCCCCCAGTATACGGCCAGAACCATGGACCCGGTACTTGTGGTTCGGACTCTCTCCAACCAGCCATAATGTTGTGAGAGTGAAATTATGTCTAAGTCCAGCTTTGGTACATTAGAAGCAACTCTGAAACTTAACCTAAGCGTTTTTCGAAGCTACTTTTTGGCTAACTTCTTATAGGAAGGTCTAGGAGCTCTGAAAATGAACGTGCGCGTCTTTCACTCTTCCCGAGGGACTTAGAAGAATTTTGTGATATTTTTTATAAAATGGTGTATAAGGGTATATATATAAATATATTTTATGCACTGTATATGAGCTGGCGATTTCTAAGTCTGTGGTTCCGAGAGGGGGTAACCAGGCTCACTAATAAAGGTCAAGCCACTTGGCTGCCAGAATGCCCTGCTTCAGCACAGACCAGAAAGGCATTGTGATAAGCGTATCCCCGGTATAGTCAGGGGTTAATGGGAGTCGTCCCCGTCCCCCCAGTATACGGCCAGAACCATGGACCCGGTACTTGTGGTTCAGACTCTCTCCAACCAGCCATAATGTTGTGAGAGTGAAATTATGTCTAAGTCCAGCTTTGGTACATTAGAAGCAACTCTGAAACTTAACCTAAGCGTTTTTCGAAGCTACTTTTTGGCTAACTTCTTATAGGAAGGTCTAGGAGCTCTGAAAATGAACGTGCGCGTCTTTCACTCTTCCCGAGGGACTTAGAAGAATTTTGTGATATTTTTTATTAAATGGTGTATAAGGGTATATATATAAATATATTTTATGCACTGTATATGAGCTGGCGATTTCTAAGTCTGTGGTTCCGAGAGGGGGTAACCAGGCTCACTAATAAAGGTCAAGCCACTTGGCTGCCAGAATGCCCTGCTTCAGCACAGACCAGAAAGGCATTGTGATAAGCGTATCCCCGGTATAGTCAGGGGTTAATGGGAGTCGTCCCCGTCCCCCCAGTATACGGCCAGAACCATGGACCCGGTACTTGTGGTTCGGACTCTCTCCAACCAGCCATAATGTTGTGAGAGTGAAATTATGTCTAAGTCCAGCTTTGGTACATTAGAAGCAACTCTGAAACTTAACCTAAGCGTTTTTCGAAGCTACTTTTTGGCTAACTTCTTATAGGAAGGTCTAGGAGCTCTGAAAATGAACGTGCGCGTCTTTCACTCTTCCCGAGGGACTTAGAAGAATTTTGTGATATTTTTTATAAAATGGTGTATAAGGGTATATATATATAAATATATTTTATGCACTGTATATGAGCTGGCGATTTCTAAGTCTGTGGTTCCGAGAGGGGGTAACCAGGCTCACTAATAAAGGTCAAGCCACTTGGCTGCCAGAATGCCCTGCTTCAGCACAGACCAGAAAGGCATTGTGATAAGCGTATCCCCGGTATAGTCAGGGGTTAATGGGAGTCGTCCCCGTCCCCCCAGTATACGGCCAGAACCATGGACCCGGTACTTGTGGTTCGGACTCTCTCCAACCAGCCATAATGTTGTGAGAGTGAAATTATGTCTAAGTCCAGCTTTGGTACATTAGAAGCAACTCTGAAACTTAACCTAAGCGTTTTTCGAAGCTACTTTTTGGCTAACTTCTTATAGGAAGGTCTAGGAGCTCTGAAAATGAACGTGCGCGTCTTTCACTCTTCCCGAGGGACTTAGAAGAATTTTGTGATATTTTTTATTAAATGGTGTATAAGGGTATATATATAAATATATTTTATGCACTGTATATGAGCTGGCGATTTCTAAGTCTGTGGTTCCGAGAGGGGGTAACCAGGCTCACTAATAAAGGTCAAGCCACTTGGCTGCCAGAATGCCCTGCTTCAGCACAGACCAGAAAGGCATTGTGATAAGCGTATCCCCAGTATAGTCAGGGGTTAATGGGAGTCGTCCCCGTCCCCCCAGTATACGGCCAGAACCATGGACCCGGTACTTGTGGTTCGGACTGTCTCCAACCAGCCATAATGTTGTGAGAGTGAAATTATGTCTAAGTCCAGCTTTGGTACATTAGAAGCAACTCTGAAACTTAACCTAAGCATTTTTCGAAGCTACTTTTTGGCTAACTTCTTATAGGAAGGTCTAGGAGCTCTGAAAATGAACGTGCGCGTCTTTCACTCTTCCCGAGGGACTTAGAAGAATTTTGTGATATTTTTTATTAAATGGTGTATAAGGGTATATATATAAATATATTTTATGCACTGTATATGAGCTGGCGATTTCTAAGTCTGTGGTTCCGAGAGGGGGTAACCAGGCTCACTAATAAAGGTCAAGCCACTTGGCTGCCAGAATGCCCTGCTTCAGCACAGACCAGAAAGGCATTGTGATAAGCGTATCCCCGGTATAGTCAGGGGTTAATGGGAGTCGTCCCCGTCCCCCCAGTATACGGCCAGAACCATGGACCCGGTACTTGTGGTTCGGACTGTCTCCAACCAGCCATAATGTTGTGAGAGTGAAATTATGTCTAAGTCCAGCTTTGGTACATTAGAAGCAACTCTGAAACTTAACCTAAGCGTTTTTCGAAGCTACTTTTTGGCTAACTTCTTATAGGAAGGTCTAGGAGCTCTGAAAATGAACGTGCGCGTCTTTCACTCTTCCCGAGGGACTTAGAAGAATTTTGTGATATTTTTTATTAAATGGTGTATAAGGGTATATATATAAATATATTTTATGCACTGTATATGAGCTGGCGATTTCTAAGTCTGTGGTTCCGAGAGGGGGTAACCAGGCTCACTAATAAAGGTCAAGCCACTTGGCTGCCAGAATGCCCTGCTTCAGCACAGACCAGAAAGGCATTGTGATAAGCGTATCCCCGGTATAGTCAGGGGTTAATGGGAGTCGTCCCCGTCCCCCCAGTATACGGCCAGAACCATGGACCCGGTACTTGTGGTTCGGACTGTCTCCAACCAGCCATAATGTTGTGAGAGTGAAATTATGTCTAAGTCCAGCTTTGGTACATTAGAAGCAACTCTGAAACTTAACCTAAGCGTTTTTCGAAGCTACTTTTTGGCTAACTTCTTATAGGAAGGTCTAGGAGCTCTGAAAATGAACGTGCGCGTCTTTCACTCTTCCCGAGGGACTTAGAAGAATTTTGTGATATTTTTTATTAAATGGTGTATAAGGGTATATATATAAATATATTTTATGCACTGTATATGAGCTGGCGATTTCTAAGTTTGTGGTTCCGAGAGGGGGTAACCAGGCTCACTAATAAAGGTCAAGCCACTTGGCTGCCAGAATGCCCTGCTTCAGCACAGACCAGAAAGGCATTGTGATAAGCGTATCCCCGGTATAGTCAGGGGTTAATGGGAGTCGTCCCCGTCCCCCCAGTATACGGCCAGATCCATGGACCCGGTACTTGTGGTTCGGACTGTCTCCAACCAGCCATAATGTTGTGAGAGTGAAATTATGTCTAAGTCCAGCTTTGGTACATTAGAAGCAACTCTGAAACTTAACCTAAGCATTTTTCGAAGCTACTTTTTGGCTAACTTCTTATAGGAAGGTCTAGGAGATCTGAAAATGAACGTGCGCGTCTTTCACTCTTCCCGAGGGACTTAGAAGAATTTTGTGATATTTTTTATTAAATGGTGTATAAGGGTATATATATAAATATATTTTATGCACTGTATATGAGCTGGCGATTTCTAAGTCTGTGGTTCCGAGAGGGGGTAACCAGGCTCACTAATAAAGGTCAAGCCACTTGGCTGACAGAATGCCGTGCTTCAGCACAGACCAGAAAGGCATTGTGATAAGCGTATCCCCGGTATAGTCAGGGGTTAATGGGAGTCGTCCCCGTCCCCCCAGTATACGGCCAGAACCATGGACCCGGTACTTGTGGTTCGGACTGTCTCCAACCAGCCATAATGTTGTGAGAGTGAAATTATGTCTAAGTCCAGCTTTGGTACATTAGAAGCAACTCTGAAACTTAACCTAAGCGTTTTTCGAAGCTACTTTTTGGCTAACTTCTTATAGGAAGGTCTAGGAGCTCTGAAAATGAACGTGCGCGTCTTTCACACTTTCCGAGGGACTTAGAAGAATTTTGTGATATTTTTTATTAAAATGGTGTATAAGGGTATATATATAAATATATTTTATGCACTGTATATGAGCTGGCGATTTCTAAGTCTGTGGTTCCGAGAGGGGGTAACCAGGCTCACTAATAAAGGTCAAGCCACTTGGCTGCCAGAATGCCCTGCTTCAGCACAGACCAGAAAGGCATTGTGATAAGCGTATCCCCGGTATAGTCAGGGGTTAATGGGAGTCGTCCCCGTCCCCCCAGTATACGGCCAGAACCATGGACCCGGTACTTGTGGTTCGGACTGTCTCCAACCAGCCATAATGTTGTGAGAGTGAAATTATGTCTAAGTCCAGCTTTGGTACATTAGAAGCAACTCTGAAACTTAACCTAAGCGTTTTTCGAAGCTACTTTTTGGCTAACTTCTTATAGGAAGGTCTAGGAGCTCTGAAAATGAACGTGCGCGTCTTTCACACTTTCCGAGGGACTTAGAAGAATTTTGTGATATTTTTTATTAAAATGGTGTATAAGGGTATATATATAAATATATTTTATGCACTGTATATGAGCTGGCGATTTCTAAGTCTGTGGTTCCGAGAGGGGGTAACCAGGCTCACTAATAAAGGTCAAGCCACTTGGCTGCCAGAATGCCCTGCTTCAGCACAGACCAGAAAGGCATTGTGATAAGCGTATCCCCGGTATAGTCAGGGGTTAATGGGAGTCGTCCCCGTCCCCCCAGTATACGGCCAGAACCATGGACCCGGTACTTGTGGTTCGGACTGTCTCCAACCAGCCATAATGTTGTGAGAGTGAAATTATGTTTAAGTCCAGCTTTGGTACATTAGAAGCAACTCTGAAACTTAACCTAAGCATTTTTCGAAGCTACTTTTTGGCTAACTTCTTATAGGAAGGTCTAGGAGCTCTGAAAATGAACGTGCGCGTCTTTCACTCTTCCCGAGGGACTTAGAAGAATTTTGTGATATTTTTTATTAAATGGTGTATAAGGGTATATATATAAATATATTTTATGCACTGTATATGAGCTGGCGATTTCTAAGTCTGTGGTTCCGAGAGGGGGTAACCAGGCTCACTAATAAAGGTCAAGCCACTTGGCTGCCAGAATGCCCTGCTTCAGCACAGACCAGAAAGGCATTGTGATAAGCGTATCCCCGGTATAGTCAGGGGTTAATGGGAGTCGTCCCCGTCCCCCCAGTATACGGCCAGAACCATGGACCCGGTACTTGTGGTTCGGACTGTCTCCAACCAGCCATAATGTTGTGAGAGTGAAATTATGTCTAAGTCCAGCTTTGGTACATTAGAAGCAACTCTGAAACTTAACCTAAGCGTTTTTCGAAGCTACTTTTTGGCTAACTTCTTATAGGAAGGTCTAGGAGCTCTGAAAATGAACGTGCGCGTCTTTCACACTTTCCGAGGGACTTAGAAGAATTTTGTGATATTTTTTATTAAAATGGTGTATAAGGGTATATATATAAATATATTTTATGCACTGTATATGAGCTGGCGATTTCTAAGTCTGTGGTTCCGAGAGGGGGTAACCAGGCTCACTAATAAAGGTCAAGCCACTTGGCTGCCAGAATGCCCTGCTTCAGCACAGACCAGAAAGGCATTGTGATAAGCGTATCCCCGGTATAGTCAGGGGTTAATGGGAGTCGTCCCCGTCCCCCCAGTATACGGCCAGAACCATGGACCCGGTACTTGTGGTTCGGACTGTCTCCAACCAGCCATAATGTTGTGAGAGTGAAATTATGTCTAAGTCCAGCTTTGGTACATTAGAAGCAACTCTGAAACTTAACCTAAGCGTTTTTCGAAGCTACTTTTTGGCTAACTTCTTATAGGAAGGTCTAGGAGCTCTGAAAATGAACGTGCGCGTCTTTCACTCTTCCCGAGGGACTTAGAAGAATTTTGTGATATTTTTTATTAAATGGTGTATAAGGGTATATATATAAATATATTTTATGCACTGTATATGAGCTGGCGATTTCTAAGTCTGTGGTTCCGAGAGGGGGTAACCAGGCTCACTAATAAAGGTCAAGCCACTTGGCTGCCAGAATGCCCTGCTTCAGCACAGACCAGAAAGGCATTGTGATAAGCGTATCCCCGGTATAGTCAGGGGTTAATGGGAGTCGTCCCCGTCCCCCCAGTATACGGCCAGAACCATGGACCCGGTACTTGTGGTTCGGACTGTCTCCAACCAGCCATAATGTTGTGAGAGTGAAATTATGTCTAAGTCCAGCTTTGGTACATTAGAAGCAACTCTGAAACTTAACCTAAGCGTTTTTCGAAGCTACTTTTTGGCTAACTTCTTATAGGAAGGTCTAGGAGCTCTGAAAATGAACGTGCGCGTCTTTCACACTTCCCGAGGGACTTAGAAGAATTTTGTGATATTTTTTATTAAAATGGTGTATAAGGGTATATATATAAATATATTTTATGCACTGTATATGAGCTGGCGATTTCTAAGTCTGTGGTTCCGAGAGGGGGTAACCAGGCTCACTAATAAAGGTCAAGCCACTTGGCTTGCAGAATGCCCTGCTTCAGCACAGACCAGAAAGGCATTGTGATAAGCGTATCCCCGGTATAGTCAGGGGTTAATGGGAGTCGTCCCCGTCCCCCCAGTATACGGCCAGAACCATGGACCCGGTACTTGTGGTTCGGACTGTCTCCAACCAGCCATAATGTTGTGAGAGTGAAATTATGTCTAAGTCCAGCTTTGGTACATTAGAAGCAACTCTGAAACTTAACCTAAGCGTTTTTCGAAGCTACTTTTTGGCTAACTTCTTATAGGAAGGTCTAGGAGCTCTGAAAATGAACGTGCGCGTCTTTCACTCTTCCCGAGGGACTTAGAAGAATTTTGTGATATTTTTTATTAAATGGTGTATAAGGGTATATATATAAATATATTTTATGCACTGTATATGAGCTGGCGATTTCTAAGTCTGTGGTTCCGAGAGGGGGTAACCAGGCTCACTAAGAAAGGTCAAGCAACTTGGCTGCCAGAATGCCCTGCTTCAGCACAGACCAGAAAGGCATTGTGATAAGCGTATCCCCGGTATAGTCAGGGGTTAATGGGAGTCGTCCCCGTCCCCCCAGTATACGGCCAGAACCATGGACCCGGTACTTGTGGTTCGGACTGTCTCCAACCAGCCATAATGTTGTGAGAGTGAAATTATGTCTAAGTCCAGCTTTGGTACATTAGAAGCAACTCTGAAACTTAACCTAAGCGTTTTTCGAAGCTACTTTTTGGCTAACTTCTTATAGGAAAGTCTAGGAGCTCTGAAAATGAACGTGCGCGTCTTTCACACTTTCCGAGGGACTTAGAAGAATTTTGTGATATTTTTTATTAAAATGGTGTATAAGGGTATATATATAAATATATTTTATGCACTGTATATGAGCTGGCGATTTCTAAGTCTGTGGTTCCGAGAGGGGGTAACCAGGCTCACTAATAAAGGTCAAGCCACTTGGCTGCCAGAATGCCCTGCTTCAGCACAGACCAGAAAGGCATTGTGATAAGCGTATCCCCGGTATAGTCAGGGGTTAATGGGAGTCGTCCCCGTCCCCCCAGTATACGGCCAGAACCATGGACCCGGTACTTGTGGTTCGGACTGTCTCCAACCAGCCATAATGTTGTGAGAGTGAAATTATGTCTAAGTCCAGCTTTGGTACATTAGAAGCAACTCTGAAACTTAACCTAAGCGTTTTTCGAAGCTACTTTTTGGCTAACTTCTTATAGGAAGGTCTAGGAGCTCTGAAAATGAACGTGCGCGTCTTTCACACTTCCCGAGGGACTTAGAAGAATTTTGTGATATTTTTTATTAAAATGGTGTATAAGGGTATATATATAAATATATTTTATGCACTGTATATGAGCTGGCGATTTCTAAGTCTGTGGTTCCGAGAGGGGGTAACCAGGCTCACTAATAAAGGTCAAGCCACTTGGCTGCCAGAATGCCCTGCTTCAGCACAGACCAGAAAGGCATTGTGATAAGCGTATCCCCGGTATAGTCAGGGGTTAATGGGAGTCGTCCCCGTCCCCCCAGTATACGGCCAGAACCATGGACCCGGTACTTGTGGTTCGGACTGTCTCCAACCAGCCATAATGTTGTGAGAGTGAAATTATGTCTAAGTCCAGCTTTGGTACATTAGAAGCAACTCTGAAACTTAACCTAAGCGTTTTTCGAAGCTACTTTTTGGCTAACTTCTTATAGGAAGGTCTAGGAGCTCTGAAAATGAACGTGCGCGTCTTTCACTCTTCCCGAGGGACTTAGAAGAATTTTGTGATATTTTTTATTAAAATGGTGTATAAGGGTATATATATAAATATATTTTATGCACTGTATATGAGCTGGCGATTTCTAAGTCTGTGGTTCCGAGAGGGGGTAACCAGGCTCACTAATAAAGGTCAAGCCACTTGGCTGCCAGAATGCCCTGCTTCAGCACAGACCAGAAAGGCATTGTGATAAGCGTATCCCCGGTATAGTCAGGGGTTAATGGGAGTCGTCCCCGTCCCCCCAGTATACGGCCAGAACCATGGACCCGGTACTTGTTGTTCGGACTGTCTCCAACCAGCCATAATGTTGTGAGAGTGAAATTATGTCTAAGTCCAGCTTTGGTACATTAGAAGCAACTCTGAAACTTAACCTAAGCGTTTTTCGAAGCTACTTTTTGGCTAACTTCTTATAGGAAGGTCTAGGAGCTCTGAAAATGAACGTGCGCGTCTTTCACTCTTCCCGAGGGACTTAGAAGAATTTTGTGATATTTTTTATTAAATGGTGTATAAGGGTATATATATAAATATATTTTATGCACTGTATATGAGCTGGCGATTTCTAAGTCTGTGGTTCCGAGAGGGGGTAACCAGGCTCACTAATAAAGGTCAAGCCACTTGGCTGCCAGAATGCCCTGCTTCAGCACAGACCAGAAAGGCATTGTGATAAGCGTATCCCCGGTATAGTCAGGGGTTAATGGGAGTCGTCCCCGTCCCCCCAGTATACGGCCAGAACCATGGACCCGGTACTTGTGGTTCGGACTCTCTCCAACCAGCCATAATGTTGTGAGAGTGAAATTATGTCTAAGTCCAGCTTTGGTACATTAGAAGCAACTCTGAAACTTAACCTAAGCGTTTTTCGAAGCTACTTTTTGGCTAACTTCTTAAAGGAAGGTCTAAGAGCTCTGAAAATGAATGTGCGCGTCTTTCACACTTCCCGAGGGACTTAGAAGAATTTTGTGATATTTTTTATTAAAATGGTGTATAAGGGTATATATATAAATATATTTTATGCACTGTATATGAGCTGGCGATTTCTAAGTCTGTGGTTCCGAGAGGGGGTAACCAGGCTCACTAATAAAGGTCAAGCCACTTGGCTGCCAGAATGCCCTGCTTCAGCACAGACCAGAAAGGCATTGTGATAAGCGTATCCCCGGTATAGTCAGGGGTTAATGGGAGTCGTCCCCGTCCCCCCAGTATACGGCCAGAACCATGGACCCGGTACTTGTGGTTCGGACTGTCTCCAACCAGCCATAATGTTGTGAGAGTGAAATTATGTCTAAGTCCAGCTTTGGTACATTAGAAGCAACTCTGAAACTTAACCTAAGCGTTTTTCGAAGCTACTTTTTGGCTAACTTCTTATAGGAAGGTCTAGGAGCTCTGAAAATGAACGTGCGCGTCTTTCACTCTTCCCGAGGGACTTAGAAGAATTTTGTGATATTTTTTATTAAAATGGTGTATAAGGGTATATATATAAATATATTTTATGCACTGTATATGAGCTGGCGATTTCTAAGTCTGTGGTTCCGAGAGGGGGTAACCAGGCTCACTAATAAAGGTCAAGCCACTTGGCTATAGAATGCCCTGCTTCAGCACAGACCAGAAAGGCATTGTGATAAGCGTATCCCCGGTATAGTCAGGGGTTAATGGGAGTCGTCCCCGTCCCCCCAGTATACGGCCAGAACCATGGACCCGGTACTTGTGGTTCGGACTGTCTCCAACCAGCCATAATGTTGTGAGAGTGAAATTATGTCTAAGTCCAGCTTTGGTACATTAGAAGCAACTCTGAAACTTAACCTAAGCGTTTTTCGAAGCTACTTTTTGGCTAACTTCTTATAGGAAGGTCTAGGAGCTCTGAAAATGAACGTGCGCGTCTTTCACTCTTCCCGAGGGACTTAGAAGAATTTTGTGATATTTTTTATTAAATGGTGTATAAGGGTATATATATAAATATATTTTATGCACTGTATATGAGCTGGCGATTTCTAAGTCTGTGGTTCCGAGAGGGGGTAACCAGGCTCACTAATAAAGGTCAAGCCACTTGGCTGCCAGAATGCCGTGCTTCAGCACAGACCAGAAAGGCATTGTGATAAGCGTATCCCCGGTATAGTCAGGGGTTAATGGGAGTCGTCCCCGTCCCCCCAGTATACGGCCAGAACCATGGACCCGGTACTTGTGGTTCGGACTGTCTCCAACCAGCCATAATGTTGTGAGAGTGAAATTATGTCTAAGTCCAGCTTTGGTACATTAGAAGCAACTCTGAAACTTAACCTAAGCGTTTTTCGAAGCTACTTTGTGGCTAACTTCTTATAGGAAGGTCTAGGAGCTCTGAAAATGAACGTGCGCGTCTTTCACTCTTCCCGATGGACTTAGAAGAATTTTGTGATATTTTTTATTAAATGGTGTATAAGGGTATATATATAAATATATTTTATGCACTGTATATGAGCTGGCGATTTCTAAGTCTGTGGTTCCGAGAGGGGGTAACCAGGCTCACTAATAAAGGTCAAGCCACTTGGCTGCCAGAATGCCCTGCTTCAGCACAGACCAGAAAGGCATTGTGATAAGCGTATCCCCGGTATAGTCAGGGGTTAATGGGAGTCGTCCCCGTCCCCCCAGTATACGGCCAGAACCATGGACCCGGTACTTGTGGTTCGGACTCTCTCCAACCAGCCATAATGTTGTGAGAGTGAAATTATGTCTAAGTCCAGCTTTGGTACATTAGAAGCAACTCTGAAACTTAACCTAAGCGTTTTTCGAAGCTACTTTTTGGCTAACTTCTTATAGGAAGGTCTAGGAGCTCTGAAAATGAACGTGCACGTCTTTCACTCTTCCCGAGGGACTTAGAAGAAATTTGTGATATTTTTTATTAAAATGGTGTATAAGGGTATATATATAAATATATTTTATGCACTGTATATGAGCTGGCGATTTCTAAGTCTGTGGTTCCGAGAGGGGGTAACCAGGCTCACTAATAAAGGTCAAGCCACTTGGCTGCCAGAATGCCCTGCTTCAGCACAGACCAGAAAGGCATTGTGATAAGCGTATCCCCGGTATAGTCAGGGGTTAATGGGAGTCGTCCCCGTCCCCCCAGTATACGGCCAGAACCATGGACCCGGTACTTGTGGTTCGGACTGTCTCCAACCAGCCATAATGTTGTGAGAGTGAAATTATGTCTAAGTCCAGCTTTGGTACATTAGAAGCAACTCTGAAACTTAACCTAAGCGTTTTTCGAAGCTACTTTTTGGCTAACTTCTTATAGGAAGGTCTAGGAGCTCTGAAAATGAACGTGCGCGTCTTTCACTCTTCCCGAGGGACTTAGAAGAATTTTGTGATATTTTTTATTAAAATGGTGTATAAGGGTATATATATAAATATATTTTATGCACTGTATATGAGCTGGCGATTTCTAAGTCTGTGGTTCCGAGAGGGGGTAACCAGGCTCACTAATAAAGGTCAAGCCACTTGGCTGCCAGAATGCCCTGCTTCAGCACAGACCAGAAAGGCATTGTGATAAGCGTATCCCCGGTATAGTCAGGGGTTAATGGGAGTCGTCCCCGTCCCCCCCAGTATACGGCCAGAACCATGGACCCGGTACTTGTGGTTCGGACTCTCTCCAACCAGCCATAATGTTGTGAGAGTGAAATTATGTCTAAGTCCAGCTTTGGTACATTAGAAGCAACTCTGAAACTTAACCTAAGCGTTTTTCGAAGCTACTTTTTGGCTAACTTCTTATAGGAAGGTCTAGGAGCTCTGAAAATGAACGTGCACGTCTTTCACTCTTCCCGAGGGACTTAGAAGAAATTTGTGATATTTTTTATTAAAATGGTGTATAAGGGTATATATATAAATATATTTTATGCACTGTATATGAGCTGGCGATTTCTAAGTCTGTGGTTCCGAGAGGGGGTAACCAGGCTCACTAATAAAGGTCAAGCCACTTGGCTGCCAGAATGCCCTGCTTCAGCACAGACCAGAAAGGCATTGTGATAAGCGTATCCCCGGTATAGTCAGGGGTTAATGGGAGTCGTCCCCGTCCCCCCAGTATACGGCCAGAACCATGGACCCGGTACTTGTGGTTCGGACTGTCTCCAACCAGCCATAATGTTGTGAGAGTGAAATTATGTCTAAGTCCAGCTTTGGTACATTAGAAGCAACTCTGAAACTTAACCTAAGCGTTTTTCGAAGCTACTTTTTGGCTAACTTCTTATAGGAAGGTCTAGGAGCTCTGAAAATGAACGTGCGCGTCTTTCACTCTTCCCGAGGGACTTAGAAGAATTTTGTGATATTTTTTATTAAAATGGTGTATAAGGGTATATATATAAATATATTTTATGCACTGTATATGAGCTGGCGATTTCTAAGTCTGTGGTTCCGAGAGGGGGTAACCAGGCTCACTAATAAAGGTCAAGCCACTTGGCTGCCAGAATGCCCTGCTTCAGCACAGACCAGAAAGGCATTGTGATAAGCGTATCCCCGGTATAGTCAGGGGTTAATGGGAGTCGTCCCCGTCCCCCCAGTATACGGCCAGAACCATGGACCCGGTACTTGTGGTTCGGACTGTCTCCAACCAGCCATAATGTTGTGAGAGTGAAATTATGTCTAAGTCCAGCTTTGGTACATTAGAAGCAACTCTGAAACTTAACCTAAGCGTTTTTCGAAGCTACTTTTTGGCTAACTTCTTATAGGAAGGTCTAGGAGCTCTGAAAATGAACGTGCGCGTCTTTCACTCTTCCCGAGGGACTTAGAAGAAATTTGTGATATTTTTTATTAAAATGGTGTATAAGGGTATATATATAAATATATTTTATGCACTGTATATGAGCTGGCGATTTCTAAGTCTGTGGTTCCGAGAGGGGGTAACCAGGCTCACTAATAAAGGTCAAGCCACTTGGCTGCCAGAATGCCCTGCTTCAGCACAGACCAGAAAGGCATTGTGATAAGCGCATCCCCGGTATAGTCAGGGGTTAATGGGAGTCGTCCCCGTCCCCCCAGTATACGGCCAGAACCATGGACCCGGTACTTGTGGTTCGGACTGTCTCCAACCAGCCATTATGTTGTGAGTGAAATTATGTCTAGGTCCAGCTTTGGTACATTAGAAGCAACTCTGAAACTTAACCTAAGCGTTTTTCGAAGCTACTTTTTGGCTAACTTCTTATAGGAAGGTCTAGGAGCTCTGAAAATGAACGTACGCGTCTTTCACTCTTCCCGAGGGACTTAGAAGAATTTTGTGATATTTTTTATTAAAATGGTGTATAAGGGTATATATATAAATATATTTTATGCACTGTATATGAGCTGGCGATTTTTAAGTCTGTGTTTCCGAGAGGGGGTAACCAGGCTCACTAATAAAGGTCAAGCCACTTGGCTGCCAGAATGCCCTGCTTCAGCACAGACCAGAAAGGCATTGTGATAAGCGTATCCCCGGTATAGTCAGGGGTTAATGGGAGTCGTCCCCGTCCCCCCAGTATACGGCCAGAACCATGGACCCGGTACTTGTGGTTCGGACTGTCTCCAACCAGCCATAATGTTGTGAGAGTGAAATTATGTCTAAGTCCAGCTTTGGTACATTAGAAGCAACTCTGAAACTTAACCTAAGCGTTTTTCGAAGCTACTTTTTGGCTAACTTCTTATAGGAAGGTCTAGGAGCTCTGAAAATGAACGTGCGCGTCTTTCACTCTTCCCGAGGGACTTAGAAGAATTTTGTGATATTTTTTATTAAAATGGTGTATAAGGGTATATATATAAATATATTTTATGCACTGTATATGAGCTGGCGATTTCTAAGTCTGTGGTTCCGAGAGGGGGTAACCAGGCTCACTAATAAAGGTCAAGCCACTTGGCTGCCAGAATGCCCTGCTTCAGCACAGACCAGAAAGGCATTGTGATAAGCGTATCCCCGGTATAGTCAGGGGTTAATGGGAGTCGTCCCCGTCCCCCCCAGTATACGGCCAGAACCATGGACCCGGTACTTGTGGTTCGGACTCTCTCCAACCAGCCATAATGTTGTGAGAGTGAAATTATGTCTAAGTCCAGCTTTGGTACATTAGAAGCAACTCTGAAACTTAACCTAAGCGTTTTTCGAAGCTACTTTTTGGCTAACTTCTTATAGGAAGGTCTAGGAGCTCTGAAAATGAACGTGCACGTCTTTCACTCTTCCCGAGGGACTTAGAAGAAATTTGTGATATTTTTTATTAAAATGGTGTATAAGGGTATATATATAAATATATTTTATGCACTGTATATGAGCTGGCGATTTCTAAGTCTGTGGTTCCGAGAGGGGGTAACCAGGCTCACTAATAAAGGTCAAGCCACTTGGCTGCCAGAATGCCCTGCTTCAGCACAGACCAGAAAGGCATTGTGATAAGCGTATCCCCGGTATAGTCAGGGGTTAATGGGAGTCGTCCCCGTCCCCCCAGTATACGGCCAGAACCATGGACCCGGTACTTGTGGTTCGGACTGTCTCCAACCAGCCATAATGTTGTGAGAGTGAAATTATGTCTAAGTCCAGCTTTGGTACATTAGAAGCAACTCTGAAACTTAACCTAAGCGTTTTTCGAAGCTACTTTTTGGCTAACTTCTTATAGGAAGGTCTAGGAGCTCTGAAAATGAACGTGCGCGTCTTTCACTCTTCCCGAGGGACTTAGAAGAATTTTGTGATATTTTTTATTAAAATGGTGTATAAGGGTATATATATAAATATATTTTATGCACTGTATATGAGCTGGCGATTTCTAAGTCTGTGGTTCCGAGAGGGGGTAACCAGGCTCACTAATAAAGGTCAAGCCACTTGGCTGCCAGAATGCCCTGCTTCAGCACAGACCAGAAAGGCATTGTGATAAGCGTATCCCCGGTATAGTCAGGGGTTAATGGGAGTCGTCCCCGTCCCCCCAGTATACGGCCAGAACCATGGACCCGGTACTTGTGGTTCGGACTGTCTCCAACCAGCCATAATGTTGTGAGAGTGAAATTATGTCTAAGTCCAGCTTTGGTACATTAGAAGCAACTCTGAAACTTAACCTAAGCGTTTTTCGAAGCTACTTTTTGGCTAACTTCTTATAGGAAGGTCTAGGAGCTCTGAAAATGAACGTGCGCGTCTTTCACTCTTCCCGAGGGACTTAGAAGAAATTTGTGATATTTTTTATTAAAATGGTGTATAAGGGTATATATATAAATATATTTTATGCACTGTATATGAGCTGGCGATTTCTAAGTCTGTGGTTCCGAGAGGGGGTAACCAGGCTCACTAATAAAGGTCAAGCCACTTGGCTGCCAGAATGCCCTGCTTCAGCACAGACCAGAAAGGCATTGTGATAAGCGTATCCCCGGTATAGTCAGGGGTTAATGGGAGTCGTCCCCGTCCCCCCCAGTATACGGCCAGAACCATGGACCCGGTACTTGTGGTTCGGACTCTCTCCAACCAGCCATAATGTTGTGAGAGTGAAATTATGTCTAAGTCCAGCTTTGGTACATTAGAAGCAACTCTGAAACTTAACCTAAGCGTTTTTCGAAGCTACTTTTTGGCTAACTTCTTATAGGAAGGTCTAGGAGCTCTGAAAATGAACGTGCACGTCTTTCACTCTTCCCGAGGGACTTAGAAGAAATTTGTGATATTTTTTATTAAAATGGTGTATAAGGGTATATATATAAATATATTTTATGCACTGTATATGAGCTGGCGATTTCTAAGTCTGTGGTTCCGAGAGGGGGTAACCAGGCTCACTAATAAAGGTCAAGCCACTTGGCTGCCAGAATGCCCTGCTTCAGCACAGACCAGAAAGGCATTGTGATAAGCGTATCCCCGGTATAGTCAGGGGTTAATGGGATTCGTCCCCGTCCCCCCAGTATACGGCCAGAACCATGGACCCGGTACTTGTGGTTCGGACTGTCTCCAACCAGCCATAATGTTGTGAGAGTGAAATTATGTCTAAGTCCAGCTTTGGTACATTAGAAGCAACTCTGAAACTTAACCTAAGCGTTTTTCGAAGCTACTTTTTGGCTAACTTCTTATAGGAAGGTCTAGGAGCTCTGAAAATGAACGTGCGCGTCTTTCACTCTTCCCGAGGGACTTAGAAGAATTTTGTGATATTTTTTATTAAAATGGTGTATAAGGGTATATATATAAATATATTTTATGCACTGTATATGAGCTGGCGATTTCTAAGTCTGTGGTTCCGAGAGGGGGTAACCAGGCTCACTAATAAAGGTCAAGCCACTTGGCTGCCAGAATGCCCTGCTTCAGCACAGACCAGAAAGGCATTGTGATAAGCGTATCCCCGGTATAGTCAGGGGTTAATGGGAGTCGTCCCCGTCCCCCCAGTATACGGCCAGAACCATGGACCCGGTACTTGTGGTTCGGACTGTCTCCAACCAGCCATAATGTTGTGAGAGTGAAATTATGTCTAAGTCCAGCTTTGGTACATTAGAAGCAACTCTGAAACTTAACCTAAGCGTTTTTCGAAGCTACTTTTTGGCTAACTTCTTATAGGAAGGTCTAGGAGCTCTGAAAATGAACGTGCGCGTCTTTCACTCTTCCCGAGGGACTTAGAAGAAATTTGTGATATTTTTTATTAAAATGGTGTATAAGGGTATATATATAAATATATTTTATGCACTGTATATGAGCTGGCGATTTCTAAGTCTGTGGTTCCGAGAGGGGGTAACCAGGCTCACTAATAAAGGTCAAGCCACTTGGCTGCCAGAATGCCCTGCTTCAGCACAGACCAGAAAGGCATTGTGATAAGCGCATCCCCGGTATAGTCAGGGGTTAATGGGAGTCGTCCCCGTCCCCCCAGTATACGGCCAGAACCATGGACCCGGTACTTGTGGTTCGGACTGTCTCCAACCAGCCATTATGTTGTGAGTGAAATTATGTCTAGGTCCAGCTTTGGTACATTAGAAGCAACTCTGAAACTTAACCTAAGCGTTTTTCGAAGCTACTTTTTGGCTAACTTCTTATAGGAAGGTCTAGGAGCTCTGAAAATGAACGTACGCGTCTTTCACTCTTCCCGAGGGACTTAGAAGAATTTTGTGATATTTTTTATTAAAATGGTGTATAAGGGTATATATATAAATATATTTTATGCACTGTATATGAGCTGGCGATTTTTAAGTCTGTGTTTCCGAGAGGGGGTAACCAGGCTCACTAATAAAGGTCAAGCCACTTGCCTGCCAGAATGCCCTGCTTCAGCACAGACCAGAAAGGCATTGTGATAAGCGTATCCCCGGTATAGTCAGGGGTTAATGGGAGTCGTCCCCGTCCCCCCAGTATACGGCCAGAACCATGGACCCGGTACTTGTGGTTCGGACTGTCTCCAACCAGCCATAATGTTGTGAGAGTGAAATTATATCTAAGTCCAGCTTTGGTACATTAGAAGCAACTCTGAAACTTAACCTAAGCGTTTTTCGAAGCTACTTTTTGGCTAACTTCTTATAGGAAGGTCTAGGAGCTCTGAAAATGAACGTGCGCGTCTTTCACTCTTCCCGAGAGACTTAGAAGAATTTTGTGATATTTTTTATTAAAATGGTGTATAAGGGTATATATATAAATATATTTTATGCACTGTATATGAGCTGGCGATTTCTAAGTCTGTGGTTGCGAGAGGGGGTAACCAGGCTCACTAATAAAGGTCAAGCCACTTGCCTGCCAGAATGCCCTGCTTCAGCACAGACCAGAAAGGCATTGTGATAAGCGTATCCCCGGTATAGTCAGGGGTTAATGGGAGACGTCCCCGTCCCCCCAGTATACGGCCAGAACCATGGACCCGTTACTTGTGGTTCGGACTGTCTCCAACCAGCCATAATGTTGTGATTGAAATTATGTCTAGGTCCAGCTTTGGTACATTAGAAGCAACTCTGAAACTTAACCTAAGCGTTTTTCGAAGCTACTTTTTGGCTAACTTCTTATAGGAAGGTCTAGGAGCTCTGAAAATGAACGTACGCGTCTTTCACTCTTCCCGAGGGACTTAGAAGAATTTTGTGATATTTTTTATTAAAATGGTGTATAAGGGTATATATATAAATATATTTTATGCACTGTATATGAGCTGGCGATTTCTAAGTCTGTGGTTGCGAGAGGGGGTAACCAGGCTCACTAATAAAGGTCAAGCCACTTGCCTGCCAGAATGCCCTGCTTCAGCACAGACCAGAAAGGCATTGTGATAAGCGTATCCCCGGTATAGTCAGGGGTTAATGGGAGACGTCCCCGTCCCCCCAGTATACGGCCAGAACCATGGACCCGTTACTTGTGGTTCGGACTGTCTCCAACCAGCCATAATGTTGTGATTGAAATTATGTCTAGGTCCAGCTTTGGTACATTAGAAGCAACTCTGAAACTTAACCTAAGCGTTTTTCGAAGCTACTTTTTGGCTAACTTCTTATAGGAAGGTCTAGGAGCTCTGAAAATGAACGTACGCGTCTTTCACTCTTCCCGAGGGACTTAGAAGAATTTTGTGATATTTTTTATTAAAATGGTGTATAAGGGTATATATATATAAATATATTTTATGCACTGTATATGAGCTGGCGATTTCTAAGTCTGTGGTTCCGAGAGGGGGTAACCAGGCTCACTAATAAAGGTCAAGCCACTTGGCTGCCAGAATGCCCTGCTTCAGCACAGACCAGAAAGGCATTGTGATAAGCGTATCCCCGGTATAGTCAGGGGTTAATGGGAGTCGTCCCCGTCCCCCCAGTATACGGCCAGAACCATGGACCCGGTACTTGTGGTTCGGACTGTCTTCAACCAGACTTAATGTTGTGAGAGTGAAATTATGTCTAGGTCCAGCTTTGGTACATTAGAAGCAACTCTGAAACTTAACCTAAGCGTTTTTCGAAGCTACTTTTTGGCTAACTTCTTATAGGAAGGTCTAGGAGCTCTGAAAATGAACGTACGCGTCTTTCACTCTTCCCGAGGGACTTAGAAGAATTTTGTGATATTTTTTATTAAAATGGTGTATAAGGGTATATATATAAATATATTTTATGCACTGTATATGAGCTGGCGATTTCTAAGTCTGTGGTTCCGAGAGGGGGTAACCAGGCTCACTAATAAAGGTCAAGCCACTTGGCTGCCAGAATGCCCTGCTTCAGCACAGACCAGAAAGGCATTGTGATAAGCGTATCCCCGGTATAGTCAGGGGTTAATGGGAGTCGTCCCCGTCCCCCCAGTATACGGCCAGAACCATGGACCCGGTACTTGTGGTTCGGACTGTCTCCAACCAGCCATAATGTTGTGAGAGTGAAATTATGTCTAAGTCCAGCTTTGGTACATTAGAAGCAACTCTGAAACTTAACCTAAGCGTTTTTCGAAGCTACTTTTTGGCTAACTTCTTATAGGAAGGTCTAGGAGCTCTGAAAATGAACGTGCGCGTCTTTCACTCTTCCCGAGGGACTTAGAAGAATTTTGTGATATTTTTTATTAAAATGGTGTATAAGGGTATATATATAAATATATTTTATGCACTGTATATGAGCTGGCGATTTCTAAGTCTGTGGTTCCGAGAGGGGGTAACCAGGCTCACTAATAAAGGTCAAGCCACTTGGCTGCCAGAATGCCCTGCTTCAGCACAGACCAGAAAGGCATTGTGATAAGCGTATCCCCGGTATAGTCAGGGGTTAATGGGAGTCGTCCCCGTCCCCCCAGTATACGGCCAGAACCATGGACCCGTTACTTGTGGTTCGGACTGTCTCCAACCAGCCATAATGTTGTGATTGAAATTATGTCTAGGTCCAGCTTTGGTACATTAGAAGCAACTCTGAAACTTAACCTAAGCGTTTTTCGAAGCTACTTTTTGGCTAACTTCTTATAGGAAGGTCTAGGAGCTCTGAAAATGAACGTACGCGTCTTTCACTCTTCCCGAGGGACTTAGAAGAATTTTGTGATATTTTTTATTAAAATGGTGTATAAGGGTATATATATATAAATATATTTTATGCACTGTATATGAGCTGGCGATTTTTAAGTCTGTGGTTCCGAGAGGGGGTAACCAGGCTCACTAATAAAGGTCAAGCCACTTGGCTGCCAGAATGCCCTGCTTCAGCACAGACCAGAAAGGCATTGTGATAAGCGTATCCCCGGTATAGTCAGGGGTTAATGGGAGTCGTACCCGTCCCCCCAGTATACGGCCAGAACCATGGACCCGGTACTTGTGGTTCGGACTCTCTCCAACCAGCCATAATGTTGTGAGAGTGAAATTATGTCTAAGTCCAGCTTTGGTACATTAGAAGCAACTCTGAAACTTAACCTAAGCGTTTTTCGTAAAGCTACTTTTTGGCTAACTTCTTATAGGAAGGTCTAGGAGCTCTGAAAATGAACGTGCGCGTCTTTCACTCTTCCCGAGGGACTTAGAAGAATTTTGTGATATTTTTTATTAAAATGGTGTATAAGGGTATATATATAAATATATTTTATGCACTGTATATGAGCTGGCGATTTCTAAGTCTGTGGTTCCGAGAGGGGGTAACCAGGCTCACTAATAAAGGTCAAGCCACTTGGCTGCCAGAATGCCCTGCTTCAGCACAGACCAAAAAGGCATTGTGATAAGCGCATCCCCGGTATAGTCAGGGGTTAATGGGAGTCGTCCCCGTCCCCCCAGTATACGGCCAGAACCATGGACCCGGTACTTGTGGTTCGGACTGTCTCCAACCAGCCATTATGTTGTGAGTGAAATTATGTCTAGGTCCAGCTTTGGTACATTAGAAGCAACTCTGAAACTTAACCTAAGCGTTTTTCGAAGCTACTTTTTGGCTAACTTCTTATAGGAAGGTCTAGGAGCTCTGAAAATGAACGTACGCGTCTTTCACTCTTCCCGAGGGACTTAGAAGAATTTTGTGATATTTTTTATTAAAATGGTGTATAAGGGTATATATATATAAATATATTTTATGCACTGTATATGAGCTGGCGATTTCTAAGTCTGTGGTTCCGAGAGGGGGTAACCAGGCTCACTAATAAAGGTCAAGCCACTTGGCTGCCAGAATGCCCTGCTTCAGCACAGACCAGAAAGGCATTGTGATAAGCGTATCCCCGGTATAGTCAGGGGTTAATGGGAGTCGTCCCCGTCCCCCCAGTATACGGCCAGAACCATGGACCCGGTACTTGTGGTTCGGACTGTCTTCAACCAGACTTAATGTTGTGAGAGTGAAATTATGTCTAGGTCCAGCTTTGGTACATTAGAAGCAACTCTGAAACTTAACCTAAGCGTTTTTCGAAGCTACTTTTTGGCTAACTTCTTATAGGAAGGTCTAGGAGCTCTGAAAATGAACGTACGCGTCTTTCACTCTTCCCGAGGGACTTAGAAGAATTTTGTGATATTTTTTATTAAAATGGTGTATAAGGGTATATATATAAATATATTTTATGCACTGTATATGAGCTGGCGATTTCTAAGTCTGTGGTTCCGAGAGGGGGTAACCAGGCTCACTAATAAAGGTCAAGCCACTTGGCTGCCAGAATGCCCTGCTTCAGCACAGACCAGAAAGGCATTGTGATAAGCGTATCCCCGGTATAGTCAGGGGTTAATGGGAGTCGTCCCCGTCCCCCCAGTATACGGCCAGAACCATGGACCCGGTACTTGTGGTTCGGACTGTCTCCAACCAGCCATAATGTTGTGAGAGTGAAATTATGTCTAAGTCCAGCTTTGGTACATTAGAAGCAACTCTGAAACTTAACCTAAGCGTTTTTCGAAGCTACTTTTTGGCTAACTTCTTATAGGAAGGTCTAGGAGCTCTGAAAATGAACGTGCGCGTCTTTCACTCTTCCCGAGGGACTTAGAAGAATTTTGTGATATTTTTTATTAAAATGGTGTATAAGGGTATATATATAAATATATTTTATGCACTGTATATGAGCTGGCGATTTCTAAGTCTGTGGTTCCGAGAGGGGGTAACCAGGCTCACTAATAAAGGTCAAGCCACTTGGCTGCCAGAATGCCCTGCTTCAGCACAGACCAGAAAGGCATTGTGATAAGCGTATCCCCGGTATAGTCAGGGGTTAATGGGAGTCGTCCCCGTCCCCCCAGTATACGGCCAGAACCATGGACCCGTTACTTGTGGTTCGGACTGTCTCCAACCAGCCATAATGTTGTGATTGAAATTATGTCTAGGTCCAGCTTTGGTACATTAGAAGCAACTCTGAAACGTAACCTAAGCGTTTTTCGAAGCTACTTTTTGGCTAACTTCTTATAGGAAGGTCTAGGAGCTCTGAAAATGAACGTACGCGTCTTTCACTCTTCCCGAGGGACTTAGAAGAATTTTGTGATATTTTTTATTAAAATGGTGTATAAGGGTATATATATATAAATATATTTTATGCACTGTATATGAGCTGGCGATTTTTAAGTCTGTGGTTCCGAGAGGGGGTAACCAGGCTCACTAATAAAGGTCAAGCCACTTGGCTGCCAGAATGCCCTGCTTCAGCACAGACCAGAAAGGCATTGTGATAAGCGTATCCCCGGTATAGTCAGGGGTTAATGGGAGTCGTACCCGTCCCCCCAGTATACGGCCAGAACCATGGACCCGGTACTTGTGGTTCGGACTCTCTCCAACCAGCCATAATGTTGTGAGAGTGAAATTATGTCTAAGTCCAGCTTTGGTACATTAGAAGCAACTCTGAAACTTAACCTAAGCGTTTTTCGTAAAGCTACTTTTTGGCTAACTTCTTATAGGAAGGTCTAGGAGCTCTGAAAATGAACGTGCGCGTCTTTCACTCTTCCCGAGGGACTTAGAAGAATTTTGTGATATTTTTTATTAAAATGGTGTATAAGGGTATATATATAAATATATTTTATGCACTGTATATGAGCTGGCGATTTCTAAGTCTGTGGTTCCGAGAGGGGGTAACCAGGCTCACTAATAAAGGTCAAGCCACTTGGCAGCCAGAATGCCCTGCTTCAGCACAGACCAGAAAGGCATTGTGATAAGCGCATCCCCGGTATAGTCAGGGGTTAATGGGAGTCGTCCCCGTCCCCCCAGTATACGGCCAGAACCATGGACCCGGTACTTGTGGTTCGGACTGTCTCCAACCAGCCATTATGTTGTGAGTGAAATTATGTCTAGGTCCAGCTTTGGTACATTAGAAGCAACTCTGAAACTTAACCTAAGCGTTTTTCGAAGCTACTTTTTGGCTAACTTCTTATAGGAAGGTCTAGGAGCTCTGAAAATGAACGTACGCGTCTTTCACTCTTCCCGAGGGACTTAGAAGAATTTTGTGATATTTTTTATTAAAATGGTGTATAAGGGTATATATATAAATATATTTTATGCACTGTATATGAGCTGGCGATTTTTAAGTCTGTGTTTCCGAGAGGGGGTAACCAGGCTCACTAATAAAGGTCAAGCCACTTGCCTGCCAGAATGCCCTGCTTCAGCACAGACCAGAAAGGCATTGTGATAAGCGTATCCCCGGTATAGTCAGGGGTTAATGGGAGTCGTCCCCGTCCCCCCAGTATACGGCCAGAACCATGGACCCGGTACTTGTGGTTCGGACTGTCTCCAACCAGCCATAATGTTGTGAGAGTGAAATTATATCTAAGTCCAGCTTTGGTACATTAGAAGCAACTCTGAAACTTAACCTAAGCGTTTTTCGAAGCTACTTTTTGGCTAACTTCTTATAGGAAGGTCTAGGAGCTCTGAAAATGAACGTACGCGTCTTTCACTCTTCCCGAGGGACTTAGAAGAATTTTGTGATATTTTTTATTAAAATGGTGTATAAGGGTATATATATATAAATATATTTTATGCACTGTATATGAGCTGGCGATTTCTAAGTCTGTGGTTCCGAGAGGGGGTAACCAGGCTCACTAATAAAGGTCAAGCCACTTGGCTGCCAGAATGCCCTGCTTCAGCACAGACCAGAAAGGCATTGTGATAAGCGTATCCCCGGTATAGTCAGGGGTTAATGGGAGTCGTCCCCGTCCCCCCAGTATACGGCCAGAACCATGGACCCGGTACTTGTGGTTCGGACTGTCTCCAACCAGCCATAATGTTGTGAGAGTGAAATTATGTCTAAGTCCAGCTTTGGTACATTAGAAGCAACTCTGAAACTTAACCTAAGCGTTTTTCGTAAAGCTACTTTTTGGCTAACTTCTTATAGGAAGGTCTAGGAGCTCTGAAAATGAACGTGCGCGTCTTTCACTCTTCCCGAGGGACTTAGAAGAATTTTGTGATATTTTTTATTAAAATGGTGTATAAGGGTATATATATAAATATATTTTATGCACTGTATATGAGCTGGCGATTTCTAAGTCTGTGGTTCCGAGAGGGGGTAACCAGGCTCACTAATAAAGGTCAAGCCACTTGGCTGCCAGAATGCCCTGCTTCAGCACAGACCAGAAAGGCATTGTGATAAGCGCATCCCCGGTATAGTCAGGGGTTAATGGGAGTCGTCCCCGTCCCCCCAGTATACGGCCAGAACCATGGACCCGGTACTTGTGGTTCGGACTGTCTCCAACCAGCCATTATGTTGTGAGTGAAATTATGTCTAGGTCCAGCTTTGGTACATTAGAAGCAACTCTGAAACTTAACCTAAGCGTTTTTCGAAGCTACTTTTTGGCTAACTTCTTATAGGAAGGTCTAGGAGCTCTGAAAATGAACGTACGCGTCTTTCACTCTTCCCGAGGGACTTAGAAGAATTTTGTGATATTTTTTATTAAAATGGTGTATAAGGGTATATATATAAATATATTTTATGCACTGTATATGAGCTGGCGATTTTTAAGTCTGTGTTTCCGAGAGGGGGTAACCAGGCTCACTAATAAAGGTCAAGCCACTTGCCTGCCAGAATGCCCTGCTTCAGCACAGACCAGAAAGGCATTGTGATAAGCGTATCCCCGGTATAGTCAGGGGTTAATGGGAGTCGTCCCCGTCCCCCCAGTATACGGCCAGAACCATGGACCCGGTACTTGTGGTTCGGACTGTCTCCAACCAGCCATAATGTTGTGAGAGTGAAATTATATCTAAGTCCAGCTTTGGTACATTAGAAGCAACTCTGAAACTTAACCTAAGCGTTTTTCGAAGCTACTTTTTGGCTAACTTCTTATAGGAAGGTCTAGGAGCTCTGAAAATGAACGTACGCGTCTTTCACTCTTCCCGAGGGACTTAGAAGAATTTTGTGATATTTTTTATTAAAATGGTGTATAAGGGTATATATATATAAATATATTTTATGCACTGTATATGAGCTGGCGATTTCTAAGTCTGTGGTTCCGAGAGGGGGTAACCAGGCTCACTAATAAAGGTCAAGCCACTTGGCTGCCAGAATGCCCTGCTTCAGCACAGACCAGAAAGGCATTGTGATAAGCGTATCCCCGGTATAGTCAGGGGTTAATGGGAGTCGTCCCCGTCCCCCCAGTATACGGCCAGAACCATGGACCCGGTACTTGTGGTTCGGACTGTCTTCAACCAGACTTAATGTTGTGAGAGTGAAATTATGTCTAGGTCCAGCTTTGGTACATTAGAAGCAACTCTGAAACTTAACCTAAGCGTTTTTCGAAGCTACTTTTTGGCTAACTTCTTATAGGAAGGTCTAGGAGCTCTGAAAATGAACGTACGCGTCTTTCACTCTTCCCGAGGGACTTAGAAGAATTTTGTGATATTTTTTATTAAAATGGTGTATAAGGGTATATATATAAATATATTTTATGCACTGTATATGAGCTGGCGATTTCTAAGTCTGTGGTTCCGAGAGGGGGTAACCAGGCTCACTAATAAAGGTCAAGCCACTTGGCTGCCAGAATGCCCTGCTTCAGCACAGACCAGAAAGGCATTGTGATAAGCGTATCCCCGGTATAGTCAGGGGTTAATGGGAGTCGTCCCCGTCCCCCCAGTATACGGCCAGAACCATGGACCCGGTACTTGTGGTTCGGACTGTCTCCAACCAGCCATAATGTTGTGAGAGTGAAATTATGTCTAAGTCCAGCTTTGGTACATTAGAAGCAACTCTGAAACTTAAGATAAGCGTTTTTCGAAGCTACTTTTTGGCTAACTTCTTATAGGAAGGTCTAGGAGCTCTGAAAATGAACGTGCGCGTCTTTCACTCTTCCCGAGGGACTTAGAAGAATTTTGTGATATTTTTTATTAAAATGGTGTATAAGGGTATATATATAAATATATTTTATGCACTGTATATGAGCTGGCGATTTCTAAGTCTGTGGTTCCGAGAGGGGGTAACCAGGCTCACTAATAAAGGTCAAGCCACTTGGCTGCCAGAATGCCCTGCTTCAGCACAGACCAGAAAGGCATTGTGATAAGCGTATCCCCGGTATAGTCAGGGGTTAATGGGAGTCGTCCCCGTCCCCCCAGTATACGGCCAGAACCATGGACCCGTTACTTGTGGTTCGGACTGTCTCCAACCAGCCATAATGTTGTGATTGAAATTATGTCTAGGTCCAGCTTTGGTACATTAGAAGCAACTCTGAAACTTAACCTAAGCGTTTTTCGAAGCTACTTTTTGGCTAACTTCTTATAGGAAGGTCTAGGAGCTCTGAAAATGAACGTACGCGTCTTTCACTCTTCCCGAGGGACTTAGAAGAATTTTGTGATATTTTTTATTAAAATGGTGTATAAGGGTATATATATATAAATATATTTTATGCACTGTATATGAGCTGGCGATTTTTAAGTCTGTGGTTCCGAGAGGGGGTAACCAGGCTCACTAATAAAGGTCAAGCCACTTGGCTGCCAGAATGCCCTGCTTCAGCACAGACCAGAAAGGCATTGTGATAAGCGTATCCCCGGTATAGTCAGGGGTTAATGGGAGTCGTACCCGTCCCCCCAGTATACGGCCAGAACCATGGACCCGGTACTTGTGGTTCGGACTCTCTCCAACCAGCCATAATGTTGTGAGAGTGAAATTATGTCTAAGTCCAGCTTTGGTACATTAGAAGCAACTCTGAAACTTAACCTAAGCGTTTTTCGTAAAGCTACTTTTTGGCTAACTTCTTATAGGAAGGTCTAGGAGCTCTGAAAATGAACGTGCGCGTCTTTCACTCTTCCCGAGGGACTTAGAAGAATTTTGTGATATTTTTTATTAAAATGGTGTATAAGGGTATATATATAAATATATTTTATGCACTGTATATGAGCTGGCGATTTCTAAGTCTGTGGTTCCGAGAGGGGGTAACCAGGCTCACTAATAAAGGTCAAGCCACTTGGCTGCCAGAATGCCCTGCTTCAGCACAGACCAGAAAGGCATTGTGATAAGCGCATCCCCGGTATAGTCAGGGGTTAATGGGAGTCGTCCCCGTCCCCCCAGTATACGGCCAGAACCATGGACCCGGTACTTGTGGTTCGGACTGTCTCCAACCAGCCATTATGTTGTGAGTGAAATTATGTCTAGGTCCAGCTTTGGTACATTAGAAGCAACTCTGAAACTTAACCTAAGCGTTTTTCGAAGCTACTTTTTGGCTAACTTCTTATAGGAAGGTCTAGGAGCTCTGAAAATGAACGTACGCGTCTTTCACTCTTCCCGAGGGACTTAGAAGAATTTTGTGATATTTTTTATTAAAATGGTGTATAAGGGTATATATATAAATATATTTTATGCACTGTATATGAGCTGGCGATTTTTAAGTCTGTGTTTCCGAGAGGGGGTAACCAGGCTCACTAATAAAGGTCAAGCCACTTGCCTGCCAGAATGCCCTGCTTCAGCACAGACCAGAAAGGCATTGTGATAAGCGTATCCCCGGTATAGTCAGGGGTTAATGGGAGTCGTCCCCGTCCCCCCAGTATACGGCCAGAACCATGGACCCGGTACTTGTGGTTCGGACTGTCTCCAACCAGCCATAATGTTGTGAGAGTGAAATTATATCTAAGTCCAGCTTTGGTACATTAGAAGCAACTCTGAAACTTAACCTAAGCGTTTTTCGAAGCTACTTTTTGGCTAACTTCTTATAGGAAGGTCTAGGAGCTCTGAAAATGAACGTACGCGTCTTTCACTCTTCCCGAGGGACTTAGAAGAATTTTGTGATATTTTTTATTAAAATGGTGTATAAGGGTATATATATATAAATATATTTTATGCACTGTATATGAGCTGGCGATTTCTAAGTCTGTGGTTCCGAGAGGGGGTAACCAGGCTCACTAATAAAGGTCAAGCCACTTGCCTGCCAGAATGCCCTGCTTCAGCACAGACCAGAAAGGCATTGTGATAAGCGTATCCCCGGTATAGTCAGGGGTTAATGGGAGTCGTCCCCGTCCCCCCAGTATACGGCCAGAACCATGGACCCGGTACTTGTGGTTCGGACTGTCTCCAACCAGACTTAATGTTGTGAGAGTGAAATTATGTCTAAGTCCAGCTTTGGTACACTAGAAGCAACTCTGAAACTTAACCTAAGCGTTTTTCGAAGCAACTTTTTAGCTAACTTCTTATAGGAAGGTCTAGGAGCTCTGAAAATGAACGTGCGCGTCTTTCACTCTTCCCGAGGGACTTAGAAGAATTTTGTGATATTTTTTATTAAAATGGTGTATAAGGGTATATATATAAATATATTTTATGCACTGTATATGAGCTGGCGATTTCTAAGTCTGTGGTTCCGAGAGGGGGTAACCAGGCTCACTAATAAAGGTCAAGCCACTTGGCTGCCAGAATGCCCTGCTTCAGCACAGACCAGAAAGGCATTGTGATAAGCGTATCCCCGGTATAGTCAGGGGTTAATGGGAGTCGTCCCCGTCCCCCCAGTATACGGCCAGAACCATGGACCCGGTACTTGTGGTTCGGACTGTCTCCAACCAGCCATAATGTTGTGAGAGTGAAATTATGTCTAAGTCCAGCTTTGGTACATTAGAAGCAACTCTGAAACTTAACCTAAGCGTTTTTCGAAGCTACTTTTTGGCTAACTTCTTATAGGAAGGTCTAGGAGCTCTGAAAATGAACGTGCGCGTCTTTCACTCTTCCCGAGGGACTTAGAAGAATTTTGTGATATTTTTTATTAAAATGGTGTATAAGGGTATATATATAAATATATTTTATGCACTGTATATGAGCTGGCGATTTCTAAGTCTGTGGTTCCGAGAGGGGGTAACCAGGCTCACTAATAAAGGTCAAGCCACTTGGCTGCCAGAATGCCCTGCTTCAGCACAGACCAGAAAGGCATTGTGATAAGCGTATCCCCGGTATAGTCAGGGGTTAATGGGAGTCGTCCCCGTCCCCCCAGTATACGGCCAGAACCATGGACCCGGTACTTGTGGTTCGGACTCTCTCCAACCAGCCATAATGTTGTGAGAGTGAAATTATGTCTAAGTCCAGCTTTGGTACATTAGAAGCAACTCTGAAACTTAACCTAAGCGTTTTTCGAAGCTACTTTTTGGCTAACTTCTTATAGGAAGGTCTAGGAGCTCTGAAAATGAACGTGCGCGTCTTTCACTCTTCCCGAGGGACTTAGAAGAATTTTGTGATATTTTTTTTTAAAATGGTGTATAAGGGTATATATATAAATATATTTTATGCACTGTATATGAGCTGGCGATTTCTAAGTCTGTGGTTCCGAGAGGGGGTAACCAGGCTCACTAATAAAGGTCAAGCCACTTGGCTGCCAGAATGCCCTGCTTCAGCACAGACCAGAAAAACATTGTGATAAGCGTATCCCCGGTATAGTCAGGGGTTAATGGGAGTCGTCCCCGTCCCCCCAGTATACGGCCAGAACCATGGACCCGTTACTTGTGGTTCGGACTGTCTCCAACCAGCCATAATGTTGTGATTGAAATTATGTCTAGGTCCAGCTTTGGTACATTAGAAGCAACTCTGAAACTTAACCTAAGCGTTTTTCGAAGCTACTTTTTGGCTAACTTCTTATAGGAAGGTCTAGGAGCTCTGAAAATGAACGTACGCGTCTTTCACTCTTCCCGAGGGACTTAGAAGAATTTTGTGATATTTTTTATTAAAATGGTGTATAAGGGTATATATATATAAATATATTTTATGCACTGTATATGAGCTGGCGATTTCTAAGTCTGTGGTTCCGAGAGGGGGTAACCAGGCTCACTAATAAAGGTCAAGCCACTTGGCTGCCAGAATGCCCTGCTTCAGCACAGACCAGAAAGGCATTGTGATAAGCGTATCCCCGGTATAGTCAGGGGTTAATGGGAGTCGTCCCCGTCCCCCCAGTATACGGCCAGAACCATGGACCCGGTACTTGTGGTTCGGACTGTCTCCAACCAGCCATAATGTTGTCATTGAAATTATGTCTAGGTCCAGCTTTGGTACATTAGAAGCAACTCTGAAACTTAACCTAAGCGTTTTTCGAAGCTACTTTTTGGCTAACTTCTTATAGGAAGGTCTAGGAGCTCTGAAAATGAACGTACGCGTCTTTCACTCTTCCCGAGGGACTTAGAAGAATTTTGTGATATTTTTTATTAAAATGGTGTATAAGGGTATATATATATAAATATATTTTATGCACTGTATATGAGCTGGCGATTTCTAAGTCTGTGGTTCCGAGAGGGGGTAACCAGGCTCACTAATAAAGGTCAAGCCACTTGGCTGCCAGAATGCCCTGCTTCAGCACAGACCAGAAAGGCATTGTGATAAGTGTATCCCCGGTATAGTCAGGGGTTAATGGGAGTCGTCCCCGTCCCCCCAGTATACGGCCAGAACCATGGACCCGGTACTTGTGGTTCGGACTGTCTCCAACCAGCCATAATGTTGTGAGTGAAATTATGTCTAGGTCCAGCTTTGGTACATTAGAAGCAACTCTGAAACTTAACCTAAGCGTTTTTCGAAGCTACTTTTTGGCTAACTTCTTATAGGAAGGTCTAGGAGCTCTGAAAATGAACGTACGCGTCTTTCACTCTTCCCGAGGGACTTAGAAGAATTTTGTGATATTTTTTATTAAAATGGTGTATAAGGGTATATATATAAATATATTTTATGCACTGTATATGAGCTGGCGATTTCTAAGTCTGTGGTTCCGAGAGGGGGTAACCAGGCTCACTAATAAAGGTCAAGCCACTTGCCTGCCAGAATGCCCTGCTTCAGCACAGACCAGAAAGGCATTGTGATAAGCGTATGCCCGGTATAGTCAGGGGTTAATGGGAGTCGTCCCCGTCCCCCCAGTATACGGCCAGAACAATGGACCCGGTACTTGTGGTTCGGACTGTCTCCAACCAGACTTAATGTTGTGAGAGTGAAATTATGTCTAAGTCCAGCTTTGGTACACTAGAAGCAACTCTGATACTTAACCTAAGCGTTTTTCGAAGCAACTTTTTAGCTAACTTCTTATAGGAAGGTCTAGTAGCTCTGAAAATGAACGTACGCGTCTTTCACTCTTCCCGAGGGACTTAGAAGAATTTTGTGATATTTTTTATTAAAATGGTGTATAAGGGTATATATATATAAATATATTTTATGCACTGTATATGAGCTGGCGATTTCTAAGTCTGTGGTTCCGAGAGGGGGTAACCAGGCTCACTAGTAAAGGTCAAGCCACTTGGTTGCCAGAATGCCCTCCTTCAGCACAGACCAGAAAGGCATTGTGATAAGCGTATCCCCGGTATAGTCAGGGGTTAATGGGAGTCGTCCCCGTCCCCCCAGTATACGGCCAGAACCATGGACCCGGTACTTGTGGTTCGGACTGTCTCAAACCAGCCATAATGTTGTGAGTGAAATTATGTCTAGGTCCAGCTTTGGTACATTAGAAGCAACTCTGAAACTTAACCTAAGCGTTTTTCGAAGCTACTTTTTGGCTAACTTCTTATAGGAAGGTCTAGGAGCTCTGAAAATGAACGTGCGCGTCTTTCACTCTTCCCGAGGGACTTAGAAGAATTTTGTGATATTTTTTATTAAAATGGTGTATAAGGGTATATATATAAATATATTTTATGCACTGTATATGAGCTGGCGATTTCTAAGTCTGTGGTTCCGAGAGGGGGTAACCAGGCTCACTAATAAAGGTCAAGCCACTTGGCTGCCAGAATGCCCTGCTTCAGCACAGACCAGAAAGGCATTGTGATAAGCGTATCCCCGGTATAGTCAGGGGTTAATGGGAGTCGTCCCCGTCCCCCCAGTATACGGCCAGAACCATGGACCCGGTACTTGTGGTTCGGACCCTCTCCAACCAGCCATAATGTTGTGAGAGTGAAATTATGTCTAAGTCCAGCTTTGGTACATTAGAAGCAACTCTGAAACTTAACCTAAGCGTTTTTCGAAGCTACTTTTTGGCTAACTTCTTATAGGAAGGTCTAGGAGCTCTGAAAATGAACGTACGCGTCTTTCACTCTTCCCGAGGGACTTAGAAGAATTTTGTGATATTTTTTATTAAAATGGTGTATAAGGGTATATATATAAATATATTTTATGCACTGTATATGAGCTGGCGATTTCTAAGTCTGTGGTTCCGAGAGGGGGTAACCAGGCTCACTAATAAAGGTCAAGCCACTTGGCTGCCAGAATGCCCTGCTTCAGCACAGACCAGAAAGGCATTGTGATAAACGTATCCCCGGTATAGTCAGGGGTTAATGGGAGTCGTCCCCGTCCCCCCAGTATACGGCCAGAACCATGGACCCGGTACTTGTGGTTCGGACTGTCTCCAACCAGCCATAATGTTGTGAGAGTGAAATTATGTCTAAGTCCAGCTTTGGTACATTAGAAGCAACTCTGAAACTTAACCTAAGCGTTTTTCGAAGCTACTTTTTGGCTAACTTCTTATAGGAAGGTCTAGGAGCTCTGAAAATGAACGTGCGCGTCTTTCACGCTTTCCGAGGGACTTAGAAGAATTTTGTGATATTTTTTATTAAAATGGTGTATAAGGGTATATATATAAATATATTTTATGCACTGTATATGAGCTGGCGATTTCTAAGTCTGTGGTTCCGAGAGGGGGTAACCAGGCTCACTAATAAAGGTCAAGCCACTTGCTTGCCAGAATGCCCTGCTTCAGCACAGACCAGAAAGGCATTGTGATAAGCGTATCCCCGGTATAGTCAGGGGTTAATGGGAGTCGTCCCCGTCCCCCCAGTATACGGCCAGAACCATGGACCCGGTACTTGTGGTTCGGACTCTCTCCAACCAGCCATAATGTTGTGAGAGTGAAATTATGTCTAAGTCCAGCTTTGGTACATTAGAAGCAACTCTGAAACTTAACCTAAGCGTTTTTCGAAGCTACTTTTTGGCTAACTTCTTATAGGAAGGTCTAGGAGCTCTGAAAATGAACGTGCGCGTCTTTCACTCTTTCCGAGGGACTTAGAAGAATTTTGTGATATTTTTTATTAAAATGGTGTATAAGGGTATATATATAAATATATTTTATGCACTGTATATGAGCTGGCGATTTCTAAGTCTGTGGTTCCGAGAGGGGGTAACCAGGCTCACTAATAAAGGTCAAGCCACTTGGCTGCCAGAATGCCCTGCTTCAGCACAGACCAGAAAGGCATTGTGATAAGCGTATCCCCGGTATAGTCAGGGGTTAATGGGAGTCGTCCCCGTCCCCCCAGTATACGGCCAGAACCATGGACCCGGTACTTGTGGTTCGGACTGTCTCCAACCAGCCATAATGTTGTGAGAGTGAAATTATGTCTAAGTCCAGCTTTGGTCCATTAGAAGCAACTCTGAAACTTAACCTAAGCGTTTTTCGAAGCTACTTTTTGGCTAACTTCTTATAGGAAGGTCTAGGAGCTCTGAAAATGAACGTGCGCGTCTTTCACTCTTCCCGAGGGACTTAGAAGAATGTTGTGATATTTTTTATTAAAATGGTGTATAAGGGTATATATATAAATATATTTTATGCACTGTATATGAGCTGGCGATTTCTAAGTCTGTGGTTCCGAGAGGGGGTAACCAGGCTCACTAATAAAGGTCAAGCCACATGGCTGCCAGAATGCCCTGCTTCAGCACAGACCAGAAAGGCATTGTGATAAGCGTATCCCCGGTATAGTCAGGGGTTAATGGGAGTCGTCCCCGTCCCCCCAGTATACGGCCAGAAACATGGACCCGGTACTTGTGGTTCGGACTGTCTCCAACCAGCCATAATGTTGTGAGGGTGAAATTATGTCTAAGTCCAGCTTTGGTACATTAGAAGCAACTCTGAAACTTAACCTAAGCGTTTTTCGAAGCTACTTTTTAGCTAACTTCTTATAGGAAGGTCTAGGAGCTCTGAAAATGAACGTGCGCGTCTTTCACTCTTCCCGAGGGACTTAGAAGAATTTTGTGATATTTTTTATTAAAATGGTGTATAAGGGTATATATATAAATATATTTTATGCACTGTATATGAGCTGGCGATTTCTAAGTCTGTGGTTCCGAGAGGGGGTAACCAGGCTCACTAATAAAGGTCAAGCCACTTGGCTGCCAGAATGCCCTGCTTCAGCACAGACCAGAAAGGCATTGTGATAAACGTATCCCCGGTATAGTCAGGGGTTAATGGGAGTCGTCCCCGTCCCCCCAGTATACGGCCAGAACCATGGACCCGGTACTTGTGGTTCGGACTGTCTCCAACCAGCCATAATGTTGTGAGAGTGAAATTATGTCTAAGTCCAGCTTTGGTACATTAGAAGCAACTCTGAAACTTAACCTAAGCGTTTTTCGAAGCTACTTTTTGGCTAACTTCTTATAGGAAGGTCTAGGAGCTCTGAAAATGAACGTGCGCGTCTTTCTCTCTTTCCGAGGGACTTAGAAGAATTTTGTGATATTTTTTATTAAAATGGTGTATAAGGGTATATATATAAATATATTTTATGCACTGTATATGAGCTGGCGATTTCTAAGTCTGTGGTTCCGAGAGGGGGTAACCAGGCTCACTAATAAAGGTCAAGCCACTTGGCTGCCAGAATGCCCTGCTTCAGCACAGACCAGAAAGGCATTGTGATAAGCGTATCCCCGGTATAGTCAGGGGTTAATGGGAGTCGTCCCCGTCCCCCCAGTATACGGCCAGAACCATGGACCCGATACTTGTGGTTCGGACCCTCTCCAACCAGCCATAATGTTGTGAGAGTGAAATTATGTCTAAGTCCAGCTTTGGTACATTAGAAGCAACTATGGAACTTAACCTAAGCGTTTTTCGAAGCTACTTTTTGGCTAACTTCTTATAGGAAGGTCTAGGAGCTCTGAAAATGAACGTACGCGTCTTTCACTCTTCCCGAGGGACTTAGAAGAATTTTGTGATATTTTTTATTAAAATGGTGTATAAGGGTATATATATAAATATATTTTATGCACTTTATATGAGCTGGCGATTTCTAAGTCTGTGGTTCCGAGAGGGGGTAACCAGGCTCACTAATAAAGGTCAAGCCACTTGGCTGCCAGAATGCCCTGCTTCAGCACAGACCAGAAAGGCATTGTGATAAACGTATCCCCGGTATAGTCAGGGGTTAATGGGAGTCGTCCCCGTCCCCCCAGTATACGGCCAGAACCATGGACCCGGTACTTGTGGTTCGGACTGTCTCCAACCAGCCATAATGTTGTGAGAGTGAAATTATGTCTAAGTCCAGCTTTGGTACATTAGAAGCAACTCTGAAACTTAACCTAAGCGTTTTTCGAAGCTACTATTTGGATAACTTCTTATAGGAAGGTCTAGGAGCTCTGAAAATGAACGTGCGCGTCTTTCACTCTTTCCGAGGGACTTAGAAGAATTTTGTGATATTTTTTATTAAAATGGTGTATAAGGGTATATATATAAATATATTTTATGCACTGTATATGAGCTGGCGATTTCTAAGTCTGTGGTTCCGAGAGGGGGTAACCAGGCACACTAATAAAGGTCAAGCCACTTGCCTGCCAGAATGCCCTGCTTCAGCACAGACCAGAAAGGCATTGTGATAAGCGTATCCCCGGTATAGTCAGGGGTTAATGGGAGTCGTCCCCGTCCCCCCAGTATACGGCCAGAACCATGGACCCGGTACTTGTGGTTCGGACTGTCTCCAACCAGACTTAATGTTGTGAGAGTGAAATTATGTCTAAGTCCAGCTTTGGTACACTAGAAGCAACTCTGAAACTTAACCTAAGCGTTTTTCGAAGCAACTTTTTAGCTAACTTCTTATAGGAAGGTCTAGTAGCTCTGAAAATGAACGTGCGCGTCTTTCACTCTTCCCGAGGGACTTAGAAGAATTTTGTGATATTTTTTATTAAAATGGTGTATAAGGGTATATATAAATATATTTTATGCACTGTATATGAGCTGGCGATTTCTAAGTCTGTGGTTCCGAGAGGGGGTAATCAGGCTCACTAATAAAGGTCAAGCCACTTGGCTGCCAGAATGCCCTGCTTCAGCACAGACCAGAAAGGCATTGTGATAAGCGTATCCCCGGTATAGTCAGGGGTTAATGGGAGTCGTCCCCGTCCCCCCAGTATACGGCCAGAACCATGGACCCGGTACTTGTGGTTCGGACTGTCTCCAACCAGCCATAATGTTGTGAGAGTGAAATTATGTCTAAGTCCAGCTTTGGTCCATTAGAAGCAACTCTGAAACTTAACCTAAGCGTTTTTCGAAGCTACTTTTTGGCTAACTTCTTATAGGAAGGTCTAGGAGCTCTGAAAATGAACGTGCGCGTCTTTCACTCTTCCCGAGGGACTTAGAAGAATGTTGTGATATTTTTTATTAAAATGGTGTATAAGGGTATATATATAAATATATTTTATGCACTGTATATGAGCTGGCGATTTCTAAGTCTGTGGTTCCGAGAGGGGGTAACCAGGCTCACTAATAAAGGTCAAGCCACATGGCTGCCAGAATGCCCTGCTTCAGCACAGACCAGAAAGGCATTGTGATAAGCGTATCCCCGGTATAGTCAGGGGTTAATGGGAGTCGTCCCCGTCCCCCCAGTATACGGCCAGAACCATGGACCCGGTACTTGTGGTTCGGACTGTCTCCAACCAGCCATAATGTTGTGAGAGTGAAATTATGTCTAAGTCCAGCTTTGGTACATTAGAAGCAACTCTGAAACTTAACCTAAGCGTTTTTCGAAGCAACTTTTTAGCTAACTTCTTATAGGAAGGTCTAGTAGCTCTGAAAATGAACGTGCGCGTCTTTCACTCTTCCCGAGGGACTTAGAAGAATTTTGTGATATTTTTTATTAAAATGGTGTATAAGGGTATATATAAATATATTTTATGCACTGTATATGAGCTGGCGATTTCTAAGTCTGTGGTTCCGAGAGGGGGTAATCAGGCTCACTAATAAAGGTCAAGCCACTTGGCTGCCAGAATGCCCTGCTTCAGCACAGACCAGAAAGGCATTGTGATAAGCGTATCCCCGGTATAGTCAGGGGTTAATGGGAGTCGTCCCCGTCCCCCCAGTATACGGCCAGAACCATGGACCCGGTACTTGTGGTTCGGACTGTCTCCAACCAGCCATAATGTTGTGAGAGTGAAATTATGTCTAAGTCCAGCTTTGGTCCATTAGAAGCAACTCTGAAACTTAACCTAAGCGTTTTTCGAAGCTACTTTTTGGCTAACTTCTTATAGGAAGGTCTAGGAGCTCTGAAAATGAACGTGCGCGTCTTTCACTCTTCCCGAGGGACTTAGAAGAATGTTGTGATATTTTTTATTAAAATGGTGTATAAGGGTATATATATAAATATATTTTATGCACTGTATATGAGCTGGCGATTTCTAAGTCTGTGGTTCCGAGAGGGGGTAACCAGGCTCACTAATAAAGGTCAAGCCACATGGCTGCCAGAATGCCCTGCTTCAGCACAGACCAGAAAGGCATTGTGATAAGCGTATCCCCGGTATAGTCAGGGGTTAATGGGAGTCGTCCCCGTCCCCCCAGTATACGGCCAGAACCATGGACCCGGTACTTGTGGTTCGGACTGTCTCCAACCAGCCATAATGTTGTGAGAGTGAAATTATGTCTAAGTCCAGCTTTGGTACATTAGAAGCAACTCTGAAACTTAACCTAAGCGTTTTTCGAAGCTACTTTTTAGCTAACTTCTTATAGGAAGGTCTAGGAGCTCTGAAAATGAACGTGCGCGTCTTTCACTCTTCCCGAGGGACTTAGAAGAATTTTGTGATATTTTTTATAAAAATGGTGTATAAGGGTATATATATAAATATATTTTATGCACTGTATATGAGCTGGCGATTTCTAAGTCTGTGGTTCCGAGAGGGGGTAACCAGGCTCACTAATAAAGGTCAAGCCACTTGGCTGCCAGAATGCCCTGCTTCAGCACAGACCAGAAAGGCATTGTGATAAGCGTATCCCCGGTATAGTCAGGGGTTAATGGGAGTCGTCCCCGTCCCCCCAGTATACGGCCAGAACCATGGACCCGGTACTTGTGGTTCGGACTGTCTCCAACCAGCCATAATGTTGTGAGAGTGAAATTATGTCTAAGTCCAGCTTTGGTACATTAGAAGCAACTCTGAAACTTAACCTAAGCGTTTTTCGAAGCTACTTTTTGGCTAACTTCTTATAGGAAGGTCTAGGAGCTCTGAAAATGAACGTGCGCGTCTTTCACTCTTCCCGAGGGACTTAGAAGAATTTTGTGATATTTTTTATTAAAATGGTGTATAAGGGTATATATATAAATATATTTTATGCACTGTATATGAGCTGGCGATTTCTAAGTCTGTGGTTCCGAGAGGGGGTAACCAGGCTCACTAATAAAGGTCAAGCCACTTGGCTGCCAGAATGCCCTGCTTCAGCACAGACCAGAAAGGCATTGAGATAAGCGTATCCCCGGTATAGTCAGGGGTTAATGGGAGTCGTCCCCGTCCCCCCAGTATACGGCCAGAACCATGGACCCGGTACTTGTGGTTCGGACCCTCTCCAACCAGCCATAATGTTGTGAGAGTGAAATTATGTCTGAGTCCAGCTTTGGTACATTAGAAGCAACTCTGAAACTTAACCTAAGCGTTTTTCGAAGCTACTTTTTGGCTAACTTCTTATAGGAAGGTCTAGGAGCTCTAAAAATGAACGTGCGCGTCTTTCACTCTTCCCGAGGGACTTAGAAGAATTTTGTGATATTTTTTATAAAAATGGTGTATAAGGGTATATATATATAAATATATTTTATGCACTGTATATGAGCTGGCCATTTCTAAGTCTGTGGTTCCGAGAGGGGGTAACCAGGCTCACTAGTAAAGGTCAAGCCACTTGGTTGCCAGAATTCCCTCCTTCAGCACAGACCAGAAAGGCATTGTGATAAGCGTATCCCCGGTATAGTCAGGGGTTAATGGGAGTCGTCCCCGTCCCCCCAGTATACGGCCAGAACCATGGACCCGGTTCTTGTGGTTCGGACCCTCTCCAACCAGCCATAATGTTGTGAGAGTGAAATTATGTCTAAGTCCAGCTTTGGTACATTAGAAGCAACTCTGAAACTTAACCTCAGCGTTTTTCGAAGCTACTTTTTGGCTAACTTCTTATAGGAAGGTCTAGGAGCTCTAAAAATGAACGTGCGCGTCTTTCACTCTTCCCGAGGGACTTAGAAGAATTTTGTGATATTTTTTATAAAAATTGTGTATAAGGGTATATATATATAAATATATTTTATGCACTGTATATGAGCTGGCGATTTCTAAGTCTGTGGTTCCGAGAGGGGGTAACCAGACTCACTAGTAAAGGTCAAGCCACTTGGCTGCCAGAATTCCCTCCTTCAGCACAGACCAGAAAGGCATTGTGATAAGCGTATCCCCGGTATAGTCAGGGGTTAATGGGAGTCGTCCCCGTCCCCCCAGTATACGGCCAGAACCATGGACCCGGTACTTGTGGTTCGGACTGTCTCCAACCAGCCTTAATGTTGTGAGAGTGAAATTATGTCTAAGTCCAGCTTTGGTACATTAGAAGCAACTCTGAAACTTAACCTAAGCGTTTTTCGAAGCTACTTTTTGGCTAACTTCTTATAGGAAGGTCTGGGAGCTCTGAAAATTAACGTGCGCGTCTTTCACTCTTCCCGAGGGACTTAGAAGAATTTTGTGATATTTTTTATTAAAATGGTGTATAAGGGTATATATATAAATATATTTTATGCACTGTATATGAGCTGGCGATTTCTAAGTCTGTGGTTCCGAGAGGGGGTAACCAGGCTCACTAATAAAGGTCAAGCCACTTGGCTGCCAGAATGCCCTGCTTCAGCACAGACCAGAAAGGCATTGTGATAAGCGTATCCCCGGTATAGTCAGGGGTTAATGGGAGTCGTCCCCGTCCCCCCAGTATACGGCCAGAACCATGGACCCGGTACTTGTGGTTCGGACCCTCTCCAACCAGCCATAATGTTGTGAGAGTGAAATTATGTCTAAGTCCAGCTTTGGTACATTAGAAGCAACTCTGAAACTTAACCTAAGCGTTTTTCGAAGCTACTTTTTGGCTAACTTCTTATAGGAAGGTCTAGGAGCTCTGAAAATGAACGTGCGCGTCTTTCACTCTTCCCGAGGGACTTAGAAGAATTTTGTGATATTTTTTATTAAAATGGTGTATAAGGGTATATATATAAATATATTTTATGCACTGTATATGAGCTGGCCATTTCTAAGTCTGTGGTTCCGAGAGGGGGTAACCAGGCTCACTAGTAAAGGTCAAGCCACTTGGTTGCCAGAATTCCCTCCTTCAGCACAGACCAGAAAGGCATTGTGATAAGCGTATCCCCGGTATAGTCAGGGGTTAATGGGAGTCGTCCCCGTCCCCCCAGTATACGGCCAGAACCATGGACCCGGTTCTTGTGGTTCGGACCCTCTCCAACCAGCCATAATGTTGTGAGAGTGAAATTATGTCTAAGTCCAGCTTTGGTACATTAGAAGCAACTCTGAAACTTAACCTCAGCGTTTTTCGAAGCTACTTTTTGGCTAACTTCTTATAGGAAGGTCTAGGAGCTCTAAAAATGAACGTGCGCGTCTTTCACTCTTCCCGAGGGACTTAGAAGAATTTTGTGATATTTTTTATAAAAATTGTGTATAAGGGTATATATATATAAATATATTTTATGCACTGTATATGAGCTGGCGATTTCTAAGTCTGTGGTTCCGAGAGGGGGTAACCAGACTCACTAGTAAAGGTCAAGCCACTTGGCTGCCAGAATTCCCTCCTTCAGCACAGACCAGAAAGGCATTGTGATAAGCGTATCCCCGGTATAGTCAGGGGTTAATGGGAGTCGTCCCCGTCCCCCCAGTATACGGCCAGAACCATGGACCCGGTACTTGTGGTTCGGACTGTCTCCAACCAGCCTTAATGTTGTGAGAGTGAAATTATGTCTAAGTCCAGCTTTGGTACATTAGAAGCAACTCTGAAACTTAACCTAAGCGTTTTTCGAAGCTACTTTTTGGCTAACTTCTTATAGGAAGGTCTGGGAGCTCTGAAAATTAACGTGCGCGTCTTTCACTCTTCCCGAGGGACTTAGAAGAATTTTGTGATATTTTTTATTAAAATGGTGTATAAGGGTATATATATAAATATATTTTATGCACTGTATATGAGCTGGCGATTTCTAAGTCTGTGGTTCCGAGAGGGGGTAACCAGGCTCACTAATAAAGGTCAAGCCACTTGGCTGCCAGAATGCCCTGCTTCAGCACAGACCAGAAAGGCATTGTGATAAGCGTATCCCCGGTATAGTCAGGGGTTAATGGGAGTCGTCCCCGTCCCCCCAGTATACGGCCAGAACCATGGACCCGGTACTTGTGGTTCGGACCCTCTCCAACCAGCCATAATGTTGTGAGAGTGAAATTATGTCTAAGTCCAGCTTTGGTACATTAGAAGCAACTCTGAAACTTAACCTAAGCGTTTTTCGAAGCTACTTTTTGGCTAACTTCTTATAGGAAGGTCTAGGAGCTCTGAAAATGAACGTGCGCGTCTTTCACTCTTCCCGAGGGACTTAGAAGAATTTTGTGATATTTTTTATTAAAATGGTGTATAAGGGTATATATATAAATATATTTTATGCACTGTATATGAGCTGGCGATTTCTAAGTCTGTGGTTCCGAGAGGGGGTAACCAGGCTCACTAATAAAGATCAAGCCACTTGGCTGCCAGAATGCCCTGCTTCAGCACAGACCAGAAAGGCATTGTGATAAGCGTATCCCCGGTATAGTCAGGGGTTAATGGGAGTCGTCCCCGTCCCCCCAGTATACGGCCAGAACCATGGACCCGGTACTTGTGGTTCGGACTGTCTCCAACCAGCCATAATGTTGTGAGAGTGAAATTATATCTAAGTCCAGCTTTGGTACATTAGAAGCAACTCTGAAACTTAACCTAAGCGTTTTTCGAAGCTACTTTTTGGCTAACTTCTTATAGGAAGGTCTAGGAGCTCTGAAAATGAACGTGCGCGTCTTTCACTCTTCCCAAGGGACTTAGAAGAATTTTGTGATATTTTTTATTAAAATGGTGTATAAGGGTATATATATAAATATATTTTATGCACTGTATATGAGCTGGCGATTTCTAAGTCTGTGGTTCCGAGAGGGGGTAACCAGGCTCACTAATAAAGGTCAAGCCACTTGGCTGCCAGAATGCCCTGCTTCAGCACAGACCAGAAAGGCATTGTGATAAGCGTATCCCCGGTATAGTCAGGGGTTAATGGGAGTCGTCCCCGTCCCCCCAGTATACGGCCAGAACCATGGACCCGGTACTTGTGGTTCGAACCCTCTCCAACCAGCCATAATGTTGTGAGAGTGAAATTATGTCTAAGTCCAGCTTTGGTACATTAGAAGCAACTCTGAAACTTAACCTAAGCGTTTTTCGAAGCTACTTTTTGGCTAACTTCTTATAGGAAGGTCTAGGAGCTCTGAAAATGAACGTACGCGTCTTTCACTCTTCCCGAGGGACTTAGAAGAATTTTGTGATATTTTTTATTAAAATGGTGTATAAGGGTATATATATAAATATATTTTATGCACTGTATATGAGCTGGCGATTTCTAAGTCTGTGGTTCCGAGAGGGGGTAACCAGGCTCACTAATAAAGATCAAGCCACTTGCCTACCAGAATGCCCTGCTTCAGCACAGACCAGAAAGGCATTGTGATAAGCGTATCCCCGGTATAGTCAGGGGTTAATGGGAGTCGTCCCCGTCCCCCCAGTATACGGCCAGAACCATGGACCCGGTACTTGTGGTTCGGACTGTCTTCAACCAGCCATAATGTTGTGAGAGTGAAATTATATCTAAGTCCAGCTTTGGTACATTAGAAGCAACTCTGAAACTTAACCTAAGCGTTTTTCGAAGCTACTTTTTGGCTAACTTCTTATAGGAAGGTCTAGGAGCTCTGAAAATGAACCATTATTACATAGCACTGACAGTGACGTGGCGCTGTACATACAGGGATAAGGATAGTATTATTACATAGCACTGACAGTGATGGTGGAACTGTACATAACGGGATAAGGATAGTATTATTACATAGCACTGACAGTGACGGCGGCGCTGTACACACAGGGATAAGGATAGTATTACATAGCACTGACAGTGACGTGGCGCTGTACATACAGGGATAAGGATAGTATTACATAGCACTGACAGTGACGGCGACGCTGTACATACAGGGATAAGGATAGTATTACACAGCACTGACAGTGACGGCGGCGCTGTACATACAGGGATAAGGATAGTATTACATAGCACTGACAGTTACGGCGGCGCTGTACATACAGGGATAAGGATATTATTATTACATAGCAGTGACAGTGACGGTGGCGCTGTACATACAGGGATAAGGATAGTATTACATAGCACTGACAGTGACGACGGCGCTGTACATACAGGGATAAGGATAGTATTATTACATAGCAGTGACAGTGACGGTGGCGCTGTACATACAGGGATAAGGATAGTATTACATAGAACTGACAGTGACGGCGGCGCTGTACATACAGGGATAAGGATAGTATTACATAGCACTGACAGTGAGGGCGGTGCTGTACATACAGGGATAAGGATAGTAATACACAGCACTGACAGTGACGCTGTACATACAGGGATAAGGATAGTATTACATAGCACTGACAGTGACGGCGGCGCTGTACACAAAGGGATAAGGATATTATTATTGCATAGCACTGACGGGCATTTACACTGCGCATCTCATTACAGGGGCATTTACACTGCGCATCTCATTACGGAGCATTTACACTGCGCATCTCATTACAGGGCATTTACACTGCGCATCTCATTACGGGGCATTTACACTGCGCATCTCATTACAGGGGCATTTACACTGTGCATCTCATTACGGGGCATTTACACTGCGCATCTCATTACAGGGCATTTACACTGCGCATCTCATTACGGGGCATTTACACTGCGCATCTCATTACGGGGCATTTACACTGCGCATCTCATTACGGGGCATTTACACTGCGCTTCTCATTACAGGGGCATTTACACTGCGCATCTCATTACAGGGGCATTTACACTGCGCATGTCATTACAGGGGCATTTACAATGCGCATCTCATTACAGGGGCATTTACACTGTGCATCTCATTACGGGGCATTTACACTGCGCATCTCATTACAGGGCATTTACACTGTGCATCTCATTAAGGGGCATTTACACTGGGCATCCCATTACGGGGCATTTACACTGCGCATCTCATTACAGTGGCATTTACATTGCGCATCTCATTACAGGGGCCTTTACACGGCGCATCTCATTACAGGGGCCTTTACACGGCGCATCTCATTATATAGGCCGTTACACGGCGCATCTCATTACAGGGGCCTTTACACTGCGCATCTCATTACAGGGGCCTTTACACTGCGCATCTAATTACAAGGGCCTTTACACTGCGCATCTCATTACAGGGGCATTTACACTGTGCATCTCATTACGGGGCATTTACACTGCGCATCTCATTACAGGGCATTTACACTGCGCATCTCATTACGGGGCATTTACACTGCGCATCTCATTAAAGGGGCATTTACACTGCGCATCTCATTATGGGGCATTTACACTGCGCTTCTCATTACAGGGGCATTTACACTGCGCATCTCATTACAGGGGCATTTACACTGCGCATGTCATTACAGGGGCATTTACAATGCGCATCTCATTACAGGGGCATTTACACTGTGCATCTCATTACGGGGCATTTACACTGCGCATCTCATTACAGGGCATTTACACTGTGCATCTCATTAAGGGGCATTTACACTGGGATCCCATTACGGGGCATTTACACTGCGCATCTCATTACAGTGGCATTTACATTGCGCATCTCAATACAGGGGCCTTTACACGGCGCATCTCATTACAGGGGCCTTTACACGGCGCATCTCATTACATAGGCCGTTACACGGCGCATCTCATTACAGGGGCCTTTACACTGCGCATCTCATTACAGGGGCCTTTACACTGCGCATCTAATTACAAGGGCCTTTACACTGCGCATCTCATTACAGGGGCATTTACACTGCGCATCTCATTACAGGGGCATCTACACTGCGCATCTCATTACAGGGGCAATTACACGGCGCATCTCATTACAGGGGCATTTACACGGCGCAACTCATTACAAGGGCCTTTACACGGCGCATATCATTACAGGGGCCTTTACACTGCACATCTCATTACAGGTGCCTTTACACTGCGCATCTCATTACAGGGGCCTTTACACTGCGCATCTCATTACAGGGGCCTTTACACTGCGCATCTCATTACAGGGGCCTTTACACTGCGCATCTCATTACAGGGGCATTTACACTGCGCATCTCATTACAGGGGCATTTACACTGGGCATCTCATTACAGGGGCATTTACACTGGGCATCTCATTACAGGGGGCATTTACACTGCACATCTCATTAAGGGGCATTTACACTGCGCATCTCATTAAGGGGCATTTACACTGCGCATCTCATTACGGGGCATTTACACTGCGCATCTCATTACAGGGGCATTTACACTGCGCATCTCATTACTGGGCATTTACACTGCGCATCTCATTACAGGGGCATTTACACTGCGCATCTCATTACAGGGGCATTTACACTGCGCATCTCATTACAGGGACATTTACACTGCGCATCTCATTACAGGGGCATTTACACTGCGCATCTCATTAAAGGGGCCTTTACACTGCGCATCTCATTACGGGGCTTTTACACTGCGCATCTCATTAAAGGGGCCTTTACACTGCGCATCTCATTACGGGGCTTTTGCACTGCGCATCTCATTACAGGGGCCTTTACACTGCGCATCTCATTACGGGGCATTTACACTGCGCATCTCATTACAGGGGCATTTACACTGCGCATCTCATTACAGGGGCATTTACACTGGGCATCTCATTACAGGGGCATTTACACTGCGCATCTCATTACAGGGGCATTTACATGGCACATCTCATTACAGGCGCCTTTCCACTGCGCATCTCATTACAGGGGCCTTTACACTGCGCATCTCATTACAGGGGCCTCTACACTGCGCATCTCATTACGGGGCCTCTACACTGCGCATCTCATTACAGGGGCATTTACACTGCGCATCTCATTAAAGGGGCATTTACACTGCGCATCTCATTACAGGGTCATATACACTGCGCATCTCATTACAGGGGCATTTACACTGCACATCTCATTACAGGGGCATTTACACTGCACATCTCATTACAGGGGCATTTACACTGCGCATCTCATTACAGGGGCATTTAGACTGCGCATCTCATTACGGGGCATTTACACTGTGCATCTCATTAAGGGGCATTTACACTGGGCATCTCATTACGGTGCATTTACACTGCGCATCTCATTACAGGGGCATTTATACTGCGCATCTCATTACAGGGGCCTTTACACGGCGCATCTCATTACAGGGGCCTTTACACGGCGCATCTCATTACAGGGGCCTTTACACTGCGCATCTCATTACAAGGGCCTTTACACTGCGCATCTCATTACAGGGGCATTTACACTGCACATCTCATTACAGGGACATTTACACTGCGCATCTCATTACAGGGGCATTTACACTGCGCATCTCATTAAAGGGGCCTTTACACTGCGCATCTCATTACGGGGCTTTTACACTGCGCATCTCATTACAGGGGCCTTTACACTGCGCATCTCGTTACTGGGCATTTACACTGAGCATCTCATTACAGGGGCATTTACACTGCGCATCTCATTACAGGGGCATTTACACTGCGCATCTCATTACAGGGACATTTACACTGCGCATCTCATTACAGGGGCATTTACACTGCGCATCTCATTAAAGGGGCCTTTACACTGCGCATCTCATTACGGGGCTTTTACACTGCGCATCTCATTAAAGGGGCCTTTACACTGCGCATCTCATTATGGGTCTTTTACACTGTGCATCTCATTACAGGGGCCTTTACACTGCGCATTTCATTAAGGGGCATTTACACTGCGCATCTCATTACAGGGGCATTTACACTGCGCATCTTATTACAGGGGCATTTACACTTGGCATCTCATTACAGGGGCATTTACACTGCGCATCTCATTACAGGGGCATTTACATGGCGCATCTCATTACAGGGGCCTTTACACTGCGCATCTCATTACGGGGCCTTTCCACTGCGCATCTCATTACAGGGGCCTTTACACTGCGCATCTCATTACAGGGGCCTCTACACTGCGCATCTCATTACGGGGCCTCAACACTGCGCATCTCATTACAGGGCATTTACACTGCGCATCTCATTAAATGGGCATTTACACTGCGCATCTCATTACAGGGGCATATACACTGCGCATCTCATTACAGGGGCATTTACACTGCACATCTCATTACAGGGGCATTTACACTGCGCATCTCATTACAGGGGCATTTACACTGCGCATCTCATTACAGGGGCATTTACACTGTGCATCTCATTAAGGGGCATTTACACTGGGCATCTCATTACGGTGCATTTACACTGCGCATTTCATTACAGGGGCATTTATACTGCGCATCTCATTACAGGGGCCTTTACACGGCGCATCTCATTACAGGGGCCTTTACACGGCACATCTCATTACAGGGGCCTTTACACGGCGCATCTCATTACAGGGGCCTTTACACGGCACATCTCATTACAGTGGCATTTACACGGCGCATCTCATTACAGGGGCCTTTACACTGTGCATCTCATTACAAGGGCCTTTACACTGCGCATCTCATTACAGGGGCATTTACACTGCACATCTCATTACAGGGGCATTTACACTGCGCATCTCATTACAGGGGCTTTTACACGGCGCATCTCATTACAGGGGCATTTACACGGCGCATCTCATTACAGGGGCCTTTACACGGCGCATCTCATTACAGGGGCCTTTACACTGCGCATCTCATTACAGGGGCCTTTACTGTAAGTGCTATGTAATACTATCCTTATCCCTGTGTGTACAGCGCCGCCGTCACAGTCAGTGCTATGTAATAATACTACCCTTATCCCTGTATGTACAGCGCCCCCTGTATGTACAGCGCCGCCGTCACTGTCAGTGCTATGTAATAATATTATCCTTATCCCTGTATGTACAGCACTGCCGTCACTGTCAGTGCTATGTAATAATACTATCCTTATCTCTGTATGTACAGTGACGCCGTCACTGTCAGTGCTATGTAATAATACTATCCTTATCCCTGGATGTACAGCGCCGCCGTCACTGTCACTGCTATGTAATAATACTATCCTTATCCTTGTATGTACAGCGCCGCCGTCACTGTCACTGCTATGTAATAATACTATCCTTATCCCTGTATGTACAGCGCCGCCGTTACATAGCACTGACAGTGACGGCGGCGCTGTACATACAACTCTCTGCGCTCTTTTTCTCTCTCTGCGCTCTTTCTCTCTCTCTGCGCTCTTTCTTTCTCTCTCTGTGCTCTTTCTTTCTCTCTCTGCACTCTTTCTTTCTCTCTCTCTCTGCGCTCTTTCTTCCTCTCTCTCTCTGCGCTCTTTCTTTCTCTGCGCTCTTTCTCTCTCTCTGCGCTCTTTCTTTCTCTCTCTCTGCGCTCTCTCTCTCTCTCTGCGCTCTCTCTCTCTGGGCTCTCTCTCTGTCTGCGCTCTCTCTCTCTCTGCGCTCTTTCTTTCTCTTTCTCTCTGCGCTCTTTCTCTCTCTCTCTACGCTCTTTCTCTCTCTCTCTGTGTGTTCTTTCATCCTCTCTCTCTGCGCTCTCTCTCTCTTTCTGCGCTCTTTCTTTCTTTCTCTCTCTGCGCTCTTTCTTTCTTTCTCTCTCTGCGCTCTTTCTTTCTCTCTCTCTGCACTCTTTCTCTCTCTCTCTGTGCTCTTTCTCTCTCTCTCTGCGCTCTCTATCTCTCTCTGCGCTCTTTCTTTCTCTCTCTCTGCGCTCTTTCTCTCTGCGCTCTTTCTTTCTCTCTCTGCGCTCTTTCTCTCTCTCTGCGCTCTTTCTTTCTCTCTCTCTCTGCACTCTTTCTTTCTCTCTCTGCGCTCTTTCTCTCTCTCTGCGCTCTTCCTTTCTCTCTCTGCGCTCTTTCTCTCTCTCTGCACTCTTTCTTTCTCTCTCTGCGTTCTTTCTTCCTCTCTCTCTCTGCGCTCTTTCTTTCTCTGCGCTTTTTCTCTCTCTCTGCGCTCTTTCTTTCTTTCTCTCTCTGCGCTCTTTCTTTCTCACTCTCTCTGCGCTCTTTCTTTCTCTGCGCTCTTTCTCTCTCTCTGCGCTCTTTCTTTCTCTCTCTCTGCGCTCTCTCTCTCTCTCTCTGCGCTCTCTCTCTCTGGGCTCTCTCTCTGTCTGCGCTCTCTCTCTCTCTGCGCTCTTTTTTTCTCTTTCTCTCTGCGCTCTTTCTCTCTCTCTCTCTCTGCGCTCTTTCTTTCTTTCTCTCTCTGCGCTCTTTCTCTCTCTCTCTGCGCTCTCTCTCTCTCTGCGCTCTTTCTTTCTTTCTCTCTCTGCGCTCTTTCTCTCTCTCTCTGCGCTCTTTCTCTCTCTCTCAGCGCTCTTTCTCTCTCTCTCTGCGCTCTTTCTTTCTCTCTCTCTGCGCTCTTTCTCTCTGCGCTCTTTCTTTCTCTCTCTGCGCTCTTTCTCTCTCTCTGCGCTCTTTCCTTCTCTCTCTCTCTGCACTCTCTCTCTCTGCGCTCTCTCTGCACTCTTTCTCTCTCTCTGCGCTCTTAGATGCGCAGTGTAAATGCCCCTTAATGAGATGCGCAGTGTAAATGCCCTTTAATGAGATGTGCAGTGTAAATGCCCCCTGTAATGAGATGCCCAGTGTAAATGCCCCTGTAATGAGATGCCCAGTGGAAATGCCCTTGTAATGAGATGCGCAGTGTAAAGGCCCCTGTAATGAGATGCGCAGTGTAAAGGCCCCTGTAATGAGATGCGCAGTGTAAAGGCCCCTGTAATGATATGCGCCGTGTAAAGGCCTTTGTAATGAGATGCGCCGTGTAAATGCCCCTGTAATGAGATGCGCCGTGTAATTGCCCCTGTAATGAGATGCGCAGTGTAGATGCCCCTGTAATGAGATGCGCAGTGTAAATGCCCCTGTAATGAGATGCGCAGTGTAAATGCCCCTGTAATGAGATGCGCAGTGTAAATGCCCCGTAATGAGATGCCCAGTGTAAATGCCCCTGTAATGAGATGCGCATTGTAAATGCCCCTGTAATGACATGTGCAGTGTAAATGCCCCTGTAATGAGATGCGCAGTGTAAATGCCCCTGTAATGAGATGCGCAGTGTAAATGCCCCTGTAATGAGAAGCGCAGTGTAAATGCCCCGTAATGAGATGCGCAGTGTAAATGCCCCGTCATGAGATGCGCAGTGTAAATGCCCCGTAATGAGATGCGCAGTGTAAATGCCCTGTAATGAGATGCGCAGTGTAAATGCCCCGTAATGAGATGCACAGTGTAAATGCCCCTGTAATGAGATGCACAGTGTAAATGCCCCGTAATGAGATGCGCAGTGTGAATGCCCTGTAATGAGATGCGCAGTGTAAATGCCCCGTAATGAGATGCGCAGTGTAAATGCCCCTGTAATGAGATGCGCAGTGTAAATGCCCGTCAGTGCTATGCAATAATAATATCCTTATCCCTTTGTGTACAGCGCCGCCGTCACTGTCAGTGCTATGTAATACTATCCTTATCCCTGTATGTACAGCGCCGCCCTCACTGTCAGTGCTATGTAATACAATCCTTATCCCTGTATGTACAGCGCCGCCGTCACTGTCAGTTCTATGTAATACTATCCTTATCCCTGTATGTACAGCGCCGCCGTCACTGTCACTGCTATGTAATAATACTATCCTTATCCCTGTATGTACAGCGCCGTCGTCACTTTCAGGGCTATGTAATAATAATATCCTTATCCCTGTATGTACAGCGCCGCCGTCACTGTCATTGCTATGTAATACTATCCTTATCCCTGTATGTACAGCCGCCGTCACTGTCAGTGCTATGTAATAATACTATCCTTATCCCTGTATGTACAGCGCCGCCGTCACTGTCAGTGCTATGTAATAATAATATCCTTATCCCTGTATGTACAGTGCGCTGTCACTGTCATTGCTATGTAATACTATCCTTATCCCTGTATGTACAATTACATAGCACTGACAGTAATGGCGGCGTTGTACATACAGGGATAAGAATAGTATTATTACATAGCACTGACAATGACCGTGGCGCTGTACATACAGGGATAAGGATAGTATTATTACATAGCACTGACAGTGACGGTGGCGCTGTGCATACAGGGATAAGTATAGTATTATTACATAGCACTGACAGTGACGGCGGCGCTGTACATACAGAGATAAGGATAGTATTATTGCAAAGCAGTGACAGTGACGGCGGCACTGTCCATACAGGGATAAGGATAGTATTATTACATAGCAGTGAATGTGACGGCGGCGCTGTAGATACAGGGATAAGGATAGTATTACATAGCACTGACAGTGACGGCGGCGCCCTGTAAAGGGCAAGTCTGTGGCAATAACAGGGGTGGAGAAAAGAACTTTCTACTCACTGACAGTGATGGCGGCGCTGTACATACAGGGATAAGGATAGTATTATTACATAGCACTGACAGTGACGTGGCGCTGTACATACAGGGATGAGGATAGTATTATTACATAGCACTGACAGTGATGGTGGAACTGTACATAACGGGATAAGGATAGTATTATTACATAGCACTGACAGTGACGGCGGCGCTGTACACACAGGGATAAGGATAGTATTACATAGCACTGACAGTGACGTGGCGCTGTACATACAGGGATAAGGATAGTATTACATAGCACTGACAGTGATGGCGACGCTGTACATACAGGGATAAGGATAGTATTACACAGCACTGACAGTGACGGCGGCGCTGTACATACAGGGATAAGGATAGTATTACATAGCACTGACAGTGACGGCGGCGCTGTACATACAGGGATAAGTATATTATTATTACATAGCACTGAAAGTGACGACGGCGCTGTACATACAGGGATAAGGATAGTATTATTACATAGCAGTGACAGTGACGGCGGCGCTGTACATACAGGGATAAGGATAGTATTACATAGAACTGACAGTGACGGCGGCGCTGTACATACAGGGATAAGGATTGTATTACATAGCACTGACAGTGAGGGCGGCGCTGTACATACAGGGATAAGGATAGTATTACATAGCACTGACAGTGACGGCGGCGCTGTACACAAAGGGATAAGGATATTATTATTGCATAGCACTGACGGGCATTTACACTGCGCATCTCATTACAGGGGCATTTACACTGCGCATCTCTTTACGGGGCATTTACACTGCGCATCTCATTACAGGGCATTCACACTGCGCATCTCATTACGGGGCATTTACACTGTGCATCTCAATACAGGGGCATTTACACTGTGCATCTCATTACGGGGCATTTACACTGCGCATCTCATTACAGGGCATTTACACTGCGCATCTCATTACGGGGCATTTACACTGCGCATCTCATGACGGGGCATTTACACTGCGCATCTCATTACGGGGCATTTACACTGCGCTTCTCATTACAGGGGCATTTACACTGCGCATCTCATTACAGGGGCATTTACACTGCGCATCTCATTACAGGGGCATTTACACTGCACATGTCATTACAGGGGCATTTACAATGCGCATCTCATTACAGGGGCATTTACACTGTGCATCTCATTACGGGGCATTTACACTGCGCATCTCATTACAGGGCATTTACACTGTGCATCTCATTAAGGGGCATTTACACTGGGCATCCCATTACGGGGCATTTACACTGCGCATCTCATTACAGGGGCATTTACATTGCGCATCTCATTACAGGGGCCTTTACATGGCGCATCTCATTACAGGGGCCTTTACACGGCGCATCTCATTACATAGGCCTTTACACGGCGCATCTCATTACAGGGGCCTTTACACTGCGCATCTCATGACAGGGGCCTTTACACTGCGCATCTCATTACAAGAGCCTTTACACTGCGCATCTCATTACAGGGGCATTTACACTGCGCATCTCATTACAGGGGCAATTACACGGCGCATCTCATTACAGGGGCATTTACACGGCGCATCTCATTACAAAGGCCTTTACACGGCGCATATCATTACAGGGGCCTTTACACTGCGCATCTCATTACAGGGGCCTTTACACTGCGCATCTCATTACAGGGGCCTTTACACTGCGCATCTCATTACAGGGGCCTTTACACTGCGCATCTCATTACAGGGGCATTTACACTGCGCATCTCATTACAGGGGCATTTACACTGGGCATCTCATTACAGGGGCATTTACACTGGGCATCTCATTACAGGGGGCATTTACACTGCACATCTCATTAAGGGGCATTTACACTGCGCATCTCATTAAGGGGCATTTACACTGCGCATCTCATTACGGGGCATTTACACTGGGCATCTCATTACAGGGGCCTTTACACTGCGCATCTCATTATGGGGCCTTTACACTGCGCATCTCATTACAGGGGCCTTTACACTGCGCATCTCATTACTGGGCATTTACACTGCGCATCTCATTACAGGGGCATTTACACTGCGCATCTCATTACAGGGGCATTTACACTGCGCATCTCATTACAGGGACATTTACACTGCGCATCTCATTACAGGGGCATTTACACTGCGCATCTCATTAAAGGGGCCTTTACACTGCGCATCTCATTACGGGGCTTTTACACTGCGCATCTCATTAAAGGGGCCTTTACACTGCGCATCTCATTACGGGTCTTTTACACTGCGCATCTCATTACAGGGGCCTTTACACTGCGCATCTCATTATGGGGCATTTACACTGCGCATCTCATTACAGGGGCATTTACACTGCGCATCTTATTACAGGGGCATTTACACTGGGCATCTCATTACAGGGGCATTTACACTGCGCATCTCATTACAGGGGCATTTACATGGCGCATCTCATTACAGGGGCCTTTACACTGCGCATCTCATTACGGGGCCTTTCCACTGCGCATCTCATTACAGGGGCCTTTACACTGCGCATCTCATTACAGGGGCCTCTACACTGCGCATCTCATTACGGGGCCTCTACACTGCGCATCTCATTACAGGGGCATTTACACTGCGCATCTCATTAAAGGGGCATTTACACTGCGCATCTCATTACAGGGGCATATACACTGCGCATCTCATTACAGGGGCATTTACACTGCACATCTCATTACAGGGGCATTTACACTGCGCATCTCATTACAGGGGCATTTACACTGCGCATCTCATTACAGGGGCATTTACACTGTGCATCTCATTAAGGGGCATTTACACTGGGCATCTCATTACGGTGCATTTACACTGCGCATCTCATTACAGGGGCATTTATACTGCGCATCTCATTACAGGGGCCTTTACACGGCGCATCTCATTACAGGGGCCTTTACACGGCACATCTCATTACAGGGGCCTTTACACGGCGCATCTCATTACAGGGGCCTTTACACGGCGCATCTCATTACAGGGGCCTTTACACGGCACATCTCATTACAGTGGCATTTACACGGCGCATCTCATTACAGGGGCCTTTACACTGTGCATCTCATTACAAGGGCCTTTACACTGCGCATCTCATTACAGGGGCATTTACACTGCACATCTCATTACAGGGGCATTTACACTGCGCATCTCATTACAGGGGCATTTACACGGCGCATCTCATTACAGGGGCATTTACACGGCGCATCTCATTACAGGGGCCTTTACACGGCGCATCTCATTACAGGGGCCTTTACACTGCGCATCTCATTACAGGGGCCTTTACTGTAAGTGCTATGTAATACTATCCTTATCCCTGTGTGTACAGCGCCGCCGTCACTGTCAGTGCTATGTAATAATACTATCCTTATCCCTGTATGTACAGCGCCCCCTGTATGTACAGCGCCGCCGTCACTGTCAGTGCTATGTAATAATATTATCCTTATCCCTGTATGTACAGCACTGCCGTCACTGTCAGTGCTATGTAATAATACTATCCTTATCTCTGTATGTACAGTGACGCCGTCACTGTCAGTGCTATGTAATAATACTATCCTTATCCCTGTATGTACAGCGCCGCCGTCACTGTCACTGCTATGTAATAATACTATCCTTATCCCTGTATGTACAGCGCCGCCGTCACTGTCACTGCTATGTAATAATACTATCCTTATCCCTGTATGTACAGCGCCGCCGTTACATAGCACTGACAGTGACGGCGGCGCTGTACATACATCTCTCTGCGCTCTTTTTCTCTCTCTGCGCTCTTTCTCTCTCTCTGCGCTCTTTCTTTCTCTCTCTGTGCTCTTTCTTTCTCTCTCTGCGCTCTTTCTTTCTCTCTCTCTCTGCGCTCTTTCTTCCTCTCTCTCTCTGCGCTCTTTCTTTCTCTGCGCTCTTTCTCTCTCTCTGCGCTCTTTCTTTCTCTCTCTCTGCGCTCTCTCTCTCTCTCTGCGCTCTCTCTCTCTGGGCTCTCTCTCTGTCTGCGCTCTCTCTCTCTCTCTCTCTCTGCGCTCTTTCTTTCTCTTTCTCTCTGCGCTCTTTCTCTCTCTCTCTACGCTCTTTCTCTCTCTCTCTGTGTGTTCTTTCATCCTCTCTCTCTGCGCTCTCTCTCTCTTTCTGCGCTCTTTCTTTCTTTCTCTCTCTGCGCTCTTTCTTTCTCTCTCTCTCTGCGCTCTTTCTTTCTCTCTCTCTGCACTCTTTCTCTCTCTCTCTGTGCTCTTTCTCTCTCTCTCTGCGCTCTTTCTATCTCTCTCTGCGCTCTTTCTTTCTCTCTCTCTGCGCTCTTTCTCTCTGCGCTCTTTCTTTCTCTCTCTGCGCTCTTTCTTTCTCTCTGCGCTCTTTCTTTCTCTCTCTCTCTGCACTCTTTCTTTCTCTCTCTGTGCTCTTTCTCTCTCTCTGCGCTCTTCCTTTCTCTCTCTGCGCTCTTTCTTGCTCTCTCTCTGCGCTCTTTATCTCTCTCTCTGCGCTCTTTCTCTCTCTCTGCACTCTTTCTTTCTCTCTCTGCGTTCTTTCTTCCTCTCTCTCTCTGCGCTCTTTCTTTCTCTGCGCTTTTTCTCTCTCTCTGCGCTCTTTCTTTCTTTCTCTCTCTGCGCTCTTTCTTTCTCACTCTCTCTGCGCTCTTTCTTTCTCTGCGCTCTTTCTCTCTCTCTGCGCTCTTTCTTTCTCTCTCTCTGCGCTCTCTCTCTCTCTCTCTGCGCTCTCTCTCTCTGGGCTCTCTCTCTGTCTGCGCTCTCTCTCTCTCTGCGCTCTTTTTTTCTCTTTCTCTCTGCGCTCTTTCTCTCTCTCTCTCTGCGCTCTTTCTTTCTTTCTCTCTCTGCGCTCTTTCTCTCTCTCTCTGCGCTCTCTCTCTCTCTCTGCGCTCTTTCTTTCTTTCTCTCTCTGCGCTCTTTCTCTCTCTCTCTGCGCTCTTTCTCTCTCTCTCTGCGCTCTTTCTCTCTCTCTCTGCGCTCTTTCTTTCTCTCTCTCTGCGCTCTTTCTCTCTGCGCTCTTTCTTTCTCTCTCTGCGCTCTTTCTCTCTCTCTGCGCTCTTTCCTTCTCTCTCTCTCTGCACTCTCTCTCTCTGCGCTCTCTCTGCACTCTTTCTCTCTCTCTGCGCTCTTTCTTTCTCTCTCTCTGCACTCTTTCTTTCTCTCTCTGCGCTCTTTCTCTCTCTCTGCGCTCTTTCTTTTTCTCTCTGCGCTCTTTCTTTCTCTCTCTCTGCGCTCTTTCTCTCTCTCTCTGCGCTCTTTCTCTCTCTCTGCGCTCTTTCTTTCTCTCTCTGCATTCTTTCTTTCTCTCTCTCTCTGCACTCTTTCTTCCTCTCTCTCTCTGCGCTCTTTCTTTCTCTGCGCTTTTTCTCTCTCTCTGCGCTCTTTCTTTCTTTCTCTCTGCGCTCTTTCTTTCTCTCTGCGCTCTTACTTTCTCTCTGCGCTCTTTCTTTCTCTCTGCGCTCTTTCTCTCTCTCTCTCTGCGCTCTTTTTCTCTCTCTCTATGCACTCTTTCTTTCTCAATCTGCGCTCTTTCTTTCTCTCTCTCTCTGCGCTCTTTGTCTCTCTCTGCGCTCTTTCTTTCTCTCTCTGCGCTCTCTCTCTCTCTCTGCGCTCTTTCTTTCTCTATCTCTGCGCTCATTCTTTCTCTATCTCTGCGCTCTTTCTCTCTCTCTGTGCTCTTTCTCTCTCTCTGCGCTCTTTCTCTCTCTCTCTCTCTGCGCTCTTTCTTTCTCTCTCACACACAAGGCACAGCTATCTCTCACTCCCTGTCACACACGAGGCACAGCTATCTCTCACTCCCTGTCACACACGAGGCACAGCTATCTCTCACTCTCTGTCATACATGAGGCACAGTTATCTCTCACTCCCTGTCACACACGAGGCACAGCTATCTCTCACTCCCTGTCACACATGAGGCACAGTTATCTCTCCCTCCCTGTCACACACGAGGCACAGTGATCTGTGCTGATTATTGAGTGACAGCTGCTCCGCCTGCAACAAAACTCTCTAATTAAACAGAAGCATCTGGCTCAGCGGAGAGATCCTCGGCCCCTCACTCATTGCCCCGGGGGGCGGCCCGGGGTACGTCAGGCACTGCCACCTGCCAATATGTAACACCAGCATCTAATATAGAGCAGGGCCGAGTATTATTCCTGCAGGGATTCCTCTTCTCGAGACTTAACCCCTTTTGGGGTTACATGTGACATGACTGTGTCATGACTGTTGACTGTGACATGGAGAGATAGCTGTGCATCGTGTGTGTGATAGTGAGAGATTACTGTTCATCGTGTGTGTGTGACAGTGAGAGATAGTTGTGCATCGTGTGTGTGACATGGAGAGATAGCTTTGCATCGTGTGTGTGTGATAGTGAGAGATAGCTGTGCATCGTGTGTGTGTGTGTCAGTGAGTGAGAGATAGCTGTGCATCGTGTGTGTGTGACAGGGAGAGATAGCTGTTCATTGTGTGTGTGTGACAGAGAGAGATAGCTGTGCATCGTGTGTGTGATAGTGAGAAATTACTGTTCATCGTGTGTGTGTGTGACAGTGAAAGATAGTTGTGCATCGTGTGTGTGTGACAGGGAGAGATAGCTGTGCATCGTGTGTGTGACATGGAGAGATAGCTTTGCATCGTGTGTGTGTGTCAGGGAGTGAGAGATATCTGTGCATCGTGTGTGTGTATGACAGGGAGAGATAGCTGTGCATCGTGTGTGTGTCAGGGAGTAAGAGATAGCTGTGCATCGTGTGTGTGACAGGGAGAGATAGCTGTGCATCGTGTGTGTGTGTCAGGGAGTGAGAGATAGCTGTGCATCGTGTGTGACAGTGATAGATAGCTGTGCATCGTGTGTGTGTGACAGTGAGAGATAGCTGTGCATCGTGTGTGTGTGTGGCAGTGAGAGTTAGCTATGCATCGTGTGCGTGTGACAGGGAGAGATAGCTTTGCATCGTGTGTGTGTGTGTGACAGGGATAAATGCCCCGTAATGAGATGCGCAGTGTAAATGCCCCTTAATGAGATGCGCAGTGTAAATGCCCCTTAATGAGATGTGCAGTGTAAATGCCCCCTGTAATGAGATGCCCAGTGTAAATGCCCCTGTAATGAGATGCCCAGTGTAAATGCCCCTGTAATGAGATGCCCAGTGTAAATGCCCCTGTAATGAGATGCGCAGTGTAAATGCCCCTGTAATGAGATGCGCAGTGTAAAGGCCCCTGTAATGAGATGCGCAGTGTAAAGGCCCCTGTAATGAGATGCGCAGTGTATAGGCCCCTGTAATGAGATGCGCAGTGTAAGGGCCCCTGTAATGAGATGCGCAGTGTAAAGGCCCCTGTAATGAGATGCGCCGTGTATATGCCCCTGTAATGAGATGCGCCGTGTAAATGCCCCTGTAATGAGATGCGCAGTGTAGATGCCCCTGTAATGAGATGCGCAGTGTAAATGCCCCTGTAATGAGATGCGCAGTGTAAAGGCCCTTGTAATGAGATGCGCAGTGTAAAGGCCCCTGTAATGAGATGCGCAGTGTAAAGGCCCCTGTAATGAGATGCGCCGTGTAAAGGCCCCTGTAATGAGATGCGCCGTGTAAAGGCCCCTGTAATGAGATGCGCAGTGTAAAGGCCCCTGTAATGAGATGCGCAGTGTAAAGGCCCCTGTAATGAGATGCGCAGTGTAAAGGCCCCTGTAATGAGATGCGCAGTGTAAGGGCCCCTGTAATGAGATGCGCAGTGAAAAGGCCCCTGTAATGAGATGCGCCGTGTATATGCCCCTGTAATGAGATGCGCCGTGTAAATGCCCCTGTAATGAGATGCGCAGTGTAGATGCCCCTGTAATGAGATGCGCAGTGTAAATGCCCCTGTAATGAGATGCGCAGTGTAAAGGCCCTTGTAATGAGATGCGCAGTGTAAAGGCCCCTGTAATGAGATGCGCAGTGTAAAGGCCCCTGTAATGAGATGTGCCGTGTAAAGGCCCCTGTAATGAGATGTGCCGTGTAAAGGCCCCTGTAATGAGATGCGCAATGTAAATGCCCCTGTAATGAGATGTGCAGTGTAAATGCCCCGTAATGGGATGCCCAGTGTAAATGCCCCTTAATGAGATGCACAGTGTAAATGCCCTGAAATGAGATGCGCAGTGTAAATGCCCCATCATGAGATGCGCAGTGTAAGTGCCCCATCATGAGATGCGCAGTGTAAATGCCCCTGTAATGAGATGCGCAGTGCAAATGCCCCGTAATGAGATGCGCAGTGTAAATGCCCTGTAATGAGATGCGCAGTGTAAATGCCCCGTAATGAGATGCGCAGTGTAAAGGCCCCTGTAATGAGATGCGCAGTGTAAAGGCCCCTGTAATGAGATGCGCCGTGTAAAGGCCCCTGTAATGAGATGCGCAATGTAAATGCCCCTGTAATGAGATGCGCAGTGTAAATGCCCCGTAATGGGATGCCCAGTGTAAATGCCCCTTAATGAGATGCACAGTGTAAATGCCCTGAAATGAGATGCGCAGTGTAAATGCCCCGAAATGAGATGCGCAGTGTAAATGCCCCATCATGAGATGCGCAGTGTAAATGCCCCATCATGAGATGCGCAGTGTAAATGCCCCTGTAATGAGATGCGCAGTGCAAATGCCCCGTAATGAGATGCGCACTGTAAATGCCCTGTAATGAGATGCGCAGTGTAAATGCCCCGTAATGAGATGCGCAGTGTAAAGGCCCCTGTAATGAGATGCGCCATGTAAAGGCCCCTGTAATGAGATGCGCAGTGTAAATGCCACTGTAATGAGATGCACAGTGTAAAGGCCCCTGTAATGAGATGCGCAGTGTAAAGGCCCCTGTAATGAGATGCGCAGTGTAAAGGCCCCTGTAATGAGATGCGCAGTGTAAATGCCCCTGTAATGAGATGCGCAGTGTAAATGCCCCTGTAATGAGATGCGCAGTGTAAATGCCCCTGTAATGAGATGCGCAGTGTAAATGCCCCTGTAATGAGATGCGCAGTGTAAATGCCCCTGTAATGAGATGCGCAGTGTAAATGCCCCTGTAATGAGATGCCCAGTGTAAATGCCCCTGTAATGAGATGCGCAGTGTAAATGCCCCTGTAATGAGATGCGCAGTGTAAATTCCCCGTAATGAGATGCGCAGTGTAAAGGCCCCTGTAATGAGATGCGCAGTGTAAAGGCCCCTTTAATGAGATGCGCAGTGTAAAGGCCCCTTTAATGAGATGCGCAGTGTAAATGCCCCTGTAATGAGATGAGCACTGTAAATGTCCCTGTAATGAGATGCGCAGTGTAAATGCCCCTGTAATGAGATGCGCAGTGTAAATGCCCCTGTATTGAGATGCGCAGTGTAAATGCCCAGTAATGAGATGTGCAGTGTAAAGGCCCCTGTAATGAGATGCGCAGTGTAAAGGCCCCATAATGAGATGCGCAGTGTAAAGGCCCCTGTAATGAGATGCGCAGTGTAAATGCCCCTGTAATGAGATGCGCAGTGTAAATGCCCCTGTAATGAGATGCGCAGTGTAAATGCCCCCTGTAATGAGATGCCCAGTGTAAATGCCCCTGTAATGAGATGCCCAGTGTAAATGCCCCTGTAATGAGATGCGCAGTGTAAATGCCCCTGTAATGAGATGCACAGTGTAAAGGCCCCTGTAATGAGATGCGCAGTGTAAAGGCCCCTGTAATGAGATGCGCAGTGTAAAGGCCCCTGTAATGAGATGCGCAGTGTAAAGGCCCCTGTAATGAGATGCACCGTGTAAAGGCCCCTGTAATGAGATGCGCCGTGTAAATGCCCCTGTAATGAGATGCGCCGTGTAATTGCCCCTGTAATGAGATGCGCAGTGTAGATGCCCCTGTAATGAGATGCGCAGTGTAAATGCCCCTGTAATGAGATGCGCAGTGTAAAGTCCCTTGTAATGAGATGCGCAGTGTAAAGGCCCCTGTAATGAGATGCACAGTGTAAAGGCCCCTGTAATAAGATGCGCCGTGTAAAGGCCCCTGTAATGAGATGCGCCGTGTAAAGGCCCCTGTAATGAGATGCGCAGTGTAAATTCCCCTGTAATGAGATGCGCAGTGTAAATGCCCCTGTAATGAGATGCGCAGTGTAAATGCCCCTGTAATGAGATGCGCAGTGTAAATGCCCCTGTAATGAGATGCGCAGTGTAAATGCCCCTGTAATGAGATGCGCAGTGTAAATGCCCCTGTAATGAGATGCCCAGTGTAAATGCCCCTGTAATGAGATGCGCAGTGTAAATGCCCCTGTAATGAGATTCGCAGTGTAAATTTCCCGTAATGAGATGCGCAGTGTAAAGGCCCCTGTAATGAGATGCGCAGTGTAAAGGCCCCTTTAATGAGATGCGCAGTGTAAAGGCCCCTTTAATGAGATGCGCATTGTAAATGCCCCTGTAATGAGATGCGCAGTGTAAATGTCCCTGTAATGAAATGCGCAGTGTAAATGCCCCTGTAATGATATGCGCAGTGTAAATGCCCCTGTATTGAGATGCGCAGTGTAAATGCCCAGTAATGAGATGCGCAGTGTAAAGGCCCTTGTAATGAGATGCGCAGTGTAAAGGCTCCTGTAATGAGATGCGCAGTGTAAAGGCCCCTGTAATGAGATGCGCCGTGTAAAGGCCCCTGTAATGAGATGCGCCGTGTAAAGGCCCCTGTAATGAGATGCGCAGTGTAAAGGCCCCTGTAATGAGATGCGCAGTGGAAATGCCCCTGTAATGAGATGCGCAGTGTAAATGCCCCTGTAATGAGATGCGCAGTGTAAATGCCCCTGTAATGAGATGCGCAGTGTAAATGCCCCTGTAATGAGATGCGCAGTGTAAATGCCCCTGTAATGAGATGCGCAGTGTAAATGCCCCTGTAATGAGATGCCCAGTGTAAATGCCCCTGTAATGAGTTGCGCAGTGTAAATGCCTCTGTAATTAGATACGCAGTGTAAATGCCCCGTAATGAGATGCGCAGTGTAAAGGCCCCTGTAATGAGATGCGCAGTGTAAAGGCCCCTTTAATGAGATGCACAGTGTAAAGGCCCCTTTAATGAGATGCGCAGTGTAAAGGCCCCTGTAATGAGATGCGCAGTGTAAAGGCCCCTGTAATGAGATGCGCAGTGTAAATGCCCCTGTAATGAGATGCGCAGTGTAAATGCCCCTGTAATGAGATGAGCACTGTAAATGTCCCTGTAATGAGATGCGCAGTGTAAATGCCCCTGTAATGAGATGCGCAGTGTAAATGCCCCTGTAATGAGATGCGCAGAGTAAATGCCCAGTAATGAGATGTGCAGTGTAAAGGCCCCTGTAATGAGATGCGCAGTGTAAAGGCCCCATAATGAGATGCGCAGTGTAAAGGCCCCTGTAATGAGATGCGCAGTGTAAATGCCCCTGTAATGAGATGCGCAGTGTAAATGCCCCTGTAATGAGATGCGCAGTGTAAATGCCCCCTGTAATGAGATGCCCAGTGTAAATGCCCCTGTAATGAGATGCCCAGTGTAAATGCCCCTGTAATGAGATGCGCAGTGTAAATGCCCCTGTAATGAGATGCACATTGTAAAGGCCCCTGTAATGAGATGCGCAGTGTAAAGGCCCCTGTAATGAGATGCGCAGTGTAAAGGCCCCTGTAATGAGATGCGCAGTGTAAAGGCCCCTGTAATGAGATGCACCGTGTAAAGGCCCCTGTAATGAGATGCGCCGTGTAAATGCCCCTGTAATGAGATGCGCCGTGTAATTGCCCCTGTAATGAGATGCGCAGTGTAGATGCCCCTGTAATGAGATGCGCAGTGTAAATGCCCCTGTAATGAGATGCGCAGTGTAAAGGCCCTTGTAATGAGATGCGCAGTGTAAAGGCCCCTGTAATGAGATGCGCAGTGTAAAGGCCCCTGTAATAAGATGCGCCGTGTAAAGGCCCCTGTAATGAGATGCGCCGTGTAAAGGCCCCTGTAATGAGATGCGCAGTGTAAAGGCCCCTGTAATGAGATGCGCAGTGTAAATTCCCCTGTAATGAGATGCGCAGTGTAAATGCCCCTGTAATGAGATGCGCAGTGTAGATGCCCCTGTAATGAGATGCGCAGTGTAAATGCCCCTGTAATGAGATGCGCAGTGTAAAGGCCCTTGTAATGAGATGCGCAGTGTAAAGGCCCCTGTAATGAGATGCGCAGTGTAAAGGCCCCTGTAATAAGATGCGCCGTGTAAAGGCCCCTGTAATGAGATGCGCCGTGTAAAGGCCCCTGTAATGAGATGCGCAGTGTAAAGGCCCCTGTAATGAGATGCGCAGTGTAAATTCCCCTGTAATGAGATGCGCAGTGTAAATGCCCCTGTAATGAGATGCGCAGTGTAAATGCCCCTGTAATGAGATGCGCAGTGTAAATGCCCCTGTAATGAGATGCGCAGTGTAAATGCCCCTGTAATTAGATGCGCAGTGTAAATGCCCCTTTAATGAGATGCACAGTGTAAAGGCCCCTTTAATGAGATGCGCAGTGTAAAGGCCCCTGTAATGAGATGCGCAGTGTAAAGGCCCCTGTAATGAGATGCGCAGTGTAAATGCCCCTGTAATGAGATGCGCAGTGTAAATGCCCCTGTAATGAGATGCCCAGTGTAAATGCCCCTGTAATGAGATGCGCAGTGTAAATGCCCCTGTAATGAGATTCGCAGTGTAAATTTCCCGTAATGAGATGCGCAGTGTAAAGGCCCCTGTAATGAGATGCGCAGTGTAAAGGCCCCTTTAATGAGATGCGCAGTGTAAAGGCCCCTTTAATGAGATGCGCAGTGTAAATGCCCCTGTAATGAGATGCGCAGTGTAAATGTCCCTGTAATGAAATGCGCAGTGTAAATGCCCCTGTAATGATATGCGCAGTGTAAATGCCCCTGTATTGAGATGCGCAGTGTAAATGCCCCTGTAATGAGATGCGCCGTGTAAAGGCCCTTGTAATGAGATGCGCAGTGTAAAGGCTCCTGTAATGAGATGCGCAGTGTAAAGGCCCCTGTAATGAGATGCGCCGTGTAAAGGCCCCTGTAATGAGATGTGCCGTGTAAAGGCCCCTGTAATGAGATGCGCAGTGTAAAGGCCCCTGTAATGAGATGCGCAGTGGAAATGCCCCTGTAATGAGATGCGCAGTGTAAATGCCCCTGTAATGAGATGCGCAGTGTAAATGCCCCTGTAATGAGATGCGCAGTGTAAATGCCCCTGTAATGAGATGCGCAGTGTAAATGCCCCTGTAATGAGATGCGCAGTGTAAATGCCCCTGTAATGAGATGCCCAGTGTAAATGCCCCTGTAATGAGTTGCGCAGTGTAAATGCCTCTGTAATTAGATACGCAGTGTAAATGCCCCGTAATGAGATGCGCAGTGTAAAGGCCCCTGTAATGAGATGCGCAGTGTAAAGGCCCCTGTAATGAGATGCGCAGTGTAAATGCCCCTGTAATGAGATGCGCAGTGTAAATGCCCCTGTAATGAGATGAGCACTGTAAATGTCCCTGTAATGAGATGCGCAGTGTAAATGCCCCTGTAATGAGATGCGCAGTGTAAATGCCCCTGTAATGAGATGCGCAGTGTAAATGCCCAGTAATGAGATGTGCAGTGTAAAGGCCCCTGTAATGAGATGCGCAGTGTAAAGGCCCCATAATGAGATGCGCAGTGTAAAGGCCCCTGTAATGAGATGCGCAGTGTAAATGCCCCTGTAATGAGATGCGCAGTGTAAATGCCCCCTGTAATGAGATGCCCAGTGTAAATGCCCCTGTAATGAGATGCCCAGTGTAAATGCCCCTGTAATGAGATGCGCAGTGTAAATGCCCCTGTAATGAGATGCACAGTGTAAAGGCCCCTGTAATGAGATGCGCAGTGTAAAGGCCCCTGTAATGAGATGCGCAGTGTAAAGGCCCCTGTAATGAGATGCGCAGTGTAAAGGCCCCTGTAATGAGATGCACCGTGTAAAGGCCCCTGTAATGAGATGCGCCGTGTAAATGCCCCTGTAATGAGATGCGCCGTGTAATTGCCCCTGTAATGAGATGCGCAGTGTAGATGCCCCTGTAATGAGATGCGCAGTGTAAATGCCCCTGTAATGAGATGCGCAGTGTAAAGGCCCTTGTAATGAGATGCGCAGTGTAAAGGCCCCTGTAATGAGATGCGCAGTGTAAAGGCCCCTGTAATAAGATGCGCCGTGTAAAGGCCCCTGTAATGAGATGCGCCGTGTAAAGGCCCCTGTAATGAGATGCGCAGTGTAAAGGCCCCTGTAATGAGATGCGCAGTGTAAATTCCCCTGTAATGAGATGCGCAGTGTAAATGCCCCTGTAATGAGATGCGCAGTGTAAAGGCCCTTGTAATGAGATGCGCAGTGTGAAGGCCCCTGTAATGAGATGCGCAGTGTAAAGGCCCCTGTAATAAGAGGCGCCGTGTAAAGGCCCCTGTAATGAGATGCGCCGTGTAAAGGCCCATGTAATGAGATGCGCAGTGTAAAGGCCCCTGTAATGAGATGCGCAGTGTAAATTCCCCTGTAATGAGATGCGCAGTGTAAATGCCCCTGTAATGAGATGCGCAGTGTAAATGCCCCTTTAATGAGATGCGCAGTGTAAATGCACCTGTAATGAGATGCGCAGTGTAAATGCCCCTGTAATGAGATGCGCAGTGTAAATGCCCCTGTAATTAGATGCGCAGTGTAAATGCCCCTGTAATGAGATGCGCAGTGTAAAGGCCCCTGTAATGAGATGCGCAGTGTAAAGGCCCCTTTAATGAGATGCGCAGTGTAAAGGCCCCTTTAATGAGATGCGCAGTGTAAATGCCCCTGTAATGAGATGCGCAGTGTAAATGTCCCTGTAATGAAATGCGCAGTGTAAATGCCCTTGTAATGAGATGCGCAGTGTAAATGCCCCTGTATTGAGATGCGCAGTGTAAATGCCCAGTAATGAGATGCGCAGTGTAAAGGCCCTTGTAATGAGATGCGCAGTGTAAAGGCTCCTGTAATGAGATGCGCAGTGTAAAGGCCCCTGTAATGAGATGCGCCGTGTAAAGGCCCCTGTAATGAGATGCGCCGTGTAAAGGCCCCTGTAATGAGATGCGCAGTGTAAAGGCCCCTGTAATGAGATGCGCAGTGTAAATGCCCCTGTAATGAGATGCGCAGTGTAAATGCCCCTGTAATGAGATGCGCAGTGTAAATGCCCCTGTAATGAGATGCGCAGTGTAAATGCCCCGTAATGAGATGCGCAGTGTAAATGCCCCTTAATGAGATGTGCAGTGTAAATGCCCCTTAATGAGATGTGCAGTGTAAATGCCCCTGTAATGAGATGCGCAGTGTAAATGCCCCTGTAATGAGATGCGCAGTGTAAATGCCCAGTAATGAGATGCGCAGTGTAAAGGCCCTTGTAATGAGATGCGCAGTGTAAAGGCTCCTGTAATGAGATGCGCAGTGTAAATGCCCCTGTAATGAGATGCGCCGTGTAAAGGCCCCTGTAATGAGATGCGCCGTGTAAAGGCCCCTGTAATGAGATGCGCAGTGTAAATGCCCCTGTAATGAGATGCGCCGTGTAAATGCCCCTGTAATGAGATGCGCAGTGTAAATGCCCCTGTAATGAGATGCCCAGTGTAAATGCCCCTGTAATGAGATGCGCAGTGTAAATGTCCCTGTAATGAGATGCGCAGTGTAAATGACCCTGTAATGAGATGCGCAGTGTAAATGCCCCTGTAATGAGATGCGCAGTGTAAATGCCCAGTAATGAGATGCGCAGTGTAAAGGCCCCTGTAATGAGATGCGCAGTGTAAAGGCCCCTGTAATGAGATGCGCAGTGTAAATGCCCCTGTAATGAGATGCGCAGTGTAAATGCCCAGTAATGAGATGCGCAGTGTAAAGGCCCTTGTAATGAGATGCGCAGTGTAAAGGCTCCTGTAATGAGATGCGCAGTGTAAAGGCCCCTGTAATGAGATGCGCCGTGTAAAGGCCCCTGTAATGAGATGCGCCGTGTAAAGGCCCCTGTAATGAGATGCGCCATGTAAAGGCCCCTGTAATGAGATGCGCAGTGTAAAGGCCCCTGTAATGAGATGCGCAGTGTAAATGCCCCTGTAATGAGATGCGCAGTGTAAATGCCCCTGTAATGAGATGCGCAGTGTAAATGCCCCTGTAATGAGATGCGCAGTGTAAATGCCCCTGTAATGAGATGCGCAGTGTAAATGCCCCTGTAATGAGATGCGCAGTGTAAATGCCCCTGTAATGAGATGCGCAGTGTAAATGCCCCTGTAATGAGATGCACAGTGTAAATGCCCCTGTAATGAGTTGCGCAGTGTAAATGCCCCTGTAATGAGATACGCAGTGTAAATGCCCCGTAATGAGATGCGCAGTGTAAAGGCCCCTGTAATGTGATGCGCAGTGTAAAGGCCCCTTTAATGAGATGCACAGTGTAAAGGCCCCTTTAATGAGATGCGCAGTGTAAATGCCCCTGTAATGAGATGCGCAGTGTAAATGTCCCTGTAATGAGATGCGCAGTGTAAATGCCCCTGTAATGAGATGCGCAGTGTAAATGCCCCTGTAATGAGATGCGCAGTGTAAATGCCCAGTAATGAGATGCGCAGTGTAAAGGCCCCTGTAATGAGATGCGCAGTGTAAAGGCCCCATAATGAGATGCGCAGTGTAAAGGCCCCTGTAATGAGATGCGCAGTGTAAATGCCCCTGTAATGAGATGCGCAGTGTAAATGCCCCTGTAATGAGATGCGCAGTGTAAATGCCCCGTAATGAGATGCGCAGTGTAAATGCCCCGTAATGAGATGAGCATGGTGTAATTGCCCCTTAATGAGATGTGCAGTGTAAATGCCCCCTGTAATGAGATGCCCAGTGTAAATGCCCCTGTAATGAGATGCCCAGTGTAAATGCCCCTGTAATGAGATGCGCAGTGTAAATGCCCCTGTAATGAGATGCGCAGTGTAAAGGCCCCTGTAATGAGATGCGCAGTGTAAAGGCCCCTGTAATGAGATGCGCAGTGTAAAGGCCCCTGTAATGAGATGCGCAGTGTAAAGGCCCCTGTAATGAGATGCGCCGTGTAAAGGTCCCTGTAATGAGATGCGCCGTGTAAATGCCCCTGTAATGAGATGCGCCGTGTAATTGCCCCTGTAATGAGATGCGCAGTGTAGATGCCCCTGTAATGAGATGCGCAGTGTAAATGCCCCTGTAATGAGATGCGCAGTGTAAAGGCCCTTGTAATGAGATGCGCAGTGTAAAGGCCCCTGTAATGAGATGCGCAGTGTAAAGGCCCCTGTAATGAGATGCACCATGTAAAGGCCCCTGTAATGAGATGCGCCGTGTAAAGGCCCCTGTAATGAGATGCGCCGTGTAAAGGCCCCTGTAATGAGATGCGCAATGTAAATGCCCCTGTAACGAGATGCGCAGTGTAAATACCCCGTAATGGGATGCCCAGTGTAAATGCCCCTTAATGAGATGCACAGTGTAAATGCCCTGAAATGAGATGCGCAGTGTAAATGCCCCATCATGAGATGCGCAGTGTAAATGCCCCATCATGAGATGCGCAGTGTAAATGCCCCTGTAATGAGATGCGCAGTGCAAATGCCCCGTAATGAGATGCGCAGTGTAAATGCCCTGTAATGAGATGCGTAGTGTAAATGCCCCGTAATGAGATGCGCAGTGTAAATGCCCCTGTAATGAGATGCGCAGTGTAAATGCCCGTCAGTGCTATGCAATAATATCCTTATCCCTTTGTGTACAGCGCCGCCGTCACTGTCAGTGCTGTGTAATACTATCCTTATCCCTGTATGTACAGCACCGCCCTCACTGTCAGTGCTATGTAATACTATCCTTATTCCTGTATGTACAGCGCCGCCGTCACTGTCAGTTCTATGTGATACTATCCTTATCCCTGTATGTACAGCGCCGCCGTCACTGTCACTGCTATGTAATAATACTATCCTTATCCCTGTATGTACAGCGCCGCCGTCACTGCTATGTAATAATAATATCCTTATCCCTGTATGTACAGCGCCGTCGTCACTGTCAGTGCTATGTAATACTATCCTTATCCCTGTATGTACAGCGCTGCCGTCACTGTAACTGCTATGTAATAATACTATCCTTATCCCTGTATGTACAGCGCCGCCGTTACATAGCACTGACAGTGACGGCGGCGCTGTACATACAGGGATAAGGATAGTATTATTACATAGCACTGACAGTGACGGCGGCGCTCTACATACAGGGATAAGGATAGTATTATTACATAGCACTGACAGTGATGGTGGCGCTGTACATACAGGGATAAGGATAGTATTATTACATAGCAATGACAGTGACGGCGGCGCTGTACATACAGGGATAAGGATAGTATTATTACATAGCACTGACAGTGACGGCGGCGCTGTACATACAGGGATAAGAATAGTATTACATAGCACTGACAGTGACGGCGGGGCTGTACATACGGGGATAAGAATAGTATTATTGCACAGCACTGACAGTGACGGCGGCGCTGCACATACAGGGTTAAGGATAGCATTATTACATAGAACTGACAGTGACGGCGGTGCTGTACATACAGGGATAAGGATAGTATTACATAGCACTGACAGTGACGGCGGTGCTGTAAATACAGGGATAAGGATAGTATTATTACATAGCACTGACAGTGACGGCGGCGCTGTACATACAGGGATAAGGATTGTATTATTACATAGCACTGACAGTGACGGCGGCGCTGTACATACAGGAATAAGGATAGTATTATTACATAGCACTGACAGTGACGGTGGCGCTGTACATACAGGGATAAGGATAGTATTATTACATAGCACTGACAGTGATGGTGGAACTGTACATACAGGGATAAGGATAGTATTATTAAATAGCAGTGACTGTGACGGCGGCTCTGTACATACAGGGATAAGGATAGTAATACATAGAACTGACAGTGACGGGGGTACTGTACATACAGGGATAAGGATAGTATTATTACATAGCACTGACAGTGACGGCGGCGCTGTACACACAGGGATAAGGATAGTATTATTACATAGCACTTACAGTGACGGCGGCGCTGTACATACAGCGATAAGGATAGTATTATTACATAGCACTGACAGTGACGGCGGCGCTGTACATACAGGGATAAGGATAGTATTATTACATAGCACTGACAGTGACGGCGGCGTTGTACATACAGGGATAAGAATAGTATTATTGCATAGCACTGACAGTGACGGCGGCGCTGTACATACAGGGATAAGAATAGTATTATTACATAGCACTGACAGTGATGGCGGCGCTGTACATACAGGGATAAGGATAGTATTATTACATAGCACTGACAGTGACGGCGGCGCTGTACATACAGGGATAAGGATAGTATTATTACATAGCACTGACAGTGACGGCGGCGCAGTACATACAGGGATAAGGATAGTATTATTACATAGCACTGACAGTGACGGCGGCGCTGTACATACAGGGAAAGATAGTATTATTACATAGCACTGACAGTGACGGCGGCGCTGTCACTGCAATGTAATAATACTATCCTTATCCCTGTATGTACAGCGCCGCCATCACTGTCAGTGGGTAGAAAGTACTTTTCTCCACCCCTGTTATTGCCACAGATTTGCTCTTTACAGGTCGCCGCCATCACTGTCAGTGCTATGTAATACTATCCTTATCCCTGTATCTACAGCGCCGCCATCACTGTCACTGCTATGTAATAATACTATCCTTATCCCTGTATGTACAGTGCCGCCGTCACTGTCACTGCTATGCAATAATACTATCCTTATCTCTGTATGTACAGCGCCGCGGTCACTGTCAGTGCAATGTAATAATACTATTCTTATCCCTGTATGTTCAACACCGCCGTTACTGTCAGTGCTATGTAATTGTACGTACAGGGATAAGGATAGTATTACATAGCACTGACAGTGACGGCGGCGCTGTACATACAGATATAAGGATATTATTATTACATAGCACTGACAGTGACGGCGGCGCTGTACATACAGGGATAAGGATAGTATTATTACATAGCAGTAACAGTGACTTCGGCGCTGTACATACAGGGATAAGGATAGTATTACATAGCACTGTCAGTGACGGCAGCGCTGTACATACAGGGATAAGGATAATATTATTACATAGCACTGACAGTGACGGCGGCGCTGTACATACAGGGATAAGGATAGTATTACATAGCACTGACAGTGACGGCAGTGCTGTACATACAAGGATAAGGATAGTATTACACAGCACTGACAGTGACGGCGGCGCTGTACATACAGGGATAAGGATAGTATTACATAGCACTGACAGTGACGGCGGCGCTGTACACAAAGGGATAAGGATATTATTATTGCATAGCACTGACAGTGACGGCGGCGCTGTACATACAGGGATAAGGATAGTATTATTACATAGCAGTGACTGTGACGGCGGCGCTGTACATACAGGGATAAGGATAGTAATACATAGAACTGACAGTGACGGGGGTACTGTACATACAGGGATAAGGATAGTATTATTACATAGCACTGACAGTGACGGCGGCGCTGTACACACAGGGATAAGGATAGTATTATTACATAGCACTTACAGTGACGGCGGCGCTGTACATACAGCGATAAGGATAGTATTATTACATAGCACTGACAGTGACGGCGGCGCTGTACATACAGGGATAAGGATAGTATTATTACATAGCACTGACAGTGACGGCGGCGCTGTACATACAGGGATAAGGATAGTATTATTACATAGCACTGACAGTGACGGCGGCGCTGTACATACAGGGATAAGGATAGTATTATTACATAGCACTGACAGTGACGGCGGCGCTGTACATACAGGGAAAGATAGTATTATTACATAGCACTGACAGTGACGGCGGCGCTGTCACTGCTATGTAATAATACTATCCTTATCCCTGTATGTACAGCGCCGCCGTCACTGTCAGTGCTATGTAATAATACTATCCTTATCCCTGTATGTACAGCGCCGCCATCACTGTCAGTGGGTTGAAAGTACTTTTCTCCACCCCTGTTATTGCCACAGATTTGCTCTTTACAGGTCGCCGCCATCACTGTCAGTGCTATGTAATACTATCCTTATCCCTGTATCTACAGTGCCGCCGTCACTGTCACTGCTATGTAATAATACTATCCTTATCCCTGTATGTACAGTGCCACCATCACTGTCACTGCTATGCAATAATACTATCCTTATCTCTGTATGTACAGCGCCGCCGTCACTGTCAGTGCTATGTAATAATACTATACTTATCCCTGTATGTACAGCGCCACCGTCACTGTCAGTGCTATGTTAAAATACTATCCTTATCCCTGTATGTACAGCGCCGCGGTCACTGTCAGTGCAATGTAATAATACTATTCTTATCCCTGTATGTTCAACACCGCCGTTACTGTCAGTGCTATGTAATTGTACATACAGGGATAGGGATAGTATTACATAGCACTGTCAGTGACGGCAGCGCTGTACATACAGGGATAAGGATAATATTATTACATAGCACTGACAGTGACGGAGGCGCTGTACATACAGGGGGCGCTGTACATACAGGAATAAGGATAGTATTATTACATAGCACTGACAGTGACGGTGGCGCTGTACATACAGGGATAAGGATAGTATTATTACATAGCACTGACAGTGACGGTGGCACTGTACATACAGGGATAAGGATAGTATTATTACATAGCACTGACAGTGACGGCGGCGCTGTACACACAGGGATAAGGATAGTATTACATAGCACTGACAGTGACGCGGCGCTGTACATACAGGGATAAGGATAGTATTACATAGCACTGACAGTGACGGCGGTGCAGTAAATACAGGGATAAGGATAGTATTACACAGCACTGGCAGTGACGGCGGCGCTGTACATACAGGGATAAGGATAGTATTACATAGCACTGACAGTGACGGCGGCGCTGTACATACAGGGATAAGGATATTATTATTCGCATAGCACTGACAGTGACGGCGGCGCTGTACATACAAGGATAAGGATAGTATTATTACATAGCAGTGACAGTGACGGCGGCGCTGTACATACAGGGATAAGGATAGTATTACATAGAACTGACAGTGACGGCGGCGCTGTACATACAGGGGGCGCTGTACATACAGGAATAAGGATAGTATTATTACATAGCACTGACAGTGACGGTGGCGCTGTACATACAGGGATAAGGATAGTATTATTACATAGCACTTACAGTGACGGTGGCACTGTACATACAGGGATAAGGATAGTATTATTACATAGCACTGACAGTGACGGCGGCGCTGTACACACAGGGATAAGGATAGTATTACATAGCACTGACAGTGACGCGGCGCTGTACATACAGGGATAAGGATAGTATTACATAGCACTGACAGTGACGGCGGCGCTGTACATACAGGGATAAGGATATTATTATTGCATAGCACTGACAGTGACGGCGGCGCTGTACATACAGGGATAAGGAAAGTATCATTACATAGCAGTGACAGTGACGGAGGCGCTGTACACACAGGGATAAGGATAGTTTTACATAGCACTGACAGTGACGCGGTGCTGTACATACAGGGATAAGGATAGTATTACATAGCACTGACAGTGACGGCGACGCTGTACATACAGGGATAAGGATAGTATTACACAGCACTGACAGTGACGGCGGCGCTGTACATACAGGGATAAGGATAGTATTACTTAGCACTGACAGTGACGGCGGCGCTGTACATACAGGGATAAGGATATTATTATTACATAGCACTGACAGTGATGGCGGCGCTGTACATACAGGGTTAAGGATAGTGTAATTACATAGCAGTGACAGTGACGGCGGCGCTGTACATACAGGGATAAGGATAGTATTACATAGAACTGACAGTGACGGCGGCGCTGTACATACAGGGATAAGGATAGTATTACATAGCACTGACAGTGACGGCGGCGCTGTACATACAGGGATAAGAATAGTATTATTACATAGCACTGACAGTGACCGCAGCGCTGTACATACAGGGATAAGGATAATATTATTACATAGCACTGACAGTGACGGAGGCGCTGTACATACAGGGGGCGCTGTACATACAGGAATAAGGATAGTATTATTACATAGCACTGACAGTGACGGTGGCGCTGTACATACAGGGATAAGGATAGTATTATTACATAGCACTGACAGTGACGGTGGCACTGTACATACAGGGATAAGGATAGTATTATTACATAGCACTGACAGTGACGGCGGCGCTGTACACACAGGGATAAGGATAGTATTACATAGCACTGACAGTGACGCGGCGCTGTACATACAGGGATAAGGATAGTATTACATAGCACTGACAGTGACGGCGGTGCTGTAAATACAGGGATAAGGATAGTATTACACAGCACTGACAGTGACGGCGGCGCTGTACATACAGGGTTAAGGATAGTATTACATAGCACTGACAGTGACGGCGGCGCTGTACATACAGGGACAAGGATATTATTATTCGCATAGCACTGACAGTGACGGCGGCGTTGTACATACAAGGATAAGGATAGTATTATCACATAGCACTGACAGTGACGTGGCGCTGTACATACAGGGATAAGGATAGTATTACATAGAACTGACAGTGACGGCGGCGCTGTACATACAGGGGGCGCTATACATACAGGAATAAGGATAGTATTATTACATAGCACTGACAGTGACGGTGGCGCTGTACATACAGGGATAAGGATAGTATTATTATATAGCACTGACAGTGACGGTGGCGCTGTACACACAGGGATAAGGATAGTATTACATAGCACTGACAGTGACGCGGCGCTGTACATACAGGGATAAGGATAGTATTACATAGCACTGACAGTGACGGCGGCGCTGTACATACAGGGATAAGGATATTATTATTGCCTAGCACTGACAGTGACGGCGGCGCTGTACATACAGGGATAAGGAAAGTATCATTACATAGCAGTGACAGTGACGGCGGCGCTGTACACACAGGGATAAGGATAGTTTTACATAGCACTGACAGTGACGCGGTGCTGTACATACAGGGATAAGGATAGTATTACATAGCACTGACAGTGACGGCGACGCTGTACATACAGGGATAAGGATAGTATTACACAGCACTGACAGTGACGGCGGCGCTGTACATACAGGGATAAGGATAGTATTACTTAGCACTGACAGTGACGGCGGCGCTGTACATACAGGGATAAGGATATTATTATTACATAGCACTGACAGTGACGGCGGCGCTGTACATACAGGGTTAAGGATAGTGTTATTACATAGCAGTGACAGTGACGGCGGCGCTGTACATACAGGGATAAGGATAGTATTACATAGAACTGACAGTGACGGCGGCGCTGTACATACAGGGATAAGGATAGTATTACATAGCACTGACAGTGACGGCGGCGCTGTACATACAGGGATAAGAATAGTATTATTACATAGCACTGACAGTGACGGCGGCGCTGTACATACAGGGATAAGGATAGTATTATTACATAGCACTGACAGTGACGGTGGCGCTGTACATACAGGGATAAGTATAGTATTATTACATAGCACTGACAGTGACGGCGGCGCTGTACATACAGAGATAAGGATAGTATTATTGCATAGCAGTGACAGTGACGGCGGCACTGTACATACAGGGATAAGGATAGTATTATTACATAGCAGTGACAGTGACGGCGGCGCTGTAGATACAGTGATAAGGATAGTACTACATAGCACTGACAGTGACGGCGGCGCCCTGTAAAGGGCAAGTCTGTGGCAATAACAGGGGTGGAGAAAAGTACTTTCTACTCACTGACAGTGATGGCGGCGCTGTACATACAGGGATAAGGATAGTATTATTACATACCAGGCTCACTAATAAAGGTCAAGCCACTTGGCTGCCAGAATGCCCTGCTTCAGCACAGACCAGAAAGGCATTGTGATAAGCGTATCCCCGGTATAGTCAGGGGTTAATGGGAGTCGTCCCCGTCCCCCCAGTATACGGCCAGAACCATGGACCCGGTACTTGTGGTTCGGACTGTCTCCAACCAGCCATAATGTTGTGAGAGTGAAATTATGTCTAAGTCCAGCTTTGGTACATTAGAAGCAACTCTGAAACTTAACCTAAGCGTTTTTCGAAGCTACTTTTTAGCTAACTTCTTATAGGAAGGTCTAGGAGCTCTGAAAATGAACGTGCGCGTCTTTCACTCTTCCCGAGAGACTTAGAAGAATTTTGTGATATTTATTATTAAAATGGTGTATAAGGGTATATATATAAATATATTTTATGCACTGTATATGAGCTGGCGATTTCTAAGTCTGTGGTTCCGAGAGGGGGTAACCAGGCTCACTAATAAAGGTCAAGCCACTTACTATGGGGTGAGGCAGGGGTTAATATGGTGTGAGGCAGGAGTTACTATAGGGTGAGGCAGGGGTTACTATGGTGTGAGACAGGGGTTACTATGGGGTGTGGCAGGGGTTACTATGGGGTGCGGCAGGGGTTACTATAGGTGTGAGGCAAGGGTTACTATGGGGTGAGGCAGGGGTTACTATGGGGTGAGGCTGGGGTTACTATGGGGTGAGGCAGGGGTTAATATGGGGTGAGGCAGGGGTTAGTATGTGGTGAGGCAGGGGTTAATATGGGGTGAGGCAGGGGTTAATATGGGGTGAGGCAGGGGTTACTATGGGGTGAGGCAGGGGTTACTATGGGGTGAGGCAGGGGTTACTATGGGGTGAGGCAGGGGTTACTATGGGGTGCGGCAGGAGTTACTATGGGGTGAGGCTGGGGTTACTATGGGGTGAGGCAGGGGTTACTATGGGGTGAGGCAGGGGTTACTTCTTTCTCTCTCAGGCCTGAGTAACTACAGGCACACCCGCATTAACGTACGCAATGGGACTAAGCTAACAGGCCTGAGTAACTACAGGCATACCCCGCAGTAACGTACGCAATGGGACTAGGCTAACAGGCCTGAGTAACACAGGCATACCCCGCATTAACGTACACAATGGGACTAAGCTAACAGGCCTGAGTAACACAGGCATACCCCGCATTAATGTACGCAATGGGACAAAGCTAACAGGCCTGAGTAACTAAAGGCATACCCCGTATTAACGTACGCAATGGGACTAAGCTAACAGGCCTGAGTAACTACAGGCATACCCCGCATTAACGTACGCGATGGGACTAAGCTAACAGGCCTGAGTAACTACAGGCATACCCTGCATTAACGTACGCAATGGGACTAAGATAACAGGCCTGAGTAACACAGGCATACCCCGCATTAAAGTTCGCAATGGGACCATGGCCTCTACAGTATATCACAAAAGGGGTTAAGTCTCGAGAAGAGGAATCCCTGCAGGAATGATACTCGGCCCTGCTCTATATTAGATGCTGGTGTTACATATTGGCAGGTGGCAGTGCCTGACGTACCCCGGGCCGCCCCCCGGGGCAATTGGTGAGGGGCCGAGGATCTCTCCGCTGAGCCAGATGCTTCTGTTTAATTAGAGAGTTTTGTTGCAGGCGGAGCAGCTGTCACTCAATAATCAGCACAGATCACTGTGCCTCGTGTGTGACAGGGAGGGAGAGATAACTGTGCCTCATGTGTGACAGGGAGTGAGAGATAGCTGTGCCTCGTGTGTGACAGGGAGTGAGAGATAGCTGTGCCTCGTGTGTGTGACAGGGAGTGAGATATAGCTGTGCCTTGTGTGTGACAGGGAGTGAGAGATAGCTGTGCCCCATGTGTGACGGAGTGAGAGATAACTGTGCATCGTGTGTGTGACAGTGAGAGATAGCTGTGCAGCGTGTGTGTGTGACAGGGAGAGATAGCTGTGCATCGTGTGTGTATGACAGGGAGAGATAGCTGTGCATCGTGTGTGTGTGACAGGGAGAGATAGCTGTGCATCGTGTGTGTGTGGCGGAGTGAGAGCTGTGCATCGTGTGTGTGTGACAGTGTGAGATAGCTGTGCATCGTGTGTGTGTGACAGTGTGAGATAGCTGTGCATCGTTTGTGTGTGTGACAGTGAGAGAAAGCTGTGCATCGTGTGTGTGTGTGAGACAGTGAGAGATAGCTGTGCATTGTATGTGTGTGACAGGGAGAGATAGCTGTGCATCGTGTGTGTGACAGTGAAAGATAGCTGTGCATCGTGTGTGTGTGTGTGACAGTGAGAGATAGCTGTGCATCGTGTGTGTGACAGGGAGAGATAGCTGCGCATCGTGTGTGTATGACAGGGAGAGATAGCTGTGTATCGTGTATGTGTGACAGGGAGAGATAGCTGTGCATCGTGTGTGTGTGACAGGGAGAGATAGCTGTGCATCGTGTGTGTGTGACAGGGAGAGATAGCTGTGCATCGTGTGTGTATGTGACAGGGAGAGATAGCTGTGCATCATGTGTGTGTGACAGTGAGAGATAGCTGTGCATCGTTTGTGTGTGTCAGGGAGTTAGAGATAGGTGTGCATCGTGTGTGTGTGACAGGGAGAGATAGCTGTGCATTGTGTGTGTGTGACAGGGAGAGATAGCTGTGCATCGTGTGTGTGTGTCAGGGAGTGAGAGATAGCTGTGCATCGTGTGTGTGTGTGTGTGACAGGGAAAGATAGCTGTGCATCGTGTGTGTGATAGTGAGAGATTACTGTTCATCGTGTGTGACAGTGAGAGGTAGCTGTGCATCGTGTGTGTGTGACAGGGAGAGATAGCTGTGAATCGTGTGTGTGATACAGGGAGAGATAGCTGTGCATCATGTGTGTGTGACAGAGAGAGGTAGCTGTGCATCGTGTGTGTGTCAGGGAGTGAGAGATAGCTGTGCATCTTGTGTGTGTGACAGGGAATGATAGCTGTGCATCGTGTGTGTGTCAGGGAGTGAGAGATAGTGCATCGTGTGTGTGAGACAGTGTGAGATAGCTGTGCATCATGTGTGTGTGTGACATGGAGAGATAGCTGTGCATTGTGTATGTGTGACAGGGAGAGATAGCTGTGCATTGTGTGTGTGTGACAGGGAGAGATAGCTGTGCATTGTGTATGTGTGACAGGGAGAGATAGCTGTGCATTGTGTGTGTTTCAGGGAGTGAGAGATATCTGTGCATCGTGTGTGTGACAGGGAGAGATAGCTGTGCATCGTGTGTGTGTGACAGTGAGACATAGCTGTGCATCATGTGTGTGTGTGTGACAGTGAGACATAGCTGTGCATCGTGTGTGTGTGACAGTGAGAGATAGCTGTGCATCGTGTGTGTTTCAAGGAGTGTGAGATAGCTGTGCATTGTGTGCGTGTGTCAGGGAGTGAGAGATAGCTGTGCATCGTGTGTGTGAGAGTGAGAGATAGCTGTGCATTGTTTGTGTGTGTGTGTCAGGGAGTGAGAGATAGCTGTGCATTGTGTGTGTGTGACAGGGAGTGATAGATAGCTGTGCCTCGTGTGTGTGTGACAGTGAGAGTTAGCTGTGCATCGTGTGTGTGTGAGTGTGTGTGTGTGTGTGTGACAGGAAGAGATAGCTGTGCCGTGTGTGTGTGTGTGTGTGTGTGTGTGTGTGTGTGTGTGTGTGTGTGTGTGTGTGTGTGTGTGTGTGTGTGTGACAGTGTGAGATAGCTGTGCATCGTGTGTGTGTGACAAGGAGAGATAGCTGTGCATCGTATGTGTGACAGTGAGAGATGCACACACGATGTACAACTATCTCTCCCTGTCACACACACACATGATGCACAGCTATCTCTCACTCCCTGAAACACACACACGATGCACAGCTTTCTCTCACTCCCTGACACACACACGATGCACAACTATCTCTCACTCAATGACACACACACACACACACACGATGAACAGCTATCTCTCCCTGTCACACACACACGATGCACAGATATCTCTCACTGTCACACACACACACAATGCACAGCTATCTTTCCCTGTCACACACACATGATGCACAGCTATCTCTCACTCCCTGACACACACACGATGCACAGCTATCTCTCCCTGTCACACACACACGATGCACAGCTATCTCTCACTGTCACACACACACAATGCACAGCTATCTCTCACTGTCTCACACACACGATGCACAACTATCTCTCACTCCCTGACACACACACGATGCACAGCTATCTCTCCCTTTCACACACACACAATGCACAGCTATCTCTCCCTGTCACACACACACACGATGCACAGCTATCTCTCACTCCCTGACACACACACGATGCACAGCTATCTCTCTCTGTCACACACACACGATGCACAGCTATCTCTCCCTGTCTCACACACACGATGCACAGCTATCTCTCCCTGTCACACACACACAATGCACAGCTATCTCTCCCTGTCACACACACGATGCACATCTATCTCTCCCTGTCACAGACACACGATGCACAGCTAACTCTCACTGTCACACTCACACGATGCACAGCTATCTATCACTCCCTGAAACACTCACACGATGCACAGCTATCTCTCACTCCCTGACACACACAAGATTCACAACTATCTCTCACTCCTTGACACACACACACACGATGAACAGCTATCTCTCCCTGTCACACACACACACCCGATGCACAGCTATCTCTCAATGTCACACACAATGCACAGCTATCTCTCCCTGTCACACACACATGATGCACAGCTATCTCTCACTCCCTGACACACACACGATGCACAGCTATCTCTCCCTGTCACACACACACACAATGCACAGCTATCTATCCCTGTCACACACACACGATGCACAGCTATCTATCACTGTCACACACACACACGATGCACAGCTATCTCTCACTGTCACACACACATGATGCACCGCTATCTCTCACTGTCACACACACACGATGCACAGCTATCTCTCCCTGTCACACACACACACACGAAGCAATGCTATCTCTCCCTGTCACACGCACACGATGCATAGCTAACTCTCACTGTCACACACACACGATGCACAGCTATCTCTCACTGTCACACACACACGATGCACAGCTATCTATCACTGTCACACACGATGCACAGCTATCTCTCACTCCCTGACACACACACACGATGCACAGCTATCTCTCACTCCCTGACACACACACGATGCACAGCTATCTCTCCCTGTCATACACACACACGATGCACAGCTATCTCTCACTCCCTGACACACACACACGATGCAAAGCTATCTCTCCATGTCACACACATGATGCACAGCTATCTCTCCCTGTCACACACACACGATGCACAACTATCTTTCACTGTCACACACACACACGATGAACAGTAATCTCTCCATGTCACACACACGATGCACAGCTATCTCTCCCTGTCACACACACACGATGCACAACTATCTCTCACTGTCACACACACACGATGAACAGTAATCTCTCACTATCACACACACGATGCACAGCTATCTCTCCATGTCACAGTCAACAGTCATGACACAGTCATGTCAAATGTAACCCCAAAAGGGGTTAAGTCTCGAGAAGAGGAATCCCTGCAGGAATGATACTCGGCCCTGCTCTATATTAGATGCTGGTGTTACATATTGGCAGGTGGCAGTGCCTGACGTACCCCGGGCCGCCCCCCGGGGCAATGAGTGAGGGGCCGAGGATCTCTCCGCTGAGCCAGATGCTTCTGTTTAATTAGAGAGTTTTGTGACAGGGAGTGAGAGATAACTGTGCCTCATGTATGACAGAGAGTGAGAGATAGCTGTAGCTCGTGTGTGACAGGGAGTGAGAGATAGCTGTGCCTCGTGTGTGACAGGGAGTGAGAGATAGCTGTGCCTTGTGTGTGAGAGAGAAAGAAAGAGCGCAGAGAGAGAGAGAGAAAGAGCGCAGAGAGAGAGAAAGAGCACAGAGAGAGAGAAAGAGCGCAGAGATAGAGAAAGAATGAGCGCAGAGATAGAGAAAGAAAGAGCGCAGAGAGAGAGAGAGCGCAGAGAGAGAAAGAAAGAGCGCAGAGAGAGACAAAGAGCGCAGAGAGAGAGAGAAAGAAAGAGCGCAGATTGAGAAAGAAAGAGTGCATAGAGATAGAGAAAAAGAGCGCAGAGAGAGAGAGAGAAAGAGCGCAGAGAGAAAGAAAGAGCGCAGAGAGAAAGTAAGAGCGCAGAGAGAAAGAAAGAGTGCAGAGAGAAAGAAAGAAAGAGCGCAGAGAGAGAGAAAAAGCGCAGAGAAAGAAAGAGCGCAGAGAGAGAGAGGAAGAAAGAGTGCAAAGAGAGAGAGAAAGAAAGAACGCAGAGAGAGAAAGAAAGAGCGCAGAGAGAGAGAAAGAGCGCAGAGAGAGAGAGAAAGAGCGCAGAGAGAGAGAAAGAAAGAGCGCAGAGAGAGAAAGAAAGAGCGCAGAGAGAGAGAAAGAGCGCAGAGAGAGAAAGAAAGAGTGCAGAGAGAGAGAAAGAAAGAGCGCAGAGAGAGAGAAAGAGTGCAGAGAGAGCGCAGAGAGAGAGAGTGCAGAGAGAGAGAGAAAGAAAGAGCGCAGAGAGAGAGAAAGAGCGCAGAGAGAGAAAGAAAGAGCGCAGAGAGAAAGAGCGCAGAGAGAGAGAAAGAGCGCAGAGAGAGAGAGAAATAGCGCAGAGAGAGAAAGAAAGAAAGAGCGCAGAGAGAGAGAGAGAGCGCAGAGAGAGGATGAATGAACGCAGAGAGAGAGAGAAAGAGCGCAGAGAGAGAGAGAGAAAGAGCGCAGAGAGAAAGAGAAAAAAAGAGCGCAGAGAGAGAGAGCGCAGACAGAGAGAGAGCCCAGAGAGAGAGAGCGCAGAGAGAGAGAGAGAGAGCGCAGAGAGAGAGAAAGAAAGAGCGCAGAGAGAGAGAAAGAGCGCAGAGAAAGAAAGAGCGCAGAGAGAGAGAGAAAGAAAGAGCGCACAGAGAGAAAGAAAGAAAGAGCGCAGAGAGAGAGAAAAAGCGCAGAGAAAGAAAGAGCGCAGAGAGAGAGAGGAAGAAAGAGTGCAGAGAGAGAGAGAAAGAAAGAACGCAGAGAGAGAAAGAAAGAGAGCAGAGAGAGAGAAAGAGCGCAGAGAGAGAAAGAAAGAGCGCAGAGAGAGAGAAAGAAAGAGCGCAGAGAGAGAAAGAAAGAGCGCAGAGAGAGAGAAAGAGCGCAGAGAGAGAAAGAAAGAGTGCAGAGAGAGAGAGAAAGAAAGAGCGCAGAGAGAGAGAAAGAGCGCAGAGAGAGAAAGAAAGAGCGCAGAGAGAGAGAGAGAGAGCGCAGACAGAGAGAGAGCCCAGAGAGAGAGAGCACAGAGAGAGAGAGAGAGCACAGAGAGAGAGAAAGAAAGAGCGCAGAGAGAGAGAAAGAGCGCAGAGAGAGAAAAAGAGCGCAGAGAGATGTATGTACAGCGCCGCCGTCACTGTCAGTGCTATGTAACGGCGGCGCTGTACATACAGGGATAAGGATAGTATTATTACATAGCAGTGACAGTGACGGCGGCGCTGTACATACAGGGATAAGGATAGTATTATTACATAGCAGTGACAGTGACGGCGGCGCTGTACATACAGGGATAAGGATAGTATTATTACATAGCACTGACAGTGACGGCGTCACTGTACATACAGAGATAAGGATAGTATTATTACATAGCACTGACAGTGACGGCAGCGCTGTACATACAGGGATAAGGATAATATTATTACATAGCACTGACAGTGACGGCGGCGCTGTACATACAGGGGGCGCTGTACATACAGGGATAAGGATAGTATTATTACATAGCACTGACAGTGACGGCGGCGCTGTACACACAGGGATAAGGATAGTATTACATAGCACTTACAGTAAAGGCCCCTGTAATGAGATGCGCAGTGTAAAGGCCCCTGTAATGAGATGCGCCGTGTAAAGGCCCCTGTAATGAGATGCGCCCTGTAAATGCCCCTGTAATGAGATGCGCCGTGTAAATGCCCCTGTAATGAGATGCGCAGTGTAAATGCCCCTGTAATGAGATGTGCAGTGTAAATGCCCCTGTAATGAGATGCGCAGTGTAAAGGCCCTTGTAATGAGATGCGCAGTGTAAAGGCCCCTGTAATGAGATGCGCCGTGTAAAGGCCCCTGTAATGAGATGCGCCATGTAAAGGCCCCTGTAATGAGATGTGCCGTGTAAAGGCCCCTGTAATGAGATGCGCCGTGTAAAGGCCCCTGTAATGAGATGCGCCGTGTAAAGGCCCCTGTAATGAGATGCGCAGTATAAATGCCCCTGTAATGAGATGCGCAGTGTAAATGCACCGTAATGAGATGCCCAGTGTAAATGCCCCTTAATGAGATGCACAGTGTAAATGCCCCGTAATGAGATGCGCAGTCTAAATGCCCCTGTAATGAGATGCGCAGTGTAAATGCCCCTGTAATGAGATGCGCAGTGTAAATGCCCCTGTAATGAGATGCGCAGTGTAAATGCCCCTGTAATGAGATGTGCAGTGTAAATGCCCCTGTAATGAGATGCGCAGTGTATATGCCCCTGTAATGAGATGCGCAGTGTAAATGCCCCTTTAATGAGATGCGCAGTGTAAATGCCCCTGTAATGAGATGCGCAGTGTAGAGGCCCCGTAATGAGATGCGCAGTGTAGAGGCCCCTGTAATGAGATGCGCAGTGTAAAGGCCCCTGTAATGAGATGCGCAGTGGAAAAGCCCCTGTAATGAGATGCGCCATGTAAATGCCCCTGTAATGAGATGCGCAGTGTAAATGCCCCTGTGATGAGATGCCCAGTGTAAATGCCCCTGTAATGAGATGCGCAGTGTAAATGCCCCTGTAATGAGATGCGCAGTGTAAATGCCCCGTAATGAGATGCGCAGTGTAAAGGCCCCTGTAATGAGATGCGCAGTGCAAAAGCCCCGTAATGAGATGCGCAGTGTAAAGGCCCCTTTAATGAGATGCGCAGTGTAAAAGCCCCGTAATGAGATGCGCAGTGTAAAGGCCCCTTTAATGAGATGCGCAGTGTAAATGCCCTTGTAATGAGATGCGCAGTGTAAATGTCCCTGTAATGAGATGCGCAGTGTAAATGCCCCTGTAATGAGATGCGCAGTGTAAATGCCCCTGTAATGAGATGCGCAGTGTAAATGCCCAGTAATGAGATGCGCAGTGTAAAGGCACCTGTAATGAGATGCGCAGTGTAAAGGCCCCATAATGAGATGCGCAGTGTAAAGGCCCCTATAATGAGATGCGCAGTGTAAATGCCCCTGTAATGAGATGCGCAGTGTAAATGCCCCGTAATGAGATACGCAGTGTAAATGCCCCTTAATGAGATGCGCAGTGTAAATGCCCCTTAATGAGATGTGCAGTGTAAATGCCCCCTGTAATGAGATGCCCAGTGTAAATGCCCCTGTAATGAGATGCCAAGTGTAAATGCCCCTGTAATGAGATGCGCAGTGTAAATGCCCCTGTAATGAGATGCGCAGTGTAAAGGCCCCTGTAATGAGATGCGCAGTGTAAAGGCCCCTGTAATGAGATGCGCAGTGTAAAGGCCCCTGTAATGAGATGCGCAGTGTAAAGGCCCCTGTAATGATATGCGCCGTGTATAGGCCCTTGTAATGAGTTGCGCCGTGTAAATGCCCCTGTAATGAGATGCGCCGTGTAATTGCCCCTGTAATGAGATGCGCAGTGTAGATGCCCCTGTAATGAGATGCGCAGTGTAAATGCCCCTGTAATGAGATGCGCAGTGTAAAGGCCCTTGTAATTAGATGCGCAGTGTAAAGGCCCCTGTAATGAGATGCGCAGTGTAAAGGCCCCTGTAATGAGATGCGCCGTGTAACGGCCTATGTAATGAGATGCGCCGTGTAAAGGCCCCTGTAATGAGATGCGCCGTGTAAAGGCCCCTGTAATGAGATGCGCAATGTAAATGCCACTGTAATGAGATGCGCAGTGTAAATGCCCCGTAATGGGATGCCCAGTGTAAATGCCCCTTAATGAGATGCACAGTGTAAATGCCCTGTAATGAGATGCGCAGTGTAAATGCCCCGTAATGAGATGCACATTGTAAATGCCCCTGTAATGAGATGCGCATTGTAAATGCCCCTGTAATGACATGCGCAGTGTAAATGCCCCTGTAATGAGATGCGCAGTGTAAATGCCCCTGTAATGAGAAGCGCAGTGTAAATGCCCCGTAATGAGATGCGCAGTGTAAATGCCCCTTTAATGAGATGCGCAGTGTAAATGCCCCGTAATGAGATGCGCAGTGTAAATGCCCTGTAATGAGATGCGCAGTGTAAATGCCCCGTAATGCGATGCACAGTGTAAATGCCCCTGTAATGAGATGCGCAGTGTAAAGGCCCTTGTAATTAGATGCGCAGTGTAAAGGCCCCTGTAATGAGATGCGCAGTGTAAAGGCCCCTGTAATGAGATGCGCCGTGTAACGGCCTATGTAATGAGATGCGCCGTGTAAAGGCCCCTGTAATGAGATGCGCTGTGTAAAGGCCCCTGTAATGAGATGCGCAATGTAAATGCCACTGTAATGAGATGCGCAGTGTAAATGCCCCGTAATGGGATGCCCAGTGTAAATGCCCCTTAATGAGATGCACAGTGTAAATGCCCTGTAATGAGATGCGCAGTGTAAATGCCCCGTAATGAGATGCACAGTGTAAATGCCCCTGTAATGAGATGCGCATTGTAAATGCCCCTGTAATGACATGCGCAGTGTAGAGGCCCCGTAATGAGATGCGCAGTGTAGAGGCCCCTGTAATGAGATGCGCAGTGTAAAGGCCCCTGTAATGAGATGCGCAGTGGAAAAGCCCCTGTAATGAGATGCGCCATGTAAATGCCCCTGTAATGAGATGCGCAGTGTAAATGCCCCTGTAATGAGATGCCCAGTGTAAATGCCCCTGTAATGAGATGCGCAGTGTAAATGCCCCTGTAATGAGTTGCGCAGTGTAAATGCCCCGTAATGAGATGCGCAGTGTAAAGGCCCCTGTAATGAGATGCGCAGTGCAAAAGCCCCGTAATGAGATGCGCAGTGTAACGGCCCCTTTAATGAGATGCGCAGTGTAAAAGCCCCGTAATGAGATGCGCAGTGTAAAGGCCCCTTTAATGAGATGCGCAGTGTAAATGCCCCTGTAATGAGATGCGCAGTGTAAATGTCCCTGTAATGAGATGCGCAGTGTAAATGCCCCTGTAATGAGATGCGCAGTGTAAATGCCCCTGTAATGAGATGCGCAGTGTAAATGCCCAGTAATGAGATGCGCAGTGTAAAGGCACCTGTAATGAGATGCGCAGTGTAAAGGCCCCATAATGAGATGCGCAGTGTAAAGGCCCCTGTAATGAGATGCGCAGTGTAAATGCCCCTGTAATGAGATGCGCAGTGTAAATGCCCCGTAATGAGATACGCAGTGTAAATGCCCCTTAATGAGATGCGCAGTGTAAATGCCCCTTAATGAGATGTGCAGTGTAAATGCCCCCTGTAATGAGATGCCCAGTGTAAATGCCCCTGTAATGAGATGCCAAGTGTAAATGCCCCTGTAATGAGATGCGCAGTGTAAATGCCCCTGTAATGAGATGCGCAGTGTAAAGGCCCCTGTAATGAGATGCGCAGTGAAAAGGCCCCTGTAATGAGATGCGCAGTGTAAAGGCCCCTGTAATGAGATGCGCAGTGTAAAGGCCCCTGTAATGATATGCGCCGTGTATAGGCCCTTGTAATGAGTTGCGCCGTGTAAATGCCCCTGTAATGAGATGCGCCGTGTAATTGCCCCTGTAATGAGATGCGCAGTGTAGATGCCCCTGTAATGAGATGCGCAGTGTAAATGCCCCTGTAATGAGATGCGCAGTGAAAAGGCCCTTGTAATTAGATGCGCAGTGTAAAGGCCCCTGTAATGAGATGCGCAGTGTAAAGGCCCCTGTAATGAGATGCGCCGTGTAACGGCCAATGTAATGAGATGCGCCGTGTAAAGGCCCCTGTAATGAGATGCGCCGTGTAAAGGCCCCTGTAATGAGATGCGCAATGTAAATGCCACTGTAATGAGATGCGCAGTGTAAATGCCCCGTAATGGGATGCCCAGTGTAAATGCCCCTTAATGAGATGCACAGTGTAAATGCCCTGTAATGAGATGCGCAGTGTAAATGCCCCGTAATGAGATGCACATTGTAAATGCCCCTGTAATGAGATGCGCATTGTAAATGCCCCTGTAATGACATGCGCAGTGTAAATGCCCCTGTAATGAGATGCGCAGTGTAAATGCCCCTGTAATGAGAAGCGCAGTGTAAATACCCCGTAATGAGATGCGCAGTGTAAATGCCCCTTTAATGAGATGCGCAGTGTAAATGCCCCGTAATGAGATGCGCAGTGTAAATGCCCTGTAATGAGATGCGCAGTGTAAATGCCCCGTAATGCGATGCACAGTGTAAATGCCCCTGTAATGAGATGCGCAGTGTAAAGGCCCTTGTAATTAGATGCGCAGTGTAAAGGCCCCTGTAATGAGATGCGCAGTGTAAAGGCCCCTGTAATGAGATGCGCCGTGTAACGGCCTATGTAATGAGATGCGCCGTGTAAAGGCCCCTGTAATGAGATGCGCCGTGTAAAGGCCCCTGTAATGAGATGCGCAATGTAAATGCCACTGTAATGAGATGCGCAGTGTAAATGCCCCGTAATGGGATGCCCAGTGTAAATGCCCCTTAATGAGATGCACAGTGTAAATGCCCTGTAATGAGATGCGCAGTGTAAATGCCCCGTAATGAGATGCACAGTGTAAATGCCCCTGTAATGAGATGCGCATTGTAAATGCCCCTGTAATGACATGCGCAGTGTAAATGCCCCTGTAATGAGATGCGCAGTGTAAATGCCCCTGTAATGAGAAGCGCAGTGTAAATGCCCCGTAATGAGATGCGCAGTGTAAATGCCCCTTTAATGAGATGCGCAGTGTAAATGCTGCGTAATGAGATGTGCAGTGTAAATGCCCTGTAATGAGATGCGCAGTGTAAATGCCCCGTAATGAGATGCACAGTGTAAATGCCCCTGTAATGAGATGCGCAGTGTAAATGCCCCGTAATGAGATGCGCAGTGTAAATGCCCTGTAATGAGATGCGCAGTGTAAATGCCCCTGTAATGAGATGCGCAGTGTAAATGCCCGTCAGTGCTATGCAATAATAATATCCTTATCCCTTTGTGTACAGCGCCGCCGTCACTGTCAGTGCTATGTAATACTATCCTTATCCCTGTATGTACAGCGCCGCCGTCACTGTCAGTGCTGTGTATTACTATCCTTATCCCTGTATGTACAGCACCGCCCTCACTGTCAGTGCTATGTAATACTATCCTTATCCCTGTATGTACAGCGCCGCCGTCACTGTCAGTTCTATGTAATACTATCCTTATCCCTGTATGTACAGCGCCACCGTCACTGTCACTGCTATGTAATAATACTATCCTTATCCCTGTATGTACAGCGCCATCGTCACTGTCAGTGCTATGTAATAATAATATCCTTATCCCTGTATGTACAGCGCCGCCGTCACTGTCAGTGCTATGTAATACTATCCTTATCCCTGTATGTACAGCGCCGCCGTCACTGTCAGTGCTGTGTAATACTATCCTTATCCCTGTATGTACAGCGTCGCCGTCACTGTCAGTGCTATGTAATACTATCCTTATCCCTGTATGTACAGCGCCACGTCACTGTCAGTGCTATGTAATACTATCCTTATCCCTGTGTGTACAGCGCCGCCGTCACTGTCAGTGCTATGTAATAATACTATCCTTATCCCGTTATGTACAGTTCCACCATCACTGTCAGTGCTATGTAATAATACTATCCTTATCCCTGTATGTACAGCGCCGCCGTCACTGTCAGTGCTATGTAATAATACTATCCTTATCCCTGTATGTACAGCGTCACTGTCAGTGCTATGTAATAATAATATCCTTATCCCTGTATGTACAGTGCGCTGTCACTGTCATTGCTATGTAATACTATCCTTATCCCTGTATGTACAATTACATAGCACTGACAGTAATGGCGGCGTTGTACATACAGGGATAAGAATAGTATTATTACATAGCACTGACAGTGACGGCGGCACTGTCCATACAGGGATAAGGATAGTATTATTACATAGCAGTGAATGTGACGGCGGCGCTGTAGATACAGGGATAAGGATTGTATTACATAGCACTGACAGTGACGGCAGCGCCCTGTAAAGGGCAAGTCTGTGGCAATAACAGGGGTGGAGAAAAGTACTTTCTACTCACTGACAATGATGGCGGCGCTGTACATACAGGGATAAGGATAGTATTATTACATAGCACTGACAGTGACGGCGGCGCTGTACATACAGGGATAAGTGCCGCCGTCACTGTCAGTACTGTCTTATATATCCTATCCTTATCCCTGTATGTACAGCGCCGCCGTCACTGTCAGTGCTATGTAATAATGCTATCCTTAACCCTGTATGTGCAGCGCCGCCGTCACTGTCAGTGCTGTGCAATAATACTATTCTTATCCCTGTATGTACAGCCCCGCCGTCACTGTCAGTGCTATGTAATACTATCCTTATCCCTGTATGTACAACGCCGCCGTCACTGTCAGTGCTATGTAATAATACCATCCTTATCCCTTCCTATAAGAAGTTAGCTAAAAAGTAGCTTCGAAAAACGCTTAGGTTAAGTTTCAGAGTTGCTTCTAATGTACCAAAGCTGGACTTAGACATAATTTCACTCTCACAACATTATGGCTGGTTGGAGACAGTCCGAACCACAAGTACCGGGTCCATGGTTCTGGCCGTATACTGGGGGGACGGGGACGACTCCCATTAACTCCTGACTATACCGGGGATACGCTTATCACAATGCCTTTCTGGTCTGTGCTGAAGCAGGGCATTCTGGCAGCCAAGTGGCTTGACCTTTATTAGTGAGCCTGGTTACCCCCTCTCGGAACCACAGACTTAGAAATCGCCAGCTCATATACAGTGCATAAAATATATTTATATATATACCCTTATACACCATTTTAATAAAAAATATCACAAAATTCTTCTAAGTCCCTCGGGAAGAGTGAAAGACGCGCACGTTCATTTTCAGAGCTCCTAGACCTTCCTATAAGAAGTTAGCCAAAAAGTTGCTTCGAAAAACGCTTAGGTTAAGTTTCAGAGTTGCTTCTAATGTACCAAAGCTGGACTTAGACATAATTTCACTCACAACATTATGGCTGGTTGGAGACAGTCCGAACCACAAGTACCGGGTCCATGGTTCTGGCCGTATACTGGGGGGACGGGGACGACTCCCATTAACCCCTGACTATACCGGGGATACGTTTATCACAATGCCTTTCTGGTCTGTGCTGAAGCAGGGCATTCTGGCAGCCAAGTGGCTTGACCTTTATTAGTGAGCCTGGTTACCCCCTCTCGGAACCACAGACTTAGAAATCGCCAGCTCATATACAGTGCATAAAACATATTTATATATATACCCTTATACACAATTTTAATAAAAAATATCACAAAATTCTTCTAAGTCCCTCGGGAAGAGTGAAAGACGCGTACGTTCATTTTCAGAGCTCCTAGACCTTCCTATAAGAAGTTAGCCAAAAAGTAGCTTCGAAAAACGCTTAGGTTAAGTTTCAGAGTTGCTTCTAATGTACCAAAGCTGGACTTAGACATAATTTCACTCTCACAACATTATGGCTGGTTGGAGAGGGTCCGAACCACAAGTACCGGGTCCATGGTTCTGGCCGTATACTGGGGGGACGGGGACGACTCCCATTAACCCCTGACTATACCGGGGATACGCTTATCACAATGCCTTTCTGGTCTGTGCTGAAGCAGGGCATTCTGGCAGCCAAGTGGCTTGACCTTTATTAGTGAGCCTGGTTACCCCCTCTCGGAACCACAGACTTAGAAATCGCCAGCTCATATACAGTGCATAAAATATATTTATATATATACCCTTATACACCATTTTAATAAAAAAATATCACAAAATTCTTCTAAGTCCCTCGGGAAGAGTGAAAGACGCGTACGTTCATTTTCAGAGCTCCTAGACCTTCCTATAAGAAGTTAGCCAAAAAGTAGCTTCGAAAAACGCTTAGGTTAAGTTTCAGAGTTGCTTCTAATGTACCAAAGCTGGACCTAGACATAATTTCACTCACAACATTATGGCTGGTTGGAGACAGTCCGAACCACAAGTAACGGGTCCATGGTTCTGGCCGTATACTGGGGGGACGGGGACGACTCCCATTAACCCCTGACTATACCGGGGATACGCTTATCACAATGCCTTTCTGGTCTGTGCTGAAGCAGGGCATTCTGGCAGGCAAGTGGCTTGACCTTTATTAGTGAGCCTGGTTACCCCCTCTCGGAACCACAGACTTAGAAATCGCCAGCTCATATACAGTGCATAAAATATATTTATATATATACCCTTATACACCATTTTAATAAAAAATATCACAAAATTCTTCTAAGTCCCTCGGGAAGAGTGAAAGACGCGCACATTCATTTTCAGAGCTCCTAAACCTTCCTATAAGAAGTTAGCCAAAAAGTAGCTTCGAAAAACGCTTAGGTTAAGTTTCAGAGTTGCTTCTAATGTACCAAAGCTGGACTTAGACATAATTTCACTCTCACAACATTATGGCTGGTTGGAGACGGTCCGAACCACAAGTACCGGGTCCATGGTTCTGGCCGTATACTGGGGGGACGGGGACGACTCCCATTAACCCCTGACTATACCGGGGATACGCTTATCACAATGCCTTTCTGGTCTGTGCTGAAGGAGGGCATTCTGGCAGCCAAGTGGCTTGACCTTTACTAGTGAGCCTGGTTACCCCCTCTCGGAACCACAGACTTAGAAATCGCCAGCTCATATACAGTGCATAAAATATATTTATATATATACCCTTATACACCATTTTAATAAAAAATATCACAAAATTCTTCTAAGTCCCTCGGGAAGAGTGAAAGACGCGCACGTTCATTTTCAGCAACTTTTTTACACAAAGTTAACAACACATTTGAAGCTCAATATTTCATGGGCTGAAGCGGGGAAGATAGAAAACGTGTGCCCTGTAAAGGCGAAGTCTGTGGCATTAACAGGAAGGGAGAAAAAGTACTTTTTCCCATTTTTAGGTACAGCGGTAAAATGGCAAGTTTCTATGGAACTGCATCTCGGCTTGTGACTGTGGTTTTCCCGGTCACACAAAAATGCTGAAATTCGACTTATACAGTGTTTTTGCTTATTAAACTTCATGAATTCTCTCCTCTTGACTGTAGAATAGTGTGTTAAGCAAAGCACAATACATTCCTATGTGTAGAAGAAAAGATATACGCGATTTCACAATGTGTTCCTAGAACAGCTGTGAGCAACTTTTTTACACAATGTTAACAACACATTTGAAGCTCAATATTTCATGGGCTGAAGCGGGGAAGATAGAAAACGTGTGCCCTGTAAAGGCCAAGTCTGTGGCATTAACAGGAAGGGAGAAAAAGTACTTTCTACCCATTTTTAGGTTCAGCGGTAAAATGGCAAGTTTCTATGGAACTGCATCTCGGCTTGTGACTGTGGTTTTCCCGGTCACACAAAAATGCTGAAATTCGACTTATACAGTGTTTGTGCTTATTAAACTTGATGAATTCTCTCCTCTTGACTGTAGAATAGTGTGTAAAGCAAAGCACAATACATTGCTATGTGTAGAAGCAAAGATATACGCGATTTCACAATGTGTTCCTAGAACAGCTGTGAGCAACTTTTTTACACCACGTTAACAACAGATTTGAAGCTCAATATTTCATGGGCTGAAGCGGGGAAGATAGAAAACGTGTGCCCTGTAAAGGCGAAGTCTGTGGCATTAACAGGAAGGGAGAAAAAGTACTTTCTACCCATTTTTAGGTTCAGCGGTAAAACGGCAAGTTTCTATGGAACTGCATCTCGGCTTGTGACTGTGGTTTTCCCGGTCACACAAAAATGCTGAAATTCGACTTATACAGAGTTTTTGCTTATTAAACTTGATGAATTCTCTCCTCTTGACTGTAGAATAGTGTGTAAAGCAAAGCACAATACATTGCTATGTGTAGAAGCAAAGATATACGCGATTTCACAATGTGTTCCTAGAACAGCTGTGAGCAACTTTTTTACACAATGTTAACAACACATTTGAAGCTCAATATTTCATGGTCTGAAGCGGGGAAGATAGAAAACGTGTGCCCTGTAAAGGCGAAGTCTGTGGCATTAACAGGAAGGGAGAAAAAGTACTTTCTACCCATTTTTAGGTTCAGCGGTAAAACGGCAAGTTTCTATGGAACTGCATCTCGTCTTGTGACTGTGGTTTTCCCGGTCACACAAAAATGCTGAAATTCGACTTATACAGAGTTTTTGCTTATTAAACTTGATGAATTCTCTCCTCTTGACTGTAGAATAGTGTGTAAAGCAAAGCACAATACATTCCTATGTGTAGAAGAAAAGATATACGCGATTTCACTATGTGTTCCTAGAACAGCTGTGAGCAACTTTTTTACACCACGTTAACAACAGATTTGAAGCTCAATATTTCATGGGCTGAAGCGGGGAAGATAGAAAACGTGTGCCCTGTAAAGGCGAAGTCTGTGGCATTAACAGGAAGGGAGAAAAAGTACTTTCTACCCATTTTTAGGTTCAGCGGTAAAATGGCAAGTTTCTATGGAACTGCATCTCGTCTTGTGACTGTGGTTTTCCCGGTCACACAAAAATGCTGAAATTCGACTTATACAGTGTTTTTGCTTATTAAACTTGATGAATTCTCTCCTCTTGACTGTAGAATAGTGTGTAAAGCAAAGCACAATACATTCCTATGTGTAGAAGCAAAGATATACGCGATTTCACAATGTGTTCCTAGAACAGCTGTGAGCAACTTTTTTACACAATGTTAACAACACATTTGAAGCTCAATATTTCATGGGCTGAAGCGGGGAAGATAGAAAACGTGTGCCCTGTAAAGGCGAAGTCTGTGGCATTAACAGGAAGGGAGAAAAAGTACTTTCTACCCATTTTTAGGTTCAGCGGTAAAACGGCAAGTTTCTATGGAACTGCATCTCGGCTTGTGACTGTGGTTTTCCCGGTCACACAAAAATGCTGAAATTCGACTTATACAGAGTTTTTGCTTATTAAACTTGATGAATTCTCTCCTCTTGACTGTAGAATAGTGTGTAAAGCAAAGCACAATACATTCCTATGTGTAGAAGAAAAGATATACGCGATTTCACAATGTGTTCCTAGAACAGCTGTGAGCAACTTTTTTACACAACGTTAACAACAGATTTGAAGCTCAATATTTCATGGGCTGAAGCGGGGAAGATAGAAAACGTGTGCCCTGTGAAGGCGAAGTCTGTGGCATTAACAGGAAGGGAGAAAAAGTACTTTCTACCCATTTTTAGGTTCAGCGGTAAAATGGCAAGTTTCTATGGAACTGCATCTCGGCTTGTGACTGTGGTTTTCCCGGTCACACAAAAATGCTGAAATTCGACTTATACAGTGTTTTTGCTTATTAAACTTGATGAATTCTCTCCTCTTGACTGTAGAATAGTGTGTAAAGCAAAGCACAATACATTGCTATGTGTAGAAGCAAAGATATACGCGATTTCACAATGTGTTCCTAGAACAGCTGTGAGCAACTTTTTTACACCACGTTAACAACACATTTGAAGCTCAATATTTCATGGGCTGAAGCGGGGAAGATAGAAAACGTGTGCCCTGTAAAGGCGAAGTCTGTGGCATTAACAGGAAGGGAGAAAAAGTACTTTCTACCCATTTTTAGGTTCAGCGGTAAAATGGCAAGTTTCCATGGAACTGCATCTCGGCTTGTGACTGTGGTTTTCCCGGTCACACAAAAATGCTGAAATTCGACTTATACAGAGTTTTTGCTTATTAAACTTGATGAATTTTCTCCTCTTGACTGTAGAATAGTGTGTTAAGCAAAGCACAATACATTCCTATGTGTAGAAGAAAAGATATACGCGATTTCACAATGTGTTCCTAGAACAGCTGTGAGCAACTTTTTTACACAATGTTAACAACACATTTGAAGCTCAATATTTCATGGGCTGAAGCGGGGAAGATAGAAAACGTGTGCCCTGTAAAGGCGAAGTCTGTGGCATTAACAGGAAGGGAGAAAAAGTACTTTCTACCCATTTTTAGGTTCAGCGGTAAAATGGCAAGTTTCTATGGAACTGCATCTCGTCTTGTGACTGTGGTTTTCCCGGTCACACAAAAATGCTGAAATTCGACTTATACAGTGTTTTTGCTTATTAAACTTGATGAATTCTCTCCTCTTGACTGTAGAATAGTGTGTAAAGCAAAGCACAATACATTCCTATGTGTAGAAGAAAAGATATACGCGATTTCACAATGTGTTCCTAGAACAGCTGTGAGCAACTTTTTTACACAATGTTAACAACACATTTGAAGCTCAATATTTCATGGGCTGAAGCGGGGAAGATAGAAAACGTGTGCCCTGTAAAGGCGAAGTCTGTGGCATTAACAGGAAGGGAGAAAAAGTACTTTCTACCCATTTTTAGGTTCAGCGGTAAAATGGCAAGTTTATATGGAACTGCATCTCGACTTGTGACTGTGGTTTTCCCGGTCACACAATAATGCTGAAAATCGACTTATACAGTGTTTTTGCTTATTAAACTTGATGAATTCTCTCCTCTTGACTGTAGAATAGTGTGTAAAGCAAAGCACAATACATTGCTATGTGTAGAAGCAAAGATATACGCGATTTCACAATGTGTTCCTAGAACAGCTGTGAGCAACTTTTTTACACAATGTTAACAACACATTTGAAGCTCAATATTTCATGGTCTGAAGCGGGGAAGATAGAAAACGTGTGCCCTGTAAAGGCGAAGTCTGTGGCATTAACAGGAAGGGAGAAAAAGTACTTTCTACCCATTTTTAGGTTCAGCGGTAAAATGGCAAGTTTCTATGGAACTGCATCTCGGCTTGTGACTGTGGTTTTCCCGGTCACACAAAAATGCTGAAATTCGACTTATACAGTGTATTTGCTTATTAAACTTGATGAATTCTCTCCTCTTGACTGTAGAATAGTGTGTAAAGCAAAGCACAATACATTGCTATGTGTAGAAGCAAAGATATACGCGATTTCACAATGTGTTCCTAGAACAGCTGTGAGCAACTTTTTTACACCACGTTAACAACAGATTTGAAGCTCAATATTTCATGGGCTGAAGCGGGGAAGATAGAAAACGTGTGCCCTGTAAAGGCGAAGTCTGTGGCATTAACAGGAAGGGAGAAAAAGTACTTTCTACCCATTTTTAGGTTCAGCGGTAAAATGGCAAGTTTCTATGGAACTGAATCTCGTCTTGTGACTGTGGTTTTCCCGGTCACACAAAAATGCTGAAATTCGACTTATACAGTGTTTTTGCTTATTAAACTTGATGAATTCTCTCCTCTTGACTGTAGAATAGTGTGTAAAGCAAAGCACAATACATTCCTATGTGTAGAAGCAAAAATATACGCGATTTCACAATGTGTTCCTAGAACAGCTGTGAGCAACTTTTTTACACAATGTTAACAACACATTTGAAGCTCAATATTTCATGGGCTGAAGCGGGGAAGATAGAAAACGTGTGCCCTGTAAAGGCGAAGTCTGTGGCATTAACAGGAAGGGAGAAAAAGTACTTTCTACCCATTTTTAGGTTCAGCGGTAAAATGGCAAGTTTCTATGGAACTGCATCTCCTCTTGTGACTGTGGTTTTCCCGGTCACACAAAAATGCTGAAATTCGACTTATACAGAGTTTTTGCTTATTAAACTTGATGAATTCTCTCCTCTTGACTGTAGAATAGTGTGTAAAGCAAAGCACAATACATTCCTATGTGTAGAAGAAAAGATATACGCGATTTCACAATGTGTTCCTAGAACAGCTGTGAGCAACTTTTTTACACAACGTTAACAACACATTTGAAGCTCAATATTTCATGGGCTGAAGCGGGGAAGATAGAAAACGTGTGCCCTGTAAAGGCGAAGTCTGTGGCATTAACAGGAAGGGAGAAAAAGTACTTTCTACCCATTTTTAGGTTCAGCGGTAAAATGGCAAGTTTCTATGGAACTGCATCTCGGCTTGTGACTGTGGTTTTCCCGGTCACACAAAAATGCTGAAATTCGACTTATACAGTGTTTTTGCTTATTAAACTTGATGAATTCTCTCCTCTTGACTGTAGAATAGTGTGTAAAGCAAAGCTCAATACATTCCTATGTGTAGAAGCAAAGATATACGCGATTTCACAATGTGTTCCTAGAACAGCTGTGAGCAACTTTTTTACACAATGTTAACAACACATTTGAAGCTCAATATTTCATGGGCTGAAGCGGGGAAGATAGAAAACGTGTGCCCTGTAAAGGCGAAGTCTGTGGCATTAACAGGAAGGGAGAAAAAGTACTTTCTACCCATTTTTAGGTTCAGCGGTAAAACGGCAAGTTTCTATGGAACTGCATCTCGGCTTGTGACTGTGATTTTCCCGGTCACACAAAAATGCTGAAATTCGACTTATACAGAGTTTTTGCTTATTAAACTTGATGAATTCTCTCCTCTTGACTGTAGAATAGCGTGTAAAGCAAAGCACAATACATTCCTATATGTAGAAGAAAAGATATACGCGATTTCACAATGTGTTCATAGAACAGCTGTGAGCAACTTTTTTACACAACGTTAACAACACATTTGAAGCTCAATATTTCATGGGCTGAAGCGGGGAAGATAGAAAACGTGTGCCCTGTAAAGGCGAAGTCTGTGGCATTAACAGGAAGGGAGAAAAAGTACTTTCTACCCATTTTTAGGTTCAGCTGTAAAATGGCAAGTTTCTATGGAACTGCATCTCGGCTTGTGACTGTGGTTTTCCCGGTCAAACAAAAATGCTGAAATTCGACTTATACAGTGTTTTTGCTTATTAAACTTGATGAATTCTCTCCTCTTGACTGTAGAATAGTGTGTAAAGCAAAGCACAATACATTGCTATGTGTAGAAGCAAAGATATACGCGATTTCACAATGTGTTCCTAGAACAGCTGTGAGCAACTTTTTTACACCACGTTAACAACAGATTTGAAGCTCAATATTTCATGGGCTGAAGCGGGGAAGATAGAAAACGTGTGCCCTGTAAAGGCGAAGTCTGTGGCATTAACAGGAAGGGAGAAAAAGTACTTTCTACCCATTTTTAGGTTCAGCGGTAAAATGGCAAGTTTCTATGGAACTGCATCTCGGCTTGTGACTGTGGTTTTCCCGGTCACACAAAAATGCTGAAATTCGACTTATACAGTGTTTTTGCTTATTAAACTTGATGAATTCTCTCCTCTTGACTGTAGAATAGTGTGTAAAGCAAAGCACAATACATTCCTATGTGTAGAAGCAAAGATATACGCGATTTCACAATGTGTTCCTAGAACAGCTGTGAGCAACTATTTTACACAATGTTAACAACACATTTGAAGCTCAATATTTCATGGGCTGAAGCGGGGAAGATAGAAAACGTGTGCCCTGTAAAGGCGAAGTCTGTGGCATTAACAGGAAGGGAGAAAAAGTACTTTCTACCCATTTTTAGGTTCAGCGGTAAAACGGCAAGTTTCTATGGAACTGCATCTCGGCTTGTGACTGTGGTTTTCCCGGTCACACAAAAATGCTGAAATTCGACTTATACAGAGTTTTTGCTTATTAAACTTGATGAATTCTCTCCTCTTGACTGTAGAATAGTGTGTAAAGCAAAGCACAATACATTCCTATGTGTAGAAGAAAAGATATACGCGATTTCACTATGTGTTCCTAGAACAGCTGTGAGCAACTTTTTTACACCACGTTAACAACAGATTTGAAGCTCAATATTTCATGGGCTGAAGCGGGGAAGATAGAAAACGTGTGCCCTGTAAAGGCGAAGTCTGTGGCATTAACAGGAAGGGAGAAAAAGTACTTTCTACCCATTTTTAGGTTCAGCGGTAAAATGGCAAGTTTCTATGGAACTGCATCTCGGCTTGTGACTGTGGTTTTCCCGGTCACACAAAAATGCTGAAATTCGACTTATACAGTGTTTTTGCTTATTAAACTTGATGAATTCTCTCCTCTTGACTGTAGAATAGTGTGTAAAGCAAAGCACAATACATTGCTATGTGTAGAAGCAAAGATATACGCGATTTCACAATGTGTTCCTAGAACAGCTGTGAGCAACTTTTTTACACCACGTTAACAACAGATTTGAAGCTCAATATTTCATGGGCTGAAGCGGGGAAGATAGAAAACGTGTGCCCTGTAAAGGCGAAGTCTGTGGCATTAACAGGAAGGGAGAAAAAGTACTTTCTACCCATTTTTAGGTTCAGCGGTAAAATGGCAAGTTTCTATGGAACTGCATCTCGGCTTGTGACTGTGGTTTTCCCGGTCACACAAAAATGCTGAAATTCGACTTATACAGTGTTTTTGCTTATTAAACTTGATGAATTCTCTCCTCTTGACTGTAGAATAGTGTGTAAAGCAAAGCACAATACATTCCTATGTGTAGAAGAAAAGATATACGCGATTTCACAATGTGTTCCTAGAACAGCTGTGAGCAACTTTTTTACACAACGTTAACAACACATTTGAAGCTCAATATTTCATGGGCTGAAGCGGGGAAGATAGAAAACGTGTGCCCTGTAAAGGCGAAGTCTGTGGCATTAACAGGAAGGGAGAAAAAGTACTTTCTACCCATTTTTAGGTTCAGCGGTAAAATGGCAAGTTTCTATGGAACTGCATCTCGGCTTGTGACTGTGGTTTTCCCGGTCACACAAAAATGCTGAAATTCGACTTATACAGTGTTTTTGCTTATTAAACTTGATGAATTCTCTCCTCTTGACTGTAGAATAGTGTGTAAAGCAAAGCACAATACATTCCTATGTGTAGAAGCAAAGATATACGCGATTTCACAATGTGTTCCTAGAACAGCTGTGAGCAACTTTTTTACACAATGTTAACAACACATTTGAAGCTCAATATTTCATGGGCTGAAGCGGGGAAGATTGAAAACGTGTGCCCTGTAAAGGCGAAGTCTGTGGCATTAACAGGAAGGGAGAAAAAGTACTTTCTACCCATTTTTAGGTTCAGCGGTAAAACGGCAAGTTTCTATGGAACTGCATCTCGGCTTGTGACTGTGATTTTCCCGGTCACACAAAAATGCTGAAATTCGACTTATACAGAGTTTTTGCTTATTAAACTTGATGAATTCTCTCCTCTTGACTGTAGAATAGCGTGTAAAGCAAAGCACAATACATTCCTATATGTAGAAGAAAAGATATACGCGATTTCACAATGTGTTCATAGAACAGCTGTGAGCAACTTTTTTACACAACGTTAACAACACATTTGAAGCTCAATATTTCATGGGCTGAAGCGGGGAAGATAGAAAACGTGTGCCCTGTAAAGGCGAAGTCTGTGGCATTAACAGGAAGGGAGAAAAAGTACTTTCTACCCATTTTTAGGTTCAGCTGTAAAATGGCAAGTTTCTATGGAACTGCATCTCGGCTTGTGACTGTGGTTTTCCCGGTCACACAAAAATGCTGAAATTCGACTTATACAGTGTTTTTGCTTATTAAACTTGATGAATTCTCTCCTCTTGACTGTAGAATAGTGTGTAAAGCAAAGCACAATACATTGCTATGTGTAGAAGCAAAGATATACGCGATTTCACAATGTGTTCCTAGAACAGCTGTGAGCAACTTTTTTACACCACGTTAACAACAGATTTGAAGCTCAATATTTCATGGGCTGAAGCGGGGAAGATAGAAAACGTGTGTCCTGTAAAGGCGAAGTCTGTGGCATTAACAGGAAGGGAGAAAAAGTACTTTCTACCCATTTTTAGGTTCAGCGGTAAAATGGCAAGTTTCTATGGAACTGCATCTCGGCTTGTGACTGTGGTTTTCCCGGTCACACAAAAATGCTGAAATTCGACTTATACAGTGTTTTTGCTTATTAAACTTGATGAATTCTCTCCTCTTGACTGTAGAATAGTGTGTAAAGCAAAGCACAATACATTCCTATGTGTAGAAGCAAAGATATACGCGATTTCACAATGTGTTCCTAGAACAGCTGTGAGCAACTATTTTACACAATGTTAACAACACATTTGAAGCTCAATATTTCATGGGCTGAAGCGGGGAAGATAGAAAACGTGTGCCCTGTAAAGGTGAAGTCTGTGGCATTAACAGGAAGGGAGAAAAAGTACTTTCTACCCATTTTTAGGTTCAGCGGTAAAACGGCAAGTTTCTATGGAACTGCATCTCGGCTTGTGACTGTGGTTTTCCCGGTCACACAAAAATGCTGAAATTCGACTTATACAGAGTTTTTGCTTATTAAACTTGATGAATTCTCTCCTCTTGACTGTAGAATAGTGTGTAAAGCAAAGCACAATACATTGCTATGTGTAGAAGCAAAGATATACGCGATTTCACAATGTGTTCCTAGAACAGCTGTGAGCAACTTTTTTACACCACGTTAACAACAGATTTGAAGCTCAATATTTCATGGGCTGAAGCGGGGAAGATAGAAAACGTGTGCCCTGTAAAGGCGAAGTCTGTGGCATTAACAGGAAGGGAGAAAAAGTACTTTCTACCCATTTTTAGGTTCAGCGGTAAAACGGCAAGTTTCTATGGAACTGCATCTCGGCTTGTGACTGTGGTTTTCCCGGTCACACAAAAATGCTGAAATTCGACTTATACAGAGTTTTTGCTTATTAAACTTGATGAATTCTCTCCTCTTGACTGTAGAATAGTGTGTAAAGCAAAGCACAATACATTGCTATGTGTAGAAGCAAAGATATACGCGATTTCACAATGTGTTCCTAGAACAGCTGTGAGCAACTTTTTTACACCACGTTAACAACAGATTTGAAGCTCAATATTTCATGGGCTGAAGCGGGGAAGATAGAAAACGTGTGCCCTGTAAAGGCGAAGTCTGTGGCATTAACAGGAAGGGAGAAAAAGTACTTTCTACCCATTTTTAGGTTCAGCGGTAAAATGGCAAGTTTCTATGGAACTGCATCTCGGCTTGTGACTGTGGTTTTCCCGGTCACACAAAAATGCTGAAATTCGACTTATACAGTGTTTTTGCTTATTAAACTTGATGAATTCTCTCCTCTTGACTGTAGAATAGTGTGTAAAGCAAAGCACAATACATTCCTATGTGTAGAAGCAAAGATATACGCGATTTCACAATGTGTTCCTAGAACAGCTGTGAGCAACTTTTTTACACAATGTTAACAACACATTTGAAGCTCAATATTTCATGGGCTGAAGCGGGGAAGATAGAAAACGTGTGCCCTGTAAAGGCGAAGTCTGTGGCATTAACAGGAAGGGAGAAAAAGTACTTTCTACCCATTTTTAGGTTCAGCGGTAAAACGGCAAGTTTCTATGGAACTGCATCTCGGCTTGTGACTGTGGTTTTCCCGGTCACACAAAAATGCTGAAATTCGACTTATACAGAGTTTTTGCTTATTAAACTTGATGAATTCTCTCCTCTTGACTGTAGAATAGTGTGTAAAGCAAAGCACAATACATTCCAATGTGTAGAAGAAAAGATATACGCGATTTCACTATGTGTTCCTAGAACAGCTGTGAGCAACTTTTTTACACCACGTTAACAACAGATTTGAAGCTCAATATTTCATGGGCTGAAGCGGGGAAGATAGAAAACGTGTGCCCTGTAAAGGCGAAGTCTGTGGCATTAACAGGAAGGGAGAAAAAGTACTTTCTACCCATTTTTAGGTTCAGCGGTAAAATGGCAAGTTTCTATGGAACTGCATCTCGGCTTGTGACTGTGGTTTTCCCGGTCACACAAAAATGCTGAAATTCGACTTATACAGTGTTTTTGCTTATTAAACTTGATGAATTCTCTCCTCTTGACTGTAGAATAGTGTGTAAAGCAAAGCACAATACATTGCTATGTGTAGAAGCAAAGATATACGCGATTTCACAATGTGTTCCTAGAACAGCTGTGAGCAACTTTTTTACACCACGTTAACAACAGATTTGAAGCTCAATATTTCATGGGCTGAAGCGGGGAAGATAGAAAACGTGTGCCCTGTAAAGGCGAAGTCTGTGGCATTAACAGGAAGGGAGAAAAAGTACTTTCTACCCATTTTTAGGTTCAGCGGTAAAACGGCAAGTTTCTATGGAACTGCATCTCGGCTTGTGACTGTGGTTTTCCCGGTCACACAAAAATGCTGAAATTCGACTTATACAGAGTTTTTGCTTATTAAACTTGATGAATTCTCTCCTCTTGACTGTAGAATAGTGTGTAAAGCAAAGCACAATACATTGCTATGTGTAGAAGCAAAGATATACGCGATTTCACAATGTGTTCCTAGAACAGCTGTGAGCAACTTTTTTACACCACGTTAACAACAGATTTGAAGCTCAATATTTCATGGGCTGAAGCGGGGAAGATAGAAAACGTGTGCCCTGTAAAGGCGAAGTCTGTGGCATTAACAGGAAGGGAGAAAAAGTACTTTCTACCCATTTTTAGGTTCAGCGGTAAAATGGCAAGTTTCTATGGAACTGCATCTCGGCTTGTGACTGTGGTTTTCCCGGTCACACAAAAATGCTGAAATTCGACTTATACAGTGTTTTTGCTTATTAAACTTGATGAATTCTCTCCTCTTGACTGTAGAATAGTGTGTAAAGCAAAGCACAATACATTCCTATGTGTAGAAGCAAAGATATACGCGATTTCACAATGTGTTCCTAGAACAGCTGTGAGCAACTTTTTTACACAATGTTAACAACACATTTGAAGCTCAATATTTCATGGGCTGAAGCGGGGAAGATAGAAAACGTGTGCCCTGTAAAGGCGAAGTCTGTGGCATTAACAGGAAGGGAGAAAAAGTACTTTCTACCCATTTTTAGGTTCAGCGGTAAAACGGCAAGTTTCTATGGAACTGCATCTCGGCTTGTGACTGTGGTTTTCCCGGTCACACAAAAATGCTGAAATTCGACTTATACAGAGTTTTTGCTTATTAAACTTGATGAATTCTCTCCTCTTGACTGTAGAATAGTGTGTAAAGCAAAGCACAATACATTCCAATGTGTAGAAGAAAAGATATACGCGATTTCACTATGTGTTCCTAGAACAGCTGTGAGCAACTTTTTTACACCACGTTAACAACAGATTTGAAGCTCAATATTTCATGGGCTGAAGCGGGGAAGATAGAAAACGTGTGCCCTGTAAAGGCGAAGTCTGTGGCATTAACAGGAAGGGAGAAAAAGTACTTTCTACCCATTTTTAGGTTCAGCGGTAAAATGGCAAGTTTCTATGGAACTGCATCTCGGCTTGTGACTGTGGTTTTCCCGGTCACACAAAAATGCTGAAATTCGACTTATACAGTGTTTTTGCTTATTAAACTTGATGAATTCTCTCCTCTTGACTGTAGAATAGTGTGTAAAGCAAAGCACAATACATTGCTATGTGTAGAAGCAAAGATATACGCGATTTCACAATGTGTTCCTAGAACAGCTGTGAGCAACTTTTTTACACCACGTTAACAACAGATTTGAAGCTCAATATTTCATGGGCTGAAGCGGGGAAGATAGAAAACGTGTGCCCTGTAAAGGCGAAGTCTGTGGCATTAACAGGAAGGGAGAAAAAGTACTTTCTACCCATTTTTAGGTTCAGCGGTAAAATGGCAAGTTTCTATGGAACTGCATCTCGGCTTGTGACTGTGGTTTTCCCGGTCACACAAAAATGCTGAAATTCGACTTATACAGTGTTTTTGCTTATTAAACTTGATGAATTCTCTCCTCTTGACTGTAGAATAGTGTGTAAAGCAAAGCACAATACATTCCTATGTGTAGAAGCAAAGATATACGCGATTTCACAATGTGTTCCTAGAACAGCTGTGAGCAACTTTTTTACACCACGTTAACAACAGATTTGAAGCTCAATATTTCATGGGCTGAAGCGGGGAAGATAGAAAACGTGTGCCCTGTAAAGGCGAAGTCTGTGGCATTAACAGGAAGGGAGAAAAAGTACTTTCTACCCATTTTTAGGTTCAGCGGTAAAATGGCAAGTTTCTATGGAACTGCATCTCGGCTTGTGACTGTGGTTTTCCCGGTCACACAAAAATGCTGAAATTCGACTTATACAGTGTTTTTGCTTATTAAACTTGATGAATTCTCTCCTCTTGACTGTAGAATAGTGTGTAAAGCAAAGCACAATACATTCCTATGTGTAGAAGCAAAGATATACGCGATTTCACAATGTGTTCCTAGAACAGCTGTGAGCAACTATTTTACACAATGTTAACAACACATTTGAAGCTCAATATTTCATGGGCTGAAGCGGGGAAGATAGAAAACGTGTGTCCTGTAAAGGCGAAGTCTGTGGCATTAACAGGAAGGGAGAAAAAGTACTTTCTACCCATTTTTAGGTTCAGCGGTAAAACGGCAAGTTTCTATGGAACTGCATCTCGGCTTGTGACTGTGGTTTTCCCGGTCACACAAAAATGCTGAAATTCGACTTATACAGAGTTTTTGCTTATTAAACTTGATGAATTCTCTCCTCTTGACTGTAGAATAGTGTGTAAAGCAAAGCACAATACATTGCTATGTGTAGAAGCAAAGATATACGCGATTTCACAATGTGTTCCTAGAACAGCTGTGAGCAACTTTTTTACACCACGTTAACAACAGATTTGAAGCTCAATATTTCATGGGCTGAAGCGGGGAAGATAGAAAACGTGTGCCCTGTAAAGGCGAAGTCTGTGGCATTAACAGGAAGGGAGAAAAAGTACTTTCTACCCATTTTTAGGTTCAGCGGTAAAACGGCAAGTTTCTATGGAACTGCATCTCGGCTTGTGACTGTGGTTTTCCCGGTCACACAAAAATGCTGAAATTCGACTTATACAGAGTTTTTGCTTATTAAACTTGATGAATTCTCTCCTCTTGACTGTAGAATAGTGTGTAAAGCAAAGCACAATACATTGCTATGTGTAGAAGCAAAGATATACGCGATTTCACAATGTGTTCCTAGAACAGCTGTGAGCAACTTTTTTACACCACGTTAACAACAGATTTGAAGCTCAATATTTCATGGGCTGAAGCGGGGAAGATAGAAAACGTGTGCCCTGTAAAGGCGAAGTCTGTGGCATTAACAGGAAGGGAGAAAAAGTACTTTCTACCCATTTTTAGGTTCAGCGGTAAAATGGCAAGTTTCTATGGAACTGCATCTCGGCTTGTGACTGTGGTTTTCCCGGTCACACAAAAATGCTGAAATTCGACTTATACAGTGTTTTTGCTTATTAAACTTGATGAATTCTCTCCTCTTGACTGTAGAATAGTGTGTAAAGCAAAGCACAATACATTCCTATGTGTAGAAGCAAAGATATACGCGATTTCACAATGTGTTCCTAGAACAGCTGTGAGCAACTTTTTTACACAATGTTAACAACACATTTGAAGCTCAATATTTCATGGGCTGAAGCGGGGAAGATAGAAAACGTGTGCCCTGTAAAGGCGAAGTCTGTGGCATTAACAGGAAGGGAGAAAAAGTACTTTCTACCCATTTTTAGGTTCAGCGGTAAAACGGCAAGTTTCTATGGAACTGCATCTCGGCTTGTGACTGTGGTTTTCCCGGTCACACAAAAATGCTGAAATTCGACTTATACAGAGTTTTTGCTTATTAAACTTGATGAATTCTCTCCTCTTGACTGTAGAATAGTGTGTAAAGCAAAGCACAATACATTCCAATGTGTAGAAGAAAAGATATACGCGATTTCACTATGTGTTCCTAGAACAGCTGTGAGCAACTTTTTTACACCACGTTAACAACAGATTTGAAGCTCAATATTTCATGGGCTGAAGCGGGGAAGATAGAAAACGTGTGCCCTGTAAAGGCGAAGTCTGTGGCATTAACAGGAAGGGAGAAAAAGTACTTTCTACCCATTTTTAGGTTCAGCGGTAAAATGGCAAGTTTCTATGGAACTGCATCTCGGCTTGTGACTGTGGTTTTCCCGGTCACACAAAAATGCTGAAATTCGACTTATACAGTGTTTTTGCTTATTAAACTTGATGAATTCTCTCCTCTTGACTGTAGAATAGTGTGTAAAGCAAAGCACAATACATTCCTATGTGTAGAAGCAAAGATATACGCGATTTCACAATGTGTTCCTAGAACAGCTGTGAGCAACTTTTTTACACAATGTTAACAACACATTTGAAGCTCAATATTTCATGGGCTGAAGCGGGGAAGATAGAAAACGTGTGCCCTGTAAAGGCGAAGTCTGTGGCATTAACAGGAAGGGAGAAAAAGTACTTTCTACCCATTTTTAGGTTCAGCGGTAAAACGGCAAGTTTCTATGGAACTGCATCTCGGCTTGTGACTGTGGTTTTCCCGGTCACACAAAAATGCTGAAATTCGACTTATACAGAGTTTTTGCTTATTAAACTTGATGAATTCTCTCCTCTTGACTGTAGAATAGTGTGTAAAGCAAAGCACAATACATTCCAATGTGTAGAAGAAAAGATATACGCGATTTCACTATGTGTTCCTAGAACAGCTGTGAGCAACTTTTTTACACCACGTTAACAACAGATTTGAAGCTCAATATTTCATGGGCTGAAGCGGGGAAGATAGAAAACGTGTGCCCTGTAAAGGCGAAGTCTGTGGCATTAACAGGAAGGGAGAAAAAGTACTTTCTACCCATTTTTAGGTTCAGCGGTAAAATGGCAAGTTTCTATGGAACTGCATCTCGGCTTGTGACTGTGGTTTTCCCGGTCACACAAAAATGCTGAAATTCGACTTATACAGTGTTTTTGCTTATTAAACTTGATGAATTCTCTCCTCTTGACTGTAGAATAGTGTGTAAAGCAAAGCACAATACATTGCTATGTGTAGAAGCAAAGATATACGCGATTTCACAATGTGTTCCTAGAACAGCTGTGAGCAACTTTTTTACACCACGTTAACAACAGATTTGAAGCTCAATATTTCATGGGCTGAAGCGGGGAAGATAGAAAACGTGTGCCCTGTAAAGGCGAAGTCTGTGGCATTAACAGGAAGGGAGAAAAAGTACTTTCTACCCATTTTTAGGTTCAGCGGTAAAATGGCAAGTTTCTATGGAACTGCATCTCGGCTTGTGACTGTGGTTTTCCCGGTCACACAAAAATGCTGAAATTCGACTTATACAGTGTTTTTGCTTATTAAACTTGATGAATTCTCTCCTCTTGACTGTAGAATAGTGTGTAAAGCAAAGCACAATACATTCCTATGTGTAGAAGCAAAGATATACGCGATTTCACAATGTGTTCCTAGAACAGCTGTGAGCAACTATTTTACACAATGTTAACAACACATTTGAAGCTCAATATTTCATGGGCTGAAGCGGGGAAGATAGAAAACGTGTGCCCTGTAAAGGCGAAGTCTGTGGCATTAACAGGAAGGGAGAAAAAGTACTTTCTACCCATTTTTAGGTTCAGCGGTAAAACGGCAAGTTTCTATGGAACTGCATCTCGGCTTGTGACTGTGGTTTTCCCGGTCACACAAAAATGCTGAAATTCGACTTATACAGAGTTTTTGCTTATTAAACTTGATGAATTCTCTCCTCTTGACTGTAGAATAGTGTGTAAAGCAAAGCACAATACATTGCTATGTGTAGAAGCAAAGATATACGCGATTTCACAATGTGTTCCTAGAACAGCTGTGAGCAACTTTTTTACACCACGTTAACAACAGATTTGAAGCTCAATATTTCATGGGCTGAAGCGGGGAAGATAGAAAACGTGTGCCCTGTAAAGGCGAAGTCTGTGGCATTAACAGGAAGGGAGAAAAAGTACTTTCTACCCATTTTTAGGTTCAGCGGTAAAACGGCAAGTTTCTATGGAACTGCATCTCGGCTTGTGACTGTGGTTTTCCCGGTCACACAAAAATGCTGAAATTCGACTTATACAGAGTTTTTGCTTATTAAACTTGATGAATTCTCTCCTCTTGACTGTAGAATAGTGTGTAAAGCAAAGCACAATACATTGCTATGTGTAGAAGCAAAGATATACGCGATTTCACAATGTGTTCCTAGAACAGCTGTGAGCAACTTTTTTACACCACGTTAACAACAGATTTGAAGCTCAATATTTCATGGGCTGAAGCGGGGAAGATAGAAAACGTGTGCCCTGTAAAGGCGAAGTCTGTGGCATTAACAGGAAGGGAGAAAAAGTACTTTCTACCCATTTTTAGGTTCAGCGGTAAAATGGCAAGTTTCTATGGAACTGCATCTCGGCTTGTGACTGTGGTTTTCCCGGTCACACAAAAATGCTGAAATTCGACTTATACAGTGTTTTTGCTTATTAAACTTGATGAATTCTCTCCTCTTGACTGTAGAATAGTGTGTAAAGCAAAGCACAATACATTCCTATGTGTAGAAGCAAAGATATACGCGATTTCACAATGTGTTCCTAGAACAGCTGTGAGCAACTTTTTTACACAATGTTAACAACACATTTGAAGCTCAATATTTCATGGGCTGAAGCGGGGAAGATAGAAAACGTGTGCCCTGTAAAGGCGAAGTCTGTGGCATTAACAGGAAGGGAGAAAAAGTACTTTCTACCCATTTTTAGGTTCAGCGGTAAAATGGCAAGTTTCTATGGAACTGCATCTCGGCTTGTGACTGTGGTTTTCCCGGTCACACAAAAATGCTGAAATTCGACTTATACAGTGTTTTTGCTTATTAAACTTGATGAATTCTCTCCTCTTGACTGTAGAATAGTGTGTAAAGCAAAGCACAATACATTGCTATGTGTAGAAGCAAAGATATACGCGATTTCACAATGTGTTCCTAGAACAGCTGTGAGCAACTTTTTTACACCACGTTAACAACAGATTTGAAGCTCAATATTTCATGGGCTGAAGCGGGGAAGATAGAAAACGTGTGCCCTGTAAAGGCGAAGTCTGTGGCATTAACAGGAAGGGAGAAAAAGTACTTTCTACCCATTTTTAGGTTCAGCGTTAAAATGGCAAGTTTCTATGGAACTGCATCTCGGCTTGTGACTGTGGTTTTCCCGGTCACACAAAAATGCTGAAATTCGACTTATACAGTGTTTTTGCTTATTAAACTTGATGAATTCTCTCCTCTTGACTGTAGAATAGTGTGTAAAGCAAAGCACAATACATTCCTATGTGTAGAAGCAAAGATATACGCGATTTCACAATGTGTTCCTAGAACAGCTGTGAGCAACTTTTTTACACAATGTTAACAACACATTTGAAGCTCAATATTTCATGGGCTGAAGCGGGGAAGATAGAAAACGCGTGCCCTGTAAAGGCGAAGTCTGTGGCATTAACAGGAAGGGAGAAAAAGTACTTTCTACCCATTTTTAGGTTCAGCGGTAAAACGGCAAGTTTCTATGGAACTGCATCTCGGCTTGTGACTGTGGTTTTCCCGGTCACACAAAAATGCTGAAATTCGACTTATACAGAGTTTTTGCTTATTAAACTTGATGAATTCTCTCCTCTTGACTGTAGAATAGTGTGTAAAGCAAAGCACAATACATTCCAATGTGTAGAAGAAAAGATATACGCGATTTCACTATGTGTTCCTAGAACAGCTGTGAGCAACTTTTTTACACCACGTTAACAACAGATTTGAAGCTCAATATTTCATGGGCTGAAGCGGGGAAGATAGAAAACGTGTGCCCTGTAAAGGCGAAGTCTGTGGCATTAACAGGAAGGGAGAAAAAGTACTTTCTACCCATTTTTAGGTTCAGCGGTAAAATGGCAAGTTTCTATGGAACTGCATCTCGGCTTGTGACTGTGGTTTTCCCGGTCACACAAAAATGCTGAAATTCGACTTATACAGTGTTTTTGCTTATTAAACTTGATGAATTCTCTCCTCTTGACTGTAGAATAGTGTGTAAAGCAAAGCACAATACATTGCTATGTGTAGAAGCAAAGATATACGCGATTTCACAATGTGTTCCTAGAACAGCTGTGAGCAACTTTTTTACACCACGTTAACAACAGATTTGAAGCTCAATATTTCATGGGCTGAAGCGGGGAAGATAGAAAACGTGTGCCCTGTAAAGGCGAAGTCTGTGGCATTAACAGGAAGGGAGAAAAAGTACTTTCTACCCATTTTTAGGTTCAGCGGTAAAATGGCAAGTTTCTATGGAACTGCATCTCGGCTTGTGACTGTGGTTTTCCCGGTCACACAAAAATGCTGAAATTCGACTTATACAGTGTTTTTGCTTATTAAACTTGATGAATTCTCTCCTCTTGACTGTAGAATAGTGTGTAAAGCAAAGCACAATACATTCCTATGTGTAGAAGCAAAGATATACGCGATTTCACAATGTGTTCCTAGAACAGCTGTGAGCAACTATTTTACACAATGTTAACAACACATTTGAAGCTCAATATTTCATGGGCTGAAGCGGGGAAGATAGAAAACGTGTGCCCTGTAAAGGCGAAGTCTGTGGCATTAACAGGAAGGGAGAAAAAGTACTTTCTACCCATTTTTAGGTTCAGCGGTAAAACGGCAAGTTTCTATGGAACTGCATCTCGGCTTGTGACTGTGGTTTTCCCGGTCACACAAAAATGCTGAAATTCGACTTATACAGAGTTTTTGCTTATTAAACTTGATGAATTCTCTCCTCTTGACTGTAGAATAGTGTGTAAAGCAAAGCACAATACATTGCTATGTGTAGAAGCAAAGATATACGCGATTTCACAATGTGTTCCTAGAACAGCTGTGAGCAACTTTTTTACACCACGTTAACAACAGATTTGAAGCTCAATATTTCATGGGCTGAAGCGGGGAAGATAGAAAACGTGTGCCCTGTAAAGGCGAAGTCTGTGGCATTAACAGGAAGGGAGAAAAAGTACGTTCTACCCATTTTTAGGTTCAGCGGTAAAACGGCAAGTTTCTATGGAACTGCATCTCGGCTTGTGACTGTGGTTTTCCCGGTCACACAAAAATGCTGAAATTCGACTTATACAGAGTTTTTGCTTATTAAACTTGATGAATTCTCTCCTCTTGACTGTAGAATAGTGTGTAAAGCAAAGCACAATACATTGCTATGTGTAGAAGCAAAGATATACGCGATTTCACAATGTGTTCCTAGAACAGCTGTGAGCAACTTTTTTACACCACGTTAACAACAGATTTGAAGCTCAATATTTCATGGGCTGAAGCGGGGAAGATAGAAAACGTGTGCCCTGTAAAGGCGAAGTCTGTGGCATTAACAGGAAGGGAGAAAAAGTACTTTCTACCCATTTTTAGGTTCAGCGGTAAAATGGCAAGTTTCTATGGAACTGCATCTCGGCTTGTGACTGTGGTTTTCCCGGTCACACAAAAATGCTGAAATTCGACTTATACAGTGTTTTTGCTTATTAAACTTGATGAATTCTCTCCTCTTGACTGTAGAATAGTGTGTAAAGCAAAGCACAATACATTCCTATGTGTAGAAGCAAAGATATACGCGATTTCACAATGTGTTCCTAGAACAGCTGTGAGCAACTTTTTTACACAATGTTAACAACACATTTGAAGCTCAATATTTCATGGGCTGAAGCGGGGAAGATAGAAAACGTGTGCCCTGTAAAGGCGAAGTCTGTGGCATTAACAGGAAGGGAGAAAAAGTACTTTCTACCCATTTTTAGGTTCAGCGGTAAAATGGCAAGTTTCTATGGAACTGCATCTCGGCTTGTGACTGTGGTTTTCCCGGTCACACAAAAATGCTGAAATTCGACTTATACAGAGTTTTTGCTTATTAAACTTGATGAATTCTCTCCTCTTGACTGTAGAATAGTGTGTAAAGCAAAGCACAATACATTGCTATGTGTAGAAGCAAAGATATACGCGATTTCACAATGTGTTCCTAGAACAGCTGTGAGCAACTTTTTTACACCACGTTAACAACAGATTTGAAGCTCAATATTTCATGGGCTGAAGCGGGGAAGATAGAAAACGTGTGCCCTGTAAAGGCGAAGTCTGTGGCATTAACAGGAAGGGAGAAAAAGTACTTTCTACCCATTTTTAGGTTCAGAGGTAAAATGGCAAGTTTCTATGGAACTGCATCTCGGCTTGTGACTGTGGTTTTCCCGGTCACACAAAAATGCTGAAATTCGACTAATACAGTGTTTTTGCTTATTAAACTTGATGAATTCTCTCCTCTTGACTGTAGAATAGTGTGTAAAGCAAAGCACAATACATTCCTATGTGTAGAAGCAAAGATATACGCGATTTCACAATGTGTTCCTAGAACAGCTGTGAGCAACTTTTTTACACAATGTTAACAACACATTTGAAGCTCAATATTTCATGGGCTGAAGCGGGGAAGATAGAAAACGTGTGCCCTGTAAAGGCGAAGTCTGTGGCATTAACAGGAAGGGAGAAAAAGTACTTTCTACCCATTTTTAGGTTCAGCGGTAAAACGGCAAGTTTCTATGGAACTGCATCTCGGCTTGTGACTGTGGTTTTCCCGGTCACACAAAAATGCTGAAATTCGACTTATACAGAGTTTTTGCTTATTAAACTTGATGAATTCTCTCCTCTTGACTGTAGAATAGTGTGTAAAGCAAAGCACAATACATTGCTATGTGTAGAAGCAAAGATATACGCGATTTCACAATGTGTTCCTAGAACAGCTGTGAGCAACTTTTTTACACCACGTTAACAACAGATTTGAAGCTCAATATTTCATGGGCTGAAGCGGGGAAGATAGAAAACGTGTGCCCTGTAAAGGCGAAGTCTGTGGCATTAACAGGAAGGGAGAAAAAGTACTTTCTACCCATTTTTAGGTTCAGAGGTAAAATGGCAAGTTTCTATGGAACTGCATCTCGGCTTGTGACTGTGGTTTTCCCGGTCACACAAAAATGCTGAAATTCGACTAATACAGTGTTTTTGCTTATTAAACTTGATGAATTCTCTCCTCTTGACTGTAGAATAGTGTGTAAAGCAAAGCACAATACATTCCTATGTGTAGAAGCAAAGATATACGCGATTTCACAATGTGTTCCTAGAACAGCTGTGAGCAACTTTTTTACACCACGTTAACAACAGATTTGAAGCTCAATATTTCATGGGCTGAAGCGGGGAAGATAGAAAACGTGTGCCCTGTAAAGGCGAAGTCTGTGGCATTAACAGGAAGGAGAAAAAGTACTTTCTACCCATTTTTAGGTTCAGAGGTAAAATGGCAAGTTTCTATGGAACTGCATCTCGGCTTGTGACTGTGGTTTTCCCGGTCACACAAAAATGCTGAAATTCGACTTATACAGAGTTTTTGCTTATTAAACTTGATGAATTCTCTCCTCTTGACTGTAGAATAGTGTGTAAAGCAAAGCACAATACATTCCTATGTGTAGAAGCAAAGATATACGCGATTTCACAATGTGTTCCTAGAACAGCTGTGAGCAACTTTTTTACACAATGTTAACAACACATTTGAAGCTCAATATTTCATGGGCTGAAGCGGGGAAGATAGAAAACGTGTGCCCTGTAAAGGCGAAGTCTGTGGCATTAACAGGAAGGGAGAAAAAGTACTTTCTACCCATTTTTAGGTTCAGCGGTAAAATGGCAAGTTTCTATGGAACTGCATCTCGGCTTGTGACTGTGGTTTTCCCGGTCACACAAAAATGCTGAAATTCGACTTATACAGTGTTTTTGCTTATTAAACTTGATGAATTCTCTCCTCTTGACTGTAGAATAGTGTGTAAAGCAAAGCACAATACATTGCTATGTGTAGAAGCAAAGATATACGCGATTTCACAATGTGTTCCTAGAACAGCTGTGAGCAACTTTTTTACACCACGTTAACAACAGATTTGAAGCTCAATATTTCATGGGCTGAAGCGGGGAAGATAGAAAACGTGTGCCCTGTAAAGGCGAAGTCTGTGGCATTAACAGGAAGGGAGAAAAAGTACTTTCTACCCATTTTTAGGTTCAGCGTTAAAATGGCAAGTTTCTATGGAACTGCATCTCGGCTTGTGACTGTGGTTTTCCCGGTCACACAAAAATGCTGAAATTCGACTTATACAGTGTTTTTGCTTATTAAACTTGATGAATTCTCTCCTCTTGACTGTAGAATAGTGTGTAAAGCAAAGCACAATACATTCCTATGTGTAGAAGCAAAGATATACGCGATTTCACAATGTGTTCCTAGAACAGCTGTGAGCAACTTTTTTACACAATGTTAACAACACATTTGAAGCTCAATATTTCATGGGCTGAAGCGGGGAAGATAGAAAACGTGTGCCCTGTAAAGGCGAAGTCTGTGGCATTAACAGGAAGGGAGAAAAAGTACTTTCTACCCATTTTTAGGTTCAGCGGTAAAACGGCAAGTTTCTATGGAACTGCATCTCGGCTTGTGACTGTGGTTTTCCCGGTCACACAAAAATGCTGAAATTCGACTTATACAGAGTTTTTGCTTATTAAACTTGATGAATTCTCTCCTCTTGACTGTAGAATAGTGTGTAAAGCAAAGCACAATACATTCCAATGTGTAGAAGAAAAGATATACGCGATTTCACTATGTGTTCCTAGAACAGCTGTGAGCAACTTTTTTACACCACGTTAACAACAGATTTGAAGCTCAATATTTCATGGGCTGAAGCGGGGAAGATAGAAAACGTGTGCCCTGTAAAGGCGAAGTCTGTGGCATTAACAGGAAGGGAGAAAAAGTACTTTCTACCCATTTTTAGGTTCAGCGGTAAAATGGCAAGTTTCTATGGAACTGCATCTCGGCTTGTGACTGTGGTTTTCCCGGTCACACAAAAATGCTGAAATTCGACTTATACAGTGTTTTTGCTTATTAAACTTGATGAATTCTCTCCTCTTGACTGTAGAATAGTGTGTAAAGCAAAGCACAATACATTGCTATGTGTAGAAGCAAAGATATACGCGATTTCACAATGTGTTCCTAGAACAGCTGTGAGCAACTTTTTTACACCACGTTAACAACAGATTTGAAGCTCAATATTTCATGGGCTGAAGCGGGGAAGATAGAAAACGTGTGCCCTGTAAAGGCGAAGTCTGTGGCATTAACAGGAAGGGAGAAAAAGTACTTTCTACCCATTTTTAGGTTCAGCGGTAAAATGGCAAGTTTCTATGGAACTGCATCTCGGCTTGTGACTGTGGTTTTCCCGGTCACACAAAAATGCTGAAATTCGACTTATACAGTGTTTTTGCTTATTAAACTTGATGAATTCTCTCCTCTTGACTGTAGAATAGTGTGTAAAGCAAAGCACAATACATTCCTATGTGTAGAAGCAAAGATATACGCGATTTCACAATGTGTTCCTAGAACAGCTGTGAGCAACTTTTTTACACAATGTTAACAACACATTTGAAGCTCAATATTTCATGGGCTGAAGCGGGGAAGCTAGAAAACGTGTGCCCTGTAAAGGCGAAGTCTGTGGCATTAACAGGAAGGGAGAAAAAGTACTTTCTACCCATTTTTAGGTTCAGCGGTAAAACGGCAAGTTTCTATGGAACTGCATCTCGGCTTGTGACTGTGGTTTTCCCGGTCACACAAAAATGCTGAAATTCGACTTATACAGAGTTTTTGCTTATTAAACTTGATGAATTCTCTCCTCTTGACTGTAGAATAGTGTGTAAAGCAAAGCACAATACATTGCTATGTGTAGAAGCAAAGATATACGCGATTTCACAATGTGTTCCTAGAACAGCTGTGAGCAACTTTTTTACACCACGTTAACAACAGATTTGAAGCTCAATATTTCATGGGCTGAAGCGGGGAAGATAGAAAACGTGTGCCCTGTAAAGGCGAAGTCTGTGGCATTAACAGGAAGGGAGAAAAAGTACTTTCTACCCATTTTTAGGTTCAGAGGTAAAATGGCAAGTTTCTATGGAACTGCATCTCGGCTTGTGACTGTGGTTTTCCCGGTCACACAAAAATGCTGAAATTCGACTAATACAGTGTTTTTGCTTATTAAACTTGATGAATTCTCTCCTCTTGACTGTAGAATAGTGTGTAAAGCAAAGCACAATACATTCCTATGTGTAGAAGCAAAGATATACGCGATTTCACAATGTGTTCCTAGAACAGCTGTGAGCAACTTTTTTACACAATGTTAACAACACATTTGAAGCTCAATATTTCATGGGCTGAAGCGGGGAAGATAGAAAACGTGTGCCCTGTAAAGGCGAAGTCTGTGGCATTAACAGGAAGGGAGAAAAAGTACTTTCTACCCATTTTTAGGTTCAGCGGTAAAACGGCAAGTTTCTATGGAACTGCATCTCGGCTTGTGACTGTGGTTTTCCCGGTCACACAAAAATGCTGAAATTCGACTTATACAGAGTTTTTGCTTATTAAACTTGATGAATTCTCTCCTCTTGACTGTAGAATAGTGTGTAAAGCAAAGCACAATACATTGCTATGTGTAGAAGCAAAGATATACGCGATTTCACAATGTGTTCCTAGAACAGCTGTGAGCAACTTTTTTACACCACGTTAACAACAGATTTGAAGCTCAATATTTCATGGGCTGAAGCGGGGAAGATAGAAAACGTGTGCCCTGTAAAGGCGAAGTCTGTGGCATTAACAGGAAGGGAGAAAAAGTACTTTCTACCCATTTTTAGGTTCAGAGGTAAAATGGCAAGTTTCTATGGAACTGCATCTCGGCTTGTGACTGTGGTTTTCCCGGTCACACAAAAATGCTGAAATTCGACTAATACAGTGTTTTTGCTTATTAAACTTGATGAATTCTCTCCTCTTGACTGTAGAATAGTGTGTAAAGCAAAGCACAATACATTCCTATGTGTAGAAGCAAAGATATACGCGATTTCACAATGTGTTCCTAGAACAGCTGTGAGCAACTTTTTTACACCACGTTAACAACAGATTTGAAGCTCAATATTTCATGGGCTGAAGCGGGGAAGATAGAAAACGTGTGCCCTGTAAAGGCGAAGTCTGTGGCATTAACAGGAAGGAGAAAAAGTACTTTCTACCCATTTTTAGGTTCAGAGGTAAAATGGCAAGTTTCTATGGAACTGCATCTCGGCTTGTGACTGTGGTTTTCCCGGTCACACAAAAATGCTGAAATTCGACTTATACAGAGTTTTTGCTTATTAAACTTGATGAATTCTCTCCTCTTGACTGTAGAATAGTGTGTAAAGCAAAGCACAATACATTCCTATGTGTAGAAGAAAAGATATACGCGATTTCACAATGTGTTCCTAGAACAGCTGTGAGCAACTTTTTTACACAACGTTAACAACACATTTGAAGCTCAATATTTCATGGGCTGAAGCGGGGAAGATAGAAAACGTGTGCCCTGTAAAGGCGAAGTCTGTGGCATTAACAGGAAGGGAGAAAAAGTACTTTCTACCCATTTTTAGGTTCAGCGTTAAAATGGCAAGTTTCTATGGAACTGCATCTCGGCTTGTGACTGTGGTTTTCCCGGTCACACAAAAATGCTGAAATTCGACTTATACAGTGTTTTTGCTTATTAAACTTGATGAATTCTCTCCTCTTGACTGTAGAATAGTGTGTAAAGCAAAGCACAATACATTGCTATGTGTAGAAGCAAAGATATACGCGATTTCACAATGTGTTCCTAGAACAGCTGTGAGCAACTTTTTTACACCACGTTAACAACAGATTTGAAGCTCAATATTTCATGGGCTGAAGCGGGGAAGATAGAAAACGTGTGCCCTGTAAAGGCGAAGTCTGTGGCATTAACAGGAAGGGAGAAAAAGTACTTTCTACCCATTTTTAGGTTCAGAGGTAAAATGGCAAGTTTCTATGGAACTGCATCTCGACTTGTGACTGTGGTTTTCCCGGTCACACAAAAATGCTGAAATTCGACTAATACAGTGTTTTTGCTTATTAAACTTGATGAATTCTCTCCTCTTGACTGTAGAATAGTGTGTAAAGCAAAGCACAATACATTCCTATGTGTAGAAGCAAAGATATACGCGATTTCACAATGTGTTCCTAGAACAGCTGTGAGCAACTTTTTTACACAATGTTAACAACACATTTGAAGCTCAATATTTCATGGGCTGAAGCGGGGAAGATAGAAAACGTGTGCCCTGTAAAGGCGAAGTCTGTGGCATTAACAGGAAGGGAGAAAAAGTACTTTCTACCCATTTTTAGGTTCAGCGGTAAAATGGCAAGTTTCTATGGAACTGCATCTCGGCTTGTGACTGTGGTTTTCCCGGTCACACAATAATGCTGAAAATCGACTTATACAGTGTTTTTGCTTATTAAACTTGATGAATTCTCTCCTCTTGACTGTAGAATAGTGTGTAAAGCAAAGCACAATACATTGCTATGTGTAGAAGAAAAGATATACGCGATTTCACAATGTGTTCCTAGAACAGCTGTGAGCAACTTTTTTACACAATGTTAACAACACATTTGAAGCTCAATATTTCATGGGCTGAAGCGGGGAAGATAGAAAACGTGTGCCCTGTAAAGGCGAAGTCTGTGGCATTAACAGGAAGGGAGAAAAAGTACTTTCTACCCATTTTTAGGTTCAGCGGTAAAATGGCAAGTTTCTATGGAACTGCATATCTTCTTGTGACTGTGGTTTTCCCGGTCACACAAAAATGCTGAAATTCGACTTATACAGTGTTTTTGCTTATTAAACTTGATGAATTCTCTCCTCTTGACTGTAGAATAGTGTGTAAAGCAAAGCACAATACATTCCTATGTGTAGAAGAAAAGATATACGCGATTTCACAATGTGTTCCTAGAACAGCTGTGAGCAACTTTTTTACACAATGTTAACAACACATTTGAAGCTCAATATTTCATGGGCTGAAGCGGGGAAGATAGAAAACGTGTGCCCTGTAAAGGCGAAGTCTGTGGCATTAACAGGAAGGGAGAAAAAGTACTTTCTACCCATTTTTAGGTTCAGCGGTAAAACGGCAAGTTTCTATGGAACTGCATCTCGGCTTGTGACTGTGGTTTTCCCGGTCACACAAAAATGCTGAAATTCGACTTATACAGAGTTTTTGCTTATTAAACTTGATGAATTCTCTCCTCTTGACTGTAGAATAGTGTGTAAAGCAAAGCACAATACATTCCAATGTGTAGAAGAAAAGATATACGCGATTTCACTATGTGTTCCTAGAACAGCTGTGAGCAACTTTTTTACACCACGTTAACAACAGATTTGAAGCTCAATATTTCATGGGCTGAAGCGGGGAAGATAGAAAACGTGTGCCCTGTAAAGGCGAAGTCTGTGGCATTAACAGGAAGGGAGAAAAAGTACTTTCTACCCATTTTTAGGTTCAGCGGTAAAATGGCAAGTTTCTATGGAACTGCATCTCGGCTTGTGACTGTGGTTTTCCCGGTCACACAAAAATGCTGAAATTCGACTTATACAGTGTTTTTGCTTATTAAACTTGATGAATTCTCTCCTCTTGACTGTAGAATAGTGTGTAAAGCAAAGCACAATACATTGCTATGTGTAGAAGCAAAGATATACGCGATTTCACAATGTGTTCCTAGAACAGCTGTGAGCAACTTTTTTACACCACGTTAACAACAGATTTGAAGCTCAATATTTCATGGGCTGAAGCGGGGAAGATAGAAAACGTGTGCCCTGTAAAGGCGAAGTCTGTGGCATTAACAGGAAGGGAGAAAAAGTACTTTCTACCCATTTTTAGGTTCAGCGGTAAAATGGCAAGTTTCTATGGAACTGCATCTCGGCTTGTGACTGTGGTTTTCCCGGTCACACAAAAATGCTGAAATTCGACTTATACAGTGTTTTTGCTTATTAAACTTGATGAATTCTCTCCTCTTGACTGTAGAATAGTGTGTAAAGCAAAGCACAATACATTCCTATGTGTAGAAGCAAAGATATACGCGATTTCACAATGTGTTCCTAGAACAGCTGTGAGCAACTTTTTTACACAATGTTAACAACACATTTGAAGCTCAATATTTCATGGGCTGAAGCGGGGAAGCTAGAAAACGTGTGCCCTGTAAAGGCGAAGTCTGTGGCATTAACAGGAAGGGAGAAAAAGTACTTTCTACCCATTTTTAGGTTCAGCGGTAAAACGGCAAGTTTCTATGGAACTGCATCTCGGCTTGTGACTGTGGTTTTCCCGGTCACACAAAAATGCTGAAATTCGACTTATACAGAGTTTTTGCTTATTAAACTTGATGAATTCTCTCCTCTTGACTGTAGAATAGTGTGTAAAGCAAAGCACAATACATTCCAATGTGTAGAAGAAAAGATATACGCGATTTCACTATGTGTTCCTAGAACAGCTGTGAGCAACTTTTTTACACCACGTTAACAACAGATTTGAAGCTCAATATTTCATGGGCTGAAGCGGGGAAGATAGAAAACGTGTGCCCTGTAAAGGCGAAGTCTGTGGCATTAACAGGAAGGGAGAAAAAGTACTTTCTACCCATTTTTAGGTTCAGCGGTAAAATGGCAAGTTTCTATGGAACTGCATCTCGGCTTGTGACTGTGGTTTTCCCGGTCACACAAAAATGCTGAAATTCGACTTATACAGTGTTTTTGCTTATTAAACTTGATGAATTCTCTCCTCTTGACTGTAGAATAGTGTGTAAAGCAAAGCACAATACATTGCTATGTGTAGAAGCAAAGATATACGCGATTTCACAATGTGTTCCTAGAACAGCTGTGAGCAACTTTTTTACACCACGTTAACAACAGATTTGAAGCTCAATATTTCATGGGCTGAAGCGGGGAAGATAGAAAACGTGTGCCCTGTAAAGGCGAAGTCTGTGGCATTAACAGGAAGGGAGAAAAAGTACTTTCTACCCATTTTTAGGTTCAGCGGTAAAATGGCAAGTTTCTATGGAACTGCATCTCGGCTTGTGACTGTGGTTTTCCCGGTCACACAAAAATGCTGAAATTCGACTTATACAGTGTTTTTGCTTATTAAACTTGATGAATTCTCTCCTCTTGACTGTAGAATAGTGTGTAAAGCAAAGCACAATACATTCCTATGTGTAGAAGCAAAGATATACGCGATTTCACAATGTGTTCCTAGAACAGCTGTGAGCAACTTTTTTACACAATGTTAACAACACATTTGAAGCTCAATATTTCATGGGCTGAAGCGGGGAAGCTAGAAAACGTGTGCCCTGTAAAGGCGAAGTCTGTGGCATTAACAGGAAGGGAGAAAAAGTACTTTCTACCCATTTTTAGGTTCAGCGGTAAAACGGCAAGTTTCTATGGAACTGCATCTCGGCTTGTGACTGTGGTTTTCCCGGTCACACAAAAATGCTGAAATTCGACTTATACAGAGTTTTTGCTTATTAAACTTGATGAATTCTCTCCTCTTGACTGTAGAATAGTGTGTAAAGCAAAGCACAATACATTGCTATGTGTAGAAGCAAAGATATACGCGATTTCACAATGTGTTCCTAGAACAGCTGTGAGCAACTTTTTTACACCACGTTAACAACAGATTTGAAGCTCAATATTTCATGGGCTGAAGCGGGGAAGATAGAAAACGTGTGCCCTGTAAAGGCGAAGTCTGTGGCATTAACAGGAAGGGAGAAAAAGTACTTTCTACCCATTTTTAGGTTCAGAGGTAAAATGGCAAGTTTCTATGGAACTGCATCTCGGCTTGTGACTGTGGTTTTCCCGGTCACACAAAAATGCTGAAATTCGACTAATACAGTGTTTTTGCTTATTAAACTTGATGAATTCTCTCCTCTTGACTGTAGAATAGTGTGTAAAGCAAAGCACAATACATTCCTATGTGTAGAAGCAAAGATATACGCGATTTCACAATGTGTTCCTAGAACAGCTGTGAGCAACTTTTTTACACAATGTTAACAACACATTTGAAGCTCAATATTTCATGGGCTGAAGCGGGGAAGATAGAAAACGTGTGCCCTGTAAAGGCGAAGTCTGTGGCATTAACAGGAAGGGAGAAAAAGTACTTTCTACCCATTTTTAGGTTCAGCGGTAAAACGGCAAGTTTCTATGGAACTGCATCTCGGCTTGTGACTGTGGTTTTCCCGGTCACACAAAAATGCTGAAATTCGACTTATACAGAGTTTTTGCTTATTAAACTTGATGAATTCTCTCCTCTTGACTGTAGAATAGTGTGTAAAGCAAAGCACAATACATTGCTATGTGTAGAAGCAAAGATATACGCGATTTCACAATGTGTTCCTAGAACAGCTGTGAGCAACTTTTTTACACCACGTTAACAACAGATTTGAAGCTCAATATTTCATGGGCTGAAGCGGGGAAGATAGAAAACGTGTGCCCTGTAAAGGCGAAGTCTGTGGCATTAACAGGAAGGGAGAAAAAGTACTTTCTACCCATTTTTAGGTTCAGAGGTAAAATGGCAAGTTTCTATGGAACTGCATCTCGGCTTGTGACTGTGGTTTTCCCGGTCACACAAAAATGCTGAAATTCGACTAATACAGTGTTTTTGCTTATTAAACTTGATGAATTCTCTCCTCTTGACTGTAGAATAGTGTGTAAAGCAAAGCACAATACATTCCTATGTGTAGAAGCAAAGATATACGCGATTTCACAATGTGTTCCTAGAACAGCTGTGAGCAACTTTTTTACACCACGTTAACAACAGATTTGAAGCTCAATATTTCATGGGCTGAAGCGGGGAAGATAGAAAACGTGTGCCCTGTAAAGGCGAAGTCTGTGGCATTAACAGGAAGGAGAAAAAGTACTTTCTACCCATTTTTAGGTTCAGAGGTAAAATGGCAAGTTTCTATGGAACTGCAGCTCGGCTTGTGACTGTGGTTTTCCCGGTCACACAAAAATGCTGAAATTCGACTTATACAGAGTTTTTGCTTATTAAACTTGATGAATTCTCTCCTCTTGACTGTAGAATAGTGTGTAAAGCAAAGCACAATACATTCCTATGTGTAGAAGAAAAGATATACGCGATTTCACAATGTGTTCCTAGAACAGCTGTGAGCAACTTTTTTACACAACGTTAACAACACATTTGAAGCTCAATATTTCATGGGCTGAAGCGGGGAAGATAGAAAACGTGTGCCCTGTAAAGGCGAAGTCTGTGGCATTAACAGGAAGGGAGAAAAAGTACTTTCTACCCATTTTTAGGTTCAGCGTTAAAATGGCAAGTTTCTATGGAACTGCATCTCGGCTTGTGACTGTGGTTTTCCCGGTCACACAAAAATGCTGAAATTCGACTTATACAGTGTTTTTGCTTATTAAACTTGATGAATTCTCTCCTCTTGACTGTAGAATAGTGTGTAAAGCAAAGCACAATACATTGCTATGTGTAGAAGCAAAGATATACGCGATTTCACAATGTGTTCCTAGAACAGCTGTGAGCAACTTTTTTACACCACGTTAACAACAGATTTGAAGCTCAATATTTCATGGGCTGAAGCGGGGAAGATAGAAAACGTGTGCCCTGTAAAGGCGAAGTCTGTGGCATTAACAGGAAGGGAGAAAAAGTACTTTCTACCCATTTTTAGGTTCAGAGGTAAAATGGCAAGTTTCTATGGAACTGCATCTCGGCTTGTGACTGTGGTTTTCCCGGTCACACAAAAATGCTGAAATTCGACTAATACAGTGTTTTTGCTTATTAAACTTGATGAATTCTCTCCTCTTGACTGTAGAATAGTGTGTAAAGCAAAGCACAATACATTCCTATGTGTAGAAGCAAAGATATACGCGATTTCACAATGTGTTCCTAGAACAGCTGTGAGCAACTTTTTTACACAATGTTAACAACACATTTGAAGCTCAATATTTCATGGGCTGAAGCGGGGAAGATAGAAAACGTGTGCCCTGTAAAGGCGAAGTCTGTGGCATTAACAGGAAGGGAGAAAAAGTACTTTCTACCCATTTTTAGGTTCAGCGGTAAAACGGCAAGTTTCTATGGAACTGCATCTCGGCTTGTGACTGTGGTTTTCCCGGTCACACAAAAATGCTGAAATTCGACTTATACAGAGTTTTTGCTTATTAAACTTGATGAATTCTCTCCTCTTGACTGTAGAATAGTGTGTAAAGCAAAGCACAATACATTGCTATGTGTAGAAGCAAAGATATACGCGATTTCACAATGTGTTCCTAGAACAGCTGTGAGCAACTTTTTTACACCACGTTAACAACAGATTTGAAGCTCAATATTTCATGGGCTGAAGCGGGGAAGATAGAAAACGTGTGCCCTGTAAAGGCGAAGTCTGTGGCATTAACAGGAAGGGAGAAAAAGTACTTTCTACCCATTTTTAGGTTCAGCGGTAAAACGGCAAGTTTCTATGGAACTGCATCTCGGCTTGTGACTGTGGTTTTCCCGGTCACACAAAAATGCTGAAATTCGACTTATACAGAGTTTTTGCTTATTAAACTTGATGAATTCTCTCCTCTTGACTGTAGAATAGTGTGTAAAGCAAAGCACAATACATTGCTATGTGTAGAAGCAAAGATATACGCGATTTCACAATGTGTTCCTAGAACAGCTGTGAGCAACTTTTTTACACCACGTTAACAACAGATTTGAAGCTCAATATTTCATGGGCTGAAGCGGGGAAGATAGAAAACGTGTGCCCTGTAAAGGCGAAGTCTGTGGCATTAACAGGAAGGGAGAAAAAGTACTTTCTACCCATTTTTAGGTTCAGCGGTAAAATGGCAAGTTTCTATGGAACTGCATCTCGGCTTGTGACTGTGGTTTTCCCGGTCACACAAAAATGCTGAAATTCGACTTATACAGTGTTTTTGCTTATTAAACTTGATGAATTCTCTCCTCTTGACTGTAGAATAGTGTGTAAAGCAAAGCACAATACATTCCTATGTGTAGAAGCAAAGATATACGCGATTTCACAATGTGTTCCTAGAACAGCTGTGAGCAACTTTTTTACACAATGTTAACAACACATTTGAAGCTCAATATTTCATGGGCTGAAGCGGGGAAGATAGAAAACGTGTGCCCTGTAAAGGCGAAGTCTGTGGCATTAACAGGAAGGGAGAAAAAGTACTTTCTACCCATTTTTAGGTTCAGCGGTAAAATGGCAAGTTTCTATGGAACTGCATCTCGGCTTGTGACTGTGGTTTTCCCGGTCACACAAAAATGCTGAAATTCGACTTATACAGTGTTTTTGCTTATTAAACTTGATGAATTCTCTCCTCTTGACTGTAGAATAGTGTGTAAAGCAAAGCACAATACATTGCTATGTGTAGAAGCAAAGATATACGCGATTTCACAATGTGTTCCTAGAACAGCTGTGAGCAACTTTTTTACACCACGTTAACAACAGATTTGAAGCTCAATATTTCATGGGCTGAAGCGGGGAAGATAGAAAACGTGTGCCCTGTAAAGGCGAAGTCTGTGGCATTAACAGGAAGGGAGAAAAAGTACTTTCTACCCATTTTTAGGTTCAGCGTTAAAATGGCAAGTTTCTATGGAACTGCATCTCGGCTTGTGACTGTGGTTTTCCCGGTCACACAAAAATGCTGAAATTCGACTTATACAGTGTTTTTGCTTATTAAACTTGATGAATTCTCTCCTCTTGACTGTAGAATAGTGTGTAAAGCAAAGCACAATACATTCCTATGTGTAGAAGCAAAGATATACGCGATTTCACAATGTGTTCCTAGAACAGCTGTGAGCAACTTTTTTACACAATGTTAACAACACATTTGAAGCTCAATATTTCATGGGCTGAAGCGGGGAAGATAGAAAACGTGTGCCCTGTAAAGGCGAAGTCTGTGGCATTAACAGGAAGGGAGAAAAAGTACTTTCTACCCATTTTTAGGTTCAGCGGTAAAACGGCAAGTTTCTATGGAACTGCATCTCGGCTTGTGACTGTGGTTTTCCCGGTCACACAAAAATGCTGAAATTCGACTTATACAGAGTTTTTGCTTATTAAACTTGATGAATTCTCTCCTCTTGACTGTAGAATAGTGTGTAAAGCAAAGCACAATACATTCCAATGTGTAGAAGAAAAGATATACGCGATTTCACTATGTGTTCCTAGAACAGCTGTGAGCAACTTTTTTACACCACGTTAACAACAGATTTGAAGCTCAATATTTCATGGGCTGAAGCGGGGAAGATAGAAAACGTGTGCCCTGTAAAGGCGAAGTCTGTGGCATTAACAGGAAGGGAGAAAAAGTACTTTCTACCCATTTTTAGGTTCAGCGGTAAAATGGCAAGTTTCTATGGAACTGCATCTCGGCTTGTGACTGTGGTTTTCCCGGTCACACAAAAATGCTGAAATTCGACTTATACAGTGTTTTTGCTTATTAAACTTGATGAATTCTCTCCTCTTGACTGTAGAATAGTGTGTAAAGCAAAGCACAATACATTGCTATGTGTAGAAGCAAAGATATACGCGATTTCACAATGTGTTCCTAGAACAGCTGTGAGCAACTTTTTTACACCACGTTAACAACAGATTTGAAGCTCAATATTTCATGGGCTGAAGCGGGGAAGATAGAAAACGTGTGCCCTGTAAAGGCGAAGTCTGTGGCATTAACAGGAAGGGAGAAAAAGTACTTTCTACCCATTTTTAGGTTCAGCGGTAAAATGGCAAGTTTCTATGGAACTGCATCTCGGCTTGTGACTGTGGTTTTCCCGGTCACACAAAAATGCTGAAATTCGACTTATACAGTGTTTTTGCTTATTAAACTTGATGAATTCTCTCCTCTTGACTGTAGAATAGTGTGTAAAGCAAAGCACAATACATTCCTATGTGTAGAAGCAAAGATATACGCGATTTCACAATGTGTTCCTAGAACAGCTGTGAGCAACTATTTTACACAATGTTAACAACACATTTGAAGCTCAATATTTCATGGGCTGAAGCGGGGAAGATAGAAAACGTGTGCCCTGTAAAGGCGAAGTCTGTGGCATTAACAGGAAGGGAGAAAAAGTACTTTCTACCCATTTTTAGGTTCAGCGGTAAAACGGCAAGTTTCTATGGAACTGCATCTCGGCTTGTGACTGTGGTTTTCCCGGTCACACAAAAATGCTGAAATTCGACTTATACAGAGTTTTTGCTTATTAAACTTGATGAATTCTCTCCTCTTGACTGTAGAATAGTGTGTAAAGCAAAGCACAATACATTGCTATGTGTAGAAGCAAAGATATACGCGATTTCACAATGTGTTCCTAGAACAGCTGTGAGCAACTTTTTTACACCACGTTAACAACAGATTTGAAGCTCAATATTTCATGGGCTGAAGCGGGGAAGATAGAAAACGTGTGCCCTGTAAAGGCGAAGTCTGTGGCATTAACAGGAAGGGAGAAAAAGTACTTTCTACCCATTTTTAGGTTCAGAGGTAAAATGGCAAGTTTCTATGGAACTGCATCTCGGCTTGTGACTGTGGTTTTCCCGGTCACACAAAAATGCTGAAATTCGACTAATACAGTGTTTTTGCTTATTAAACTTGATGAATTCTCTCCTCTTGACTGTAGAATAGTGTGTAAAGCAAAGCACAATACATTCCTATGTGTAGAAGCAAAGATATACGCGATTTCACAATGTGTTCCTAGAACAGCTGTGAGCAACTTTTTTACACCACGTTAACAACAGATTTGAAGCTCAATATTTCATGGGCTGAAGCGGGGAAGATAGAAAACGTGTGCCCTGTAAAGGCGAAGTCTGTGGCATTAACAGGAAGGAGAAAAAGTACTTTCTACCCATTTTTAGGTTCAGAGGTAAAATGGCAAGTTTCTATGGAACTGCATCTCGGCTTGTGACTGTGGTTTTCCCGGTCACACAAAAATGCTGAAATTCGACTTATACAGAGTTTTTGCTTATTAAACTTGATGAATTCTCTCCTCTTGACTGTAGAATAGTGTGTAAAGCAAAGCACAATACATTCCTATGTGTAGAAGAAAAGATATACGCGATTTCACAATGTGTTCCTAGAACAGCTGTGAGCAACTTTTTTACACAACGTTAACAACACATTTGAAGCTCAATATTTCATGGGCTGAAGCGGGGAAGATAGAAAACGTGTGCCCTGTAAAGGCGAAGTCTGTGGCATTAACAGGAAGGGAGAAAAAGTACTTTCTACCCATTTTTAGGTTCAGCGTTAAAATGGCAAGTTTCTATGGAACTGCATCTCGGCTTGTGACTGTGGTTTTCCCGGTCACACAAAAATGCTGAAATTCGACTTATACAGTGTTTTTGCTTATTAAACTTGATGAATTCTCTCCTCTTGACTGTAGAATAGTGTGTAAAGCAAAGCACAATACATTGCTATGTGTAGAAGCAAAGATATACGCGATTTCACAATGTGTTCCTAGAACAGCTGTGAGCAACTTTTTTACACCACGTTAACAACAGATTTGAAGCTCAATATTTCATGGGCTGAAGCGGGGAAGATAGAAAACGTGTGCCCTGTAAAGGCGAAGTCTGTGGCATTAACAGGAAGGGAGAAAAAGTACTTTCTACCCATTTTTAGGTTCAGAGGTAAAATGGCAAGTTTCTATGGAACTGCATCTCGGCTTGTGACTGTGGTTTTCCCGGTCACACAAAAATGCTGAAATTCGACTAATACAGTGTTTTTGCTTATTAAACTTGATGAATTCTCTCCTCTTGACTGTAGAATAGTGTGTAAAGCAAAGCACAATACATTCCTATGTGTAGAAGCAAAGATATACGCGATTTCACAATGTGTTCCTAGAACAGCTGTGAGCAACTTTTTTACACCACGTTAACAACAGATTTGAAGCTCAATATTTCATGGGCTGAAGCGGGGAAGATAGAAAACGTGTGCCCTGTAAAGGCGAAGTCTGTGGCATTAACAGGAAGGGAGAAAAAGTACTTTCTACCCATTTTTAGGTTCAGCGGTAAAATGGCAAGTTTCTATGGAACTGCATCTCGGCTTGTGACTGTGGTTTTCCCGGTCACACAAAAATGCTGAAATTCGACTTATACAGTGTTTTTGCTTATTAAACTTGATGAATTCTCTCCTCTTGACTGTAGAATAGTGTGTAAAGCAAAGCACAATACATTCCTATGTGTAGAAGCAAAGATATACGCGATTTCACAATGTGTTCCAAGAACAGCTGTGAGCAACTTTTTTACACAATGTTAACAACACATTTGAAGCTCAATATTTCATGGGCTGAAGCGGGGAAGATAGAAAACGTGTGCCCTGTAAAGGCGAAGTCTGTGGCATTAACAGGAAGGGAGAAAAAGTACTTTCTACCCATTTTTAGGTTCAGCGGTAAAACGGCAAGTTTCTATGGAACTGCATCTCGGCTTGTGACAGTGGTTTTCCCGGTCACACAAAAATGCTGAAATTCGACTTATACAGAGTTTTTGCTTATTAAACTTGATGAATTCTCTCCTCTTGACTGTAGAATAGTGTGTAAAGCAAAGCACAATACATTCCTATGTGTAGAAGAAAAGATATACGCGATTTCACTATGTGTTCCTAGAACAGCTGTGAGCAACTTTTTTACACAATGTTAACAACACATTTGAAGCTCAATATTTCATGGGCTGAAGCGGGGAAGATAGAAAACGTGTGCCCTGTAAAGGCGAAGTCTGTGGCATTAACAGGAAGGGAGAAAAAGTACTTTCTACCCATTTTTAGGTTCAGCGGTAAAACGGCAAGTTTCTATGGAACTGCATCTCGGCTTGTGACTGTGGTTTTCCCGGTCACACAAAAATGCTGAAATTCGACTTATACAGTGTTTTTGCTTATTAAACTTGATGAATTCTCTCCTCTTGACTGTAGAATAGTGTGTAAAGCAAAGCACAATACATTGCTATGTGTAGAAGCAAAGATATACGCGATTTCACAATGTGTTCCTAGAACAGCTGTGAGCAACTTTTTTACACCACGTTAACAACAGATTTGAAGCTCAATATTTCATGGGCTGAAGCGGGGAAGATAGAAAACGTGTGCCCTGTAAAGGCGAAGTCTGTGGCATTAACAGGAAGGGAGAAAAAGTACTTTCTACCCATTTTTAGGTTCAGCGGTAAAATGGCAAGTTTCTATGGAACTGCATCTCGGCTTGTGACTGTGGTTTTCCCGGTCACACAAAAATGCTGAAATTCGACTTATACAGTGTTTTTGCTTATTAAACTTGATGAATTCTCTCCTCTTGACTGTAGAATAGTGTGTAAAGCAAAGCACAATACATTCCTATGTGTAGAAGCAAAGATATACGCGATTTCACAATGTGTTCCAAGAACAGCTGTGAGCAACTTTTTTACACAATGTTAACAACACATTTGAAGCTCAATATTTCATGGGCTGAAGCGGGGAAGATAGAAAACGTGTGCCCTGTAAAGGCGAAGTCTGTGGCATTAACAGGAAGGGAGAAAAAGTACTTTCTACCCATTTTTAGGTTCAGCGGTAAAACGGCAAGTTTCTATGGAACTGCATCTCGGCTTGTGACAGTGGTTTTCCCGGTCACACAAAAATGCTGAAATTCGACTTATACAGAGTTTTTGCTTATTAAACTTGATGAATTCTCTCCTCTTGACTGTAGAATAGTGTGTAAAGCAAAGCACAATACATTCCTATGTGTAGAAGAAAAGATATACGCGATTTCACTATGTGTTCCTAGAACAGCTGTGAGCAACTTTTTTACACCACGTTAACAACAGATTTGAAGCTCAATATTTCATGGGCTGAAGCGGGGAAGATAGAAAACGTGTGCCCTGTAAAGGCGAAGTCTGTGGCATTAACAGGAAGGGAGAAAAAGTACTTTCTACCCATTTTTAGGTTCAGCGGTAAAATGGCAAGTTTCTATGGAACTGCATCTCGGCTTGTGACTGTGGTTTTCCCGGTCACACAAAAATGCTGAAATTCGACTTATACAGTGTTTTTGCTTATTAAACTTGATGAATTCTCTCCTCTTGACTGTAGAATAGTGTGTAAAGCAAAGCACAATACATTCCTATGTGTAGAAGAAAAGATATACGCGATTTCACAATGTGTTCCTAGAACAGCTGTGAGCAACTTTTTTACACAAAGTTAACAACAGATTTGAAGCTCAATATTTCATGGGCTGAAGCGGGGAAGATAGAAAACGTGTGCCCTGTAAAGGCGAAGTCTGTGGCATTAACAGGAAGGGAGAAAAAGTACTTTCTACCCATTTTTAGGTTCAGCGGTAAAATGGCAAGTTTCTATGGAACTGCATCTCGGCTTGTGACTGTGGTTTTCCCGGTCACACAAAAATGCTGAAATTCGACTTATACAGTGTTTTTGCTTATTAAACTTGATGAATTCTCTCCTCTTGACTGTAGAATAGTGTGTAAAGCAAAGCACAATACATTGCTATGTGTAGAAGCAAAGATATACGCGATTTCACAATGTGTTCCTAGAACAGCTGTGAGCAACTTTTTTACACCACGTTAACAACAGATTTGAAGCTCAATATTTCATGGGCTGAAGCGGGGAAGATAGAAAACGTGTGCCCTGTAAAGGCGAAGTCTGTGGCATTAACAGGAAGGGAGAAAAAGTACTTTCTACCCATTTTTAGGTTCAGCGGTAAAATGGCAAGTTTCTATGGAACTGCATCTCGGCTTGTGACTGTGGTTTTCCCGGTCACACAAAAATGCTGAAATTCGACTTATACAGTGTTTTTGCTTATTAAACTTGATGAATTCTCTCCTCTTGACTGTAGAATAGTGTGTAAAGCAAAGCACAATACATTCCTATGTGTAGAAGCAAAGATATACGCGATTTCACAATGTGTTCCTAGAACAGCTGTGAGCAACTTTTTTACACAATGTTAACAACACATTTGAAGCTCAATATTTCATGGGCTGAAGCGGGGAAGATAGAAAACGTGTGCCCTGTAAAGGCGAAGTCTGTGGCATTAACAGGAAGGGAGAAAAAGTACTTTCTACCCATTTTTAGGTTCAGCGGTAAAACGGCAAGTTTCTATGGAACTGCATCTCGGCTTGTGACTGTGGTTTTCCCGGTCACACAAAAATGCTGAAATTCGACTTATACAGAGTTTTTGCTTATTAAACTTGATGAATTCTCTCCTCTTGACTGTAGAATAGTGTGTAAAGCAAAGTACAATACATTCCTATGTGTAGAAGAAAAGATATACGCGATTTCACAATGTGTTCCTAGAACAGCTGTGAGCAACTTTTTTACACAACGTTAACAACAGATTTGAAGCTCAATATTTCATGGGCTGAAGCGGGGAAGATAGAAAACGTGTGCCCTGTAAAGGCGAAGTCTGTGGCATTAACAGGAAGGGAGAAAAAGTACTTTCTACCCATTTTTAGGTTCAGCGGTAAAATGGCAAGTTTCTATGGAACTGCATCTCGGCTTGTGACTGTGGTTTTCCCGGTCACACAAAAATGCTGAAATTCGACTTATACAGTGTTTTTGCTTATTAAACTTGATGAATTCTCTCCTCTTGACTGTAGAATAGTGTGTAAAGCAAAGCACAATACATTGCTATGTGTAGAAGCAAAGATATACGCGATTTCACAATGTGTTCCTAGAACAGCTGTGAGCAACTTTTTTACACCACGTTAACAACACATTTGAAGCTCAATATTTCATGGGCTGAAGCGGGGAAGATAGAAAACGTGTGCCCTGTAAAGGCGAAGTCTGTGGCATTAACAGGAAGGGAGAAAAAGTACTTTCTACCCATTTTTAGGTTCAGCGGTAAAATGGCAAGTTTCTATGGAACTGCATCTCGGCTTGTGACTGTGGTTTTCCCGGTCACACAAAAATGCTGAAATTCGACTTATACAGTGTTTTTGCTTATTAAACTTGATGAATTCTCTCCTCTTGACTGTAGAATAGTGTGTAAAGCAAAGCACAATACATTCCTATGTGTAGAAGCAAAGATATACGCGATTTCACAATGTGTTCCTAGAACAGCTGTGAGCAACTTTTTTACACAATGTTAACAACACATTTGAAGCTCAATATTTCATGGGCTGAAGCGGGGAAGATACAAAACGTGTGCCCTGTAAAGGCGAAGTCTGTGGCATTAACAGGAAGGGAGAAAAAGTACTTTCTACCCATTTTTAGGTTCAGCGGTAAAACGGCAAGTTTCTATGGAACTGCATCTCGGCTTGTGACTGTGGTTTTCCCGGTCACACAAAAATGCTGAAATTCGACTTATACAGAGTTCTTGCTTATTAAACTTGATGAATTCTCTCCTCTTGACTGTAGAATAGTGTGTAAAGCAAAGCACAATACATTCATATGTGTAGAAGAAAAGATATACGCGATTTCACTATGTGTTCCTAGAACAGCTGTGAGCAACTTTTTTACACCACGTTAACAACAGATTTGAAGCTCAATATTTCATGGGCTGAAGCGGGGAAGATAGAAAACGTGTGCCCTGTAAAGGCGAAGTCTGTGGCATTAACAGGAAGGGAGAAAAAGTACTTTCTACCCATTTTTAGGTTCAGCGGTAAAATGGCAAGTTTCTATGGAACTGCATCTCGGCTTGTGACTGTGGTTTTCCCGGTCACACAAAAATGCTGAAATTCGACTTATACAGTGTTTTTGCTTATTAAACTTGATGAATTCTCTCCTCTTGACTGTAGAATAGTGTGTAAAGCAAAGCACAATACATTGCTATGTGTAGAAGCAAAGATATACGCGATTTCACAATGTGTTCCTAGAACAGCTGTGAGCAACTTTTTTACACCACGTTAACAACAGATTTGAAGCTCAATATTTCATGGGCTGAAGCGGGGAAGATAGAAAACGTGTGCCCTGTAAAGGCGAAGTCTGTGGCATTAACAGGAAGGGAGAAAAAGTACTTTCTACCCATTTTTAGGTTCAGCGGTAAAATGGCAAGTTTCTATGGAACTGCATCTCGGCTTGTGACTGTGGTTTTCCCGGTCACACAAAAATGCTGAAATTCGACTTATACAGTGTTTTTGCTTATTAAACTTGATGAATTCTCTCCTCTTGACTGTAGAATAGTGTGTAAAGCAAAGCACAATACATTCCTATGTGTAGAAGCAAAGATATACGCGATTTCACAATGTGTTCCAAGAACAGCTGTGAGCAACTTTTTTACACCATGTTAACAACACATTTGAAGCTCAATATTTCATGGGCTGAAGCGGGGAAGATAGAAAACGTGTGCCCTGTAAAGGCGAAGTCTGTGGCATTAACAGGAAGGGAGAAAAAGTACTTTCTACCCATTTTTAGGTTCAGCGGTAAAACGGCAAGTTTCTATGGAACTGCATCTCGGCTTGTGACAGTGGTTTTCCCGGTCACACAAAAATGCTGAAATTCGACTTATACAGAGTTTTTGCTTATTAAACTTGATGAATTCTCTCCTCTTGACTGTAGAATAGTGTGTAAAGCAAAGCACAATACATTCCTATGTGTAGAAGAAAAGATATACGCGATTTCACTATGTGTTCCTAGAACAGCTGTGAGCAACTTTTTTACACCACGTTAACAACAGATTTGAAGCTCAATATTTCATGGGCTGAAGCGGGGAAGATAGAAAACGTGTGCCCTGTAAAGGCGAAGTCTGTGGCATTAACAGGAAGGGAGAAAAAGTACTTTCTACCCATTTTTAGGTTCAGCGGTAAAATGGCAAGTTTCTATGGAACTGCATCTCGGCTTGTGACTGTGGTTTTCCCGGTCACACAAAAATGCTGAAATTCGACTTATACAGTGTTTTTGCTTATTAAACTTGATGAATTCTCTCCTCTTGACTGTAGAATAGTGTGTAAAGCAAAGCACAATACATTGCTATGTGTAGAAGCAAAGATATACGCGATTTCACAATGTGTTCCTAGAACAGCTGTGAGCAACTTTTTTACACCACGTTAACAACAGATTTGAAGCTCAATATTTCATGGGCTGAAGCGGGGAAGATAGAAAACGTGTGCCCTGTAAAGGCGAAGTCTGTGGCATTAACAGGAAGGGAGAAAAAGTACTTTCTACCCATTTTTAGGTTCAGCGGTAAAATGGCAAGTTTCTATGGAACTGCATCTCGGCTTGTGACTGTGGTTTTCCCGGTCACACAAAAATGCTGAAATTCGACTTATACAGTGTTTTTGCTTATTAAACTTGATGAATTCTCTCCTCTTGACTGTAGAATAGTGTGTAAAGCAAAGCACAATACATTCCTATGTGTAGAAGCAAAGATATACGCGATTTCACAATGTGTTCCTAGAACAGCTGTGAGCAACTTTTTTACACAATGTTAACAACACATTTGAAGCTCAATATTTCATGGGCTGAAGCGGGGAAGATAGAAAACGTGTGCCCTGTAAAGGCGAAGTCTGTGGCATTAACAGGAAGGGAGAAAAAGTACTTTCTACCCATTTTTAGGTTCAGCGGTAAAACGGCAAGTTTCTATGGAACTGCATCTCGGCTTGTGACTGTGGTTTTCCCGGTCACACAAAAATGCTGAAATTCGACTTATACAGAGTTTTTGCTTATTAAACTTGATGAATTCTCTCCTCTTGACTGTAGAATAGTGTGTAAAGCAAAGTACAATACATTCCTATGTGTAGAAGAAAAGATATACGCGATTTCACAATGTGTTCCTAGAACAGCTGTGAGCAACTTTTTTACACAACGTTAACAACAGATTTGAAGCTCAATATTTCATGGGCTGAAGCGGGGAAGATAGAAAACGTGTGCCCTGTAAAGGCGAAGTCTGTGGCATTAACAGGAAGGGAGAAAAAGTACTTTCTACCCATTTTTAGGTTCAGCGGTAAAATGGCAAGTTTCTATGGAACTGCATCTCGTCTTGTGACTGTGGTTTTCCCGGTCACACAAAAATGCTGAAATTCGACTTATACAGTGTTTTTGCTTATTAAACTTGATGAATTCTCTCCTCTTGACTGTAGAATAGTGTGTAAAGTAAAGCACAATACATTCCTATGTGTAGAAGAAAAGATATACGCGATTTCACAATGTGTTCCTAGAACAGCTGTGAGCAACTTTTTTACACAACGTTAACAACAGATTTGAAGCTCAATATTTCATGGGCTGAAGCGGGGAAGATAGAAAACGTGTGCCCTGTAAAGGCGAAGTCTGTGGCATTAACAGGAAGGGAGAAAAAGTACTTTCTACCCATTTTTAGGTTCAGCGGTAAAATGGCAAGTTTCTATGGAACTGCATCTCGGCTTGTGACTGTGGTTTTCCCGGTCACTCAAAAATGCTGAAATTCGACTTATACAGTGTTTTTGCTTATTAAACTTGATGAATTCTCTCCTCTTGACTGTAGAATAGTGTGTAAAGCAAAGCACAATACATTGCTATGTGTAGAAGAAAAGATATACGCGATTTCACAATGTGTTCCTAGAACAGCTGTGAGCAACTTTTTTACACCACGTTAACAACACATTTGAAGCTCAAAATTTCATGGGCTGAAGCGGGGAAGATAGAAAACGTGTGCCCTGTAAAGGCGAAGTCTGTGGCATTAACAGGAAGGGAGAAAAAGTACTTTCTACCCATTTTTAGGTTCAGCGGTAAAATGGCAAGTTTCTATGGAACTGCATCTCGGCTTGTGACTGTGGTTTTCCCGGTCACACAAAAATGCTGAAATTCGACTTATACAGTGTTTTTGCTTATTAAACTTGATGAATTCTCTCCTCTTGACTGTAGAATAGTGTGTAAAGCAAAGCACAATACATTCCTATGTGTAGAAGCAAAGATATACGCGATTTCACAATGTGTTCCTAGAACAGCTGTGAGCAACTTTTTTACACAATGTTAACAACACATTTGAAGCTCAATATTTCATGGGCTGAAGCGGGGAAGATAGAAAACGTGTGCCCTGTAAAGGCGAAGTCTGTGGCATTAACAGGAAGGGAGAAAAAGTACTTTCTACCCATTTTTAGGTTCAGCGGTAAAACGGCAAGTTTCTATGGAACTGCATCTCGGCTTGTGACTGTGGTTTTCCCGGTCACACAAAAATGCTGAAATTCGACTTATACAGAGTTTTTGCTTATTAAACTTGATGAATTCTCTCCTCTTGACTGTAGAATAGTGTGTAAAGTAAAGCACAATACATTCCTATGTGTAGAAGAAAAGATATACGCGATTTCACAATGTGTTCCTAGAACAGCTGTGAGCAACTTTTTTACACAACGTTAACAACAGATTTGAAGCTCAATATTTCATGGGCTGAAGCGGGGAAGATAGAAAACGTGTGCCCTGTAAAGGCGAAGTCTGTGGCATTAACAGGAAGGGAGAAAAAGTACTTTCTACCCATTTTTAGGTTCAGCGGTAAAATGGCAAGTTTCTATGGAACTGCATCTCGGCTTGTGACTGTGGTTTTCCCGGTCACACAAAAATGCTGAAATTCGACTTATACAGTGTTTTTGCTTATTAAACTTGATGAATTCTCTCCTCTTGACTGTAGAATAGTGTGTAAAGCAAAGCACAATACATTCCTATGTGTAGAAGAAAAGATATACGCGATTTCACAATGTGTTCCTAGAACAGCTGTGAGCAACTTTTTTACACAATGTTAACAACACATTTGAAGCTCAATATTTCATGGGCTGAAGCGGGGAAGTTAGAAAACGTGTGCTCTGTAAAGGCGAAGTCTGTGGCATTAACAGGAAGGGAGAAAAAGTACTTTCTACCCATTTTTAGGTTCAGCGGTAAAATGGCAAGTTTCTATGGAACTGCATCTCGGCTTGTGACTGTGGTTTTCCCGGTCACACAAAAATGCTGAAATTCGACTTATACAGTGTTTTTGCTTATTAAACTTGATGAATTCTCTCCTCTTGACTGTAGAATAGTGTGTAAAGCAAAGCACAATACATTGCTATGTGTAGAAGCAAAGATATACGCGATTTCACAATGTGTTCCTAGAACAGCTGTGAGCAACTTTTTTACACAATGTTAACAACACATTTGAAGCTCAATATTTCATGGTCTGAAGCGGGGAAGATAGAAAACGTGTGCCCTGTAAAGGCGAAGTCTGTGGCATTAACAGGAAGGGAGAAAAAGTACTTTCTAGACATTTTTAGGTTCAGCGGTAAAATGGCAAGTTTCTATGGAACTGCATCTCGGCTTGTGACTGTGGTTTTCCCGGTCACACAAAAATGCTGAAATTCGACTTATACAGTGTATTTGCTTATTAAACTTGATGAATTCTCTCCTCTTGACTGTAGAATAGTGTGTAAAGCAAAGCACAATACATTGCTATGTGTAGAAGCAAAGATATACGCGATTTCACAATGTGTTCCTAGAACAGCTGTGAGCAACTTTTTTACACAATGTTAACAACACATTTGAAGCTCAATATTTCATGGGCTGAAGCGGGGAAGATAGAAAACGTGTGCCCTGTAAAGGCGAAGTCTGTGGCATTAACAGGAAGGGAGAAAAAGTACTTTCTACCCATTTTTAGGTTCAGCGGTAAAATGGCAAGTTTCTATGGAACTGCATCTCGGCTTGTGACTGTGGTTTTCCCGGTCACACAAAAATGCTGAAATTCGACTTATACAGTGTATTTGCTTATTAAACTTGATGAATTCTCTCCTCTTGACTGTAGAATAGTGTGTAAAGCAAAGCACAATACATTGCTATGTGTAGAAGCAAAGATATACGCGATTTCACAATGTGTTCCTAGAACAGCTGTGAGCAACTTTTTTACACCACGTTAACAACAGATTTGAAGCTCAATATTTCATGGGCTGAAGCGGGGAAGATAGAAAACGTGTGCCCTGTAAAGGCGAAGTCTGTGGCATTAACAGGAAGGGAGAAAAAGTACTTTCTACCCATTTTTAGGTTCAGCGGTAAAATGGCAAGTTTCTATGGAACTGCATCTCGTCTTGTGACTGTGGTTTTCCCGGTCACACAAAAATGCTGAAATTCGACTTATACAGTGTTTTTGCTTATTAAACTTGATGAATTCTCTCCTCTTGACTGTAGAATAGTGTGTAAAGCAAAGCACAATACATTCCTATGTGTAGAAGCAAAGATATACGCGATTTCACAATGTGTTCCTAGAACAGCTGTGAGCAACTTTTTTACACAATGTTAACAACACATTTGAAGCTCAATATTTCATGGGCTGAAGCGGGGAAGATAGAAAACGTGTGCCCTGTAAAGGCGAAGTCTGTGGCATTAACAGGAAGGGAGAAAAAGTACTTTCTACCCATTTTTAGGTTCAGCGGTAAAATGGCAAGTTTCTATGGAACTGCATCTCGGCTTGTGACTGTGGTTTTCCCGGTCACACAAAAATGCTGAAATTCGACTTATACAGTGTATTTGCTTATTAAACTTGATGAATTCTCTCCTCTTGACTGTAGAATAGTGTGTTAAGCAAAGCACAATACATTCCTATGTGTAGAAGAAAAGATATACGCGATTTCACAATGTGTTCCTAGAACAGCTGTGAGCAACTTTTTTACACAATGTTAACAACACATTTGAAGCTCAATATTTCATGGGCTGAAGCGGGGAAGATAGAAAACGTGTGCCCTGTAAAGGCGAAGTCTGTGGCATTAACAGGAAGGGAGAAAAAGTACTTTCTACCCATTTTTAGGTTCAGAGGTAAAATGGCAAGTTTCTATGGAACTGCATCTCGGCTTGTGACTGTGGTTTTCCCGGTCACACAAAAATGCTGAAATTCGACTTATACAGTGTATTTGCTTATTAAACTTGATGAATTCTCTCCTCTTGACTGTAGAATAGTGTGTAAAGCAAAGCACAATACATTGCTATGTGTAGAAGCAAAGATATACGCGATTTCACAATGTGTTCCTAGAACAGCTGTGAGCAACTTTTTTACACAATGTTAACAACACATTTGAAGCTCAATATTTCATGGGCTGAAGCGGGGAAGATAGAAAACGTGTGCCCTGTAAAGGCGAAGTCTGTGGCATTAACAGGAAGGGAGAAAAAGTACTTTCTACCCATTTTTAGGTTCAGCGGTAAAATGGCAAGTTTCTATGGAACTGCATCTCGGCTTGTGACTGTGGTTTTCCCGGTCACACAAAAATGCTGAAATTCGACTTATACAGTGTATTTGCTTATTAAACTTGATGAATTCTCTCCTCTTGACTGTAGAATAGTGTGTAAAGCAAAGCACAATACATTGCTATGTGTAGAAGCAAAGATATACGCGATTTCACAATGTGTTCCTAGAACAGCTGTGAGCAACTTTTTTACACCACGTTAACAACAGATTTGAAGCTCAATATTTCATGGGCTGAAGCGGGGAAGATAGAAAACGTGTGCCCTGTAAAGGCGAAGTCTGTGGCATTAACAGGAAGGGAGAAAAAGTACTTTCTACCCATTTTTAGGTTCAGCGGTAAAATGGCAAGTTTCTATGGAACTGCATCTCGTCTTGTGACTGTGGTTTTCCCGGTCACACAAAAATGCTGAAATTCGACTTATACAGTGTTTTTGCTTATTAAACTTGATGAATTCTCTCCTCTTGACTGTAGAATAGTGTGTAAAGCAAAGCACAATACATTGCTATGTGTAGAAGCAAAGATATACGCGATTTCACAATGTGTTCCTAGAACAGCTGTGAGCAACTTTTTTACACAATGTTAACAACACATTTGAAGCTCAATATTTCATGGTCTGAAGCGGGGAAGATAGAAAACGTGTGCCCTGTAAAGGCGAAGTCTGTGGCATTAACAGGAAGGGAGAAAAAGTACTTTCTACCCATTTTTAGGTTCAGCGGTAAAATGGCAAGTTTCTATGGAACTGCATCTCGGCTTGTGACTGTGGTTTTCCCGGTCACACAAAAATGCTGAAATTCGACTTATACAGTGTATTTGCTTATTAAACTTGATGAATTCTCTCCTCTTGAC